>NW_025953805.1:0-707293 GCF_022578515.1 Annulohypoxylon truncatum
TTAAATGTTTTAATATTTTAAATAATAATATTATTATTATAATATTAATTATTTTTAACATTTAATTTTTAATTATATATTTTTATTAATATTATCCTATATATATTAATACATTTAATAATTATATTAATAAAACGTTAAATGTTTTTTTTAATACTTTTTAAAGATTAAAAATATAAAGTTTTTTTATAATAAATTAATATTTATTATTTAAGTTATCCTAGTTTTAAACCATTGCTTAGTTTTTATATTTTTAATAATGGCGGCATTTATTATATAATAACATATTACACATATTATATTATTATTAAAAATTATTAAAAAAATAATAAAAAATAAATTAAGAATTAAAATAACCCTTTCTTATTTTAATTTCTTAAACCGATTTTAATCGATATATTTAATAATAATATATTACATAAAAAACATTATTATTTTCACGTTTTAAATAATAATAATAACTTATATCTTATTATACCATTTTTTAAATATTAAATATTTCTTAATAAAATATTATTATTTTAACGTAAAATAAAAATATATAAACTTAAAAATAATAAAAAAAGTTTTAATTTTAATAATAAACTTTATAACAATAAATTACTTATAAATCTTAAATTAATAATAATTAATTTTATTTAATCCCCTTTTTTTGTTATTTTTTACCATAATAAGTCTTATTATATTTTTAAATTATTAATTAATTTTAAAATAATATATGTTATCTTTATAAAAAAAAGTTTATAATTTAATTTTAATTACATGCGTGAATATTATTTTTTTAATGTAATATATAATAATTTTTATAATAATAATTTTAATTTAATACTTTTTTTTATTAATATTTATTATTTTTTTAATTAAAATTATTTAATTTAAGTTATTAAACCGGATTAAAAATCTTATCCTTAAGTTATAACATAAATTATTAATCGTTAAAATAATTATTAATAAAATCGTTATTACTTTATTAAACCCGCAAGACTTAATTATATTTAAACTTATTTTTAATTAACTTTTTATTATAAGATTATTAATTTTTAAAAAACAAATTATTCTTAAACGATTAAGTTTTAAATAAATGCTTAAATTTTTAATTTATATTTATTTTTTATATATGTAATATAATCGTTAGGAAAGTTAAATAATAATAACTTTAAAATAATTATTAATTATTAAAATCTTTAAGTTTATCTTTTAAAAGGTATTCCTTATAAATATGTTTTTATTTATTTTATTTGGTTTTTTTTTAATAATATTATTATTTTATTTTTTAATAATAAAAACATTAAAAAGAATTAGTTTTCATTTTTTTTTATTAATAATTTAACTGGGATATTTAAATAAATGTTAATAAAATAAAAAAAGGATTTTTTTAAATTATAAACCGGGATATATAAGAATTAAAAAAGTGTAAAACGTTATTATTTTAATGATTTTAATATAATTAAAAAAGTTAAAATTTATTTTTATAATTTTTATAATTTTAAAATTTATAACGTAATATTTAATAATATTTATAATTAATATAACTTAAATAATAAATTTAATTTATTATTATATAATAATCGTTTAAATAAACGATTTAAGTTATTAAGTTATAATATAAAAATAAAAAAAAAATATATTAATTATATTAAACTTAAATAAGTTTAAAAACCATAACCGTAATATATTAAAAAAAATATAAAATTTATGCTAAAATTAACTTCGTCTTTTAAGAATTTTAATAATAATAATTTAATAAATGGTTTTAATATTATAAATTATATAATTAAAATAAATAATAAAATAAACGGTAAAATATATTATAATATTAAAAAAAGATTTCTTAATATATATTAAGTAAAGTTAAAATGAATTATAAAACGGTTATAATATTATAAAGAAATTTTTTATTATATATGGTAATTAATTTTTATTTTTATTTTTAATTATTAAATAATAAATAATAAATAATAAGTTATATAATAAATAATGAGTTAAGTAATAAATAATTTATTAATTATAAATAATAAGTTTTATATTAATTTTTGCTATTTTAATAGTTAATAAGTTTTATAAAAAAATTTAATTTTTTTTTTATTTTTAAGTATAGTTTTTTATAAGTTATAGGATTTTTTACCTTTTTAAAGTTATAGGGATTTTAAAAATAAAACTTTCTTAGTAAAATATTATTTAAGTATTTTATAAAAGCAAACATATTTTAATTAATAAATATATAATAAAAAAAGGAAAAAAAAAAAAAAGGTAATATTCATCCAAAGGATTTAATGTTAAATATTTAAAAAACTTTAACACGAATAATTTTTTATAAGTTCATTAATTTACATATATTAACTTAATTATTATAATAATTATTTAATTTATTTATTAATAATAAAACTAAGTAATAATATATTTATTAATTAATTTAATAACTTATTAATTTTTTTTAATATTAATATTTATATTTATGTTTTTTTTATTTTAAATAATTATTTAAATTAAAAACTTTATAATTAAACATGTAATTTATATAAATTAAAATTAACATTAATATTAAACATTTAAGAATTATAACTTTTTAAAAGTGGTATAATAAGTTTTAAAAGGCTTTATTATAAAATTGCTACTTAAATATTTATTACTTGCATTATTATCGTTAAAATTAAAATTTAAAAAAAATAATATTAAAGGTATAAACTTATTTAAGTTATATATCCGCGTAAATTTTTAATAGTAAAAAGATTCCTTATTAACATTATTATTAATATTATTTTTATTATAATGTTTATTTAAATTTTCTTTTTTATTAATTAAATATATTATTTCCTTTTTTTTAATTAAATAAACTTAATAATAATTTTTATTATAAAGTTTATTATAAGCATGTTTATTTAAATACTTAAGAAAAAGCGGCGTTAATTTGTTAATTTTAAATAATAATTAAATAGTTTTAAATACGACGTTAAGGGAAAATTTAAATGTTATAAACTTTCGTATATAAAATTAAAAATTATCGCATTTATTTAAAAAAAACCGTAAAATATATTCTTAAAAAATAAATTAAGCGAAATAAGTAAATAAGAACTTTTAAAATATATTATATAAATTTTAACACTTTTAATTTTAATATAACATATTTTGTTCGAAAAAATAACGAATATAAAAGTATAATAAATATAATATTATTTTATATTTTTTATTAATATATTTTAAAATTATAACCATTTTTATTTCATTTAATATATAATAAATATCCTTATAAATTAAAATATTATTATTTAAATCATTTATTAACCTTTTAATTTCATTTATTATATTTAACGAATATTAAAACATTTTATTCGTGGAAAACCATTAATTAATAATAATAAAAATAATATATATATATTTTATTACGGTAAATAATTATATAATTTAATAATATTTATTATAAAAAATAATAACGTTTTAAAGAATTTTCGGCATTATTAATAATTTATATAATAAAATGTTATAAATATTAAACTCGCGTTATATTAAAGGTAAGTTATTATAAAAAAAAACTTAATAATCGAAATTAAGTATAATAAAATATTCATTTATAATAAATATAATTAATAATAATAATTAATTATTATAATTAAATATAAATAAAATAATATTTACCCTTAAGAAATTCGGGAATAAATAAATAATATTTTTTTTTTTATAAAATATTATTAATAAAACAAGTAATATACACCGCGGTTTTAAAAGTAAATTCGGTTAAATAAAAACATTAAAAATTATCTTACTTATTATAAAGCCAGGAATTATTAATTAAAATATAATAAGTAAAATACATTAAATTATATTTAACACCGCCGTTATTTATTACTAGAAAAGTTAATAATAAAGAAAAATTTTTAAAGTAAATAAAATAATATATTTAAATTATTAAAATAATAATTTATACCGCATTATTAATATCCATAATATAAATTAATATTAAAAGTAGCATAAAAAGGTTTAAAGGATTTTTAAATTACATTATAAAAAAACTTAATAATATTTTTTATATTAATTATTTTAAATTAAAAAAATAATAAAGTTAAACGTAATATATTTTTTAATTAAATAAAAAACATTGTTATTTAAGTTACATTACGTAACTTAAAATTACTTAAATATTAAAAAAGGGGTTATTATATAAAGTTAAAGGAATATTTATATTTATATGTAAATTTATATAGTAAAATATATATTAATTAAATTTACACGAAAAGTGGCGAAGGGATAATATAATACATTATAATAATATTTATATTAATCGTATATAATTTAATAATAATAATTAACTATATAATATATTTATTTAATTTTATAAATTATTAAATTATTTAACTTTTATTATTAATTTTAATATTTATAATTTATTTAATTTATATATTTTTTTTTTTATATTAATATTTAAACATGTTTTTTATGTTTTATATTAATCTAAGAAATTTAAATTTATAAGTTTAAAAGCTTTTCCGTATTTTAAAAAAAAAATATCATTAATAAAAATAAAATTAAATACCTTTTTATATTTTTAATAAAAATAATAAAAATATATTTTAAATAATAAAAAACCATACTTAAATTATTTATAAAATGTCATTTATAAAATAAATAATTCCTTAAGATTTAAATTTAAATTTATTTAGCTTTTTTTATATATAAAGGTATAATAATGAATTATATTATAATCTTTATATATGTGTTTATTATAATTTATTATAAGTTATTTCGTTTAAATAATAATATTTTATTTTAAATAAAGATTTTTCCGAATAAATATAACTAAGTTTTTTTAATTAACCGTTCATTTTTAAATATTTTAAACTTTAATTATATAAAGAAGAAAAAAAACATTATATGGTTTTAAATTTTATTATCCTACCATTTTACCATTAATATTATTACTTGGTATAAAATTATTTTTAATAATTAATTCCTTTTTAAAAGGCTTATTTCATGAAATGTTTAACCATAAAATAAAAGCATTAAATAAAAAGGTAAAAAAATTAAAAGTTAAATCTTTAAATATTTAATAAAAATAATAAACTTTATCACATATAACTAATTTTTAATAATTAATTTATTAATAAGTGGTGTTTAAATTATTCCTGTTAAGCGGCAAAGTGAAAGTTAACGCGAAATGATAGTAAATTTTAAGTTATAAAAAATGTTTTATTAAAGTTAATATAAATAATAAAAATAATAAATTTTATAATTTTTTAATTAAACATTTTTAAAATTAAAATTACTCAGGTAATTTTAATGAAAGCTAAGCTAAAAATAAGGATATAATTTTATGAATTTAAACTTAAATTAAGAATTATTTATGTTAAGTTTATTTTTATTGTTTTTTAATAATTAAAATAAAAACGAATAATATTTATATTAATATTAAATTTAGATTTAATAATATATTTAAAGTTTTTTACGGTAAATTTAAGTATTTTACTTTTTTAAGTTTATATTACGCATTTAAAATAGTTTAAATTTCTTTTATTTAATTATATTTTAAGTGGTGGATTTATTTATAAGTGTATTTAATAATTATTTATTATTTATTTTTTTTTATTTATAATGTTTTTTTTTATTTATTAAAGTTATTAATTTTATTATCGTATAATTTAATAATTATAAATAACTCATTTAATTTAAACTTATAATTTATAACTTTTTTTATATTAATTATAAATTAATTTTTATAATTCCGATAATAAGTAATAATAATTAAAGTTTTTTTAAGTTTATAATTATAAAAAGGATTCACGCATAAACAATTTATAAATTTAATTTTAAATATTTATTTTATTATAATACGCGGGAAAGCTTTTTAAATATTATAAAAAATATATCGAATCCTTTAATAATATATATACTTAAAAAAGTTTAAATAAAAACCTAAATTTACTGGACCGGGAAGTTTTATTTTTTTTTTTTTTTTTTTTTTTTTTTTAAAGTTTATTATTCATTTTATTAAATAAAAAATAATAGCGGTTATTTATTCCCTTATTTAATTACACGTTTTAATATTCGTAAACACGTTATTAAATTATAATTTCATTTAACATAATATCGAATTTAAAAGTATAATTAATTTATTTTTTATTATTTAAAATAATGGCTTTTAATTTATAATCGTTAAATTAATATTACCACACTATAAACATTTTAAATATTACCTTTTATACGTTTAAATATAATAATAAATTTATATCGGATTTTATTATTTATTTAATTAATATTATCGTTATAAATTATTCCTTAATTTAATAATATAAGTTTTATTCGTTAATTAATTTATTTTATATATTTTAATTCGTAACTTTTTTACATTATATTACGATAAATTAATCCTTAATATAAATTAATAAAAATCATTACAAAGAATTAATATTAATATACCGTTAAATTTTTTATTAAAAGATTTATTAATATTAAAACTTTTTTAAACTTATATATTATATAAAAAAAAAAAGCTAGCGGTATAAATTTAATAATATTTAAAGTTACCTTGCTTTTTTAAAAAATATTCTTACCTTTAAAAAACATTTAAACATATTTACAAGTTATTAAAAAAATAATAATTAATTCCATTTTTAAAATAAACACCGGTTAAATAATTTTTTAATTCCTTAAATACCGGGCCTACTTATTTTCATAATATAAAAGTTATAATTATTAACCATTTTTTTAAGTTTAATTAAATTATAATTACCACTTATATTAATTTATTAATATTATTTTAAATTTTGTTTTTAATATAAAACTTTCCCGGTTATTAATTTTAAAATAAAAATCTTTTAATATATTTTTATTAAATATTAATAAGTATAAAGGTAGTTTTTATTTAAAGATATAAAGTTAAATTAATAAGTAAATTCTTGTTTTACTTTAAGAATATAATTTATATTAAATAAAATTTAAAATAAAAAAATTTTATTTTTATTATTTTAAATTTTTTAAATATTATTATTTAAAAAAAAATAAGCGAATAATAGTTAACTTTTTTTTTATAATACTTAAATCGTTTTTATTATATGTTTATATTAAATTAAGAATGATAATAATTTCTTATAAAATGGTTTAATAAAATTATATTATAAAGTATATTTTATTAAGGATATTAAGAAAAAGTTTGGTTATAATATTAAAAGTATGCTTAAATAATAAGAATATATTTTTAAAAAAATATAACTTTGTAATAATTAATAAATAAAACGAAAAAACGGGGTATAAGGCATTTAAAAATATTATTATTAAATAATATATAATGATTTATTTTAATATTAAAGTTTAAAAAAGGGTTAATTATAAATTTAAATATTATTTAATATTATTAAAAAAAATAAATAAAAAAGGTAATTAAAATACCATTATTTTTATATTAAGTTAAATAAAAGGGGTGTTATTTTTAATAAGTTAAATAAATATTTCGAAGATAAAGTTTATAATATATATTAATATTGTTAATAAAAAATTATTATTTTTTATACCTTTTCCATATTTTATAATATATAAGTTATATATTTAAAATATTATAAATATTTAAGCTATTTAAAATAATAATGGTTTAATATTAAATTACGTTGGAAAAATTTATAAACGGGGAATTAAGTTTTATAAGGATAATATGTTGTTCCGTTTTAAAGGGTTCGGGTTTTAAAAAGGTTTAATTATAAAAAAGGTATAAAAGCTTATAATAAAAGTTTTAAAAAAATTAAAAAAGTTAATATTAATATTATTTAAATAATAATAAATAATTATTAAAGGGTTTATTTAATATCGAAACGAGGTATATACCCCGTTTTTTTTTGTTTTTCTTTTTTAATTAAAGTTGTTATTTTTTAATATAAATTTATATATATATTTAATTTATATATATATATTTTTATTTTTTTTAATAAATAAATATTATTTTAATTAAATATATAATAAATAATTAAAATTTTAATAAAATTATAATAAAATTATTATATTAAATAATATTTATAATTATTTTCGGGTTTTTAATTATTTAATTTATAAAATTAATTTCCTTAATTAAATTTTATATATAATAAATAAATAACGTTTTTATTTTTAATTTTATATTAATATTTAAATTTTAAGTATAGTTTAATTTAAAAATGGTTTATATATAATTAATGTTATTATAAAATATAACGCGATTTAAAGATTTTATTAGCTTTATTTTTACGTTATATAAATAAAATTTTTACATGTTATTAACGGATTTATTATAAGATTTATTATTGCGTTTATTTGCTTATATTTACTTACATCCGTTATTAAATTAAATTAATCCTTTTTATAATATTATTTTTTTTAATAAATTTTTTAAATTATTTTATTTTAAAGCTTAATTAAATTAAAAAAGGATTTCAAAATATATAAATTATATACTTAAATATATTTATAAGTAAATACTTAAATAAATATAATTTACTTTTTTTTTCTTTTATTTATTTATTAGTGTTAAATGTTTTATTTTTATTATTAAAAATATTTTAAATTTATTATATTATGTGTATTTTTTATATTTTTTTAATGTAAATAATTAATAATATTTAAAATTTTTATTATATTTATTATTAAATTACACTTAAAAATAGTAAATTAAAAAAAAGTTAATTTAATATTAATTATTTATTTTTAAAAATAAAAAATTAATATTATTAAATAAAATAATAAACTTATTAATTTTTTAAGAAAAAAATTAAAGGTTTTCATTAATAATAAGCCGGGTTTTAATTAATTTTAAATAAAAACTTTTAATTAAAATTTAATAAAATATAAACATTTCCTTATTTTATTTAAGTTATTTATTTATAACATGTTTATTAATAATAATAATAATTAACCGAAAATAACGAATAATACCGATTTAACCGATTATATTGTTTAAGTTTTTATAAAAATTAAAAAAATATTTATTAATAAAATTATTATATTAATAATTTAAGATTTAAATATATATATTTATTTTATTAATTTTTATTAATTTAATAAATTTAATTAATTATAAATATAATTTTAAATTAAGTAAATTTTTTTATTTAATAATTAAATTTATAATTAAAAATATTATTATTAAAAATTAAAATTATTATAATATTAATTATTAATTAATAATTATAAAAATAAATTTAAATTAATAAATATTTTTTAATTATATTTATATTTTTTAATAAACTTAATTACTTATATTATTATAATTAATATTATTTTATTTTTAAATCACGTTTATATAAGTTATAAAACTAATTAAAGTTTTTTTTAATATTATATTATTTTACTTAATTATTTTAATAATATTTATATTAAATGTTATTATAATAATAATAGAAGTAAATGTTCGTATTAACTTAATATATATTAATTTATTTAACGATAAAATAATTATTTTAATAATAATAAATTTAAATAAATGTATTCGGATAGTTAATATATTTAAAATTATCCTTGCTTTATTTTTATTTTAATTAATATTTAAAAATAATATAAAAAACGTTTAATAATAATAATATATTTTAAATGTTATTTTTAAAATAATTATTAATTTAAAAATTTAATTATTTATTATAATAAATAAAATTAAAAGTTTTAAACGTTAAAGGTTAATTATAATTTTATAAATAATAATATTTAATATATATTAATATTTTTTTTACGGTTTTAATTCATGAAATATAAATAATTTATTAAATAAATAAAGTAATTAATTTTTATATTTAAAACTTTTTATTAAAACGTAATTTTATAATAATAACATTAAAATAATTATTAATTAATTTTAAAAATTATTTTAAAATAATTTAAATATAAAACGTTTAAATTTAAATAAAATAATTTTAAATTTAACGCGTTATAAATAATATAAATTAAAAAACGTTATAACTTTTTATAATTTATAACGCCTTTTAATGTTATAACCCTTATAAATAATAAAATATAATATTAATAATTAAAACTTACTATGCATTTATACAATATACATCATAATATATAAAATGAATTAACAGGTTAACGGATTCGGTACTATCGTCCGCCGTCAAAACAGCCTGCCTATCCATCATCCGCTTCAGATTGGCTGTTACCCTGGAAGATTGCGCAGACTGACAGAGACATTGAACAAGCATAAAGGCTAGAGCGTCAAGCCTGCATCTACATCCCCGTATGTCGACTTCTCATGCTTGTCTGCCCGAAATAGACCAGAGGCGCCAATCACATTCTAGAAGCCGTGTAATGAAAAAAAACCCTGGAGTTTCAACGTCAGAAGCACATATTCCAAGCCACCTACGAGCCCTTGGTGGTACCATCAACCATTTTTCGTTGTTCCTAACTGTCTTAGGTTGCCAGGGGAAAAGCTCAACTGCCACATGACCCCCCACGGACCAAGGCCTGCCATAATCGGGCTACCTCACGCTGCTCACGGCCACACGTCCACTTGCCTTTGTCAGTAGCCTCTTCATCATTGTCCAGTCAGGACACGCCCACCAGTTCCATTGAGAGTCGTACAAGTTACTCGAGGCTCTGTTGGGTAAATCCCGAATCCTCTGCAAGCTAATTGGACAAGCTCATTGGATTGTCTTAACAACATGAATAGTAGGATCCGATAGCTAGTAGCCAGTTGAGTCCCGTGCTTAGTTGTCTTCGCCCTACGCCTACCTAGCCTACCTAGCCCGACTAGCTGAGGTAGTCTCATCGGCTATGAGCCGTCATAGACAACCTAAATGTGCCCCTTCTTGCTAACGAAGAGAAAAAAGACATAATCTTAAAAAAAGGTATTTAAACCGTTGTCGCCCCGTTGTTGCCCCCCCCTGCCACTAGACGGTTCACAAGTACTTCCCATTGTTTCTACCCCTTACACTTGCTTCAACCCCTTTCCAAGGTTCCCGTCTCCGTCACATTCAGTTTCCATTATATAAAACCCACGTACCTCGCGTAGGTCGGACTACTTCCTCCGTATTCAGTCACTTTATAAAAATTCATCCAACGAGACCCTACGTCTTCCTCATCTCCATCAAGTTTCTCTCACTCACACACCCAACCATCTTACTATACTAAAGTCTATCTTAAATAATCTCGATGACGGAATCTCTAGGCCAAGCTCGCCCTCTGCCCGATGGGGTCTATGTTCCCACCGTTGCTTTCTTTAAGGAGAATGATGACATCGACCTAGAAGCAACCCAACGCCACGCCATTCACCTTGCCGACGCTGGCGTTGCCGGCCTTGTTGTACACGGTTCGAACGGAGAAGCCGTCCATTTGAGTCGGGATGAGCGCAGCCTCGTTATTAAGACTACACGAGCCGCTCTAGACCAGTCGGACCACCACCTTGTACCTCTCATCGCCGGATGCGGAGCGCAATCTACACGCGAGACGATCCAGCTCTGCCAGGATGCAGCGAATGCCGGTGCTAATTATGTCATCATACTTCCTCCCGCGTACTATGGCGGTCTTCTTAACACATCAAAGATCGTTCAGCACTTTCACGATGTTGCTGATTCTAGCCCCATTCCGGTCATGATCTACAACTACCCCGGGGCTTGCTCCGGTCTAGACCTCTCTTCCGACGCAATCCTTCAGATTGCAAAGCACCCCAACGTTGCCGGTGTCAAACTCACCTGTGGAAACACGGGAAAGTTGGCTCGCATCGTTGATGGGGCTAAACCTGGTTTCTTTGTCGCTGGTGGCAGCGCAGACTTTATTCTGCAAGGCCTCGTCGTAGGTGGAAACGGCACCATCGCAGGTACTGCCAACCTGGTACCTCGAGCATGTGTTCGTATCTGCGAATTATACCATGCTGGTGAGCTGAAGGAGGCTAGAAGGCTGCAGGCGATCGTTGCCAAGGCGGATTGGATCGCCATCCAGACGGGCTTTGCCGGCGTGAAGGCTGCTTTGCAGCACTTCGAGGGCTATGGTGGGGAACCCAGGAAGCCCTGCGGATTGCCAAGCAGCGAACAGATGGATATGATTACAAACGGATTCGCAGACGTGATAGCTTTAGAACAGAGCTTGGCCTAGAGAAATTCTGGGGATTAGGTCCCAGTAAGGATCATGGGGCTCAATGGGACATCATTGAGTGGACCACGCACTTGGCGTTTACGAGATTGAACGGCGTTAACAGGACGGAACGGTGAAAAATAAAATTGTGGAAACAGCTAAACTTGCTAGCTAGTAGCCCTCGACTATTGGTGCAGGATGCTTTTGATGGAGGGCTCTAAAAATGGATGTCTCTATTACTATCAGCTAGTGTACCTATGAATATGATCCTCGAGGATTTCCAAATTCACATGTCGCTTATAGGATATACCACCTTCACATGGCACCACGAGAAACGTTACGAGCTGCAGGTGCCGGCAGCTGCAGAAGGTGGGTGATTCAGTCTGAATTTGAACAGACATACATACAGCATGTGTACGGGCATACTTCCAAGTTCTCTATGCTCTGCACGACTAGAGCATCGCGAAGTTCGGACGACGGCTACTATGGCGGTTAGAACGTCGGTTATCATTGCCCCCCTACTCCCGAGCAGCAGCAGCGCCACCAATTCTTCTATGCCACAGCAGCACGCATGATCCTTGCTGCCACCATTACCCCAACCCAGCTTCACATCATGACGGCACATCGCATGCTGCGTACTACGTAGCCGATCTTCGCAACATCTATCCATTGGAAACACGTCCATCACCCGAGATGCTCGCATGAAGGACAGGAACACAAGACCTTTCTGCATCATGTACTCGAGTCAATCCACGGTTGATCGCCAGTCAGTCTGTCATAAATGTCGGTCGTCGCAGATCAACCCGAAGTCTTGCTATCCCAACCCTGTACCCCGCAGTCTCGGACCTGCAGGCCATGCCGCGCTAGTCCTGTAAATCGGGGCGTGGCCTGGCAACCTTGGAATATTTGGGGGATAGCGTTGGGGGTTAGGTTGGTACGGAGGGCGAATGCAAAGAATAATGCACGCTACCTGCTACGATCCTCTCGCTCGTCAGCGTCTGTCGCGCTATAATCTCCTTACTTGCTAACCTACCTACCAATCTACCAACCCGCAACGAATATTTACCCGAGCTGGTGAATGTTATGCAGCAGGAGGTAACATCATGTTACTGTGCCTCGGGTATGTATGTAATGCCAAAGTACCACATACCTATTTTCACCAACGACGGCACCACCGAACCCCAGAAAAAAACAGTGCGCACCGCCACCACCGTAAAAGAACCACCACGTACGTACGTACGGATGGGAGGATCTTTCGGTAGCTGCTCTCCGCGACCTGGTTTTCCGGCCCATCCAAAGGAACCCCCTTGGCCGTTCACTTGTTTGCTGACCCAACTTTGCGTCGGATCGGTCTGGGCTCCAATCTTACGAGCCTAGCATGACTGCAACGTAATTTTAGTAATAGGACGACGTCCTAGGGCCTTGAAGTCCTACGAACCTGCGCCTGCATATTGCGATCGCGGAGGTGCTATATCGAAAAGAGAGAGTGGCAAGACAGTTGTAGGTAAGGGAATCTAACGTCGGGCATTTTTCCCCCTCTTCTGTCCAGCGCTGCCTAGTTTGGTTTCAGGCTTGCTTCTCGAAAGGGGCCTCCAAAGGCCGTCCGAAGGGGGCAATAAGTGACCGCGATATGATGACACGGATTATGTGATGCTGAGGAAATAGGTATATCATACGGCACAGCTCTCGGGTTGGTCGCGTGACTCTCATTGGACAACAGGGCCGACGAGTCCGGATTGGGCAACTCAAGCAGCTTAGGGCTTACGCCGACGAGTGTTGAGCAAACAAAGTCCTCACATCATCGGATCGTCACAGGTCTTCCTCACGACACGGCACAGCGGTTTCTAGCTTCTCCAGACTACCACGGTCAGATAATCATGCAGTGACCAAGCGATCTAAACCCCCCAAACCCGAATAAACGGACAGGATTCCATGACCCCCACGACGAATCAGGGCGTATACTTCGTCGGAGGTTTGCTACCCTCTTTCCCCACGTTTCCCTGAAATGGGCATGGGGCCGCCGGGGCCGCTATGTACGGTAGATTATCTAATTATAAATGTGACAAATAGACCCTCCGTCCTCCGGCCGTGGTCTACTCTTTGATCGTCAAAACACTTTCACCCCGCTCGTCTATGCCCTTTACCACCTGCTCAAAACGCTCTCGCATGCGAACACGAGAGAAATGGCTGATACATCGTAACCGAACACCTTGCGTTGCTTTGAATCGCACGCTGCACCGTTAGGGGGGGCGGGCGCTCGATGCGACGCAAAAGCCATGCCGGCACCCGGCAAACGGACTGCTGAGCTACCTAGGTGTACGTACGTGGTAGGAATAACGTGGGGTTCGCGTCTGCCTCGGCTGCGCTGCGTGGCGAGGGAAACCTGGAAAGAGATGCGCTGGAATACATATGCAGTCAGCACTGAAAAGGGGGGGGGCCGGGTCTCAGATCCAGAAAGCCCTTTATCCCACGAGGCGACTGCGGTTAAGTAATTATTTCGTTCGACCCAGGTTCGGTTTCAGTTTCACTTGGGTGAAACAAAGAAGAGATATGATGTGTCTCCCTCGCTAGTGAACCGAAACCAAGATTGAGGCGCCCGCTCCGCCCGACTTTTACGAAATTTCAACTAGAGACCGGTGCGCAACACCAACATCAGTGGATTAGGTTACCTACTACCTATGTAAAACATTCCTTTTCCTTATCTCTCGCTTAGATGGAGCAGTTGAAGCACATTCTTGCTTTTTCATCGATAGGGGCTGATCGGAGGCCGCGCAATCTTTCAGCTCCTGTCGTTTTTGTTTCTTTACCTATCGAGACGCTGATCAGACTCATTACATAATATAGAATTTCCGTTATCGAAGGTCGAAAAGTCCTGTATCACCACTTGCGTCACCACCCCCAGGAATGAGACCCGACGGATTAGCCACCAAACCGTTCGTTCGGTTATAACGGCATGGGTCCCGTATCTAGTACCATGCCACCGGCGCCGACGAGGATTGGCAGGAAGCGTTGCCGGGATTGACGACCCCTGATACCGGAAGAGGAACCCGGGCGGTCGAGGCCCTGGGTTAGTAGGGCTTGGACAGCGGATGCTCCCGTCGCGTGTTTCGAGAAGCACAAAAGGCACACCACATACCTACGTAAGGGCTCTTAGGCCGCAGGCCGCGAGCTGCAGCATCCGACGACGACATCCATTGGACCATCACAGTCTGACAGTTCTCGTGCCAGCAAATCACAACAGCGGTCACGGCTACCTCGTCAAGGGCAAATATGTATTACTATGTACCTAGATAATAGGTAAGGACAAGAAAGCCATGTTCGCAACTCCCTGCAGCAGCAGCTACGTCCTTTGAAACCGGGGTTCCATGTGGCTTCCTTTTTTTTCCTGGGCTTTTCGTACCCGCGCGGGATTTCGCCTCCCACGCCCGCAGAGATTGAGCGAGAGTGGACGAAAACCCCCACGCCCCCTTGTGTCTCCTTGCCTGACTAAGGTCAGACTTGGATCTGCAATGATTATAACTCCCCAGCCCTTTGGCTTATCGAACTCGCCCGCACGCCACGTTTTGGTCGCCCGTACTGTCGGAGTTGATTCCTCGCGAAATAATTGGGTAGCTGTACCTATTACCTCCGGCGGTACGTGTGTATCTATGCTCACTATCGTAAGCCTGAGGCTCTGCAGAAAGACAACCACCATCATGTCGCCGTCACCACATGGCCTAGATTGGCCGCTACGGAAAACGGGCGGAATGAGTTGACAACTCGCAGCAAAGATCATGCAGCTACGTTTTCGGGTCTTAGGTCATAATAGCGCCTCAGACCACGTCAAAGTATTACTAGCTCCGCGGCGAGAATTACAGCTTTATATAGAAGGATCACCCATGATAGCTTCTGGTCTGGTTCAATTACATGCATGCGAGATTTAAAACCGGGCAGATCGCTACACGTCCTCAATCTATGAACTAAGTCCGGTTGGACCACCGATTTTTATCGGCTTCATTTATTCGGATCATGAGAGGATCATCAAACTCCTTAGATAACCGGTAAGAATAATTGAGGCGTTTTAAAGTGAGTCGTAGGCTGCGCTGGAGGAGAACTCCATTTTGTGTCAAATCACTTAATATTCTGCGGGTATCCCCATCGCACGACGGTGTTCGCCAATCATTTCTGATACGTCATTTTGGCATCATCTAAACAAGAAGATCGCTCGTCGGTCGATTTATATTAAGTCGCAACTGATTTATCACAAAGAGACTTTGAGGGAAATAGAATCTTATAGAATAATTGATCAATTAATTACCTAACTTAGGTTAATCAACCACTCTAAATCATTCCAGTCTACAAATAAAAGGGGGTAACTAATCAAATCCCCCCTATTCAATATAGAAGACTAGCAATCAATCGTGACAGTTAAATCCGAACAGGTATTTATTACTAGTAAAAACTAAGTAAAGATTAATAACTCAATACAAACGCTAGCAGAATAGCAGACCCTTCAAAGGCATTGGGAATAGTAATCATTCTGAAATTTGCACGTCGTTCCTCCCGCACAGGCCGTACATCCGTTCCACGTCTTCCCGGCGCATTGTCCCCACTTGGCCGCAGTGCAAGCTCCTGGGGAATCGCCATTTCCGGGAGCGGGATTGTTGCCTATAATTAAAGAAAGCATGTTAGTATCGTTTCAATCGGGTATCACACACAGAAGCAACGTAAGGCAGAACAGATCTCGTACCTGAAGGCCCGGAAATCAGCACTGGGGTACCGGTCTTCGAGGTTAGGTCAATACTACAAGTGTTCGCACACGCTCCTCCGGCACCAGGGTTCAAGAACGGGTTTCCGGGAGCCGGGTCCGTACTGTTGTAAACAATATCGATCCACTGGATCTGCATTTCCGCCGACGCGCCGACGCTCATGTTGCCGCTCCAGCTGCCGCCGTCGCTCCAACTATTAAACATGATGCGGCTCGCGTCCCTGGGCGCCTGGAACTTGATAGACGACATCAGCTGTCCGTCGACGAACCAGCTAGTAGATCCCGGCGTCCAGTCCATCCGGTGGTGCTGCCAATCCGACCAACCGCCGCGGCTCGGCATCGAGACGTTGCGCGTCGCCTCGGGGATGTCGCCCGTCTCGTTCCACGACGGCTGGTTCGTGTACTGGATCGAGTCCGTCGGATCGATGGTCCGGATCTCGAGGTCGGCCTCCTGCACCTGCGCGAGCCGCGGCGCCTCGCGGAACGTGAACATGGCCGTCACGGCGCCCGGCGCGCCCTTCGTCCGCGCGTACATGCGGATCGACGCGTACCGGTACCCGAGCGAGACGGACTCGATCTCGGACGCGGACTGGAAGCCGTCGTGGCGCATCGTCCGCATCACCATGTACGTCTCGGACGCCGCGCCCCCGTCCCGGTTCCGGTCGAAGTAGATGTTGTTGGCCGAGTTCACCATGAGGACCGTGGCGTCGCTTCCCGTGTCGTCCGAGCTCCCGTTCATGAGCAGGCTGTTGTTCCAGTTCTGGATCGACCACACGCTGCTCCACGCCGGGTCGTCGAAGTAGTCATTCGTGACGGGGGCGTCGGCAGCGTGCTGAGCATCATTGATGGGTGCTGGTACGCGCACATACTTTGACATATCTCTGAAATCGAAGAAGCGGTGGTGAGTGAAGTAGTGAGAAGTGGTCGTGTTCGTTCTGTAGCAGTTGCATTTTGAATCCGTAACTAAGGGGTAGTTCTGTGCATAGACGACGGAGAGTAGCGATGAGACGACTATCAACGCAATCGCAAACCCCCAGCTTTTCGCCATATTCAAGGTTTGGAGCCAACAGGCTTTCTTAGATAGCAAACTCTGGACTCTATCAAGGTGTTTAATTGATAAGTCCCAGTCAGGTAAGTGGCTCGCCAGATGATATAGGCAAACTGGACTGCGAGCTGGCGATATATCGTGTCAAGTAGAACGCAATACCCTTAGGATTAAAATAGAACATAGCACGATGGTAGAAAGAGAAGAGACCATGTCAGAGATCTCCATGCCATGCTCAGCTGCATCTTACCTCTAGATCGAACGTTCGATATGAGGCCGACGACCAACATCACGGCTCAGGGGAATCTAGAACCAGTCGGGAAAAAAGGATCAACCGTATAACGCCGCGCGGCTATAGGGCAATGGAATTGCAGAATACATTCAGCGATAGAATAAGCTTTTTCTGCAGGTGATAATACGCGGGGGAATAGCTAGATCCGAATCGTCGCCAGGGGAAGAGGTAGAAGCAGAGTGGACCGGATAAATCGCACCAAGCTAGGAGGCTTGCACGCCAACGTACTGATATTGATTGTACGGACGGCATTTCTCCTTGTCTCAGAACAGACATCTTGCATGAGTTTGCAATATGGGGGCAGGATTGCCGAACCTGAGCCCCGTCGAAAAATTGTTTGAAGAGCATTTAATATAAACGTGACGAATCCCGCCCCCTCGGCAAACTTGTGCAATGCCGCGTATGAGATGGCATCTTAGATGCGACCACCAGCACTACCCAAAGAGATCTGTCAGATTCGAATGCTAATATGATCTATTTATCCTCCGCAGGTTAGATGAAGCAGTGCGATGCTACTGTTGCATGACGTGCCGGCCATGTAACAGCCAACGATAGCTTCGTAGACTTTTCATGCTCTCCGTGCTGAGCACTGTAGTTAATATCAGGATTTCACCTGTTACGTAAAAATTGACCGCGGACATGCATTACTATGAGCTTTTGGTTAGTTCGTCATATTTGAAGCAGTTGAAGTAATACTGAAGCATATAATTTCCGTACAAGTCCACTGTGTAATCTGCAACATGCCTGGGATTGGAGCAATTACCCTCATGTTTTTTTTTATAATTTATATATATTTCACAAAAAAAAGGAAAAGATACGTAACTAATTCTAGGATCTCAAATAAACAAAGTGCCTGTGTTGGGACTACAGCACGTGGTCCCGACCAACGAGCCAAAGCTTTGTGGCCCGTGCGACTTGGGGGTAGATTACTTAAATCTACCCCCACCGTCCGCGTAGTACAATTCTAACCTTATGCATAATCAATTCAATCAACATACACCCAACACACGTTACTAGTGCACTACCTAAGCCCTACCAACAGCCTGAATAAGTCGTACATCGCTTTAAATGGTGGGCATCTGGAGTTCGTAGGTTGGTCGATAAACGGCGGACGATAGCCATAACATCGAGGCGTCCATAGGTATTATACAATGGTGCTTTTTATTTATTAGTACGAAGGTACCTACCTATCTATGTGTAGGTGGTCTGTGACCCTCTAGGGTACGTACTGACAGCCTATGGACAAGGCGCTTAGTACGGTAACCCCACTAATTCTGGTTACTGTACATGTACCTAGTTATTGTATCATACCAGACTATTGTCCGCCCTCAATTGATTCCCAAAAACGTTTCCTTACACCACCTTCAATTCAACCATTCGAAGGAATCCTTGAATCTCCAACGCTTGATTATCGGAATTATCCACAAAGGTAATTTATTATACACTTCTCATTACTGACTACCTTTGTCTATACACATTGGTAATTTTCCTCGATAATTTTTCCCTACCCACATCTCGAGTACGTACCATAAGTACCTTAGTATTTATGCACCTTGTTTACGTACACTCGGGCACTACCGCTTTCCTTACTTACCTATACACTTAACAGCCGCCATCTTTCTCAACTTGCACCTCACTTTTACTTTCACTCCTGCCTACTTTTACATCCAGTTCTGTCACCACCCACCGGATACTTCCATGAAGATTCCTTCCACTCTTCGTTCTATTGTTCCCGCATAAGAAATCTATGCACTGCTAACCTGGATGCAGCACTGTACCTCCGATATCATGGGCACTGTTCGGGCTTCCGATGCCGAGACTTCGGTCTCCAACGCCCCACTAAATGCTTCCGCCGCCGGTCCGCACAGCCATCCTGTTGCCAAAGTAGAGCAAGATCAAAAATTTGGTGCAACAAATCTAAGCTATCTTGAGAAATTGGTAGTTCATACCGACCCCGAAATTCTCGAACGCGGTGTGACTATTGGTACTAAGCTACTAGACCAGCTGAAGACCGCGTTGAACGGCGCCGATACACCCGAAGTAAATGGTTGGCGCACAGCAATTGATGAGCTGAAGGAACGCGCAAGACCGACTCGCGCAGTTATCGGTGTTGTAGGCGATCCCGGTTGCGGAAAAAGTTCTCTTATCAATGCTATCCTCAAGGAAGAAGAGTATTACATTTCCATTTACTGTACCTATGTTTCATACTAACAATTATTCAGATTGGTTCCTGCTGATGCGAGTCCTTCGATGACAATCACATTCTCGTACAACTACTCGGATGACCCAACGGAAAAATACCGAGCCGAGGTGCAGTTTATTGATAGAAGAGAATTAATTGACGAGCTGCGCAACCTTATTATCAACCTATCATATGAGGATGAAGCTGACTCCGCTTACGCAATGCTCAAAGCCTTATACCCAAATAAGACCAAGGAGATGATGATTAAAGAGAACGCAGCAGAACTCGCACGTGTTTTACCCGCTAGAAAAAAGCTCGGAAAGATCATTCAGCTCAAGGCGGATTCTGATAAGTCCCTCTCTGACAGACTACGTTTGTACACGGATGTCAGCCAAACACTTGATTCAAGCCAAGGAAAGCTCGCATACGCCCCTCTCGTCAAAGAAATCCGAATCTACACCAAGGCAGAGGTACTATCTACGGGAGCCATCCTAGCGGATATAGTAAGTCCCTCTAATTTAATCACAAAACTATGCTAACAGATTAGCCCAACGCACAAGACTCCAATTCTGCTCAAGTAGGCCAGGTAGAGAAATACCTGAAGTCATGCATTGGCGTATGGGTCGTAGTACCAACTTCACGTGTTCTTCAAGTTGGCAAAGTAGCCCCCCTCCTAAGCGATAACTTCAAGCGGCAGTTAAGATATGATGGTCTGCAATCCGCAATCACTCTCATTATCTCTAAAACAGATGATACACACTCCACGACATTCCGACCTAACCTCAATACCAAAAAAGAACTATTAAAGCTAAGGAGCAAGCTACATAAACTAGAGAACTTCAAAGCAAAGGTTGAGTCGACCCTTGAAGATCTAAGAATACGGCGAAGGGCATTGAAGGGACGAGCCGATGAGGTCAACGACAATGAGAATACACGGGAGGGATACATGAGTCGCCCATCGAGTGGTGAAACTGGTTATGACGAATCCGATAGTCGTACAAAGCGACTGCATTCCAAAAGCCCCGCCAAAAGTCGTAAGAGCCATAAGATTGGCAATTCATCCGGAATAAAAATAGAAGAAACTCACAATGCGTCTAACAACGACTCGGATGAATAGGAAAATTCGCAGTCGACTGAGGATCGCCAACAAATCAGCAAGGGAGGACTTGAAAGAAAGCTCGAATCTCTCAAGAGTCAAGAGAGGAGTATCCACGACGAACTACAAGCAACCAATACACAAATTGACGATGTAGAGAAGGATCTCGAAAAATACGAAACTCAACGGCAACACATCCTTGACGAAATGGGTGAAATTGGCGCCCGGGGCATCAACGAATTCAAAGGGCATCTACGAGAAAATCTCGAACAGGAGTTCGACGCCGAAATTGACAAGTACGTATATTAACCTCTTCACCCTTAAATATCTCAATTATTTACTGTATCTAATATATCTATATCTGTTTGTGTGTATTACCCTACTGACAAGGTCTAGGTTCGACCGTGAAAATATATCCGAATACGGGAAGATATCTGTGGAAGTCGCCCATCCCGCAACCTTTTGTGTCAGCAGCTTGGCATACAGAAAGCTTTATGGTGAATGCGAGGATCATGATCTCCGCAGCCGTGGGTTTTTATCTGCGAGGGATACCGAAATTCCACAACTGCAAGACCACGTCAGGAAGATAACAGAAATCGAACGAGTTATTGACTGCCAGGGGTATCTCAACGACTTAATGCGACTTGTCAACTCGATGAAATTATGGACCCTTAGCAATGGGAGTAAGACGAAACTTACAGACGATGAAATTCGAGACGAATTACATCTAAGAAAGCATTTGGCACATCTTGAGGAGGTACGTTGAACATTTATTTATCTTGAAAATCGAGCGTGGCTTTAAATTCCATTTATCATAGCTTTCCAGATGGCCCCTGACATTTTGAGTAGGAATTCAAGGCGGCTGTTAACAAATTCGGCGGCAAACTTAATGGTGTCTTCCATACCCATATTTTCCGCGTTTTCGAGAGGGCTATATCCTCGGCATACGATGCAGCCCCCGAAACAGTGACGCATTGGGGAGCACCCAAAAATCAAGGCGGCCTCGCTTGGTCAACATACAGAGCAGTCTGTCGACGAAATGGGTATTTTCGTGGTGCCACTGGAACTCACGATTTCAATCAAGAGCTCTTCCAACCTATATCTCGTATGATGCTACAAGAGTGGAACAATACATTCCAGCGCCATGTGCCAAATCTCTTCCGACAATTCTCTTCCTATACATCAAAGCAACTTGACATATTCGCGAAAGCCACCGAGACACAGCTCCAACGACGTGCGAATGTAGCAGAAGCGACCACGCTGCTTCGTCAAGTATCAGCTCATAAGCGTGCACTGGACCAACTGTCTATGACTTGGCGTCGGAATATCATTCAGGCTCAAAGAGACTCACATCGAACATTTATTCCAACAATCCGTGATGCTATGATACCTGCTTACCGGATTTGTGCTGCCGAAAGAGACAATGGTTGTTTCGGCCGTATGAAAGAAGTGATGGAGGACCATATCACGTCGGCTCGTCAAACCATGTTCCGCCTCGCCACCGATATAGTAAAGGGACAATTGAAGGACATGTGCCATGCAGCTATGAGAGATATGGCCAAGAAAACAGGCCATATGTTTGTCAGGATCTCTAACGAGTACGTGGAAACTCTCGGTAAGTTATGCTCGGTTTTGAGGTCATATGTAAACATTTCACTAACAGTTTTATAGTAGGGACGAATGTTGGAAGCTACAAGGAATTATTACCTCAAGATCTTATTGTGCGAGCGAACGTTGATGGCATTCTCCATCAGTGTGACTCGACGTTTTCTCTCGCGTTTGATAAATCCAAGCAAACGGGAGATTCGAATTTGACTCACGATGTTGAGGAAAAGGTTGATGTTGCCGAGGAAAAAGTGAACGATTAAATGGGAAATTGATGGATTGAGTCACCGAGCTTGACGGGAAATCTCCGTGTAGCTCTATTTGTATGCGCCATTGCCGTTATATACTCCCGGTGCACCTATACACCTTCATCTGAAGATAGGGACAACCATCTGTGTTACAATAACAGCAATAGGGTATTGATGGAGAACTGTATGGGTGCAAGAAATGGCACAGATTGTAGGAAATCACCTGTATCAAACAAGTTGCTGAATAGATGAACGATAGCCTAATTCATAAGAGTAGGGATGCGAAACGTACACGGACTTGTAAAAGGAAGGTTGCTGCCGATAATAAATACTAGGATAATATAAAGAAAAAACTTTTAAATAATTAATGCGTCATTGCCAGTTACTAGAAGCCATACATTTAAAAATACTTATCAGCTTTATACGTAAGGAGTCAGGTTGGCCATGGCAACCAACTTTGACCATGACATAATATGCCTAGCAGCTACTTACATGTTCTACTCACATAGATACCTATGTATATACCGAATCCTTTCAAACGGCGAATTGGTCACTGAATTTATCAAACTTCGCATATGGTGCCCGAACCACACAAATTATCTATCATGAAGTTATCTTTCCGCTTCGAGTTATAACTAAGGCTGAGTGTCACCACCGTCTTCCTCTGGGTAGGCCGTCTAAGAAGCACTCGCCCATCAAATAAACCAGCTTCTACTCACCAAAGAAAACATCATAGCCAAGAAACTGTTCCATGTCCACGTCAATCCGTTCTCATCACATGCTGAATTTTCCACTTAGGTACCACGGATATAGCTCGCCCAAAGATTTCTTCGTCATTCCATTCCGACCCTCTCAATGCTAACTGGAAACTCTAGATATCGCTGTTACCATCCCTCATCCAGATATCCAAATTCGTATACGCCAAGTCTAGGTGTCTTTCGTTCCGGCCCATTATGTCGAATTCCAACCGTCGGTTTCTTAGAAGCGGATACCTCGTCGCAAGCATTTTCTGGGACCAACACCGTCGTTCGACATGAAACGCAGTAAATTGAGCTGATTAGCGCGTCACCGTCCTTGATATACATGTCGGCATCGGTTCTGCTGACCACAGCACAGCAAAGCATCCTTGGTGAATAGATCAAGGTCGAGTAACCCATAAAGCATGCACCGTCCCCTCTACCAGCATCCGTGAATTCCACTCGAAGGTCAGCATCAAGACATACCTATCTCGAGGGATAGAACGCATTGCTTTCACGACGGTAAGCTCTATGGTACAGAATCGTGTATCAAAGCAAACGCCACTGGGAAAGCCCAAGGACTTTACCCATACAGCCTACGGTACGCGTCAGTTATGTTGAAAATGGGCTAGGGGAGAAGCATTTCCGTAGATAGGCTTACATGGATGGCTCTTCATTCGCGAAATTAAGACCGAAGTCCTACACGATGGGAAAAAGGAAAAACATAGTTGTTGAAGTCAGTACATAAGGGGAACCCTTCTCAGCTTCGAATCATCTCTATTAGTAAAATGCCTACGAGGCAGCCATATATATCCATCCTTAATACAAAGCACTTTGCACACAATCTCATTGACCGCAGA
This sequence comes from Annulohypoxylon truncatum, assembly GCF_022578515.1. Taxonomy (NCBI): domain Eukaryota; kingdom Fungi; phylum Ascomycota; class Sordariomycetes; order Xylariales; family Hypoxylaceae; genus Annulohypoxylon; species Annulohypoxylon truncatum. Next base: position 24,825 of record NW_025953805.1, read on the forward strand.
GCATGTAAACAAGAAACCAACTCCAGTCCATCCAATTGATTGTCCCCGAGGCGCCAAATCGCCAAATCGCCGAAACCGTTCCATATAACTTCCATAACCCCTAGCCCCCCACCCCCTTTTTTCGGACCCACCAGCCCCTTTTCCCGTTACCCCCCACTCGCATACCCACCCGAAATCCCAATCACCCTCAGACCCTATGTTCCCCATCCCTCGGCACCGCGCCCGACGAGAACGAGGACATCGACCCGCTCCCCCTCGTAGAATTCTTCACCGGCCGCATCTCCACGCCCTCCGCGCCGCCCGTGTACCCGGGCGGCCCGCCGTGGAACGGGCCGGGCGTGTACGGCGGGCTCGGATCGTCGGAGCTCCCGCCGCGGCGCTGACTTTGGTTATACTGGTTATAACCGTGAGTAGAATCGTAACCACCACTACCATACCCATACCCACCGCCCTCGCCATCGCGATTCCTGCGTCTCGTCTCCCTAGCCGAAGGAGCCGTCTGCGCCAGCCCCGGCGGCGGCGGAAGATCCGCGACGTAAGCGCGGGTCTCGACCCCTCCTCCCCTCCTCCTACTACCACTCCCACCACCACCACCACTCCCCCCACTACCACTAGCCCCGCGTCCGCGCCCACGCCCGCGATTCTGCCCACGACTAGCGCTCCGCCTTCGGTACTCAGCCAGCACAGCAACCAGTACCCAAAGCAGCCACACAAGCCCCGCGACAACAGCGTACGCGATAATTACGCCCTGAGAAGCGCGCGCGAGCCTGAGCCCTAGGCCGCCGTTTATGATGCCCAGCGTGAGCGTGAGCCGGCCGAGCCACAGGTGCAGGTGCGAGGACGCGGTGCGGCGGCCGAGGCGCTTGAATTTGGCGTGGTGGATAATGCCGAGGGGCGGCTGCAGGAAGAGGACGGCGAGGATGACGATGCCGATTATGGGGTGTGCGTTTGTGGAGGACATTTCTAGCTGTTTTCGCAGGGTTGTTAGTAAAGTTATGGGACTTTGGGGGCAAGCTAGGTTGGGTTTGAGATGTAAGGGGTGTTGGATTGGGTGGCACTGGTAACAGAGCAAACGGGACCCGAGCGCGAAGGGAAGATGAGGAAGCGTAGGTATAAAAGGGACACTCACCAGACTAGTCCCGTTAGGAGGGATTTTTATGATTTGGATAAGCCTGATGCCGAGCGCCGCGGCGGCGATGTAGAGCAGGTAGGCGATGACCTGGAATACGCCGTGAATCCACCAAGCATGGCGGCCTGGAATGATGCGCATAAGGATCGCGCCGGCCGGGAATAAGATGGCGAAGCATAGAGCTGCGATCACCCCGTGGGCCGTCCCGTAGTTCATCGCCTTCTCGACGTCGAAGTCTGGGTAGACGTCGAAACCGCTACTATCCGACCCGGCCGACGAGCCGTATCCTCCTGAAGAGTCGCCCCCATTACTTCCGCTTCCGCTGCCGCTACCCCAGCCTCCCCATATGATGCCTTCACCATCGTCGCCGGCCTCATAGAATGGGAATTGGGGGTTTGCTCGAACCGCTGTATAGATTTAGTTACTAATGCTTCGCTACTCTATTCTCCTCGTTTCGCTTTGGAGAGGTGGAGGAGGGTTATTGTGTAAGACGTAAGACGTTAGATATTTTCTGCTTACCTAAAGCGAGACATAAGCCTAAAACAGCTGACGCCTTCATAGCGACGTGCGACTCCCGGATAATAAACCAATATTAAATCAATTAATCCAACTCAATCTTAGCGATATGATTTGATAAGATCAGATTATTCATACGATCGTCGATACGATACGATACGATCCGACACCAGGCTAAGCAATACACGAAGCCAGGTCATGGGTATGTCAAGTCAAGCTCAACCTTGAAGCTTGGGAAGCCAAATTTCAATTCGGAGGCTAGCAGGGCGACAGCACCGGTATGCAAGAGCAAAAGCAAGACAAGAAAAACGAAAACGAAAATATGGGCGACCCTCCATCTTCTTTTACATACCTACATTTAACATCCAGCTAGCCAGCCAAGTTCCCAGCTTCCCCACGACCTGCTGCCACCGACGCCATACCCTACCAGATCCAAGCCAAACCGAACCTAACCCAAAACCGAGAATGAGAGAAAAAATAAGCCCGACCAAGAAGGAGAAGTCCTTCTTCTGTGCTCTGTTACATCATTTTCGATTCGAGAAAACCTCCGAAACCCCCACCTCTTCCCGTAGGTAGCTACCTACTTTGTTTGCGCACCTCAATTCCATAGGTACAGTCGATCGATACAAGTCGAGCGCGCTATGTCTTGTCTCGGATCTTAGCCTGGGGACGTGCCGCCCGTCGCCCGTCCGTCTGCCCCGGACCAACTACCTAGGTACATATGTAGGTAAGGTAACCAAGCCAGCGCAGCTACATAGCTCGCCCAACAAAGAGGTCCCCTCGGGACCGAAGCCCGCAAGCAGCCAACCAGCAGAGCCCGCCCGACCGCATACCTACCTACTTCTCTAACATGCCTAGCATATGTGCTACAGGTATCAGTCAATCAGTCAATTAACCTTTCGCTCCCGTTCGCTCGCCAAGTATACCTACTACCTACCTACATACCAGCCTACATAGCCCGTCGCGCATTACGTCACTGCTTGCCCCGAGGTGACGCGTAAACGGGCTTGCTTTGTGTGACCGTGCCGCGGGAGCGAGCTTTGGTCATGTATCATCTTCTTAAGCTGCTTAAGAAGCGCCAACTATACCTGCCTATCCCATCTCAAAGACCTGCCGAAGCGTATATTTGATAGGCTCCTAGGACATAAGTATAGGTCGCCTTACGCTACGTGATAAAAGAGATCTCTTGGCAAGCTTCTTGTGTATCCGACTAGCTTGCGGATGGACCGTTGGTGCCGTTTTAGATCCCAGGGTGCATTGGCGGTGAACGGACAATTCTTGAACGTTTTCGACCTTTGTTCGTGGGTTGTGTGCATGCAATAGATCCGTAAGCGAACCACAAGGTACGAGATAGCCAGTAACGTCACGAGAGATCACATTGTGAATTACATAGGTTTTTACAATCGAGCATATATAGATGCGCTGATATTTAGTTTACACAATTCACACATTATTCACAAGGATATAAGACACGACGTGTGGAAATCAATGTATTGACTAAAGGAAAACTGACCGACTATGAAACTTATTTTGCGAGTGCAAAGTGATGAGAGAACGCCACCATGGCGAGTCCAAGTAGAAATCTGATCCACCACTCCCGAAACCTTTGAAGGTTGACCATAGCGTAACGAGCTTTTGTTAATAGTTGATAGGTGTTTAATGATCAACCAAGTCCACATCATTATCTGGTTCCTTGGGATGGCGTGAATTACAGCTTTATCTTGTCCGGGGCTTGAAAAACTTAGACGAACAGGGGTATCTGGCGTGGAAGACATTGCCAAGGTGAACGAGGCTGATTGCGCAATTGGCGAACAAGGCACATGTGTTCAAAATGTCAAGGTATTAGGACGGAAAGCATCTGCAGAAAACACAATGCAATCGCCAACCTTCGAGGCATCATGAAACGTATATGCCATGAAATCGCGATAAGGTAGGAGTTTTTGGTCGGTCAGGCTAGGCGAAGCCCGATGATAGAAATCGTGAAAGAAAATTGACGTCGTAGCAAATAATGCAAATCGTACACCGCTGCCCTCACATGAGCATTGACTTTACGGAATCATCATAAAGTCAACGCTTGACACGAGGACCAATTGCATGTGAACCCCAACGCCCAATGCGCACCGTCCATTCGTCATATCGAGTTCACTAACGCCAGATGTGTCGTAACGCGGAGAAGTGTCATCGAATAACCATGACTGGATAGTACCGCACGAGGGAGGGAAACGGATCGAGAAGACCAAATAGCCGAAACCAGAGACTGATAGACTGATGCAGAAGACGGAGAAGCATGCCGAAACGCCAGAAACGCGGGACGCCGGTTATGCTAAATCATGCCGGGTATGCTGAATCGTGTTGCGGAGCCGGTTCCGGTTTACTATAGTCCGGATTAGACTATTCGAAACACAGGCATGAGGAGGTTGACATGAACTATACCTGAGGACCCAAGCCGCTAGGAGGAGGACCTTGGTGACCACTACCACCGCCAAAGCCAGGGCCACCGAAAGGAGCAGCACCAGGGCCGGGCGGACCCGGAGGGCCTGGAGGGAAGTAATGTGGAGGGGGAGGTGCGGGTCGATAGGGAGTACCTACACCTGAATTGTTTTGAGAACGACCCCAAGACAGACGAACTCGAGAGTTTCCAATAGGATATCCCTGCATCTGATTGATGGCCATCTCGGCCGCGTGGCGATGAACGAACTGAACAAAGCCACATCCCTTTCCGGGAGGGATCTTAACGTAGGTAATTTCCCCAAAACCTTGGAAGAATGACCGGAGTTCGTCTTCCGTCACGTAGCCCGAAAGGCCTCCTACGAATACGGTCGTGTTGTTGGGGTCGGTGAACTGATTCATCGTTAGAGGGTTGAACGTGCCCGGCTGTTGGTAACCGTAGTTGGGAGGTTGTTGCTGCATCCATTGGCCTCCCATGTTGCCGTGGTGGGCTACTTGCGCAGGCGGCATCATCTGATGGCCGAACTGGTTGAACTGAGGGGCTTGGTGACCACTATATATGTTATTAGTGACAAATCATTTCGAGGGAGCTCACTATACCTACCGGTTCTTAGGTGTGGCGGGCGAGACTCTCATGGGTCTGTTACCGCAATACACACCCTGCATTTCGACCAAAGCACGCTGTTGGTCCTGCTCATCCGAGAAGCGGACAAAACCGTATCCGCGCGACTGCCCAGTTTGTTGATCAGTCATGATCTTAGCTGACTTGCAACTGGGGAATCGAGCTTGGAATAGGGCGACAAGAACGAATTCGTTGACTTCGTGGCCAAGATCGCCAACGAAGATAGAGTACTCGGGAGTCCGGTCATCTCGACGATCGATGAGGCCTCCACCGGAAGCCCAGTTCAATCGGAAGACACGATCAGTGTTGGGAATGGGTGTTCCGTTGAGTTGGAGGGCCTTCTGAGCCGCTTCTGGGGATCCAAATTCAACGAAACAGTACCCGGCACTTCTATGTTTCTCCTATTAGCAATTGTTCATATTCCAATGTGGGACCGAGTAGATCAGGGCCATTAACCGCACTCGCGATATTTAGGGTCGACGGTAGCGTATGAATCACATGAGGCTCTTACCCGGAATGGCGATCTCGGATGATCTTGACTTGAACGTTCTCGGTAAGAGTGGACTGGAAAAGCGTGCGGATGAAGCCTTCATCCATCCATCCGGCTAGCTCGCCCATCCTGCGATGATTTAGTTAGCATTGCATCATGGCAAGGCACATATGTAACACGTTACATACCAAAGGGTCTGACGAGCAGAGTCAGATGAGAAGTTCTGGGCCATGTCGCCGCCAGCTTGACCATTGGTCGGGGCCATAGGAAGGCCAGGTTGGGGTACGCCGGGCGCGACGCCTGCGCCTTGAGAACCAGCATCTCCCTGGGAGCCGGATCCGTTCGACGGGGGCTTGCCGTTGTATGGATTGAAAGTATCCATGGTAATCTGCGACGTGTCAGAATGAAATTCATGAAGAGCAATTTGAGAATAAGGCAGTTAAGAAGTGTAGGAAGGGTAATCCGCAGCGTGTGTGGCGGCGATATAAAAGATATGATGATGTGGAATAAGCATACCAAGTTGAACTAGTAACGGATTACAATCAAGGTCAACTAAATAGTCGACTGGTAATTAGCAATTACCCTCAGAAGCAGTTGATAATCCCACGAACTAGCGTGTACGAATGGGAATGAGAATAGACTAGTTATTAGGTAGAAATCAACAGCTTGAAAGGAACGGATGGGCAGAAAGGAATCAGCTAACTATTATATAAGACACTCGAACGCAAGAATCTTATCATAAAATAGTTGGGAAAAGTAATCAAGTGAGAATGAAGGAATATTGATAGGGTAAAAGTTGTCTAAGTGAAAACTTTTTCGTGGAGGAGAGATAGGTATGAGGGCTTTGGCATACAGTGCACAGTGCTTAGTAGACCACAACAACAGTTGTCGAAGAGAGTAATGACAAAATGGGTGAAGGCAACTCACGTAATGACGGCTAAAAAACCTTATCCGGTGGACACTGCGTGACCAAGCGTAGATATCTTAACTATAAGGTCAGAATACGTAACTTCAAATGGCACAGACGGGAATCAAGGGTATACAACGGGAGCATTTATGCATATATCTATGCAGCAAAGACTCTCTGGTGTAATCATGTGATCAATTTTGAGTTGAAAGTGAAGGATAAATCGTGTGATAAGTCCTGAATTATGCTGGAGAAGCTATTCGCATTCAAAATGCCTCGTGCCATTTTAAGGAAATGTGTGGTGTAAAGTGTTGCGCGTGAGGGGTAAAATAGGGGTACTTCGCACAGAAAATTCACGTACCGATTAAGACGAATGTTTGGATAACAGGTATCCAAATTGAGTAAAGCAGGTATGGTAAGAGTTGGAAGGAGTTAAGGAGTAGTCGGATGTTAGAGGTTCTGAAAGAAGTTAGACAAAGGTTAGATGAAAGGAAGTGAAAGTATGAAATGAGGTGAAAAGGAAGATAGGCAGAAGCCAAAACAGTGCATTGGTCAACTGAAAAAAAAAAAAAAAAAAAGGTTGTCCTCAGACTAAAAAGGGAAATGCAGATGTTTGCCCTGTGGTAGGAAACCATGGTAACCAACTGGTCACCCAAGTATAATTTAGTTGATTATACCACCATAATGAACTTGGACTCGGTGGCAGTTTCGTAGGCTTTGCAAACGCGTGTCTGACTCATGCATTTCATACACGCACAAGTTGAAGGCACTTGCCCCGGAAGAACGCTCTTTTCCCTCAATGGAACGGGACGATAATTGACACATCGTTTAGGTCGACAATGTGACAGGGTGGGAAACGTGTAGGAATAAGTACTCAATAGAAGAGTAGAGAATCCTCACACCGTATCAGGAAGCGCAGCTTTAGGCAGCTAACCTCCTAACAACCACTGAAACCTCGTGGGAGAAAAGCCTCACGGGAATTAGAACGTAGAAGTTCCATGATCACTGCTCGCTGCACGCTGTCCTTGTCTTGATGCTAGCCACGACCCTCTGATGGCAAGGCCAATACCAATCAGACATGAGGCTGGCCGGATTTGGAAACGAAAAATATTGTGGCAATAAAGTTCACGAAGTCATTCACTGGCATGACTTCATTTCCATGTCATAGGGCTGTTTTTCACGATACCAAACTTTGAGAGAATCAAAGTCTGTAATTTTCGGGTGGAAAGGGGGTTGTGTTGGGTCTAGAACCAAACATGATATGAAAGGAAACTAAGAGAGGACAATAACCCACCTGTGGAAAACACCAACCCAATATCTAGATCCTGTAAGTCAGAGACCAGGGACCAAACGCCAACGCCTCGGACTTGTCCGGATGAAGGTGCGAATGCAAACGTCGAAATCTGAAGTTGTGTCCCTAAATCCCCTTTTCGCCGGCCGTGATATTAATGGACGTTTGATCAACAGGAATGATAAATCAAGCCTTGGAGTCGTGTGACAGGATCTAATGATGATACGGTCAAGATTCTGGAAAACCTATAATTTCACATAATTAGTTTTTCGGGAGTAATAATTGTCAACAACGGCCATCATTAACAAATAGCATCTTTAGCATTCGAACTCCAAGTTGTCATGGTGCCCAGAGTGTCAAAAGGAACTGCCGGATCCGAATGAAACCGTAGGTTTCAAACTTGATAGAGTTTACGGGCGTTGAGATGTGCCCATATGAAGAAGCCAATACGGACAAGAGTGACTGTAGTATTTCCTCATTGGAAAAATCGCACACGAGTGACTTGAAGCCAAGACAATTCGCCTTAATTAGATGGGGCAATTGTATTCGATAGTGATTCGCAGAAACAGAGTTCTTGTGTCTATTGTAATGGTCAGATACAGAAGAAAAATTTCGTATTAGGGAAGATGAGCGTAACATACAAGTTCATGTTAGAATCCGTCAGAAGCTTGAAGCTAAAGAGCAAGACGAATACCACGCGAATTGGAAAGTACTTGATGACAAACTGTCCAAAGGAGGCCAGCTCTGATAACAACGAAAGTTGAATGGATCATGTTGTTGTGTGCAGAAAACACGACGTATTATCCGAAAATTTGAGGTGGCAGAAGTCGGACACCACTCACAACATCGGGTTGTCCGTCAATTCAACAACGTCCAGACTGCGGAAAAATGAAAATTCGTAGATGGTATTTCCGCTCTTCAAAAGCCCCAAGAGTGGCATTGCGCTAGAAGGCAAAACTTAACTCTGGAGTAAGTTTGTCCGAGCCATCCGAGTTAACTTGCAAATAGCTTAGATATGATCACAGCCGCCTCCCATCGCAAGGGATAGAATGGTCATACCACCTCGAAGAATTCCCTCGTGTATTTTGACGTCAGCCAGCCGCAGAAAGTTCGCAATTACTCGGCTGTCAATCGCAATAGTTAAGACTATCCATACTGGGATATCTCATGCCGAATGGGGCCCATTTGACATGTCCGGAAACACGGTGTCCCTCATGCGTCTATTCCGCAAGGCGTATATCATATGATGCAAAGCCCCGGCGGTATCGAGCGCGAAACGTACGGAAGGACGACTCGAGATTCGAATGTTTGCAGCTTTGGGGAATTTGCTTGCTGCAGCAGCAGCAGGATTGGCTCTCGGCATAAGCATTATTCCCTATCTGACATGTACTCGTCCGTGAGAGCAAGCATCAGCTTAGGTCGTTTCCTCCGGCCGGGCCCTAGGTGTCTCTATATCCACCTGTGAAATGCGACGTGGCTTCAATAACGTATATTGGTACGGATGAATCGACGATGCGGTTGGTAGGAATAAGTTGTTTATTTAAGCTATCGATACTCCGCGATTAAGTGCGAGGAGACTCCAAGTTGCGTTGGGATGACGCGAGATAACTAGGCGCAGACTGGAATTCGAGAAAAGAATGACGACAAGAACGATTTCATACGGGCATATTGTTTCCATGCAATCGCAATAGTGTCGCAAACGTTTCCCGTCCTCGGCGACAATGTCACTTAAGAAAATCCGTACAAAGCGAGAAGGTCGTAGCCGTCGTTAAAGGGTTGAAAGGTGGCCTGGCGCCTGGCGGGAGAGGTGGGGCTGATCGCCGAGGATTTTCTAGAGCTCGAGTCGATCGAGGCTTTGCGCGCAGAGCTAGATGCTGTGCAATGCGGGGCATTGGGCACTTAAAACCCGTACCGCAATACTCAACGGGCTCCTCAATGACACTAACATTCTTTTCGTTGTCACGAAGATCTAATTTGGTGTTTCCTGTTTGTCTAGGGAAAGTTTGGGCTCGATGACGCAGCTTCGGTTCGAGGATGAAGGATCCGAGGGTCAATCGAGTCGCTGTAGCAAAGGTGTGCAGTGCGGACCCATCCATCCATTTCTCACGGCCGAACAGCCCACCAAAGAGTGGCATCTCCAGGCTGCAGACCCTGTACATCGAAATACTTCCAGGATATCCATAGATTTGGGGGGGTAGTTCGAATGCTGAAGAGCACGAAAGTGCAAAAAGTCACAAAGAAGAAAAGGTGAACTTACTTTTAGACACCGAACGAGACTTTTTTGGTTCCGAGTAAAGCAGTAGATATGTAGCGCCTTCGCGAACTCCAGCAAGATCCGAGGGCACCGGGTAATGTCTTTTTCTCGTGAAAAAATGACAGGATTATTTTCCTTTTTTTAGACTCCTAGAGCTCGAATTGCGCCGCAACAATAATTGGGGGAACCGTGATAACTGGGAAATAAAACCCGCACTCGGACCGTTGCGACGATGCGATAGACGAAGTGTATGATGAGATACCGAGCAGGCCGCGCGCACAGAGAAAACGCTTTTTGGGGTAAAAGGCACGCAACCAACAGATTCGCGTAGCAGGCAAGATGAAGGATTGAGCTCGCGACGTTAATTAGGGTTTGGAGAGAAGAGAGGAAGAGAAGGAAAAAAGAGAGTGTCAGTGTGGAGAGTGAGAGATAGAGCGAGAGAGAGAAGAGAGAAGGAGAATTAAAACAGCAAGCAAGAAACACAAAAGCAGACAACGATAGTGCTGGTTTGGTTTGCGCGTAGTGTGGATATGTGTGTGAGTGGAAAAAAAGGTGGAATTTGGGAACTTGGTGCTTAGGTTGGGGCCCTTGGGGTGGAGGAAGGAAGGAGTCTCCAACGAAATCAGTGTGCCCAGAGTGGAGCTGACAAGAACCCAGGCCGCACCTGCGATTTCAAACTTTAAAAAAAAAATTGGAAAAAAGCCCTCTTCTGTGGGTGCCGCTAATAACGTGAACGGGCTACTAATATTTAGCAGATGCAACTAAAAAATTACTGAGAGACGGCGCCACGAACTCATCTACCCAGGCAACCAGTCAGGCCAGTTTAACCAGTAAGATCTAAGACGTACTGTACGGCATCCGTGAGCCACTCATGTACGTAATTGCTTCTCAGCGTCGAATTATTTTTTTCAACATGACATGCAACCTACGTATGAGCAATACAATCGGTTCTACTGGTTCGAAGCATACGGACAACAAAACGACGAATGTATGCGCTTCAATGTTCCCATTGCTCAAGTTGACATATGTAAAGTTTTCTAATGTTACTTTGAATGGATGTTCCACCATGTAAAAATTTCTAGGCAGGCGTGAGCCGAGGGATTCAAGCATGTACCGTGCCTGACTGTTGTTGGATGTATGACCTCAAGCTTCCGATCATAGTACAATTTTAGATGTATCGTTAAGGTACATGCAGGTGAGGTCAGCGCCCCACCACTCAGGGAAAGCCCTACTCGCATACGTAATAGTACAGCGAAGTACATCGAAGCTGACGGAACGGAATCTGGCATGTACGAATGTGTCAAGTACTATTGTATCTTAATATAATATTGAATATACATATATGTAGGTCGTCTATATGTAACCGCCGTAACCTTTACTGGCTTCATTCGAAATGCCCATCGCATTGGGAACCAACGCATGCTTCATTTATTTGTTGTCGAGTACGTGCGCTCAAAGAATAAGAAAGAGAAACATTGAAAATTACCTAGTTCGAAAGCAATGAATATTTGTGAGACCTCACCTGAAGCCGGATCTATATGCCAGTGAATGTGAGGCTAGTTCTATTCAAGCCACAAACATTGCTCGCATGGTACAATTCAACGTAAGATGTCAGCTCATCTCAATTAGAAAGTTTAACATTTACATATGTAGCAACGTCAGCGCAAATGAGAACCCTCATACTGCCAAGTTCTTACTATCGCATATCATGCCGCTCAATGTTCCAAGTCCATAAGATGTGTGTATACCTAAGTAGGGTTATAAACGTTGCTTAGGTATACCAAGGTAAATCCCAAGGCATTCAAATATTCGCTTCCAAGTTTGACCATATTGTTTCTTAATAAAGAAAAAAGCAAAAGCTTCGGTAACTAAATGCTTACAAGGATTTCTACATCCAATATCGATCTCGGCCAATGCATGGCTTAATGCCGTTGAGGAATACGACAGTTTACCTGGGTATCCTGTTTGCTTCTTGGACGTTTCTCCGTGTTTATTCATGAAGAAAAGCTTGCTGCAACCACCCCGTCCGTCAGGGATCGATAATTCGAGGTCGTTCCGCAGGTCTCGTTTTGAAACGCGTTTCTTTAGAACTAAATAACGCCCAATTTCTCTTCCAGCTATCCATGCAGCCATGTAACCGGCTAGCTGTCTTAATTCGGATCTTGTACGTTTGCTAGTTGCACCCGAGGTAATCTTGAGCAACCATGTTTGACTGGCGAGGTCAATAACTAGTAAGCCTCCTTTGCTCAATAAGAAAAAACCGCTCTAACCATTCGTTGCTCATTGAAGCTTAAACGAATTTGAGAAGTATTCTGATAGAGAATAAGACAGTTTTTCTCTTTGACATCTGCTAGTGACAACTTAATTGGAGTCTGAAAGCCAGCCTCTAAACAACCATGTATGTATCAGTGTTCGGACACTACCGCAAACGAGGTGAGATTGGTTGTGAGACGGCGTAACAGCACGTGTGTACGAGGGGGGAAGGCCAAAAAATCTGGGACCCGATCTCGAATCAGAAAATAGCTCTCACCCCGGGAAATGCGACGATCTGCACGACCCCTGTCTGGTTGGTGGCGCTATTTGCAGATTGCAAAAATGACAAGCATCAAATGACGGAGGCTATGTACGTACAGTATTTCTCGTACGGTGAATGGCACACTTGGCGGCGCTTGAGATATGATGATATTGTGTGTACTTGCGCTTCAAGCGTCGAGAACTTGACACGTATAAATATTCGATATATCGAGGACGCATTGCCCAATCTTCTCGACAATAACGTATCTGATATATGTCTAAGATCGATGGCGCAAAAATTGACCAGGGGTGTCTTAGGTCGCGTCGTCTTGGGGTCAAAGTGAATGTCGTACGCGACTTATCCGAGTAACTACCAAGTTACAGGCAAGCAAGGGGGTTTCCCTATCTATCCGTTTCGTTTACTAGCAAACTTTTTTTTTCTATAACCTCCTTGTTGATTCTATGGCCTGCCAGCAATTACGCGCATGCGACTAACCATTTGGCCCGCAGTCTGGATCAAGAATCAAATTTTTATAGAAAAAAAGCACCGTGCAGGATCCTTCATACACATAGACCCCTCTGTTTCAGCCATACTAGATATGTATATACACACAGTACAAGATTATTCAAGCTGCAAGGCACAAGATCTGAATTTTTCTTCGTGTTCCCTACCTAACCTCACTTCTACAGACTGAGAAGTCCAGGTTTTCTCGAACACAAGGTGCTCATCACTGCAAGTCTCACTGCATTATTTGACCATCAGGAATTCAGGCACGGTACGAGCCTAGAAGCATAACCTTAGAATGCACCTGAACATTGCCTAAAACTTTCAAATGCCGACGATATATCCGGTTGCTCAAAGCGTATTTGTGCGTGTGGTGAGGAGTGTCGTTGCGCTAAGGTCAAAATTGGCGGGACCCGGCCAGGTTTGTGTTTGATGGATCTTCCGGCCTTCCGGGCTTTGTCTTCGCCATCTAGCCAGCTCCTAATGCACGAGTTTACTGAATCGTGCTAGAGGATTAGCAATTCATCCATCCGCTTAAGGCAGATTCAAGTCCCTGCGACTATGTCGCGCATCGTAGGCACTTTGGCAACACCTAGCCAGACTTTATCTCGATCATGAGAATCGTACCCAATCATAGTAAGCTAGATATTACTCGTGTTTGGGGATTACCGCTAACTTTGTCGGTTAGCAGAGTTTATCATGTGCATGACCTGCCGAAGGGATTTATGTTGACTGATTGGTTGGTTGCTAGTGTGTAGCTTTGATGAAGGATGAAGGCCTATCAATCAACCGACTCGGCAGTGTGGGCTCTTCTAGAACACGGGACCGCGATCACTAGATTCTGTCATCAAGTGTGACGCATACCCGACAAAGATTCAAGCCGAACTCGGTACCGTTCCGGTTCTATAACCTTAATGGCCGCATGCGCGACCGCATTTATTAATAGATTTCGCCACGGAGATATCGAGGAAGAACATGCAGGTTGACCCTTGGTATGCAGTGACAGAGTTACTTCCAGCGCCGTCAAGGGCTCCTTTAGCTCGAGATATGAGTAAGTAAGGTGTCCAATATGTAGTAATAGCCATTGAGTCTTGATATATCAAAGTCGAATTGTCGTCTAGGAGCAACAACAAGCTGCGGACTCCACCTTCACCAATAACGGGATTTTCTCCACTGTCAATGTTTCGTTCGATGCCTCATTTTCATTTCTTGAACATGCCGCCTCTGAGACAATAGCTGGTATTTCTTGAGGAATGCGCCTTGCGTATATCTCTGGGAAATTGTAGCTGATTCTACCCTCGACAAGCTCACTAATCTAAACCTACGCATTAATATATCGGACAGGTTGTAGTAGCATTCAACGGTAGACAATTCAACCTGTCCTCGATAAGAATTAATATTGAACAGTGGCGTACGTAAGCAAGGTAACCTCGCAGCTGCCTCGTTAGGCGACGAGTCTGACGTGCGATGATCAGCCACATGTGGCTGTGCAATATGATTATGTATTGGGAGAATTGGATTTGTACCGACCGCCGCCTTCTTCATGTTTCTACTCGTTGCCAGGTGATTGATGTGTTGACGTGCGCATCTTGCTGGCTAAAAGCATTATGGGAATAGGAATACGTTAAAAAGTCACGCATACGTCGGCTTTAGATGACTCTGATGCGATCGTTTTATTTCATACGTCCTTAGAAGTTTTGAGGAAATTGAGGGTATGAATCTGTACCCTGCCCGGCGTTTATTTCTCACTTAAAAAGACCGTTCAGAATATTCACGAAAAGCATTCCTAGCTGCTTAGCTAATAATCGATTTATTCACGAAGTACACTACTAGAATCGTCAACTTCGGGTTACTTGCGCATTGGTTTTTCGTTAACGCGACACATATTCTGTGCACTCGAGAGCTTCATCTCGCCCTTGGTGGGCTACAATATCATCCATGGCTTCATCTAATGAAGGGGCAGAGCTCAAGTTCGTATCATCTATTCGCTACAAATTTGCCAGTGTATCCGGAGATGAGAAGAAATTGAGCGACGCACTAAATTCTCAGCTTGCTCCCCTTCTCGGTAAAGCTGGTAGTCAGTACAAGGCTGTCCGAGATGCTGTACGAATCCCATCTTCGTGTGAAGTCTTGAGGCAGTACTAAATTGAACATACAGACCTTCCAGGCATTCATCAGCGTCAATAACTTCATTAAACCCGTGGGGTACGTGTCACTTCTAATGGATGACGCAGATTCTGGCTAACCTCAAAACCAGCGTTGTGCTGCCCGTTGCTGCTCTTGTAGACCAATACAAAAAGACCAGTTCGCCCATGGTCAAGCAATTAGATCTGAGTCTTATCAAGCAGGGCATCCTAAGACTTGATCAACCCAAACGACGAGAACTTCTACCGATTGTCCTTCGAGGGATCTCAAAGGAAACTAACCCGGCTAGTGCGGCCGGATTCTTTAACATTTTCCTGCGTTTGCTTCTAGATATTAAGATACCTGGTCGAGGTAGCAACGAGGATAATGCGCTTCGAGAGCAAACGGGTCTATCAGACCCCGCAGATGCTGGCTACATAGCGCAATGGCTCGGCAAGCTCTTTCTCCTGAGACAGGACTTGGCCTTAGCAAAAGAGGAAGAGCTTGACGGAAAGCTACGAGCTTTACCCTCCGGCCTCTCCATGGAGGATGTCACTTTCCTAAGAAACAAAAATCCCCAGGCCTGGCATCCAGGTAGCCCATCTAGCCTAAGTTTACCCGAGTGCAAACTGAAGGCTGTCAGTTTCTTAGCCAGTGGAGCATTTACAGACTCCGAACGACATATTCCAGCAATCTGCGCTGCTGGTTCCGCAGATTCACGAATTACGTCAATCGCCGATGATGCTCTGAAGCGGTCAAACGTTGATCTCGAAAATAGAAGCGTGGTCAGGGTTCTATATAACGCACATAAGAGCTTTCCAGCTGCTCATCGGATACAAATCCTTAGGCTACTTTCGAAATCGGTCATTGCCTGTAGCTTCAGTGAGGATGTAGTGGAGGCTGTGAAGCAAGATTTCGATCTTGGATCTGGTGATAATGCTTCCGTCCTCGGCCTCGAAGCGTTGCGCTTGAATAAGGCATTATTGGCATTTTTAGGCTGGATTGCTAGAAACAGTTCTACCTCTACTAATGATAGCCACGGCATGGGCCCTTCTCTCGTCCTTATTCTAAAGGACTACATTCTAAGACAAGGATGGCCGGAACCTACGCCCCAGGGAAATCAGTCTCAGATCCAGGATGAGCTGAAGCTACGGGCCAATGCGTACGAAACTATTGGTATTCTAGCTAGGGGTAGTCGCTTCGAACACAAGGCGAAAGACTCACTTTTAAAATGGCTTTTCGACTCTCTTGTTTCCGATCCGAGCCCCGACATCGTAGTCTACATCGAGAGCGCCTTGTCTAGCATGATGGGTCTCTTCAAACCAACCAACTCGGCGGAAACCCGTGACCTGGAATTACTACTTCTAGAGTATATGACCCTGTCAGAAAGACAAGGCAGAAGGACTGCACGACATATAGCGGCACGCTTTGCGAATAATAGCCTTCCTTACAGCAATATTCAGGCTCGATGGATCGATATTCTAGCACTAGGCGGTGGATCTTCTGAACGACGCGATGTGCTGGAAGAGGGACAACGAGGACTCGATCCTTGGTGGGCTACTAAACTACACCCCGATGATGCGCTAATCTTACCTGACTGGGTAAGATTGGTAGATCTACTCTTCGATGTTAAACATGAAGAAGACGAGAATCGTATGGACGTTGACCAGACATCCAAGTACACTCTATTCCCCGATAACCATCTCCAAGCTTTTCCAATAGCGATACGTTTCGTCAAGCAAATCCTTTTCCTTACCGCATTAAACGAGGATAAATTCGAAGTGGACTGGGAATCCCAACTAGAACGAAATGTCGAAAACAATCTAACCACCCGTGGCAGTATCAGAAAGTATTTCGCAAGCGTGAACCCAGAGTCTCTTCTAACAGTCCTTAACGCAGCCCTTGATGGGCTTCGAGATCACCCAGATGTCGGCTCTGAGGAGAGCGTTAGGTGTATTGCAGAGATATTGACATTCGCTCCTTTACCCGTCATATCACCCCTATCCACGAGGACGCGAGAATTAATTCCCTTACTCAAGTCAAATAACCAGAAGGTTAGACAATTGGCTTCCAAAGCTTTTGGTATACTCGCACCATGGAGCAACGAGTCTGCCATTCTTATTTCTCAGTTACGAAACTTCGTTGAGTCTAACCAAGAACCATCGGCTTCTCAATCTGCAGAATATCAAGGCTCGCTTGCTTGCTTGGGCAGCTACTTTTCTCGAGCTGCTTACTATGGTAAAGTTCAGCCTCAAGATGTATCCGAGCATGCTCAATTCCTCTATGAGAGTGTCATGTCTGCATTGCAAAATGGGAGCACGGATATCAAGACCGCCGCTCTTGACTCCATCTCCCAACTCTGGACTGCAAGCGTCCATTTTCCTCTCAATGATGGTGAATTGAGTAAAACCCTAGACTCACTCGCAAAACTTGCCATTTCGGGTAATGAGAAAGCAATCACCGCTCTAGGAAGGTTAGCGATCCCTTCTTCAGCTGATTCATCGGGAAGTGAGACAGAACCGGTAGCAAAGATCTTGGACAAGTTATTCGCGCTATCAGATATTAAGAGGACAGAAGTTCACTTTGCGACCGGTGAAGCAATTGCTTGTGCGATTTCCCGTTGGGATTCTGAGGCTGTACAACTTGGTCTAGATGTGGAACCCTCAGGAACTGGCCAATCCGACATTATCGAGGCTCTGGGCAAGCGCCCTTCTAGAATTGATGCCACGATCAACAAACTCATTAGCGACTGCAAGACTACTAAGCCTTCACTTTTGAAGGCTTCTGGCATATGGCTTTTCTGCGTCATTCAATACTGCTCAAATCTACCTGAAATCCAATCTCGTTTACGCGAGTGCCAAGTTGCTTTCATGCGACTGCTTACTGCCCGTGATGAATTGGTACAGGAGACTGCGTCGCGTGGCCTTGGGTTAGTGTATGAAAAAGGTGACGAGTCGCTGAAAGGTGACCTTGTTAAGGACTTGGTAGCAAGCTTCACCGGAACTAAAACACATCTCAAAGTTGACGAGGACACCGAGCTTTTCGATGCCGGCGCCCTACCAACCGGCGAAGGCAAATCCATCACGTCGTATAAAGATATCATTAGCCTTGCTAACGAAGTTGGGGATCAAAGTCTCATCTACAAATTCATGGCTTTGGCTACGAACGCCGCAACCTGGACTGCTCGTTCGGCATTCGGCCGGTTTGGTTTGAGCACTATCCTATCAGATGCAGAATTGGACCCCAAGATCTATCCAAAGCTATATCGATATCGGTTTGATCCGAATTCAAACGTGCGAAGGTCGATGGACGACATTTGGAAGGCGGTCGTTAAGGACCAAACGGTCGTGATCGACACACACTTTGATGCGATCATGAACGACCTGTTGAAGAGCATATTAGACGGAAGAGAGTGGCGGGTACGAGAGGCAAGCTGCGCGGCGATTGCTGAACTCATTTACGGCCAGCCATTTCCCAAGTACGAAAAATACTACACGGAAATCTGGAGATCGACGTTACGAGTCCTAGACGACCAGAAAGGTTCGGTCCGAGCGGCTGCGCTCAAGTTATGCATGGGCTTGTCGAAAACACTTGTCACGCAACTCCAAGAAAATAACGCTTCCTCTTCTTCTAAGGCCATGATTACCCAAGTTGTCCCATTCCTGTTGTCCGACAAGGGAATAGAAAATTCGGCCAAAGAAGTGAAGCAATTGTCGATCATTACAGTTCTTGACGTCGTAAAGAATGGTGGTGATGCACTGAAGCCCTTTATTCCAACTATCATTACACATTGCCTTGGGCTGCTGAGCACCGTGGAACATGAAGCGGTCAATTACTACTACCAACGAGTCAGCGAGGAAGACCGTGAAGGCCTCGATAAGTTACGAAGTACTTTTGCTACACGATCGCCCATTTTCGAATGTGTCATCGACTGTTTGCGGTTCGTCGACGAAGACGTCATGAAGGAATTAGCTCCGCAATTGATATCGACCATAAAATCTGCTATTGGGATGCAGACGAAGATTGGCTGCAGTGAAGTTCTCAACACCTTAGCCCTACGGCACAGCATTCTCCTACCGCCGTACAATGCAACGTTTCTTAAGGCGATGGAAATGCAGATTCTGGACCGGAATCATGAAACCAGCAAAGCCTATGCGAGAAGCGCCGCATACTTACTAAGATCTGCGAGTGTAGAGGCCCGAGAACGGTTTACTTCTAGACTCTTGGACTTGTACTTCGAGTCCGAGGACGATACCAGGCGCCAGAAAATTGCGGATGCAGTCTTGGCCATTGCTAAAATTTCGCCAGATGCATTTACCGACCTGGAGGCTCGTCTCCTGCCCTTTGCATACTTTGCCAAGCATGACACCGATGAATACGTCTCGGAGGAGTTTGAGGCCACCTGGAGTCAACACGCGGGTGGGAGCCATAGTGTAAAGCGCTTTGTTGATGAGATCACGCAGATCGTGTCCCGGGGCTTGAATACGTCGAAGTGGGCTCTCCAACATGGTGCCGCCTTGACAATCGCATCCATGATCACTGCTCTCAGCAGTGCTGTCGGAAAATACCTACAGTTCACGGACGCGGATTTGCAAAAGATTTGGCCTGTGCTAGATAAGGCTCTAGCGCTCAAGACATTCAAGGGGAAAGAGAAGCTGGTGACAGCGTATCCCCTCTTCGTGCTTCACGGCAAGAAGCTCTGGGACACGGATTCTGTCTTCGCTGCTCAGCTGAAGAAGATAGCCATACGCGAGGCAAAGCGGAACAACGACGAATACCGACCCTATGCATTTGAGGCACTCGCGGAGTTCGCTAGCGCCCGGGAGGACTTGGATATGTATGCGGAGGTAGTCGGCCTGGTGTCGGAATACTTGAAACCTGACGACGAAGCACACAAAGTCACCGAGTTGGAGCGAAGGACGGCCGAAGCAGCACTCAAAGCTGCTATGACAGCTTATAACCGCCAGAAGATGCGATCTACCCCAACTTCGGTATTGGGAGACGTGGTTACTACAATGGAAGGGGCAAGACAGGCAATTTCGCTAGCTAAGGATGCATGGTTTATCAGCATAACCGAAATCATGAACCAAGCAGCTGCATCGGAAGGTTCTCCCGATTCAACAGCCGCAGTGGTAGCTACTCGCTGGTTCCGACTCTTGGTGGCAAATGAGAGTGACGTTGCTCTTGAGAGCCAGCGTTCAAGCAGGGCCAAGGCGCTGGATGCGTTCGTAAAGGCGTGGAAGAAAGGCGTCTTTGGGTCAACTAGCGAACAGGGTTCGTTACGCGAAGAGATAGAACAGAAGCTGAAGGCAATGGCGGAGGCAGATCGGTCTATAGACGTGCAGAAGCTTTTGGGCCAGGTCGCTCAACAGCTGGCAGCCTGATTTGGTGAAGGAAACATTGCGAAGAATTGGCGTTTGGGAATGATTGTATTGTTTCATAAATATACAATCATCGATTCCGTGAACAGTGGAATAACTGCGTTATTCAAGGATGATAGAGGTCTCCTATGTAGGTACAAACTTCGTGTTTGCCGCCATAGATCTCCATATGTAGTCAGTAATCAATATAGCAGTTCCTACGCATCTACCTGCGTAGTTATATGCGAAACTTCCGTATCCTTGAATCCAAGTTTTCTAATTAAATCTAAACTTCTGAAGGATTTATTTAAAGCTTGATTCTATTCAACTTCATACATCCCCCTTTTCTGCTTACGTTAGCAAAGCGCTGATGGTAAGAGCGACGGAGATTTACCGGCAAAAAGATAAGGCTTGTATCCACTATTTTCGCTACTTATCAGCCCTATCTACCTATCGGCGTTCGGCCCCACAAGATTGTGTTGCGTCACAACGTAGCCGCCTCTGAACGATTTCCAAAGTCATCCACAGTTATCCAGCAGCACTCATTCTGCACTATCAAACTAACCTAACGACTTCATCATTCCGTTTACCTCGACCGCCACAGGTATTCAGGCGTTTTTCCCGGAAAAGCTAGACCGTTATACGATTTCCGTTTTCATTAGAGGCAGACTTCGGGCGAATTACTTAGGCCGAGCCATTGTCAACTTCGAGCTCGTTCGTTCGTTCGTTTCCATTCATTCACCTCTACGCCTTAACAGTAACCCGACATCGCGATCGCAACCTAATATTATTACGCATCAATCTCTACCGGACGGCGAATAAAATACGATCGATTTAATCCTTCCCGTACCAACTTTCTTTTTCTCTAGACGAGTCAAGTTTCGCTGCGCTCCCAAGATGGACGAGGAGGTAGAGCAGTTTATGAACATAACCGGCGTCGCAGCCGAGCATGTAGCTCGCGGCTACCTCGAGATATCCGGTGGCGACCCGATGCAAGCTATTCAACTCTTTTTTGAGAATCCCGAACTAGAGGCAAGCTTCAACGCGCCAGCTGCTTCCACCTCTGCCCCGACGAGACAGCCACCCGCCGCCACAACATCAAGTCAAAGTTTCACCGGTCGCGAAGATTCCCGAGGCGTCATTCACATAGATTCTGATGACGACGATGATGTTCAGATGGGTGATAACGACTTTGATGACGATGACGATGTCGCGGCCATAGCAAGAAACGCACAAGAGGAAGAGGATGCAGCTATGGCGAGACGATTACAAGAGGAGATGTATTCCGAGAATCATACGGCTGGAGGGGACGGAGTGCGAGCTCCTATCGCGCAAACGACAGAGACTCTCGCTGCGCCCGACCCATCCTGGGGTTTAGATGACGACCGAGAAGCTGCTGTAATGGAACAACTGCGACGACGACAACGAGCACAGGGTAAATAATATCACTTATACTACTCGCCGTACAGGCATCACTAACATTGCTCTGTAGGTGGAAGTACAAATCCTTTCAACCAGTCATCGGTCGACTGGTTCGACGTCGAGGACGGCACAGGCGCAAGCGCAAGCCCAAGATCACGATTCCCGGCAGCCACGGGCGCTCCAGACAGCACAACGCGAAGATTACGAGATCTATTTGCACCCCCAACTGGCCTGATTAGTCGTATGCCATTGGATGCCGCAAGAGATGTAGGGAAAGAAGAGAAGAAATGGATCCTCGTGAACCTCCAGAAGCTGGACGACTTCAGATGTCAGATTTTAAACCGAGACCACTGGAAGAACGAGAACATCGTCTCCTTAGTGCGCGAGCACTTCATCTTCTTACAATACACCCTAGACGACCCCTTATCCCAGTCGTACACGACATTCTATTTCCACAACCAGGCCCACGAAGACGAGAATAACTACCCGCATGTTTCGATCATCGATCCTCGTACCGGAGAACAGGTCAAGGTGTGGTCAGGAGACTCGTTCCCTTCTCCAGGAGAGTTCCACCAAGACTTAGTTGAATTTCTCGACCGCTACAGCTTAGAGGCCAATAGCAAGAATCCTGTAGTCAAGACGAAACCGAAGGCAAAGCCCAAGGATATTGGCCGCATGACTGAAGAAGAGATGCTTGAGATGGCTCTTAAAAACAGTCTCGACGAAGATGGAGGCCCATCGGGACCCAGTGTTCTGGACCCAGATGCTCTTACGAAGTCAAATCCAGACATTGGAAAAGGCAAGGGCAAGGCCGTCGAAGAGCCCGCTGACCTGGCCGGTGGCGCAGCTCAAACAGAAGATGCGGCTGGATCAGCATTCGCTCAAATATCATCAACCAACCCTCACGTGGAACCTGACCATAACCCAGCGACTACGACTAGAATACAATTCCGACACGCTGGCGGTCGCATAATCCGTCGATTCTCTATCACAGACCCCGTCCGCCGTATCTACGAGTGGCTCAAGGCCGAGCCCCTCGAGGGTAAGGAGGGCGTTCCATTCGAGCTTAAGGCTATACCTGGTGGAGACCTAATTGGGGAGCTCGGGAAGAGCATCGAGGAGGCGGGGTTGAAACAAGGAACGGTGATGATCGAATTTATCGAAGAGGACTCGTAGGAGGTTGCATCACAGGAAATCAATTTTGCTGAGGAAGGGGACACCAGGGATTAGGGGAACATAGGAATCGTCTGCATCTTTAACGGCTCACGGAATGCGTTATAGACTTTGTCATAGGTACATTTGCAATGGCTCAGGTTTGCTGTTGCCTTGATATTGCGCTAGAGCTGAATCAATCCTCGTAAAACTAAGCTATTTCTGAAGTGCTGATGATATAATCAACTTGTGAATGTCATTATTGTAGGGATGTTATGAAACACGATAACTACATACATGAACAACTCTAGACTTTATGCTACTTCACATATATAATGTTACAAGTTCCCTTTTATCTATACCCAACCGCGGCCCCCTATCCTCCTTTTACCACGCGAATCGCCGGGGTCGTGGGTGTAGCGTAAATCATCTCCTCGTCGGTCGGTTCTGGGAGCATGCGCTCTACTTCACGAATCGAATCCCAGTGAACCGACCGTATCTGTACAACTCACCAAACGTACCTGGCCTATGATCCACATCCCGGAACCCATCCTTCCTAACCAGATCCCTCAGTGCCGGTAGCCCGCCGCGCCAAGCCGGGAAGGTACTGCATTTCAATGAAAACGGTTAGCGCCATTATGATTCATCATGATGGGATGGCGGAGGCATTCAGCTTCAAGGGGCTGAGCAAATCTCAATTGCTGACATATCGATATTGCGATGAGTAGGGAGGTAGGTAAGCACGCAAATACTTCCGTTTTATCATCAAGTCCTAGAAAAGGGAGTAAAAATGATTCAGAATGAGATGAACCGGGGAGGGTTAGGGACGCTTTCTGGGTGTTGGTATGAAAGAGAAAGTCCCTTACATCCACTGCGGGGTGACCGGCTGCTTCGCCTCAAGTTGAGCGCATGTCTGCGGAATCGTTTTTTATCACCAGATGATTAAGGACAGCATCATTTTGTCCATGGAAGTATTCAGTGGGGTGCAAAGAATGCTTTAAGAAGTCCCGTCGAGCCTATCGAGCCCAAGAGAAGCTCGAAATCATCGATATTCTCAATTCACACGCGCCAAGAACTTTCTACCATGGTGCTTCTCAAGGACAAGCCCGAATACGTTGACCTCGACGTCGACTTCAAGCCTCTCCCCAAGCATGGCCACCTCTCAGAGAAAACGCCCGAGTTCGTTGCAGCCGAGCCTGCCATCGCGGCCGCTTACGACCAACTCTGGGCACTACCCGATTTCGTGGCGCTTCGCCAAGCGGCGGGCGACGCCGATGCCCCGATGCCTCCTGGCGGGCCCGATAGATATCGCGAAGTCACGACTGAGCTGCTACAGTTCCCCGCGCGGGACGGCCATATGATCGAGCTGAAAATTTACAAATCTCCAAATGTTTTTCAGGGTGCTACGCTGGTTTATCGTATGCATGGCGGTGGTATGGAAAACTGGACACAGACCCCTTTTTCGCTGATTTGAGCGCTAACATTCTATTTAGGCCATGTGGTTGGAGGACATGAGATAGACGGCGCGGAGAATATCTATGCTGCCACGAATCCAAACATCGTTGTCGCGAGTGTTGCATATCGACTGTGAGTAATTGGGAGTTGGTCTCTGAAACCTAGCTAACATCAAAAAGAGCCCCTGAGTTCCCCTTTCCAACCCCGGGCAATGATTGCTATGATGGCTTGTTATGGGTATGCTCGCCGACCTATCCAAGACAGATCTAAATATTCCTTTGGCTAACTCTTGATTGTAGTGTAAGAAGAACGCGAAAACCCTTGGAATCAACCCGGAGAAGATTATCGTTGCCGGAAGCAGTGCCGGAGCCAATCTTGTAAGGTTTATAATAGGGGCTATACCGAGTGTTATACTGACATTGATACCAGGCTGCCGCTCTAGCTATCATGGCTAGAGACGATGGAATCACCGGAATCATCGCTCAAGTTCTCCATTTCCCGTCACTTTGCCATCCCAAGTTCTTTCCCCGAGAGAAGTATGAGTTCGGTAGCTACATCCAGAACGCTTTCAACTGCGTCCTAGACATCCTCAGAAATGAAGCTTTCCTCGACGCATACAATCCCAATGCCAATCCCGACCACAGACACTCGCCCCTACTTGCGGCGTCACACGCGAATCTTCCACCAGCATGTAAGGACACCCTCGCTTACCCCTTTTCTCGACCCCACTTTTTCTCTGTTTGTTCCATACATGACTAACCGTTGGTCCTCTTCTAGTGATACAATGTGCCGGTGTTGATATCTACCGAGACGACGCTTTCGCGTACGCCGAGGCCCTCGAGGCCGAGGGTGTGGAAGTCGAGATATATGGTTACAAAGGCGTACCCCATTGTTTCCCTGCTGTCATCATGACCCATCCTAGCACGCCGGTCTTTTACGAGAGGTACAATGCTTTCTTGAAGAAATATGCGACTAGCTCTGGTAAAGGGAAATGAGATGTGAGCTATTTTTTTCGGGGAGAGCCGTAACTAAATTGAGTGTTATTGCCCTTTCGGGAAAGGGGGGGGTTGTTAGTGTCCGGCGTAAGTGGGGCCGGTTACCGGTCCAGGTCCGACTAAGACCTCCGGATCAAAGGCAGGTGCAGTGGCTAATGTATGGCCTTAGATGTCCCGTGTGCAACCTTTATTATATGGCAGAGTATATATTCTAGACCTGAATTTAATTGTTTACCTTAGGCAAGTCTCTAAGAATTTACCTACGTATTTATCTCTATGCTTAGCAGTTGCATCTTGTTGTAGAGTCTGAAGTGTCAGTCGACCTCTAGCTGACTTATTAGGAATCGGAACCTACGATCGAGAAACATGTCACTTTATCCATTGATAATATCCATAGAAAGAGTTGCGATTAATTCCCTGTGGCCTTCCATAGCGTGCCAAATCCATAGTACAGCAATAGCAACCGAAGCATCAACCGCACCTCCGTTCTTCATAGCCTCGTTAGCCTTCCTCCCCTATAATTCCTTGATCTTGGTTCCACACCCGAAAAAAGGTGTTGCCGCGCGGTGTTACCATTTGTGGATATTCAGAGCGTGCCGATGATAAGTCTCCGAAATGAGCCGTATTAGTCGTAGTATGGTATTCCTAACACGAATAGAAATCGGCATCGTCATCAAAACCATAACCCTGATAATCACCACCGCCGTTGCCATCACCGCCATTCCAATCGCCGTCATTCCAACCGCCGCCATTCCAATCACCGCCATTCCAACCGCCGCCATTCCAATCACCATTGCCAATGGCATTGTCGACGCCGTTCTCATCTCCAGCTCCAGCACCAACATCGGCGGAAGTATTAGCACTAGCACTAGTACTAGCAATAGCACCAACATCAGCACCAACATCAGCACCAGCATCAGTACCAGCACCCTGGGGATCGATCGGAGCCTCCTTCTCTTTGCCCTTGCCTTTTCCCTGCTCGTCACACTTTTCGAGGTGCTCCCCGCCGCAGTCCATATAGTGTAGGTACATAAGTCCGGTCTCTGCATTCTTCGGAAGTGGTGAATTAGTGTAGTGCTTTAAGGCAAAGCCAGGTTGACCGCACAGAACGCATTCGAGCACCACCGGGTCAATAAACGTGGTAAACAAGTCCCTGTCTCCCGTAGCGCGCTCGATGTCGACGCAGGCGTTGACTTGGTCCACAAGATGAGAGAACTTGCCCTTCCAGTTGAGAACCGAGAATTGCGAGTAAGGCACGGCTTCCTCGCCCGTGCCAGTCGTGCCGCTGGGGAAGTGGTTGAGCAGCGCGTGGTACCATGTTCGGATCTGGCGCTCTTCCTCGGGGTCCATGCGCACGTTGGCGGGGAGCGAGGGGCCGCTCATCTCATCGTCGTTGTGCACCGAGTCCCTGAGCGTGATGTGGGTCGCCGGGTCGCGCAGGCAAAAGTCGCCAAAACTCCACCAAGGATGTCCCAGGATCTTCTTGGCCCCGTGGATGCGATTGCCCGAAGCAATTGCCTCTCGCAGGGGAAGGCAATCTTCGTGATTACACGACTCGGGTCCGGAGAAGAACGTCACGGTTCGATTTTCTAGATCGCGTGTGAAGCCTGGGTCTTGGCGTGCTCGTACCAGCAAGTCGAGATAGATCAAAACGGAACCGATGTCGTTGACATTCAATGCCACGTTCTTGGGGCGCAATAGAACCATGTCCTTCTTGTTCAGTCTTCGGCCCTCCTGCGCTCGCTTGTTGTCCTTGTCTCGGAAGATGTCGATGGCTTGAGCTTTGTCACAGCCGCTAGGACGTTCAAGGGTGCCGAGCACATTGCGATCGAATACGAAGATATCATTAGCGATATCACAGTCGAGCGCGTCACTTGTCACCGCCGGCCCAACCTTGTGGCTCGACACATTTCGATTGTCGTGGCTGGGATACGGCTGTCCGTTTTGGGTAATCGGCTCCCATCCCATGTGAGAACGGAGACTAATTCTTCCATTCGAAGATCCCGGGTTTGTCGGTGCCGACCCGGCGGGTCCAGCACCACTGCCGGAGGCGGAATTACCTCTGGAACGAGCCTTGGACTTAGAACCGGGGCCGGTCGAGCCAGTAGCTTCACCCTTGGAATCGATTGCGGTTAGGTTGACGCGGTATCGGATGTTAAGGACTTCCGATATATCGAAGCTGGTAACGCCAGTTGGTAGAATGATACGTTGCGATGGGATGGGATCGAAACTAATCATAAGTCGGGTTGCTGTTGGTAGTGGCGGCTGTGGAGTTCCTTCATCGTCGTCAGGAGAAGGCATGTCAGCAGCCGGCTTAGGCTCCTTCTCAGCTTTACGCGGGCATATACGATTTTTAATGCCATCCTTGAAAGACTTCTTGTACATAAGTCCCCAGATGACACCCACAACGTTGGAGGTGGGTTCCGCTGGCTGGGTAGGTGCCGCAGGCTGGGTAGCTACCGCGGTGATAGAAGCCGTGACGGTTGACATGATGGCAACTTCAAGCTAAATTTGAGGTTAGAGTGATGTTACTTGAACGCGCGTGATGAAGAAGATGTAATATTATGTGGTGGTAGGTAGGTAGGTAGGTTGATGAGGAGAAATTTTGAATCGAGTCGTAACCCTCTGGATATTTACTCGATTTTTGTTCGCTGAAAAAAGTGAGGAAGGGCGAGGAACGAATATGTGAGGAAAGAATTCAATAATTTTTAATACTTACCTCGATGATCTGCGTTGCTTAGAGTTGATCCAGTTCGAACGTACTGGGTAAGCAGAAAGTGTTTGATGTAAATAGTAACTGGTTGAAGGGCAAAGTGTTCAAAAGGTGTGTGGATTCCGAATGATAAGCGTTCTTCAAAGAAAAAACGAGAGGGTCTTGTTTACAAGGTGTGTGATGAATAGAAATGGAAGTAAGAGGCTCAAGGTTCTTATCATAGCTTTTCGAAATGGAATCTTTGATGATGTGATTTATTCGAATTCGAAAAGCTGGCTTGGAAGTCTCAGAATATTTTTGGTGTGAGAGTTTAGTGTTTGGGGGATAGGTAATGAGCTGGAAAAGCAGGTAGGTGAATTGAAGAAGGTTCAGTACCTATGGGGATTGTCGATGAGTGGAAAAGGTTAGGGAGTTTAACCACCCCGAAAGATTTCCTTCTAGTTAAGGACCTAGTTAAGTAGCTTTCCGGGCCCAATCGATCAGTGAAGTCGACAACTCTATACTTGGCGTAGTATATTCGACGAGCTACATAGTTGACGTTTTGTAGGGTCCCATTTCGTATCCGAGGCCGGGAAGACTTCGCGTGTAGTTGTAGAGTCGACGGTTATAAAGCCAAGGAAACAATTCAGAGGAATACGTGACATTGCCGTTAACTCCATGCACTCAAAGAAGCATTTTCCTCTCTTGAACAGAACTTCACAAGAGCCTATAGATATATGTAAAGTTATTATACGCTGTTCCTAATAGCCATATTGTTTGGCTTGTTCGATGTAATGGAATCTATGATAATAATTAACTATTATAGATAATATCATTGTTGCTTTTTAACATTAACGGCCATCAAGTCATACGGGATGTTATATAAATTGTGATAGATTGATAAGCCCACTTACCGTTACGCGCACATACCAGGTGCGAGCCACCCATTTTCCCATATAAAATCGCCAAAACAGTATATCTATAATTAATTGAGTAAAATAGCTACAAACATTTTGTTTAAATATTTATATTATTTCCATTAAGATATATTTATATAAAAAGTTTCAAAAAATTACAAAATTCCTGAGGTATATAAATAAATTTTTAAAGTTCGGATTTTCCGACTTATATGGGAATCCTATACATTTTCTTCATAATTCTTTAAAAAATCATAACTCAACTAAAACCTGATTTTTAATTCTATCCTCAGTTTCATTCGATTTCTAAAAATTTAGAGTACCTATTTTATAAGTGGTTTAGTTGTATATATTTTATTCGTTTAAATAAAAATAAATGAAGATTTTATAGGGAAATTTTATATGTAAAACTTTCCCACGAAAACTTTACTTATATATAGTTCAATAAAGAAAATATTTTCAGCTTAACCGTTTACACAGAAGGTTCTTTATATCCTACTTAATATAATATACTTGAAAGTAAGATTATAAGAAATGTTTTTAAGTTATGATTTTTGAAAGAATTATCAACGAAATGTATGGGATTCCCATATAAATCGAGAAACGCCAACTTCAAAAATTTGTTTACCCACTTTAAAAATTTTCTAAATTTTTGAAACTTTTTATATAAATCTATGTCAGTACAAATAAGTCAAATATCCAAACCGTATTTGTACAGGTATTTTATATAATTAATTATGAACATGTTGTTTTGGCGATTTTGTATGGGAAAATGGGTGGCTCGCACCTGGTATGTGCGCGTAACGGTAAGTGGGCTTATTTAAACTTTTGGAGAATAAAAACGACGACGACGACGACGACGACTATAATGACGAAAATGGCAACGGAACACACATATCTCATACAGATCGCTCTTATTACAAAGCTAAATTGAAAGCATCTAATCTATGGATATCACAATGGTGATAGTAGCTATAGAAATGGCTGGAGCGGCAGTTTCCGGGCTTAAGGGTACACGCGCCCTTCATCATACAAATAACTTATATAATTTTCGATTCCTTCCAACCATCTTCGTAAGATTAAACAAAATTTACTAAACAAATATTTTTTCCTCAGATGGAAAATACTGAGAATGAACAGATGGATATTAACCATTCAATAACACAAGACTAAAGGTAGGCAGAAACATGCTTAAAACGATCTATAATATTATTAGGGGTATCAAAAAGGAGGAATATCCCAACCATCTATCTATATATCTATATACATGATTTCAGAGGGACTATTAGTTGACCCTATCGCGGTCGAGATCTATGTCCATTACTTTTACAGGCTTCGTCCGGTACACCAACTTATGCCCAACAAAGAGCACAACAAACAAGATTATGCTAACGTACGCTGCAAAGAAGCCGCTAGTGCTCCACTCGATGAAGACGGTAAATCCGTTGGTCAGGATAATCAGAATGCAGAAGAAGAGACCGAACCAGGTGAGGTATGGTTGTAGCGGAGCCGAGTAGGGCAACTCCTGTCGGGGGATGCAGCGCGCCTTCAAGGTCTTCATGAACCGCAAGTGGCAGATGCTAATGCAGGACCAGGTGATAAAGCCAGCGATAGCAGTGATGTTCAGCAGCCAGTCGAAGACGTCGCCGCCATTTTCCGACAGGTTAAGGAAAGCGAGGAGACCCATTGCCGAAGTGAGAGCGACCGCGAAGTAAGGGGTTCCGTGACGGTTTGTGCGGGCCAAGAAAGCCGGGGCGTTGTTTTCCGAGGCCAGACCGACGAGAATTCGACTTCCGGAGTATACGTTCGAATTCGCAGCGGAGAGGACGGCTGTCAGCAGAACAGCGTTGATTATGTGAGGAAGAATGGGAACGCCTGCGAGGTTGGCTGCGATGACAAGTGGCGATGCGGATGCGTCTGTCGCACCGATGGAGAGGTTCGGGTTGTCATATGGCACGAGCAAGCCGGAGAAGAAGATGGTTCCGACAAATAGCGAGACGATGGCCCAGAATGTGAATCGAACGGCTTTTGGCACATTCTTTGCCGGATCCTGGGTCTCTCCTGCGCCAACACCCACAAGCTCCGCACCCTGGTAAGCGAATCCAGCAGTAACGAGAACGGACCAAAAGCCGATGAACTTCCCGGAGGCACCAGTGGTAATAGACTCGGCAAAAGCACCAGGAGTCACCCACGTGTGGAATCCGAGATAACCATTCTGACCTGCTCCAGCGTCGATGCAAATACCGAAGATGATGAAACCGATGATAGTGACAACTTTGATGCTCGAAAACCACATCTCGAAAGCTCCGAAGTAACGAATCGGCAGGAAGTTGACGGCGGTGAAGACTGCCCAAAAGACAGCGATGAAGATTCCGATGTTAAGGCTTGAGTCCCAATACTGGATAATGAGACCAGATCCTACAAGCTCGAGAGCGAACGTAACCGACCAGCTAAACCAGTAAATCCAACCCATGGCGAAACCAAGAGACCGATCGACGAAACGAGACGCGTACACGGTGAAGCTACCAGCTACAGGTATGTAGGAAGCCATCTCGCCTAAACTTGTCATGATTGAGAAAACAATCAATCCGACGAACAAGAAGGCGATCAGGCATCCTGCTGGGCCAGCCGTGGCCAACGCATTTCCACTTCCGAGGAACATTCCGGTTCCTATGGTGCCTCCGATGGCGATAAATTGCAAGTGGTAGCTGTGCATACCACGATGCAGCTGGTCCTCGCCGGTTTCGACATCTTTCTCGTTGTTGGAGGGCAACGAAGCCTCCTTCGACGGGGTCTTCTCCGCTTCGCTAATAGTGTCCATCTCGACAGTTGGGATCAAGTTCCAAGGTTTAACGAAAGGCCCACGGGGGATGACGAAGCGCTAAAACGAATGTATTATGTAATGAGTTGTTTTGGTGATGGATACGAGATGTGGGAGGAGCATGATGGAGTGGTCAGGGCAGTGAGGATTATATAAATAAGGTTCTCGGTGACGGTTACCGGCGCCATTTTGGATGGGGAACGGATGGAGAACGGAGATGCCATTAGGCGCATCGTAGCATTTCCTTCTAGAAAAAGTTTTCGAACCGCACCAAGCAAGGTTCGAGACTTGAACTACCCAACGGCTTAACGGCTTTGCCGAGAATATCTCATGATTCGAACGGGCACTTTGCAGCGCCGCCCATAATAAGCTCGGCGGAAAATCTGCCTGATTCGACCTATCGGTGGCGGATCGTGAGAATAGATCCACTGAAAGCTTTTTTCACCTTCCCCCATTCAATTGACGAATGGGACTCTAAGCGCATTTATAATAACGCTACAACGGGAAAGTGGGTCTTTTTACGTACAGAAAATTTTCTACTACGTAGTATTCTCCTCCCTCGCGCGATCCCGACGTGAGAGTCTGGGGAGAAAAAAAAGGAAGTCTCATTGGCATCACGTGGTACAAGTGAGGCTCTCGTCAGCTCTCTTCATTCGTAACGAAAGCAGTGGCAGCGACAACATGATATTACTTCTGTATACTGATCCAATGGACCTGTGACGAGAAAAAAAGAGAAACAAATTTCGCAGTAGCCAATGGAAAGACTTTAATTGGGTTGAGTTGAGTTTTCAACGCTGAGTCGTTGGCGGTTTTCAACGGTCACCCGTTACCAGTAGTTATTAGCCAACAGTTCCAAACTAGCCCGCGATAAGCTTCCTACTTAGGCAATTAAGCTCTATAAAACTAACGTAACCCCGTGGGTCGGAACGTTTAAGCTAACGGTTAGATGTCAGATGTTAGACCCAGCCAGATCCCCTAATTTTGGATCCTTCAAGGGTCTCGAGCGGGAAAAGAGCAATTGACGACGAGTTTTGTAAGTCTAGCTGAGTAGCTAACATCTCTTCATATAAGGCTAGTTTTTCCCTACACGATACCGTGCAGCTCTGGCTTTTCATTCGCCACTGTTGTTGACTTTCTCAAATGTGTCATACCATGATGTCTTTCAGCTCATTGCAGATCTCGCCGGGCCTTGAGGGGTGGTTCGAATAGTGACAAATGCCTGGCTATATGTATGTAGATGTGCGTCCGACACTAGCCGAGTAGCCCTACATGGGTGATGCGCTTTAGTCATTGGAGAATCATGTACGAATACATAATTGAGTACACAATCACTTATGAGATGTGATCATCACGGCGCCGGGGCGGGATCTGATCAACGTCCGAGGACGATCCTAACGCTTGGGCATACTATAGTAGTATGTATGTAAGGGAGCGACTAAGGTGGAATAATTACCTCCAATTATTTATACTAGGTAGTATATCATTGAGAAACTGACGGTGTCTAGCATATTTTCTCGTGTTTGTCTTCTATGAAGCGCATTGATATACCTGGAGAACATCCCTTTGTCGATTAGGCTAACGGGAGACTACCCATTAATCGAGTGGTTTGCCCTGCATCGCATATGGGTTGATCCCCAGACGTCGATGGTTACGCGTTCTTTTTTGAAATAAACTCCAAGTCCGAGACCTCGGGTACATCGGGTAGGGTAACTTATACAGCCCGTTTTCCGCGTCATGCGATTAATATGCATGGCTGGCAGACCGGTACAATCACCCAGATCTGCCCTGCCAGGTATTATCGTGGATATCTCCATTTCCCCGCAAGTGTAAATCGTGTTTGGGATCTGTAGGTACAACTTTTGTTACCTAGCGCATCCATTCTTCGTTGTGGACGCTGGGCGAATAAAGGAGACTTTACATAACTGCCATGAAACGTAATTGAATTAAGCCACTTGACTTTGACACCGACTACTAGCTAGCAGTGGCTAATTGAAGAATTTAGGAATGACGTTGTTGACGCGATATAGAAGCAACTTTTCTTTGTCGGCGCCTTGACTGGGTCGGTTTCTTGGGTCTTTGAAGGTGGTCGTCGGACCCCGATGCTACCGGGCCTACAGTAGGAAATAAGAAATATATCTATAAGATATAAGAATTTATCAGCCGGCGATGCTTATGTGAACGTCATCGGTTACACAGCCGGCATGGGCGCGTGTGGCTGACACCGGGGGCACGCATTGGCTGGCTGGTAACTGTCTGACCAAAAGCATTCGCAATATTGAAATTGCAGGCATGCAGACTTCCCGGTCATCTCGGCAGTTAACATGGTTAAGCCAAACAAAAGTAGCTATGGCTAATGTGGCTTTCGCTACATTCACTCTAATGCAGGCCATCACACGCCAGAAAAACCGGTAGAGTCGCATGTGAGACATATTAATTACGGTACATGCTTGGTGTAGAGTACTTCTC
This sequence comes from Annulohypoxylon truncatum, assembly GCF_022578515.1. Taxonomy (NCBI): domain Eukaryota; kingdom Fungi; phylum Ascomycota; class Sordariomycetes; order Xylariales; family Hypoxylaceae; genus Annulohypoxylon; species Annulohypoxylon truncatum. The sequence goes on from NW_025953805.1 coordinate 58,905, forward strand.
ATCGTCACCGAGTCTTTGTTTCGATGCAGTCAGGTAGGTATGTAGTCTATTAAAAAGGGGTTCGTTACCCCCTACTGTTTTAATATTTAATACCGGTCGGTACGACGGCCATTTCTGGTTTCAGCAACTCATAGAAAAGATCTCCGAGAATACCAATCCTCCTCCATGGCAATGAATTCGCCTTCACATTCGCCATCGGCGATACATGATGGACTCCTGCGGGAGTTGCCGACTGTCCAGCTTCCCTCTTATTTCCCTGTTGTCTGTATTATGCTTGTTATGGTTGTGTACAAATTCGCTGTGTCGAACAAGAGCATAAGAGCTCTTCCATATGTCAACACTACAGGGTTATTCTCCAGTAACAACGCCAGAGTGAGTAGAAAAGCCAGACGAAGATAACAGCAATAAGCAGCTGATGAGTTTCGTGAATAGAAAACTTGGGCGGCGTCCGCGGAGAGCCTCTTAAACGAAGCTAAAGAAAAACACCCTCGCAAACCATGGCGTGTCATGACAGACCTTGGGGAGAGAGTTGTCTTGACTCCAGAGCTCATGGAGGAAATTCGCAATGACCCTAAGATGAGCTTTACTGAAGCTTTTCATGAAGTATGTTGAGATATAATCCCCTGCCCTAGATTGCCTCGAGTCTTACTAACACCTATGGTGTTCCCAAACAGGATTTCCATGGCAGTCTTCCCGGATTCAATACCATCCAGTTCTTCGTTCGAAGTGATATATTGATAGCCGTTGTTAGAAAGCACCTCCTGAGACCCAACCGTACGTCCGAGAAGCCTGTAATATGACTATGGATGGGAATATTGACCATTCGTTCAGCTAGCATAACAAAACGCCTGTCCGACGAAGCCGACTATGTTCTTTCAAAAACCGTAGGCACCACTTCAGGTCAGTTTACGGATATTGAATCAATCACGAGACATATAGCTAACGAAGAAAGATTGGACCGAGTTGAACCTAGCCCAATTCGGAACCGACATGGTTGGTCGTCTCTCAGCGCGTATCTTCGTTGGCGACGAAATGTGCAGGAACGAGCACTGGCTCCAGGCTTCTCAACACTATCACCACAGCTGGTTTATCGCGGCAATGAAACTCCATGATTGGCCATGGCCTCTTCGACATCTTGTGCATTGGTTTATGCCCGAGTGCCAGGAGATGAAGCATGCCCTGAGCGAGCAACGACAGATCCTAGCCGACTATGTGGCCAAACGTCGTAATGAAAAAGAAGCTGCTGAGTCTGCCGGTCAAGAAGCCCCCAAATACGACGATGCCTTCGCTTGGTTAGAGCAAGAAGCAAATGCTAGAGGACTGACTTATGATACGACTATGGCAACGGGCTTGCAGTTGATGATTGCCCTAGTTTCGGCTCACGCGACAACTGATCTACTTCAAAAGACCATGATGGACCTTCTTCAGCACCCGGGAGCCACAGAACAGATTCGCGAAGAAGTACTTGGCCAGCTTCGAACCGAGGGCATGTCCACTGCGTCGTTCTATAACATGCACCTACTCGATAGCGCTTTTAAGGAATCCCAGCGGATAACACCCTCCGAAATGCGTGAGTAATACCTGATGTCGCAACATGTTGAATACAGCCGTAACTGACTTGACCTCCCCATGAAGTATTGGTACGTCGTCGTGTGATGGGAGACATACGACTTTCGAACGGCCTTTTCTTAAAGGAGGGTACGAGGACTTGGATGGACACAGCACACATGAAGGACCCAGAAATAGTATGTTCATCTCAATTCCTTAATCCCCATCCGCAACTGCATCTACTTGCGGGATCATTTACTGACGTTCATTGTCGTAGTACGAGAACCCGGAACAGTGGGACGCAACTCGATTCGCCAAGCTCCGTTCACAACCGGGAGGAGCCAGCTCTGCACAGTTGGTAAGCTCAACCCGCAACCACGTCGGCTTCGGGTACGGATTACATGTCTGCACTGGGAGATTCTTCGCCGCGAACCTGCTCAAAGTGGTTCTATGCCATATATTGGCGAACTACGAGTGGAAGTTGGCACCTGGACTAGAAGCAAACTACTTGGACTTTGGTAACGCGCGCATGGTGAACCCTCAAGCTAAACTGTTGATCCGGCGAAGAGAGAAGGTCGAGGTCGATTTTAGTTCGATCTTCGATGCATGAGTGTTGCAGATGGTGGAGTTGGTGAGACTTGGGATTGGATTGAAGATCCGGACTTCGGAGTTAGACTCAGGGGGTGGTCCATTGATCTATTACGATAAAACACAAGATTCCTCTCTTCAGTCATTCTTCTCGTTTGGCAGGCCATTGAATGGATGATGACATGACGACACTTGGAGCGTTGTGATGTTTACCATAGAACTTGACAACGTTACGAATTTGCTATGGCTACCAGATTGATCAAATATTTGCTTATTATAATAGATAGATGTAATATTGCAGGAGCACCAACTAGGATTTAAGCATCTTAATATTTGTGATATTTGTTTCCCTTAAATGACACTATTGATCTGAGAACATGTTTCCGACACCTTCGCTTGAATGTCTCGGCTTGAGAAAAGAAAAATCAAGGGAAAATAGAGAAATATTTACTGTGGCTTACATCATATGTAAACAACGGATCCCTATCAATTTTCGTATCTAGGTACGTACCTTTCATCGTGGCTTTTTAGTAGGAGTAATAAGGTTCAAGGATCTGGGATCTAGCGCTGAGGTGTTGTCAGCACGGGCAACTACGCGGGCAGCGCGGATGAAAGACCAACGTGACGACGTGACGAAGAAACCGCGAAGTAACATGGTAACAAGGATTCTCAGCCCAGTTATTGCGTACACTGCTCAGGGGATACATGGTGGGGGATAAACTCACCGTATTGCTCTTATCCAATCGATCACCGTCCCTCCTTTTAACCCCACGGTGGAGCAAACCTTGTACACCTTGCACGATCCAAATGTAGCCCTGTTTAATTTAGTCGAGCTGTGACGCGGTTTTTTTACCCGTATTTTGTGTATTTTGTATCCTACGCATCCCAGCTTCTGCCACTGCCAATGATCATATCAACAAATCATCTTGTCTCTCCTTCTTAACTCTGTTTCTAACTTGCCTATTCCTAGATTTCGATTTCCACTCCATCACCTTTTTCTAGGCATGCATTGATTGCCCATTGCCGCGTTTGTTGACATTGCCATTACCCTTTGTCGCATTTATGCATGCACGCTACCGAATCACCGGTACTTTCGCCGTCTTTAGTCTCTCCTTGAAGCTTGGATTTTTGTATTAGACGCTTTAGACACATTCTCTCGACCGATCGCATCTACATTCATTTTCTCCCCTCTAGTTGGCTAACACGGGCCATCTTATGACTGCTTAGGCTTTTGAATTGTTAGGAGCCCTTGGAACTCAGTAATTGGTTTTTGTTACGGTGGAAATTCAGTAGCGGGAGAATTGGAATTCCCTTCACCTACTTTCTATAACCCGCCAATCCTGGCTTACCACGACTTGATTTCTCGCTCCTTTTTCACCCGACTGCTTTAAACTAAACAGCTTCGCTCTATTACGCTTCACGAAATAATCTATTACGAGTAACGGGAATTACATGTCAAGATGGCGGAACGCGACTATGATGAGAGTAACGAGGCCTTAGACCCGGAGCTCCTATACACCAAGGAGTTCTGCATTGGTTAGAAACCTTCTCGTGGTGGGATGTTGTAGGTGGAGACCGATGCTAACTTGTTGCGCTCTAGGCGGAGGCAGTTTTGGTAAGGTGTTCAAAGGGTATGGTGCTCAATATCCCACTATTGTTGGAATAGCAATGGCTAATCTTATGGCAAGTGTCGAAAAGCGAAGTGGACAAGCCGTCGCGATCAAGGTTATCGACATCGAGAGCGCCGAAGATGAGGTCGAAGATATCATACAAGAAATAGCTATTCTGTCCGAACTTCAGTCACCTTACGTCACCAAATATTACGGTTCTTATGCGAAAGGTGCAGAGCTATGGATCGTTATGGAGTTCTGCTCCGGTGGAAGTTGCGCCGACCTGATGAAACCCGGCATGATTGGAGAAGATTATATCGCGATCATCATAAGAGAGTTGCTTTTGGGTCTGGACTACCTGCATGCCGACAAGAAGCTTCACCGGGACATCAAGGGTATATAACATGTCTCCAACTAGCGTTATAGCTGCCTGGTTACTGACAACTATTATTATAGCCGCAAACATCCTACTTAGTTCCAATGGTCAAGTCAAGCTGGCTGATTTTGGTGTATCTGGCCAGCTCTCGGCGACCATGACCAAGAAGAACACGTTTGTTGGTACACCATTTTGGATGGCTCCGGAGGTCATTAAACAATCTGGATATGACCACAAGGCGGATATTTGGTCGTTGGGAATTACTGCGCTGGAACTGGCTAACGGCGAGCCTCCTTATGCTGACATTCATCCAATGAAGGTCTTATTTCTAATACCGAAGAACCCCGCGCCTAGACTAGAAGGTAACTTTACCAAAGCGTTCAAGGAATTCATCGAACTCTGTCTGCAGAGAGACCCGAAGGAACGGCCCGCAGCTAAAGATCTACTGAAGCATCCTTTCATCCGAAAGGCTAAAAAGACCAGCTGCTTGACAGAACTGATTGAGCGTTACCATCGATGGAGCGCAACGCACAAGTCGGAAGACGAGGAACACATAGACGAAGGAGAAGACTACACAGAGCCACAACATGTTAACGAAGATGTGTGGGATTTTGGCACGGTCCGATTAGTTAATGATCGAGGAGGAATGGTGAATCGGCCTGGATTGAATGCTATGGATGACTCCGCTAGAAACGCGAGGGCATCGAGACCACTAGACGGCAACTACGGCGATAGTACTAGAGCGACATCGCCGAACAAAATTCAAGCACAAGACTTCGCGGACACATCTGTCTCTAGTACTCTCAAGGTTACCAACCCTCCGGGATTCGGAACACCGCGAAAATCATCGCCTCAGCGACGTCCAGTGCCTAACCTATCACCTTCGAAGGTCCCATTACCTCCCTCGCCCCCAAAGCACGCACAAGATTACCATACCCCACGACCTGTCTCGAAGAATATCTCCGTAATTCCTACTATGACATCTACAGATTATGACCGAGCAGCGAAAGACCAGCTACAGCAAGACATGGGAGCTCTCAACATTGGCCACCCGCAATCCCAATATCCCCATTCTCCACAAAACATGGGCCCCAAAAACTCTCAAACCCAAATTCAGCAACAGCGAGGGATCCCTCGACCAGGCCCATTCAACCTTCCAGAAATACCTCCTTACCGCGGACCCAGTTCGCAGCATCCGCAACAGGCACTTCAACAAAGAGCCACCCCCCAGCCATCGCCCAACATGGGCTCGGGAGCATTCACGTCGAAGGCGCAGCCCAAGCAGCAGACGCCGGCTCCGGACTCATTCCCACCCCCGGGCCCCTCGAACCCGAACGGCGAACTGGACGCGTTGAACGACGTCATCTTCCCGGCACTCGAGGAGGCGCTAAAGCGACGACAGATCCGACTACAGCAGATTTATCGCAACGAAAAAGTCATCACCCCCCAACGTCAACGCGCCGAGGCCGCGCACGATCGCATTCGTAAACACGTTTACAAGCTAGCGAACGTATGTAAGGAGATCGATCGCCTCGACAAGAGCGAACCTGTCGGTATGGGCAAGGACGTCGGCACGTTCCTCGAAGGTTTGCTAGAGGAAATACTCGTTCGCGTCGAGCCTTTGGACGAGGACGAGGGGATGTAATGAACGAATGGATGAATCGACTAGACGAGATAATGATGAAGCACCGAGTCACTTTGTTACCAAAAGTAAAACAGGCCCAAAAATGCCTTGCGGAAGGATAACCTGATTGTGTAATATATATCTAATAAGGAGGTTAAGGGATGGAGAAAGGTTCCTTCTACTTTGTACTTAAAAACCCCCATTGCTTTATTCCCACCCTACTACGTAACCCCCGGAGCTACGTACAGCTAATTAGGCACGTTCTGGTTCGCTCTTGGGTTTTTTGCTGGAATTGCCGTCCCGCCTTTTCTGGATGCTGAGACTTGGCATTGCTTTTTTGCGGTGTATTCGCAAGGAGGGCGTTTAATGGGTTAGTACTGTCGGGAAAAAGAATATAAAGGGTGAAAACCAAAGTTACGTATGTCTGCTCGTTTTTTTCGTTTTGCCGGTGTTTTTATCTGTCTGTTTGTGTTTGTCAGTCTGTTGAAGCGCTCTTCGTTTTGGATCGGTTCTTCCTCCTGCTCCCCTTGCTCCCCCGGTGCCCGCTCTTCCATCCCCCTTCTTTAGCATCTTTTGCCTCTTTCCCATCTTTGCCTTCTTTACCCTCCCTACCCTCTCTACCCTCCTCACAATCCGTCCCTTCTTCCCTTCCCTCCTCCTCGATCACCGACGCGCCGCGGATTATATCTCTCAACCCTACCCCGACGCCGCTCCCATCCCTGCCCCCGTTCCCGTTGCCGTTATCGGTATCATCCGGGCTGCCGACGCGATCACGCATGTGCGTCTGCAGCTGAAGCTGCGCCGGGTCCTCGCGCTCGGGCGCGGCCCAGCACAGGTAGTCCTGCCCGAACAGGCGGCGGTGGTCGCGGCGGTGGTCCTCGAAGACGGACCGCACCTTGGAGACGTAGTACGCGTACAGCCGCTCGGCCTCGGCGGACTTGTCGCGCGCGCTCTTGCGCGGTTGCTGGGCGTGGATGCGCGACAGCTCTCGCAGGTTCTAGATGTAGGTCTGTCGTAGCGCGCGGCGGGACTCGTTGTATCGCTGGATGGAGTCCGTGAGCTGTTTGGGGGGTGGGGATTGCGTTAGTCTGGGTAGGGACTGGTAAGATTGGGGGAGAGAGAGGGAACCATACGAATGCTCGGTAGTGGCACTGAGCGCCCGGACACTCGACGTGGTGGATGTAGTGCTCGTGGAAGCTGGGTGGGTGGTACAGCGGCTGGCCGTAGTAGCCGTACGTGTGGCGGGAGCGGGTGTTCGAGAACGGCGGACGTTCCCGGGACTGCCAGGGTTGCCATGGCGCATCCTCGTCCGAGCCCCAGCTTCGGTAGATCCGTTCCTGTTGCCTGTACGCACCCGCGCTGCCGACGATGGCGGCGGTCGCTGTGATAGCCGTGATTGCTGCGGCCGCGTATTCGGCCATTGGTTATGGTGGTTATCGTACGGGGTGGCCAGCTGCTAGTGGGGGGTTTGCGAGTTTGGTTATTAGTGAGATTGAGGAGATCCCATAACGGGTGGAAGTGAGACAGTAAATGAACTTTTAGTCGATGAGGATATGAATGACAATTTGATTATTTCCTCTTCGTTTTTCTCTCTTCGTAAGGTCTACCTAACCAATGGGTAATCCTGCTAATAAGTGTATTGGCTTCTTAGCCCGTGGAAGTTTTTGCTTTTAGGGGGGACCTGAGGATATTCGTGGGCGTGTGCCGATCCCCGAACTAGAGAAGTCGTTGGAGGGAACGTAGAAGGACACAAGGGGAGCTAAAACTGATGGAGCTGATTGTTTGACAGAGAAACTGATTAAACTTATATGTTTTACGACGAACTTGGGTCTTGCCCGTGGCACGGTTTCGAGTTTGGTAGCCATTTAGGTAAGATAAAGCATTATAGGTTACAGAATTAAGACACGAGGCGAATGGAAGATTCAAAGAGTAGGTAATGCCTACTTGTGATGACGGACGTGCGTCTGAAGCTATATCTATTTCTCTGCCACTTTTTGAGATGATACAGAAAGATCAACCCGGATACTCAGCTAAGTCGTATCAAGAGGAAACACGAGCCGATGAATTGGGTTAGGTAGCCCCTATAATCCTAATAGAAACCGTAAAGCTGGGTAAGCACACAGGGATCCTGTTGGTAGAGCTCTGTAGATATTGGTAAGATCGACCTGTACTAGATCACATATCATGACCCTCTTCAAAAGGTTCGAGTATACATATAAATTTTGTCAAATTCTGAATAGCCGTTCAATCCGAGAAGCAAATTGATATGCTATCTCAATTGGTAACTAAAACTTGGTTCTTGCAAATTCGGCCAGTAAGCTTAAAGAATAGGGGTTAGGAGTGAAAGCCTTCGGATGTCCCGTTGGGAATTCGGATGTCAGATTGAAAACTATCCCTAATACCGCATTGCTAGTGAATGGTACATTGAATCGATTCACTGAGATAATGAATTCCAATCATTACAGAAATTCACATCCGTTGTCTTCTGTTCGCAAGTAGTGAGGTACGAAATTGGAACTGCTCAAGTTCTGATGACGTTATAATTTACGCCTCAATTGATTAGATCTGATAAGATACACAGCCACATCTAGATGCATATTTGCATATCTATGGCTGAACAGGTTTTACTAGCGTATCGACGCTAACCTGTTTGTAGTATAGTAACGTAGTATTTCTGGAGCCAATGTCGGAATCTAGGTGGTTTTTTTCATGAACCGTGCTTTTGCCCGTTCACCCGATCGGAATGCCACGGCTTGCTATCCAATCCTCCACCAACCATCCTAGGAACGATATCCACCAAAGCCTTTTTGTGTTTGCGCCATTTGCAAGTCTTTGCATCGTTGAATTTCCACTCCTAAGAGCAACTTCCGACGCATCATTCCCCCTTTTAGGACCCTATACATCTGACCGAACACCACGATGCTGTCGCGAAACTCTACCAGAGCCGCTCAGGTACATTTCCCTCCCAATTGCCGAGCCCAATGGCTCGAGCTCCCGTAATCACATGCTGCTTTTGCCGAAGATAAGTTTCAAGGTTCGCTAACTCAAGTTCCCTCGCATAGCGCCTGGCGCGGACCGCTGCCCGCCAACAATCCCACATTCAAAATGCTAGCCGATCCTTTGCGACAGTTCAGTCAGACATTTTCAAGCCTACGAAGTATGGTGGCAAGTACACTGTTACCCTCATTCCCGGTGATGGTATCGGTGCCGAGGTAGCGGAGAGCGTCAAGACTGTTTTCAAGGCCGATAGCGTGCCCATCGATTGGGAGCAAGTCGACGTCTCGGGTGTGGAAAGTGGTTCGCCCGGCAGCCTCGAGGACATGTTCCGGGAGTCGGTTGCGTCTCTGAAGAGGAACAAACTCGCATTGAAGGGTATCCTGCACACGCCCATCAGTAGATCGGGACACCAGAGCTTCAACGTCGCCATGCGACAAGAACTCGACATCTACGCCTCCATCTCCCTCATCAAGAACATCCCCGGCTACAACACCCGCCACAAGGACGTCGACCTATGCATCATCCGAGAGAACACCGAAGGAGAGTACAGCGGTCTCGAGCACCAGAGCGTACCGGGCGTCGTCGAGTCCCTCAAGATCATCACCCGCGCCAAGTCGGAGCGCATCGCCAAGTTTGCCTTCTCCTTCGCGCTGGCCAACAACCGCAAGAAGGTCACCTGTATCCACAAGGCCAACATCATGAAGCTGGCCGACGGTCTCTTCCGAAGCACCTTCCAGAAGACCGCCGCCGAGTACCCCACGCTCGAGACCAACGACATGATCGTCGACAACGCTAGCATGCAGTGCGTCTCGAGACCTCAGCAATTCGACGTCATGGTCATGCCCAACCTGTACGGTGGTATCCTATCCAACATCGGCGCTGCTCTCGTCGGTGGTCCCGGTATCGTTCCTGGCTGCAACATGGGTCGCGATGTTGCCGTCTTCGAGCCCGGTTGCCGACACGTCGGTCTTGACATCAAGGGCAAGGACCAAGCCAACCCTACTGCTCTTCTCCTTTCCGGATCCATGCTGCTCCGTCATCTCGGCCTAGACGAGCATGCTAACCGCATCTCCAAGGCCGTTTATGGCGTGATCTCCGAAGGGTAAGTTATTCCAATCCTCATACCTATGTTTGTATTGGTGTTTGTAGATATGTTCGTCGATGCTAACAGCACCTATAGCAAGTACCGCACCCGCGATATGGGCGGCGACTCCACCACGCACGAATTCACCCGAGCCATCCTCGACAAGATGGAGACCTTGTAATCAGACCCTCTCGCCCGCAACCTTTTATTAAACCCGACCCCGAGACCACGGCCCGCTTCCTACGTGTTACTCTGATAGATACCTAGAGGGAATGGAGGAAAGATAGCATGACTACATGGAGTCACGGAAGGCGAAGTTAGGAGGGGGTTCCTAGACGTGTGTACTGTACGTAGAATGGGATACTTTGTATGCTTGCATCGCGTAAATTTCATCAAATTTTCTAAAAGTGCTTCGTCCCGTTGTTATTCTCATCAACCAGCCTATACATGCCTAGAATTCATCGTTCGTTTTCATCGATTATGTCAACCTCACTACATGGACTATTATCCACATTGATACGAATATCCGACTTCATGCATTCAGGGTCTTCTTCATTGCCATCCTTCTCTATAGCTTTCCTCTTTCTCCAGGAGGCCGCTTTACCATCAGGTCTACCTCAATAATTACGTCGTCATCACTTGACGTGCCATACAGCAAGTTGATAACCTTACACTCTTTTCTTATTCCCCGAATGGCATAGTATAGGTCGTATAGATACTTCATCATTTGGGGTCTCTGTGTCCGATTCCTAGAGATTTAGTTCGACTAAACTGGATCTAAACTGAGCCAGCTCCATTCGACAACCAACATAGAAGCATTGATCTTGCCTATAATGAATTGGTTTAGTTACCTTTGATCAAGAAGTCTCATATATACCCCGCCCAGCGCGGGGCGCACTTGTTATCTAAGTCTTTGCAAGTATTGTGGCTAGGTGAAATGTGGCTGATTAAAGCCTTGGAACTCGACAGGCACATCTGATCACGTGAAGCTGACGACGTCTCATGAATTTCATTAACAGTGTAGAACTGAATTATCGTAGAAACAAATACACAATTTTGTCAGAGCCTTTATTATTGAGGCCAATTGTGAATCCAACAATGCCCCATGCTTCGCAAACCCTGTCCAAGCCCTATTCAACGCCAGGTACGGGTACAAGTCTTCGTGTAGCCTGGAAGAAGCTCACGAGACAAACTGCTAAACTTTGCGTGTAGTTCCGTCGTAGCTACTTGACCTCAAGCGATAAGTCCTTCTGAAGCTGATAAAAGTCGCGCAAGACGCGATCATTCATCCAAAACACCATGTCGTGCTCAGAGACATCGTCCGGACTAACCTTCTCACGAGACAGGGGACACTAGGTTTCTTCTTTTCCATCCAGGCTGATGTCACGGAAGAAGATCCTGCCACGATCTCTGACTGGTCTTTTCTGTCCGTTATGGATAACCATGAGTTGCAGCTTCAGCTTCTTGCTAGAAAAAGCCCAGCTGAGAGCCAGTGGACGATTCTCCTAGACGTCCTGTCGGTGATGTCTCAGCGGCAGCTTCTTGGCGTCCGCTAGCTGGCGCACGAGGGTGTCCTTGTGGTCTACCAAATAGGTGAACGCCTTGCGACAAATGGCGAGATTGTGCGATGTTGCCAAAACGAAATGCCTCTTCACGTCGACACCACCCCAGTTGCGTCTCCACTGCCATTGGTTGATACTACGGTTCCACCAGCTAAAGTAGAGAGCAGGGCTCACGTAGCCAGGAGGGCCGACATGCTCGAGGTTGAAGCGAAGTACTGAATTGTTAGGCCAAGAATGCGAGATCTTGTCGTGTATTGAGATTGTTTGCGGTTCTGGAGAGGTGTGCTCGACCTTGGGTGGGGTGCATCGAAAAAGTCGCTCCATATGATGTTCGTCAATGGCCTGAGGTGCATTCAGATTTAAAATCTCACTTGAAAGTGCGGTCTCATTGGGATTATGAGCTAGAGATGCGCCACAGTGGTTAGTGGTGGCCGGGGTAACCTGTTCCGGCTTCACAGGCATGTTGTCTTCCAAATTTGCCGGCGGATTGAGGTTATCAGCCATGACCTGCTCATCTGCGATTGCAGGCACATCGTCTGCAATGTTCGAAGACCCTACATTTGCCATGTACGACCCTGGATGTTCCAGTGCAGCCACTGCGGCGTCTTTTCCCTGCATCAGATGAACACCCAAGTACTCGGACTCAAAACGGTAGCGTTGCAGGGTCAAGCGACGCTTCTCTAGCCAGCTCGCGTCTCCAGTAGCTTGGTATTGATTCCAGAGAGCCTCGCAATAAGCAAAAGTGTCATTAGTGTTTTGGGTACTGATGGTCTCGATTTCCGGGAAGCGGTTTTCGTTAGGCACAGGTGCTTCTGATCCTGCGTTTTTTTCGTTGTTAGGCCCCACGTGAGCCTAGTGAAATGTTAATATTACTATACTTCATAAAATTAACGCTGTGCATGCCCAGTATTCTTACCTGGTCCGCAGCTTGAGGGTGTTGCTGCATACCCTGAGCATTCATCTTGTCGGTGCTTCTGCACAATGATGGAGATTGAATGACGAAAAACCAAAAAGTTGACTTTCTAGGCAGCGTGGGGGAGACTTGGACGGAAGAAGGATTTCTGTGCGAATTTTTTGTGCATTATGATTCAGCGGTCGTGTCCTTAGGCGCTGGGAAAATTAGTCCGGGTTAATTGACAAGGAAGTCGCGAGGTTTAACGGTACCTGTTCAAGATAGATACCTGAGTACCTGTAACATATGGATATTTCGCACTCTGTCCGTGCCGAAATATGTGGTGAGTACAAATTATTGGTAAATTTGAGGATGTTGAAAGTTGGTGTTGAAAGAAATTATATGAGCATTAGTCAACTTGTTTAACAGGTACCTAGATAACCTACCTAGCTGGATAATAAGTGAAATTAATATGCCGTGTACAAGTATCTGTCCATTTTTATCTTCACGTAATCATCACATACCTTAATAGATGAGATGCCCCTTGTTTGGAGCGACCTCCAAGGAAATCCATAGAAAATTAGGCATGTGTACTAGCGCTTACTTATGATGCTTCCCTATATCTCTAGTATTACGTTTTAATAATGGGATGTGATAATAATTAAGATATGTCTGAATGTTAACTGATATATAAGTGCCTGGTATGATGTTTGTTAGATGAATACGTTTAGCTTTCTAATATTTTATATCCTTATCAGATAAGTTCCTTTATTGTATAGTTGGAAGCCCCATAATTACGGGGTATCGCCTTAGCTGCGATTCCTTCCACTACTGCCTACATGGTAACCCTGGAGTAGTTAAAGAGCAGTGCTGAAAGCTCGGGAAGGTGCCATAAGCTAGTGCTAGTATTCCTTGTTCTTGTTCCTGAGTCAGAGTCACAATTTACAATTATCAATATCAATGATTACAAGTACTGTTTCCACATTTGAAGATACGAGTCTAGACTTCAGGCAATCTTATTTAGGGCAAAGTTAATATTATTTTTCACCTCCCCTTTCCGAAAACAGGGTACGGACGTAGTATTGCTAAATTGTCTGCTTATAGAATTGATGAAAGAAGGTCTGATAACAAGTGTAACGAGTGGTGGTAATATAGATTGAATAAACTTCAGAAAGAACTCCAAAACCTCGATCCTCACGTCGTATTTTTGATCTGTTACTCAGAATATCCTTAAACACGACTAGACTTCTTTTCTTAAGAATTTGTCCCCCAGCTTAGATCTTAGAGTGGGCCTTGAGAGCACTCTCAATTTGGCTGATATCATCGTTGGAAAGATTTTGGAACATGATGGAGTCTGAACCCTCGGCAATCGGGTTACCTTCGTCGTATTTTCCGGTGATGACTGTGACGAGTGTCATGCAGGCGGATGGGACTCCTTTAACAAGCACATCTGGAAATTCCATCCCACATTAGCATGTTATCTTTCAGGGGTAGCTAGGAGAAGCATACTGCCTGCGGAGGGGCCGGAAAAGGTTACATGAGCCGAGCTGAGCTGGTCATGGCACTCTTTCCAAGCGAGCTCATTCTGGCCCTGCCGCCTGGTTTTTGGGACTCGAAACACCGGCACTGAGCGGCTGTTGTGATGCGCATTTTGAACGTCGCCAACTACGCCGGCTGTCGCACCGATTACTGCTGTAGCGCCTCCTAACCCGGCAGTAACTGCTTCGGGGATTGCGAGAAGGAAAGGGGCCGGGCAGAGCTGAACGAGCGCTACTAGAGCAGCGGCAGAACCGATTTTCTTTTGACCAAACATCTTGTTGGTATGGATTCTTCCTTGAGGGGGTCAGTGCAATGGCTAGTGAATGGCTATGTGCTATATCGATAAATCTTTTTGTAGAGGTTGAGATGCTCTTCTAGTTTAAGTAATTGCTTTATTATCGGCGAGAGATGGGACTTTTATGCTTGAAAAGCCTTAGAGGCACTCTGAGTATCAACTATCACTATATGATGCACAAGCCGATCGTCGATCTCCTCTTGAACTAAGGACTGTTACTTTTTCACCCTTAGCTAAACGTACTGCAGTATGCAGTAAGCTGACTGAAAACGATTTTGACATCCTTGATCATTATCCACACCGACACTCTTTCAAAAATATCCTGGAGTCATTGTCTTAAACAGTACACAGAATCATGCTGATGGCGACTTAAGTGTCACCATAAGTATCCATGCAGGTTAGATGATCATGGTTTATGAAGAAGGGCTATTCAATGCAAAAAATAGTTAATCTAGACTGTCGGAAGAAAGGGTTCTAAAAAGGCATGCCGAGTAGTATGTGTAGGATGTAGAGCACTTTCTGGCTATGTTCTAAAGATAGCTGAAATTAAGAGGAGGCCTATAATGCATCTCGCCCAATAATTTTCCCGCAGATAAATAACAACCCAACCAAGAAATGGGATATATCCTCTAACGAACCCCACCACCTCTTTGCGAGATACAGAGGTTCGTGGCATAGGATATAGTGCAACATCTGAGAGCTCGTTATTGTCTCCTTTAGTCAAAAACGTATGTCTAAGACTATGGGTCAGTACAGCATTCGTTAATGCGTTTTCAATTGCCAACAACTCACGAGATAGCCCCATTACTAGATTCACCAGGGTATACTTGAATCACTCGGTGGACCATGGGCAGGAGATGACCGTCAAACCAAATTACGGGGATATCCCCAACTTCGGCTGATGGAGTCCAATTCCATGTTATCAACAAGTCGCCTCTGTGGAACGCGGGAGCCATCGACTCTGAAATAACGCATATTATTGGCACCGGAGAGTTGGTCGATATGCAAAGCCCTTTCCACGCCATGAACGTGCTGCTGATTGGCAGAATGAAAGGAAGCGCAGATGCGAGAAACAGACGTAGTCGTCCGAAGAAACCTCCTTGTATATCATGTGTTAGTTTGCTGGTTTTCCTGCTGGCTCTCGTTTGTGGAAGGGTGACTGATGTTGCGGGAAGCATCATAAATGATATGACTCTGGAATAGTTGAATATCAGAAAATAGGGGCAAGTATCAAATTAAGATATTTTGGATGGGATGCTGATGTACTTGAAGTACGGGAGAGAAAGCTCCGTAACAGAACACATGAAATGCAAGAGTCAAAAATGCTGCTATTCACAGCTTCCTTCACAACTTCCAGATCGAATGCCCATTTAAAGGTGCACTACATACCTAAGAGTAAGATGGCCGGTTTGATTTCCTCAAAGACAAATCTCCAATGTGCAACACTACATGCTAAGATCAGCAAATGTAAGATTGAGTGATCTAGGATCAAATTATCTATAAAGTCCTCAGAGTCTTTAGAAGACATCCAACATGCAGTACTCAGTAGTTACATCACATGGTACGTTCCACGTGAAAGACTCCCATGGTTAAACAATTACCCAGATACTCCTATCTATGCCTTAAGACTAACCCGGACCGGGCGATAGATAGGGAGACGGAGTTTCCGAGACTTATTTATGCTACGGTGCCTATTTGGCGACACAAGAAAGCTTAAGGAGACAAATACGTATGACTAGCGGCCGTAAGTGCTTGCGCACTTAGATTAACCTTCATGCGGCTGACATCGCATCTGCAAACATGAGAGCTGCAAGACAGGTATCACACATATAATGGTAACAGCACAGAAGTCTTCTGTTTCATCTAGTGGGGATTAAATCTTGTCTTCTACACCCAGATTTGAAACATTATACATATCACCTCATCTAACAGGAGCAGAAAATGGAGGTCCCCTTGCGCGCCCCGATTGAACCAGTAGTTATGTTGATGGGCCACCAGACGGAGAAAGAGATGGAGTTAGAAGTCGAATGCGAGGACCACGGATCCAAGGATCTTACCATATCGGACACTATCACCCAACAGCCCATCTTCTACATTAAGGGTAGGACGTTGACCATGTCGTCGAGCTTCCGACGTAGGCTCTTCGATGAGAAGGACAACCCGATCTTAGGCTTCCGACAGAAGCACGAGGATGTTAGTAACGAGTGGGTGGCGGAGATCCCCAACGCAGAGCAAATTTGCTCGCTTGTTTACAGGAAGCAGACCACCTCGACCATCTCGGAACACTATGTCGTCAATGCTACCGTATACACTATCACAAATGTAGATGTACTGGTTGAGATGCGACCTATTGATGTCGACGGCGCGAATACAATGATCAGTATTGGCGAGTCGACAATCGCCACTATTGAAAGGATCTCCATCGATAACCCTCTTTTCGGAAGAAGCACTACGGCCAGGAGCAGATGGATCGTTCGGGTCGCAGCCGGCGTTGACTTGAGCTTGGTAAGATTCCGGGAATATAAATTCTCATATATACCTTTCTTCCTTTGGCTATGGCTAGAATCCCTTGATAGTTAATATTGTGCTAGGTCATGGTCATGGTACTATGTCGAATTGAGGCGGCAGTAGTGATCCTCTATGACCTCTAGTTAGCTTGTACTTGTGATACACCTAGTAATCGGACAAGACCATCGTCTTACATACATATTTGTTCGATGAGATGGATCATAACGCTTACTTCGTGTATTACAACATACCTACACTCCATATCAGCTTAGCAACGCACAAATGCATATCGAATTCCTATAACATCTGTGATTGTCTATCTTGTTAAGACCTTGACCAACACAATGCTTAGAAGTGTCGAATAAGGAAGTTGAAGAGTTAGTATGATGCAATACATCAGACTGATAGCTCCGTGTGTGGTTCCTATCGTACATTTAGCGATATCATTCCTTGCCTTTCATTTTTGTTTCCATGCGAAGAACGAACGGTTTCGCTTCCGGATTCTTCCTACGTATTATTTGTTTTCGATTCTTTCATTCGTCGAATCTAGAAGGCTGTATATTTTCCCTGGCGTCACTAGCCTCTGGGCCCAATCCGTCGCCCTCAACATCGTACACATCACGTCCCTCCTCCTTATCGAGAGATGGCCGGTCCCCCAACCAGAGCAAAGCAAGAAGAAGCAAACCTCTCTTTCAACTTATGCATTTTATATCACTTACCGCCTTTGGAGCAACCCTCAGCTTCACCAAGTTCAACCTTCAATCAATCCAACATCAGTTGAGAAGCACACGACAGAGCCACTTTCCGTATTTCTAATCCTGCGAGTCTCTAAAGGCCTCCTATACTATTCCCTTCACACTTACATCCTACCCGCCTTCTTCTCCGAAACCCTAGTCGTTATCACTCCCGAAGACGTCGCCCAGCCCGCCCTCATACCTCGTCTCGCGGACCTGACCCTCCGTGGAGTCCTCATACGCGCATACACAGCCAGCTCCTGGATCTGGCAAAGCTTCGCGGTCCTCGACGGCGCTAACGCCGTGTTAGCCATAATAGCCGTCGTTTCTGGCTTAGACCAGCCTAGCGACTGGCCCCCGCTCTTCGGCTCCCCGGTGCATGTGTGCCGTGGCCTGCGCGGCTTCTGGGCGGGGTTCTGGCATAGGCTCGCTGTGCGCTCTTATACGAATATAGGACGTCTAGTCGCGCAGTCATTGGGACTTATTCCTTCGATTAAGGTGTATAATGTGAGTAAAGAGGTCAAGGGGGATAAAAGGGTTCAGGGGGCTCAGGGGCTCATTAAGGGGCGGTGGAAGTGGAAGGAGAATTGCGCAAATGCGGTCGTGGCGTTCACCGTTTTCGCGATCTCAGGGCTTGCGCACGCGGCTGTGAGCTGGAGGTTAGGCGCGAGGGATTGGTGGAGGGATGCGCTGTGGTTTATGCTGAATTTTGCGGGTTGCGCGCTGGAGACTGGTGTTAAAGCGGCTGTGTGGTGGGCGGCAGGGAGGCTGGGGTGGGAAAGAGAATTACATTCCATTGAACAGAGTTGGCTCGGGAGAGTGGTGGGATTTGTGTGGGTGTTGGTGTTCTTTTCTTGGAGCGTGCCGTTGTGGATGTGGCCGAGGGTGTATAGGGGGTTGGTGACGGAGAGGTTAATGAGGATGCTGGTGAATGCTTGAGTGGGATTAGAGTTTTATTTATTTGAACTTCGTATATGGGAGAAATGAAACAAATCATGCTATCTCTAGCACTAAAGGAATCTCGACCCATTCTCGACCCATCATATGCCACTGTTTTTTACCCAACACTCATGGGCAGCTGAATAGAAGATGGGTGCTGCAATAAAAGGGATGTTTTGACTATCGTAACGATAGAAGTCGGTGAAAACATCGTCCTCGTCGTTCATGTAGCTACTGTATGCAGCAAATCCAAAGCAAAGCCGCTAGATAGTGGAGGCCTCCATGGAACTACTTCCTTATGGTTAAAAAAACTGGTTAAAAATCAAGGACACGATTGCTGTATCGACAAGTGATATATCGTTGCATCTCTTGTCGTGAGTCAACGCACTCGTGGACAAGTCAAGGTTGTGTTTGGAATGTCCCGGATGCAATACGAGGCAGTCTCAGCTCTTCTTCTTATGCTTAATTATATGACATTACAATCTACCCGGTTCCAACCCTGCGAAGGATCATACGGCGTGAGCCGCGAGCTGATGAACGGAATAGGGGTAAATGTGGGTCAATCGGCATTCGGACTGTTGCCAAGATTGAAAGTCCGAGCCCGAGCCCGGTCCCGTTCCCGCCTTCGGTCCCGGGAGTCTCAATGAAGGTTCCGACCAGACACAGGATGACTCAACAATTCCCGATTTTGCCATACAATGTAACCACTGGTTAACTCTTTCTGGTGAGCACTTTGATGGATTTTAATGCAATGCATGACTCACGCGACAATCACATGGATCTTCCTGCCATTCTTTCGGCCAGGGATATTAGGAGGCTAACAATTGCAACCACGGCTTGAGGCGATGCGCCTTCAATCTCTAGGACTACGTTAGTGTCCGAATTTGACAGCCTGGCTTGATGCTAATACGCGTAGGCCCTCCGTGAAGCCTTGGAAATGGGGCCTCCATTAGGACTTCGGGGAAAAAGACTGCTGCCTGTGAATACATATATCACAAGATGCTCCAAATAAATTAAACCATTCGATCTTCAGACTTCAGACTCTTTAATCATCACAATATATAAAGTTTTCCTACTCATACTTATCAACACCACACCAGTATACCATATTAAATCGCCCATCATGAGCACTCACGACGTTATCATTGTAGGTGCCGGGCCTATCGGACTTTTCCTGGCCTGTGAACTTGGCATGAGAGGCACTTCCGTGCTAGTACTGGAACGCGAAACTTCTCCCGAGTCGGCGTTCAAGAGTGCCCCTCTGGGTTTGCGAGGCTTAAACACAATCTCCTTGGAATCTCTCTACCGCCGCGACATGATGCACCTGGTGACCAAGAACGAGCGCCCGAAAGCTTTCAACATTAAGGAAGGTTTCAAGTTCGGCGGTCATTTCGCCGGCATGGTCTTGAATGCCGAACTGCTCGACCTGAAGAAGCACAAGTACCGCCTCCCTGGTCCGGCCCTAACCCCTAACGGTACCATGCTCGATGTCGTCGAGAAGGTACTAACGGAGAGGGCCGAGAGTGTAGGCGTGAAGATTCTCAGGGGTAAAGGTGTCTCGGCAATATCGCAGGACGACAGCAGCGTCACAGTGGAAGCGGGTGGCGAGACTTTCACGGGAAAATGGCTCGTAGGCTGCGACGGCGGGAAAAGCACAATTCGGAAAATCGCGGGCTTCGACTTCGTCGGAACGAAGCCGGAGTGTACCGGCTACGCGGTCGTGGCCGACTTCGACAAGCCCGGAGTCTTGAAGATGGGGTTCCATCCTAGCGAGGGAGGCATGTACATCGTCGGATTCGCGGGGAATTTTTTCCTGCTTGACTTCGACGGCGGCGCGTTCGACCGCACCCAGAAGGTCACGCCGGAGCACCTCAACGACGTGATCGCCCGCGTCACCGGCACCGACGTCAAGGTCACGAATTTCAAGCACGCCTCCTCCTTCACCGACCGCTCCATGCAAATAACCCAGTACCGACGGGGCCGGGTCCTACTCGCCGGCGACGCGGCGCACATCCACTCGCCGCTCGGGGCGCAGGGTCTGAACCTCGGGCTCGGCGACGCCATGAACCTCGGGTGGAAGCTGGCGGCAACGGTGAAGGCGGGCGAGGACGCGGACCTCGCGCTCCTCGACACGTACGAGAAGGAGCGGCTGCCCATCGGTGATTGGGTGCTCGAGTGGACGCGCGCGCAGGTCGCGACGCTGAAGCCGGACCTGTACGGCAAGGCGGTCCGGAATATCGTGCGCGACCTTATCGACACGAGGGACGGCAACAACTTGTTCATGGACCGCGTCTGGGGCCTCTGGATGCGGTACGACCTCGGCGACGAGCACCCCCTCGTCGGCTCCAGCGTGCCGGACTTCGAGCTCGACGACGGGTCGAGGCTGGGCCCTAGGCTGAAGGATGGGCGCGGTCTGCTGCTGGACTTCGGGGCGAATGAGGCGCTTAAGGGGCTCGCTGGGGAATACTCGGATAAGGTCGATTACCTAAGCACGAGTGCGAAAGAGCAGTTGGGTCTCTCGGCCATGTTGGTTCGTCCCGATGGCGTTGTTGCCTGGGCGGCTGAGGAGAATACTGATTTGGACGCGGCTAAGGCTGCTTTTCAGCGATGGTTCGGCCTGGGTTCGAAGTGATGAGTGTTACATCGGAGTGAAAGTTGCGATGCGTTATTGTACCAACATATACCCACCTTAGATCTAGCGTTCAGGTGTCTCCCCTTTTCGAAGTATAGTATCGACGTTCCCTTGATCTGAACATCTTGTATTATACGTATAACCAATAAGACTTCTAAAATTATCTAACAAGTGTCCTTATGTGTTTTATGGCTGAGATCTTTCGATTCATGTATCCCGGCTTACTTGACAAACTTGATCTAGGTTTCTAGTTGAAGATATTTAGGTCTAGCCGGAAGAAGGGGCCCGTAGCTGAATGAATAGGGTAAGTGGCGCTGGGGAAACAATATACCGGTGAAGCTTGTATCGGGCTAGCATCCTGGACGCCACCGACGACGGTGCGCTAAGACACCGGAATTCACCCCTTGTCTTCCGGAACCCAAGTAATTTCCGGTCTATTATAGGTTTGTCGGCAACCTGCAGTTGAAGAGACAAGGATAAAATGGTAAGAGACAGGGTCCCTCAAGCCACAATGTTATGATAATAATGATATATGACGCGCGTTTGATAACAAGTATAACTGTTTTAACAATTCCGCCTGGTTAAAGTACATAATCATGCCCTTTACAACGAATCAGCGATGATCTCCTAAGCAGTTGCTCAGCGTGAATCCCATTCTCGAGTCATAACACCTCGAAAGCTTATGCAAACATGAAGCACATGAAAAAGTAAAAGTAGCCAGTTCAACCAATGTAGTGCCATATAATTCAAGTGAAAGTAATAAATCTCGCTATTATACAAGGCAGTTATACGATAAGTCAGCCACCCACCAACCATTATCAATCACTTTTAGTTCCTATTATGCTGTGGCGTTTTTGTTTGCGAGGTCACTCCGTTTCAATATTGAAAAATCGACTGGTCTATGTGTGAATATTTTCACATACCTAGGTACCCTGTGTCTTTCTTGGACGACTATTCTTTTCCCTGACACACTACCTAGGCACTCTCCTCGCAGTATATATAGCCTAGTGAAGCCAGCATGGATAACCACACCTCTCAACAGCATCGCTTGTATGGGTTTATCGAAGTCGCTTTCTATTCTATTCTTGAAATCATATATTATAGAATACAGATGCCCTAGCAATACATCGATCCATATCAACTCTTTAATCCCCAATATATCGCTGGAAGATCCATCTCCCACAATGCCGAGATTCGATGTCTCGCAGACCTTGTCATCTCAATCCGAGCAGGCACAGTCTGATATCAGCTGTCCTGATGCTATGCTTGTCAGGAAGATATTGGAAGCAATGGTTCAACTAAAAGCCAAGGATGATGCAGGTGATTTTTGCTTTCAACATCCACAGTCTAGTATTCAGGGGCCACGACTTGAATTCAATATCACGGACTCAAGTTGGGAACTCTTCAACCAATTCTTGAATTTCGACACTCGCAGCAGAGAACTACTTCCGCTAGATAACCCCCCAACTGAACTGGCTAGCTTCTATTCCCAACGTGAAAGCATCCATCAGTGGTTTCATGGAAATTGTGATTTGGAATTCGATCTCGACCGCAACTGGCTTCGAATCCGGCTCGAAATCTTTTCCCCTTTTCACTCCAAGCTCGAAGTCTCGATAACCGATTATCTCTACAAAGAGCTGAAGCATGTTCACGATACGCTTGCGGGGGACTATATCGTAGAGACCGACTATGGGATTGATGCCTGGACTGGAAGATCTATGACCTACGTTGATAATTGCATATATTGTTATGCTAAGGGTAGTAACGATGATGAACGGGTATTCCCTTGCATAGCAGTTGAGATTGGATTGCCTTACCTAGAGGCAAAGGAGAGAGCTCAGAGGTTGATGCGGCTTGGGAGGGGTAGTACTCGGTGTGTCGTGTGTTTGAATACAGAGTGCAGGTGGCAGAAGTACAAGATCGACAACGCTCCTCGCCCACCGTCACGAGTTCCACTACAAATCTGGTTTGGAGTGCAGGAGAATGAACGGGGCCAATGGATGGCAGTGTTGGTGGCAGACCAACCAGACCTCCGTGCCAAAGTTCGCAGCGCACCAAATGCACGGTTCGTTTTCGATCCAAAGGACTTGGATGGACCGTCTCAAGATGACACGGAGCATGAAAAGGGGCCAAAAGTTGAGATCTCATACAGACGACTGTTGGAAATCGTTGACGAGACTTGGAAGGAATGCTTGGATGACATGGAAAAGAACGATTATGGGAACAAGGGAAATACTGGACCGAACTCGCAGGCAAACACATGTAAGAAGAGAGGGCCATCTAAAGGAGAACTGCTAGATGTTATCAAGCGGAGGAAGTTTGAGATTGAGTAGGTACCTAGTGTTGAATTCAGGGTTTGATTCCCTGTATTTAGTACACTGCGCTGGAGTAGAATGAAGGGATAATTGCGATGAATGTCTTAGATCAGTGGGTAGCTTTATTCATATTTAGCTGCCGTACACTCCCTAAGTTTAGTGAACTTTTAGTTTAAGATTATCACAATATTATGCACTCTTTTATGGTCATTACCTTCTACATTGTAGCACCCAAGTTGCCATGTATTCTGCTACTGCCAACCACTGGCTCGACGTATCGAACACACTGTTCAACTGGCCAGTTCTAAAACGTAGGAATCATCATATTGTAGGTAGTGGCGCATAGATCGAAATAAAGAATCAAGTCATGTTTTAAGGCAAAGTATCAATTTGGGTTTCTATCTCACTCCAGGGAAATGTTTTCTGTTGCGGTTGACAGACAGAAAAACATCCTAGGCCTAAGTATTGACGAATCGATGGCAGTGGTGAGCCAACTAACGGTAGACCCCCTTTTCATATCCCCCGAACTCAACGATTGTCAACGGTGACCGCATTCCATAGCGCCAGCCACATTAGAGTCAGGGTTAATGTAAACTTGAGTGCCAGATAGAACCCATAGAAGTAAAAGAAAGAAAAAAGGAAATATCGTGGAGGAGCATGTCCTGTAAAAAGAGCAAATGAGCATGAACGTGTAGGAATCGAATCCTATGACCACAATGGTCCGTCATCATTCTCATCAGAAATCCTCATCTGCGTTCATACACTGTCTTTATCCCGGAAACGCAGTGCCGACTATCAACCAATGTAAAGCTCCCCGACTAGAACGATTACTAGACGTCTTCGCCTCGGTCGGCTGGTCGGAATTCAGGGACGTTCCACGGGCCATCAACTGGGGAACTCGCTCGTCGGCGTTCGAGCTCGGCCGTAAGGGATGGGGAATAGTTCATCGTAGACTTCTGAGCAAATTGGCGAGGAGGCGACTCGATGTCGCCACACATCTCTTGAAGGAATTGTTTGCGTCGAGCGGCGTACTTCTGCTGCTCGGTGACAACGGGCGGGAAGGCATGGAGATCAGGC
Source organism: Annulohypoxylon truncatum (assembly GCF_022578515.1). NCBI lineage: Eukaryota > Fungi > Ascomycota > Sordariomycetes > Xylariales > Hypoxylaceae > Annulohypoxylon > Annulohypoxylon truncatum. The sequence continues at coordinate 83,225 of NW_025953805.1, forward strand.
ATTCCGGATGAGACGGGTGGCGATTCCTTCTGCTTGACGGGAAGCTTCTGCTTCTGCTTCAACTTCGACTTCTCACGCTTAGGTGCCTTAGGGGTAACGTCATGGTCAGAGTCAGATGCTACTCCGTGTCCTCCAGCCTCATGAATCTCCTTGGCGTGCTCAGGAACCTGGGGAGCATGGCCATTGGTTTCCTCACCCAACGTCTTGATCAAGTAAGCGAGGACTTCGCGATGAAGGCCGGTGACGTCGCCATCGGACTTGATGTGCTGAAGGACCTTGGCAAGTTAGAAAATGCTGATACCAAATGACGTATAAGGGTAATACTTACTGTCTCGAGCACGTGAGAGGCTAGGCCACGACGGTCTTGGCCCTGAAGATGCTGCTGAAAGTAGTTCTTGAGGACCGGTTTGTCGGCCTCCTCGGCGCCGCACGCGTTGAGCAAGCCCTCGACGAGGTCAAGTCCGAGTTCGGCCATCGCGATAGTCTTTGGAAAGATAGAGCATTAGTAGACCGCATATTTGACAATAAATGAGCGATATATTTCGTACGGTTGAAATAGGGAAAGAGTTTATAGTGTTCGATTAGATTTTAGTCCAATACCTATAAATCGCCAATCTAATCATCGATGCGTGTGGAACTGCTGGATCGCGTCGGTGAAGACAGGAATATACTTACATTACAGCTCGAAAAAGGAAGAACGCATCGATGATAGGAAACAGAGGGAAAGAAATTTGTAGATACGAGAAGGGAATGAGAAGAATTTGTCTGTTCTCAGTATGGGCTAGGATACATACATCTGCGATGAAGGTGTAGCGAGAGGGTACCGGAAAAAAAGAATTACTTACCCAAGGTTGAGTTGTAGAAAATGAATACCTATGTCTCTTGAAGAGTGATGTTGTAGATGGGTAGAATAGGTAGAATGAGAGGGCGAAGAGTTGATGGTAGAATGAATCTCAACTTCCACAATGGTTGGCTTGGAGGGAAGTGAAGTTGTTGTTGTTTTGGGGAAGAAACTGAGTTTTTGTCTGGGGAGTTTGGATCACAGCTTTTATGTACGTGTTTCTCATGCTTAGGCGGGTGCTGATTGTAGTCTTATTGTCCGGAATGTTCTAAGGTATTTAAATCCTTCCTTCCCCCCTAGGGGTTATTGCCGGAGGTCGTTGTTCGGTAATGAAGTTTGTCGGCGACGTCGAAGTCCTTCTGAGTCTTACGAGATAATCCATGCCTCTTATCAAGAGCAGTATGAAAATCTGACGATACTCAAAGCGTCTAGGGGCACCTAGGCTATTGTGAAAGGATTACGAGTTCATAAATACTAACAGTGTTCACTATCTTGATATATGTAGTAATGTCCCGTGATCTCCTTTGTCTTCGTCGTCTTATTCTTCTTTCATCCTATAAGAATATCAGGAAAAGAAGCTATAACGACATGAACGGCGTAAACTTCTACTATGATAACATTATAGCAAGAAGAATTTAAACTTTAGCGGCCTTAGTGATAACATCCAACAACACTTCCGTCTCCTTATCTAACAGGAACGGGCTATGAGCGCAGTCAAGCTCCACGAGTGTAGCACCTATCTCAGCAGCACGTTGGTACTGTTTGTCAGGTGGAACAATCTTATCCTTTTTGCACACAACAAACGTCTTAGGGGTCCGAACTTCAACTACCGTTTCCGATTCCTCCGGGTCATAAGTCATCTCACTCTGCCAATGGAGCATCTGAAGAGCCTTGTTTTGCCTCGATTCCTCAACATCGTCGTAGAACAGCATCCGGGCCAGATCCTCAGGCACGGGCCGTTTCTTGAACTAAAGTGAGGGTCAGCTAACTAACCGATTCAAACTATTTTCCGTGTCGATTACGGAGCTTTCAATCCCTGACGAAAAATAGGAGGGGGGGGGATAGGGGGAGAAGAGCCCTTACATCTGTCCAGCCAGGCGGAAACGGTATGGGCTCGTCGGGTCGACCGTGCTTTGGTTCGACAAGCGCGGCGATATACACGATGCCAATGATACCGCCTGGAAGACCCTGAGCGGCACGGTCCTCGAGCGTCAGGCCAGCGGCAGCCCCTGTTGCGACGACGCCGCCGGCGCTATGCGCTACTACGAGAATCTTGCGGCCCTGATCCAGCAGCGGGCGAAGGTACTCGCGGATCTGATTAGTGCTGTCAGCGTGCGTTTTGCCGTCTATTGAGTCGTCGTAGCCGGTTGTGACCAGATATGGCGCTAGGACCGTGTACCCGCTACTCCGGAGTGGGTCGATTAGGGAGCGGTAGTGTAGAGGAATGTGCCACGCTCCATGGATGAGGAGGATGGTCGGTTTCTCTTGGGATGCCATTTTTAACTTTGAGATATCTCTATTCAGAGTTATCCTGATTGGTCGGTTCGTATTCGAGGTTACTACAGGGGATGGCTTGGTGTAACAGGAGATCCGAAATGTGATTGGCTGAGAGCTGAAATATTTACCCAAAAAGGCAATCAAGACTGTTAACGATCAACTTAGTTCGCTTCGTGCCCTATATGTCTATAGGTATGTAGTAACACTTAGTCTATCTAATTAAGGGAAATTCTTTCGGGACTTCACGACAATTTATACCTAGATTCAGCTCTGCGCCGCACAACTCTTTGTAGTTTAGCAGCCTCATGTGTAAGTGGAGCATTTGCCAAGTAGACTATCGTGGAAGTTATGTAGGACTTGCACCAAAAATGGGCCCTCAGAGTAACATAGCTTCGGAAGAAAGAGGCACGGAAAATAGTAGCGTTTAATTGGTACTGTTACTATTAACACAAATCCCCTTAATTGGTAGTTGTCCCCAGACATACGTATACCACCCACAAAAGCTCAGTTGTAATCGATCGAGGGCACCACTTATAAGCTAGAACATTACGAGTACGACTAGTACAAGCTATACAAGGCGAATAGGTCTAGAATCATGTACCATTTATGCTATTGGCTCTCTGATATTCTGGCTCTGGTTTGCCGGGCTAGATACCTAATATGTCTACCCTCTAATCCCTGTCTGGGGACAATTGTCGGTTAGGGGGCTATGCTCCATATAAAACTAAGTAATTGCTCATTCGACTGATGCCAACTCACACTTCTACAATTGACCTAACCTTAGTTGATAAACTTCATTTACTGATTGTCCTATTGGTATATTGGATATATCTAGAAACAATTAAGGAGATTGGCGAGGAACAGTCATTCCCTTGTACCCCGACATCATACGTTTTTCAAGCAGTCGGACTGATATAAGTTCATGCTTCTACCCTCGTTCAGAGCCTATATTATAACAACTTCAACGTCGTTTCCCCATTTATAACCCACTTTATTTCGACCTTATAAGTTATATAAAGATTCCCGTTCAATATTATTGTAAACAATAAACTTAGCACTGTAATCAACACAAGAGCCATTATTTTACGCCTTTTTTTGTCTCCGGGTACCAGGTTCTGCCGAGGAGGATCAGGATCTAAGATTGGGAACGAGTGTGACTTGCTTTGGTTTGCACGAAGTTTGTTTTAAGTTGAAGTTTTGAAGAGAAGAGTAAAAGTTAAGTTGATAACGAGGGAATATGAAGCCAGGTATTTATACGAATTTAGCAGTTGTCTTAAAGCTTTCTAGCATAGATCCTATTAAGTAGTTTAAGATATTGTCCTAAGTTCTTAGGTCCTCATGCATCCCCTTGGCGATAAGGGCCAACCCAGAACTGCGTGGTTCAAAACTACAACAAAGAATGGATTCTAGAAGACTCAGGTGGATATCTCAATAAACTCGATACGATTGTTATGCAATATCTGTCTCCATAAATATAATTCTTCAAGTCCAGAACTAAATTTCTTGACATTTTCATCGGAAATATAAATAGTTCGTATCCTAATGCTAATAAAACTCACTTGCGCTATATCTTCTATGTGGCCAATGTAACAACCTGTTTAATTAAAAGACATCGGACTACGAGATCCATGTTAAATTAGTACCTTGCTAAGGACATGATGGAGTCTGTCAGATCCAACAGTTCAAGGTGATATTTTAGTATTAGTTTCAAAGCCAGAATGTCCCGTCAGCGAGGCTTAGAATAAAGTTTGTTAAGGTCTTCTTAGTGAAGCCATGGCTTTAGAGTGTGAACCTAGACGCCAAAGCTCGAGGTGAGTAGCTAGATGATCTATCCTATAAATACTAATTAGTATAGATGCTGTAGAATGTGAGTTATAAATCTTGGTACACATATCTGCCTTACCTCTCCAGCCCCAAAAGACATCAACATTACCAAAATGAGTCGACTCCTTCGCATCCGTTCGGTTCTAAAGAACCTGGGTACGTTTGCTGCCCCAGACAATATGAACTGGATAAACAGATACAATCAATTCTCCACCACTACCATATATCAACGAATAACACCACCCTCTTCATTCACCGCAAAAGGCTCCATTCCAGGTGGCAAGGCGCCCGCCAACCGCGAGGCGACAGAAAATACCAAATACGCCATGACCTTGGAAAACTGGCACAAAGGCATCTATGGTCGATATATCGACTCCAAACTTGGAGATGGAGGACCGACGGAGGATTTGGCGAAATTACGGCGCATGCGCGGCAGGCTGCTTCGCATACGCGAAATACTCGACGGAGAGTTTGCAGTTTGCCAGAATGAAGGAGATGTAGCACAACAAGCTATAGTTAAAAATTACAAAAATCATGCGAAGTGGAGTATGGAGGTGCTCTCAGATCGCATCGCTGAGGTGGAGGCGTATGAGAATGAGTTGAAGGAGCATTGATATTCGTGGGTGATGAAATATTCCCTTTACTAAAGGGTTGAATGTTAATAATGAATGAAACTCTACTAAAAGATTGAGGATATCAACGGGAAGAAAAGATACATGTTAGAAAGCTGAATGCAATTTTTCATTGAATCCCAAATTTATAACTCCATAGCGCCGCGCAATGCAATAAGGGTATCGCTCTAATTCTAGAAAGCAACCCGTCTCTTGCGTCCCGTGTACTTAGACGTCGCCTTAACAACCTTGCCTTTCCGTTCCATCTGCTCCTTCTTCTTGACGATCCACGCTTTACTCCCCTTCTTAATCTCGCCCTTCCCACTCTTATTGCTATGCATCGAGTCGAGCACATCCACGCCATCCAAGCCCCTAACCACGCCCGTAATATCGCCTCCATTCCCATCTAGATTCCCGCCACCAACCGTCAGTACTAAATAAAACTTCACATTCTTCGTCTCGGGATCATCTTCCAGCAGACCGGCGCCGAACCCCGCCTTCACCGCCGCGCCGGTGATCATCTTCTTCTGCTCGTCGTTCTTGGGGTAGAACTGGCACACAGCCCTGCCACCCCTCTTCAAGCTCGCGTACAAACCATTAAAAAACCTGGATAGCCGCCCCTGCGGCGACACGTCGCTGCTCTCGGCATTGCACAGCCACTGAATCGCGCTGATGCTGATCGCGGCGTCGAACGTGCCGGCGCGGAAGGGGACGCCTTGTCCGATGTCCGCGAGCAGCAGGTCGCCTTCCACGTCCCGCTGCAGCGCGACGTCCAGCATCGACGCCGATACATCCATGCCGATCCACACGTGCGGTCCGCCCTCGTCGGGGGGCGTGGAGGACAGGATTTCGCCGGATAGGCCGCTGCCGCAGCCGACGTCGAGGATGAGCGAGGGCGAGGATAGGTCGAGGAGCTCGAGGGCGCGGTTCGTCATCGAGGCTTGGATGTTTTGGATCCGCGAGGAGGTGGTGTATTTCCGCGCTTCGGAGTCATTGTAGTGGACGTCGGCGGACCTGGATGGTGAGGGTGGTTGTTAGTTGGGAATGACGATGGATTTTGGTGGTGGGGTTTAGAGGGGTTGCTTTTACGTACAGTGTGTCCTCTGGCCGCGACATGGTGCGATTGTTATCTCGTCAACAACTTAAATTTGGTTAGGTTAATATAAGCCGGATTTCGTGTATAGAAGCGTCAGATCCAATTGTACCTGAGAATATAGACTTATGCGATTTGTGGAATGAATCGCATTTCCAATTGCTTGTGATGCGACGAGGAACTTTTCTGTGGAGACATAAATTCTTATCGTTATCAATATGTTGCTCTGGGAAATCTTCGGCCTCTCCAATCCCTAAACCTAGATAGATCTGACTAATCGGGCCAATAGGAGAATTAGGGTAATCTAATTACCGTTTCCGCCGTCGAATACGGAAGGCCACGCTTTCAAGTCGCGTCACTTGGGTCGATGCAATTTCGATCAAAGGAGCAAGCTTATCGAAATGCTACCCTTAAACAGCAACCACATTCATTTTCAATTTCCCATTTCCCCTACTGTACATATGATGAGATCATCAAGATCACCAAGATCATCATAGCTGCTGCGTTGTAATTGCAAACATGTGGATTTTACCTCTTGTTGGTTACCTCGGCTCCATCGTGGGCTTTTGCTTCTTGACATTGGCTATAGGTACACAAGTCCATACGCCCTTAACTTCCTATTCAGGGATGAGGCATCTCAAGTTGCTAATATGCGGCTTCTATAGCTTCCGGCCTATACTATCTCTCAGAGCTCGTCGAGGAACACACCGTCATTGCGAAACGACTCCTTACGAAACTCATCTACTCCGTCATTGCTCTTCAAGTCATACTATGTGTTGTCGACGGCTTCCCCTTCACTTTGACGTTGATGGGCGTCGCATCGCATTTGATATATCTGGGTAATATGCGACGCTTCCCGTTTGTGAAGCTATCGGATCCTTTGTTCATTGCTTCTTGTGGTATGTTGCTAGCGTAGATTTGGTTGTACTGGCCATGGCAAAAGGTTGAGAGTTGCTGACAATATCAAATAGTCTTGGTCCTTGTCAACCATTACTTTTGGTTCCAACACTTTTCCGATGCGCAACACAAGTCTTACTCGCGCATGTCATCCGTCTACGACCAGCCGGATATACCAAGCTTCACTGAAATAGCCTCCTATTTCGGTTTGTGCGTATGGCTTATTCCTTTTGCCTTATTTGTCAGCCTTTCGGCTAGCGACAATGTATTACCCACAATCGGCACCGAACAATCCTCTCATGACGATGGGAAGAACAAGCGCCAAGGCATGGTGAAATTGATAGTTGACAATGTACTCACGGTCATCGGAGAAGTCTCCCGGATGGCAGGGTGGAAGAGACCAGAGGATCGCTTTTGAGTCCGCCAAGTCAATGTTCAAATAAGTAATAATACGTGTACACTACAACACAATCACTTATCAAACCCGTTGTTATGGAATTGGTGAGTAGCTTACTATACTCTCCACTATTCCACACCGCGGCGAAGACTAACAGTACAAGGACGTCACCAGTTCCAAGCTCGTCTTCATGTAATATGGACACCTGCCCTCTCGAACTGAGGGTCAACAGCGTGTTTTGAGTCGAGTCGACCTACAACGGATAGATTGTCTGATTGTTGCGCTCGAAGCATATCAACTAGCTGGTAAGTCCGTGATTTCTTTTACAAATGGGTATAGAATATCTTGTTATGATGACAACACCAATTTTTTATGCTAGATTGTATTTGAGTCAATCGACTTTGATGTGAACGATTGGGTTTACCTGATAATATGTCAACCTTTTATTTATGAAGCGATTTTTATCATACATTGACCAATCACTAACTTCAGTCCCAGGCCCACGTAAGCGTACAAATATTACATAGTACATAGAAGGTGGCTAAGACTAAACCTGATTTGCGGACCTTGAATTGGTTGCAACTCATTTCCATAGAGTGAATGTATGGTAGAGCGTTGTAAGCGCGAAGTTTGTGGGCGTTCTGACAGGATCAGTATCTCCGGATCCCTACCTTGAGGTCAATCATCTCCGAATCTGCTCGGAAGCGGTCAACATCAGATCTATTGATGATAAGAGATCGTATCATAGTAACGCTAAATACAATCGATATGAGCAATGAAAGGAATATACTATTTTTAAAAGTTCAAGTTTCAGATCTGCTTCTAGAATTGACCTGGATCAAGGTTGCTATTAACTATATACCGCGGGTTTATAGTTCATATCAAAATACATACTACGGAACGGCACATCTCGAAAAGTTCAACAGTTAATATGGGTAACAGCGAGGTACCTAATCAAGAACCAGCCTGGTTCAATCGAATGTTAGCCTATGAACGCTGCTTATGTGAGTAGTGCTTACGGTCCCGGTTCTTTACCATGTGTATCCCTACCGGATTGCTTATTTTAACTTGATATATGCAGGACACATATTTTAGCCCTTTTGGCTCACTTGGCCCATTTGGACCATGTCCTCGAACATTGGCATTACGCAAGAGAGTCACGAACCTTTGAATAGGCGAGGTGTATAGTCCAGCTTCAAGGTTCGGACTGAGGCTTAGTAAGGTATCAGAAAAGAACCAGGCAGGTTTTTGAATCTTTCCCGCCTCGTTCTATTGCAAAATGGGTATGAAGTGCTGGTTCTCTAAAGCCGGCAGGATCCTGCAGACTTTAAAGTATCACACGGGGGATCGTCAAAATAGACTACCGGTTTCGACCATCTCGCCCGAGACTCGCTAATAGTAATTAGGATCGATCAACGCCCCTCTCAGCTCTCCTTCGCCATTGGTTATTGGTTCGAATTTCCCTGCTCCAATTGCGGTAGCATGGGGTCTATGAGCTTATGTGCACGTATCCTGGTTTTCTTAGCATGTTACGACAGTAACCCAATCCCCGGCTTCCATGTGATGCCGTTCTATAAAAATTCTGCTACCTAGTACCACACCAAGGTGCAAAAGCCACCCTACCTACCCCATACTATCTTACATCCCCGGGTGCCACTGACAACGTTATCGAAAACTTACCGAATCCGTCCATGCACGCTGTTTCACTCGACCCTTGCCCATTGCCTGAATAGGAAACATTTCCTATACTAGTATAGCGTCTTGTGGTCCTTCACACCCTGTGCCGCATATCAGGAATGGCGGGCTTCTCGAAGGCGTAAAAGTATGATATTATTGTAGACGGGGGATTGGACAAGGCTCATTTGTCCGCTCAGTATAGCTGCAACATGCAATCATCGAGCATGGGTAAAAGTTCCGCAGAGATACCGTGTGGTCATAGTGCCATAGTATGATGGAGTATCGTAAGGGCAGTTGCCATACTTAGGTAACGGCATGGCCGATCGTATATTACGATCTCAGTCGCATCTACATGATCCATTGACTTGGTCTTCCTGGGTACTGAATACCATAGTCAATCATAGTCATAGTCGACGACAAAGAGTGACTCGTCCTGTGGTATCTCAGTAGCCTAGGTATCTCTTGTATGGCATAGACATAGGTCTATCTCAAGTCGCCATCATGAGGTCCCTCACTGACATGGAAATTCCGTCCTTCTGGCGCCAAACCTGGGCCTTGACGAAGAAGAACATCATCATCGCCGTCTATCGAAAATGGTTCTCGACTCTCCTACGATCTCTCATTTTTCCCTTAATTCTCCAGGTACTCTTACTCGAAATCCAGAACTTCGCCAAGGACGAGAACAGATATGGAGTCGGCGACCCTCACCCTATTCCCACCCTCGCCGACAGCATGGCGGCGAGTTCGAAGCCTCTCGTCTTGGTTCAGCAGCCCGGCCTTGGATCCGACTTTCAGCCCGTCCTCGAGAAGATTACCAGTCCTCTCGACTCGAATAAGCTAATTCACCTCAACGACACGAACGCGATAGACGTGACTTGCCCGGTTGACTATCACGGAAACTCACCTTGCTTTGCGGTTGTGATCTTCAATGATTCTCCTCTTAGTGGACACGACAATGCGACATGGAACTACACCATCAGGACGGATCCCGCCCTCGACTCCGTGGCTTTCAACGTGTACGACGACAAGAGCACTACTGATATGGTCTATCTACCTCTTCAGTCGGCTGTTGAGAATGCGATGCTTAACTTGACGGTTAGCCCGGCGTTCTTGCCTTACACGTACGTGACACAGGAACAGAAGGATGACTACTCGAGGAAGACTTACATCGCCCTATCATTGTACCTCTTGTCGTTCATCTACTACGTGACATTCATTCCGGTTTGCCAGCACCTCACGAGCATGATCGCTTCTGAACGTGAAACTGGCATGTCGGCTCTGATTGATGCTATGGGCGGCGGAGTTGCTGGACCGAGAGTTCTGAGTTATGTGTTATTCTTTTACGTTTTGTACTTGCCACTCTGGATCATCATGGGAGTCTGTAAGTTATTCTCATACACCATTCACTTTACGTCATTTATCTCTAACATTGAATAGTGTACTGGTATCTCCTTTTCCCTGGCCAGAGCGTAGCCGTTACGATTTGGTGGCAGATCTTCACTGGCTGGGCGACTATCAGTACTACAGCATACAACACTGCGTACTTCCAGCATTCGAACATTGCCAGTCTTTATAACTCGCTAATGCCTTGGCTTTTGGCAATCTTGGCCGCCTTCTCGGAAAACTCCGCCGCAAACCCTCCTCCTGTAGCCCAAGTTGTTTCCTGTTCCCTCTTCTTCCCTAGCATGAACTTCATCTACTTCTTCGACTTCATCGCTAAGGCCGAAGTTGCTGGAATCCGAGTCAACTTTATGGAGCCGATTCCGAAAGCGCTCTTGGACACCGGCAACGGAAAGGGTACGAACTGGACCAACATCGTCGGTCCCTACTGGCTCTGGATCCTTCTAGCTGCCCAAATCGTTGTATACACGAGTTGCACCGTTCTCCTCGAGCGTTTCAAGCATGGCAACAACCGTAAGCGCCGAACGTTTAGCACGGATCAACAAGCAGTCGACTCCCACATCGCTATCGAGGCTACCGGTCTAGAGAAGCTTTACAAGCCTCATTGGTTTAAGAAGCTCTTCTGCTTCGCACGCGACCCGAAGACGAAGGCTGTTGATGGATTGGATCTCATTTCTCAAAAACATCAGATCACTTGTTTGTTGGGACCCAATGGCTCTGGAAAGACTACGACCTTGGATATGCTGGCTGGATTCGAAAGACCGACTGGTGGCTCGGTAAACTTTAACGCTCTGCCTTCGCAAATCGGTATCTGCCCTCAGCGCAATGTGCTGTGGGATGACCTGACCGTCTACGAACATCTTCAGATCTGGAACACGCTCAAGGGCAAGGATGATAACCCGGAGGTCCTTGACCAGCTAATCGAGAAATGCGACCTTGCGGCCAAGAAGCACAGCTTTGCGAAGAACTTGAGCGGCGGTATGAAGCGAAAGTTGCAACTAGCCTGCATGTTGATTGGTGACTCCACTGTCTGTTTGATGGATGAAGTTACCTCTGGCCTTGACCCCCTTTCTCGCCGCTCTATCTGGAATGTGGTTCTGAGTGAGCGAGCGCGGAGAACAATGATCCTAACTACTCACTTCCTTGATGAATGTGAAGTTCTATCAGACCACATCGTTATTGTCACTCTTGGAAAGGTGAAGTGTCAAGGAACTCCTACGTTACTGAAGAACCAATACGGAGGCGGCTACCGTGTTCACATCCCGAAGACAGAAGACATCACTGGAATCGAATACCCGGTAAAGGAACATCACGACAGGCTTATTTGCCAAACGCCGGATTCGAAGTCCGCTGCCGGCGTCTTAGCTTCTCTTAAGAACTCGAGCGACTCTGAGCTATACATCACCGGTCCAACAATCGAGGACGTGTTCCTAACGGTCTCGGAAGAACCGCACACTCTTATCGGCGAGACACTTGAAATCCAACCCACCGAATCCGAGCGAAGCAGGGTCAAGGCACCGCAAGGCGAACTACCTTTATGGAAATCATATTCGCAACAATTCAGCGCTCTCTTCATCAAGCGAGTCCAGATTCTGAAGAACAATTGGTGGGCGTACTTGTTCTGCCTTGCCATTCCTCTCGTCGCGACCCATTTCATCAACGACTTCCTGAAAGGTTACCAAACTCCCGACTGCAACAGCCTCATCTCGTTCAACTCTTTCGACAGCCGAATGACCGTTAGCAACGAGGGTGTGCTCGCGGTTGGTCCTCCAACTGTCAATAGCACCATCATGAAGGTAATCGATGAGACGAACCCGTACCACTACGATATCGGCAACGGACCCTTTGTCATCGATACTGAGGTGGATCTCGTGAAATTCATTCATTACTACGCCTACAACATCTCGAACGGTGGTGGGATTTGGCTCAGCAACGACACGATCCCGCTTATTGCCCACGATGCCATGACTGGCCAGTCAGGCGCTACTAGTCTCCTGAACCTCGTCAACCAGGTCCGCAGCAATACTACCGTCGCGGGATACACATCAAACCTCAAATCTTACCACCAAGCTGAAGGAGGCGACAGCGTATTCTACGTCACTGTTTTCTGTCTGCTACAGGCTCTCTACCCAGCTTTCTTCTCCCTATACCCGACCTACGAACGCCGATCTCAAGTACGAGCCCTACAATACTCCAACGGCATCCGACCATTCCCCCTGCTATTCTCGTATTGGATGTTCGACTTCATGTTCGTCCTAGTAATCAGCGCCGGGTGCACCGCCCTGATCGCCAATGCAGCTCCCTGGTTCGGAATCGGCTACGTCTGGTTCATCCAAGTACTCTACGGACTCGCCGCCATCCTCTTCGCGTACCTGATCGCTCTGCTAGCTCGTTCGCAACCCGCGGCCTACGCCTACAATGTCTTATTCCAGGGTGCCATGTACGCGCTCTCGATCGTCACCCTCCTGATCGTCCAGCGCACCGACGGCTCCAACCAGCGGACCAACGACGGCACCGCCTTCGGCCTCGGCGTCATCTTCCCGATCCAGAACCTGATGCGCGGCATGGCCATCAGCCTGAACATGTACATCGTGCGGTGCCGCGGGCAGACCATGGTGACGAACCCGGGCTCGATCTACGCCTTCGGCGGGCCGATCATGCTCCTGATCCTGCAGATCATCGGCCTGTTCTCGCTCCTGCTGTGGATCGAGGGTGGCAGCTTCGCGTGGGTCAAGCAGCCCAAGGCGATCCCGCCGCCGTCGCGCGCGGGCGACATCGAGAAGACGCTAGCCGACCACCGCGAGGACGTCAACGCCGAGACGGCGCGCGTCACGGCCTCCGAGACCGACCTGCTGCGCGCGCTGCACGTCTCCAAGAGCTTCGGCCACAAGCCGGCGGTCGAGGACGTGTCGCTCGGGCTGAGGGAGGGCGAGATCCTGGCGCTGCTGGGCCCCAACGGCGCCGGGAAGACGACGATGATCAACATGATCCGCGGCGATCTCACCCCTGATACTGGCAGGATCTACCTCGAAGGCGTCGACGTGCTGCATCACAAGCGCCTGGCGCAGAGGCACCTCGGTGGTAAGTTCGATCTCCAATTTTTTACTCTCTAATATCACCGTACATTATACGCATTATACTTCTTTCTCCTTCCTTTACCGTAGCCCCCCAATATCGCTACCAGATCCTACTTCCCCCGCGCCGCGGTCGCACCGAGGGTTTCCTACGTATTTCCTATATCCCTTCCCCAACCCCTGCCTAGCGCTTACTCGTATTGGCCTGTCTACTCGTCTACCGACATGAACTAACCTCCGTGCGAATGAATAGTCTGCCCCCAATTCGACGCCCTCGACCTCCTCACCGTGCGCGAGCACCTGACCTTCTACGCGCGGTGCAAGGGCGTGGAAGACGCCCACCGCGCCGTCGCCTACGTGATGTCGCGCGTCGGGATAACCGCGCACGCCGCCAAGCCCGCGAACAAGCTCTCAGGCGGCAACAAGCGCAAGCTCAGCCTCGCCATCGCCCTACTCGGCGACCCTCCGGTGCTGCTCCTCGACGAGCCGTCGTCCGCCATGGACGCCGCCTCGAAGCGCGTGCTCTGGCGCACCCTCGAGGCCGTGGCGCCCGGGCGCAGCGTCCTGATCACCACGCATTCGATGGAGGAAGCGGACGCGCTGGCCACGCGCGCCGCTATCGTGGCGAAGAAGGTGCTTGCGGTGGGCACGACGCAGGCTTTGCGCAAGACGCATTCGAATGAGTACCATGTCCATCTTATCCTGCGCAGCGCGCCGCTGTCGAAGACGGATGAGATGCGGGCTCTTGAGGATTGGGCTAGACGCACTTTTGGTGGCGCTGTGCGCTTCGAGGGAGAGAGCTTGGGCGGGCAGGTTCGGTTTATTGTGCCGACGGATGTTGCGGTGCCGGGAAGACGGAGCTCGGATTCTGCTTCGGAGGGCGAGGAGAGTAGTAGCTCCTCTGGCAGCAGTGAGGCAGAGGAGGATAAGATCGAGGTCGTGCATGCGATTAGCGATTACGGGGACGAGGACGAGAAGGTGAAAGATCAGGCCGTGGTGAGAGTGAGTCCGGCGCGCGCGCACGCGACGCAGAACTTCACGCGGTTCTTGATCGAGACGTTGGAGGCGCAGAAGGAGGCCCTGGGCGTGGAGAGCTATTCGATCTCCGCGGCGACGATGGAGTCTGTTTTCATGAAGGTGGTTAAGGAGAGCGATGCGGTCGAGCATGAGGAGGTGGATAGGCGGAGGTGGTGGCAGTGGTGAGGTGGGCTGCTTACATGCCTACCTACCTATCACCTACCTCCTTACCCGAGTACATACGGTACATAATTACCTACGTAAGGGATTGGGATGAGGCGATTTTGCATATTCGCCAGGTATATAAACATTGCATTTGGGGGGCTTGTATATATCCGAAAACAAAAAGGGCCAAGGGCAGCTGGTTTTGGGTCGCTGTTACTGTTTATTCCTGTTTGCCATTTTTTGATAGGTCATCGGGTTTTCTTTCGTTTTTGATACCACATACATACATATGAAGTAGCTAGCTAGGTTTTATAATCGAACACCCCGTGTTGAGGGAACTTGGTAGCTTGCTTAAGTGAAGTTTGTGACGATGGGGAGATGCTTTGTACTTAGATCTCGGACAGTTTGGTTCGAAAGGAGCTAATTGAAGATTTGATGGAGTCGTGCTAGCTATCTACGTCGAAAGGGGAGTGGTTTGTTGAGTTGCCCCTTTTCTCGTCTTGGCGGCTTTCACCCATCTGGACTTTGTTAGAAGATCGGAGATGCTCCTTGATACATCGTCAAGTCGATTTTCAAGTTTTATGCTCCTCCCATCTGAGAAGCCTTTGGCTGTTTGTGGCATTATGCTCTCAGATAGTCCATAGTTAGCCTACATGACATTATACCCCTATTCAACCAAGTCATTCAACACGCAAGCAATGCAGATATCTACCAGCTACCTAAGAGTCGTATGGGGGAGTGGGAGTTCGACAATTGTTCGTTTTCTTCCAGTAACTAGTAATGGTGCACTAAGAGAGGTTGTCTAGATTCCTTTCCCGAGGCGAAGAATCGGCTCATTAAGCTAGTCCGCCGGAATTGCTTGGTGCTCTGCAGTGAGGCATATCTTACCCTACGCCCATCTTTTTGTCTCCCCATCCACTCAGGTTCGATTCACGCCCTTGTTAGGTTTATATTTTTTTTCTAATGCATTGATAGATCCCATTCCCCCTTTGACACTTAATATTCTGAATTGGTCACTGATAGCCTACCACCGTCATTTAGAAGAACTACACCATTGCAGTATGAACCCGCCCGGCTTGCAAGGTACAACACGGTACCCCCCATCTCTTCCTCGCCTCCAAATCGTCTAGAAGGTATATATCTCATTTCATCAGGGGACTCTTTGCTAGGATCTCTTCCGGCGATTAGGCCGTCAGCTAACTCGGATGGGAATACTGAATAGCCAGAGAAAAATCAGATATTGTCACTTTCTGCGGCATGTGCCAAGGTATTGGTGGCAGTACTTACATCCAGGCGCCATTGCATTTACCCTAATTTCGTATTTAGCAAGGTTGGTACTTGCATGTTTAGCAAGATGGGTTATGGCCGACTTGCTAGCAGAGTAAGCGGGTGCTGATATTCTATCCCGACTATAGGCGGATACACTGCTCGTGATGATGACCTGGCTTGGTATAGAGGGGACATTGCTGCCTCCCTCGATCGGAGCTCCAAATCCCCCTTTCAGAGCATTCTTGTTGCCAGCATCTAGCAGCTCCAGAAAGGCTAGCATTGTGAAATACGTTGCGGTAACATTGACATGCAGGGCTTCTGTGAACTGATCCATGGACATCCTCTCAAACAGATTCTTGCGTAGTTCCTGTATCGTGAGATCCGGGTTGAAGGAATTTAGGGGGCCTACTATACCCGAATTGGCTACGAGCAAGTTGATGTAGCCTGCGTCGTTTGTGATAAAGTCAACGGCTGACTGTAGGGACTCCTTAGAAGTGATGTCGCATACTATCGGGGTGAAGCTTGGATGCTGAGCTGCTGAGCTTTCGACAACGGCCTTTCGCCTTCCGAGAAGGTAAACTTTCTTTGCCCCAGCTCCCGCAAGTGCTTTGGCCATCATAAATCCAATGCCTAAATATTATTAGAAAGGAGTGATGGTGACGTATGGGACATATAGACTCCTCACCTGTAGCACCGCCGGTCACAACAGCTACTATCTCATCTACTCGGAAGATGCTTGAAGTCTCCATATTGAAGTTTTAGATCCGGAGTATCCCTAGTTCAAACTAAGAATGCTAGTATCCAAATAATAGTTATTGAAGACAGCAGTCCTCCAGGTTTTAATATAGAAATGGGGGTAGTGAAGAGAACCCCAGGCCGTTTCCTAAGTCCTTAAAGTCCGAACAGATCTTCATTACAGCAAACTAGGAGGCTCACCCTTAATATTTCAGTATGCATTGATTTATCACTGCTAAAGCCTTATTTATATCATTACACAACATGACCTCATTAGTGTGGTTGTAGCTACTACATCCAAGCAACATGGAAACATCACCGCTATACATATTAACATATCTATCTTATAGGATAGAAGTCGGACAACAATTAGGCCGACTTTAACCTCAATTGGTTTCATTCTTCGGAGATAAACGATAGATCCCCTTACTGCCGCAACCATACCTACCGGAATTTATTCGCCGCAAAAAAAGTAAACTAAATTTATATCGTATACCAATATCGTGCTTCTTGGAAGACCCTGACAGGTAGTGATGGTGGATGATACTAACAGATGGTTTGAGGATGAATTTTATGAAGATGCCGTTCGTTTCTTACTTAAAATCCGCTTGACTTGATATATGAACATATTAAGATCGACCGAATCTTATAGTCTATTGTTAAGAATACCTAAGTATCTAGGAACTCGAAAGGTTCGAGTAGCCAACTAAGTGATATCAGTAGTTTTTCGTGGTGGAATAGGAGTTAGGAGTTACTTAGAGATAGAGGCCTCACTGGGTCATGAATACCGGGCAGCTGGCTCCGCTGATAAAAGCAAACGGCTCTACTTTCAATAATCTATCATTTGTTCTTGTAGTGACGAGCCTGATCTTTGTTACAGGCCATGTTTAGGGAAAGGGGTATATCAGGGTGGCAGACCAGGCAGGCCATATTGGATTATGTGTGAATATTCAGCTATAAAGGTTGGTTATTAGCCATTTTGATTCCCGATATTGAGGCAAAAAATTGTCCTTGATGTTTGGGTGCATGTTCCTAGGAGTTGTTTAGATCATAAAGAGGTGTCACAAGCTGCCAAATACCTTCTTGTCAAGGGGGTGGACAGTAGGTAGGTACCTAGTTGAAGACTGTTACGAAGTGATAGTAGTAGGTAGTGCGCTGTAGGCTCGCATGTGTGTAGTGAAAATAGAATGACCATTGGCGCTTGACCCTCTTCTAAAACTCCTTGGAGCCTTCGGTCCCTTATATATTCGTCTCGAAGGTTACACAGAATGCAGCCAGGGTGCTGCCACCCAGTTCTTGCTACCAGCCCCTAATACTTCTACCCCTTAACCCAATTCTCCAAACTACACAATACCTCTAGGTAGCTTTCCATCTCGCCTTATATGTTGCTCCTTTATCATTGGTACGGGCTTCGATCTTAATATGTGCAACATCGAGACCTAGCTACTTAACGTTGACCTCTACCCCGACAGGCGTGTAGTCTAATACCCCAACATGTATTACATAGAATAAGCAGTAAGCAATCGATCAAGGTCTTGTTTCATTGTGGAATGTGTATGTATGGACGAGTATAGTCATATTTAACGGGGTGGGTTATACGCGTATGGTTTAAGTCTGAATGGTGTATCTCGGCTGAACTCATTCTCCAGTGAACATGTGCCAAGTCTACTATTATCAAATATCTTCAATGTTGGGAACCTCTATATTCACTCATAAGCACTTGTTTCCTATACCGAGAGTCAATGATATAGTAAAGTTGAGCTGGTGCAAGTGAGTGCCTATCGAGTTAACCAACTCGGTATTATCTGGGTAGGGTGGCCATGCCAATTATTAAATCCAGAACTCGGATCACACTGGATGTAAGATGTCATGAATCGTTTCTCGATAATTATAGAAATAATCGTGTCCTATTAGAGATGGTCATATTGAATAAAGGTCTGTAGATACGAGTATCTCCACAAACCCAGCAAATTTTCAGTATGGGTCAAAATTAAATCGTACAAGATTGGCATGCATGATTAGTCAAGCTTTCCCTGGATTGTATGCCTGACCTCGACTCCAACTGAAGAGTTTGGTATATGCCGACTAAAGGGAATTGCAATATCTTCTATTCCTTAGGCAGCGATATTTGTACTGGCAATCGGCTCTTGCTAGATATGACCAAGTCAATCAGTGATGCTTACAGTAGGTATGAGTCCGAAAGACATTCGCGTTCCTCGGGTCCGATCCGAGACAGGGACTCAACTTAGTGGTAACTGGTCCTTTTCTATTGGCGAAAAACTGCCGATGAATCCACTATACCTCAGAGACGTCGGAGTGTAGACGATGCAGGGAGAGAATCACACAAGAAATCTGAGTGTTATGCTGGAAATATCCGACCTAAGCACTATTCGTGCTGCGTTGTAGCAAACTTGACCGTTCGATCCTCTTCCATGTGAAGGCAGATGCTATTTAAGAGAAGCACGAATAGCACGCTGACGTAGCTGGTAGGATGGCCACGTTTTTGGCGTGGAACCTAGCGTTGTATGAAAATAGTATATTCGGAGCGATCCTAGTTAGGGCGTGGCACTCGTGTACCAAATCATCACGGTAACCGTTCGTTCATGATGCGATGATCGCAGTAACACTAAACATCTCAGACTCAAGAAACTTGTGGTTCAGGTGTTGAGATTGGTGTATTAGTGTAGGTCGATGTAAAACAGGCGCGGAACGCGCTACAATATGAATATCGTTGGAGTCGTCTTGGTTCTTGATTCTTGATTCTTGCTAGTTTGTATGATGGTGTTGCGAATACATATGTATCGTCAAAGACCAAAGCTCTTTCTTCATGTGATAATCATCGAAGCTATCATGGTCTTACTTGTTCGAATTATATGTCGTACAACTCTCTAGCTTGAAGTAAGGTTCATTAAATGGAGGGAGAAAACGAAAAGAAGTGACGTCGGACAGAGTTGATAGAAGATGAGGAAGTCGTACCCAACATAATTCTGCAGATTTGAATCCAATGGCCCGTGCGTCAGATCGCTTAACCGGGGTCAACTTGTCCGGGGCAAGTAAGCTTGCAGGCTTTGCTCCACTTTTTCCACCATCCTTGAATCCACACCAAGATCTACCGCCAGTTAGCTGCCGCCAGATTTCACACCGCATCGATGTTGTCTTGCCGTTGTGCACAGTGGCGCCTTAGATAGAATACTTACGGATCTGTAATAAGAGCAGCCATTACTAGCCCTGCTTTTCTTACCTCTTCCTTCCGCTTCCTCTTTTCTTCTTCTCTTCTCTTCTTCACGTTCCCTCAACACCATCTTCCTTCAATCCCGATGGAGGTATGGTGAAGGTTTCTACTTTTTCGTCGTGCGTACTCAAGTAGAGTTTCACGCACTCTTAGGACGTCATTGGGAGTGTCGTTCTAAAACGAGAAGCTCCCAAAGACCGGGGGGGAATAGTGCTGTCCGGCATTACCCCTGGCCTTTGACCGCAAGAGGATCGTCATTCTTTTACTCCGGCTGACCAGGGAAGACGAGAAGAAGAAGAAGAAAAGTATCTTTACAAAAACTTCGCCAATTACGAAAAATTTACCTTCCTAAGCCTTCCAGAAAGCGTTTTATCGGATTTTTCAATTCTCTGGGAATCCTTCTGCCTCGGGTTTTCCAAGTTTATTCCCTCGATACGAGCATTTAGGTCACTACCTAGGTACCTAATTGTTAGCCCTGAAGGTACCTATCGCCTAAATTCTCAGCTGGCCAATTGGTGGTGGAAAAAGCCAGATACGTAAGCTGCTAGCTCTGCCCCCTATTTGTGGGTGCATCCATGGACTTGGGCATCTAATTTTAAAAATTACTTGTCAAGTTCTAACCATCAGCCTTTTTAACAGATCTTCCTTACTCAATTATCCAACCATCATCGCCACAACGAGAGCTATACAGCCCATAAGAAGAGATTCCTTTCGCGACCTTCTCGGCACTCACACGCGCCCAGCCCGAAAAATCGAGATTAAATAGCTCATCCTATTCAACTTTTAAGATACCATCACCACCATCGGCGTCTTACTAAGCCAAAAGCTGCGATTCCTATCCCTTATCAATCGACAAACATAATTCCCTTTTCACAACATTGAGTCCTTCTACTCTTCCCATCCGATACAATGGCTCGTATTCAGATCCCTCTCGACGTCCTGACGTCGCGCCTGAACATTCAGGATCGCTTCGCAGGTTTTCGTAACACCTCCCTCTCAAGTCGATTCGCCAATATGCGTCCCGTCGGCGAGTTCCTCGATTTCAAACGTCTCTCCAAGCCAGCGAACTTCGCAGAAGTCCAGTCGCGTGTTAATTACAACCTGGGCACCTTCTCGAGTAACTATGCTTTGGTCTTTGTGCTCCTTAGCGTCTATGCATTGATCACAAATCCTCTACTACTCTTTGATATCGTACTCCTGGTTGGTGGTATGTGGTTACTTGGCCGACTCAACGGCCAAGATCTCACCATTGGCACCTTCCAGGCTACGACCTCACAGCTGTATACCGGCTTGCTCTGTACCTGCGGTCTTCTGTTTCTAATTGCATCACCTTTCTCCACTGTCCTATGGTTGATTGGTGCAAGTGGCGTGGTCATCGTTGGCCACGCTTCTTTCATGGACAAGCCTATCGATGAGGCTTTTTCCGGGGAGGCGGTCTAGGTGGTCGGCCGCGAGCTCCCAAATTTGCGCCCCAATGGGGAAGACCATCGAGGCGCCCGAGGAGGGGATATGGAGAAGAGGAGGATGATGACATCTGGGGGACCGGGCGCAGGGTTGTTGAGGAGTTGTTGGATAGTGAGGGTACAGACACACAAGGCGCTGAAAATGGTGGGAGACGGTTTGCTAGTGACCCACTTCGGTTTACTGGTATAGATTTGGGCGGTGGTGGTCAGGCACGGAACGGTTATGCTTATCAACATTCAGATGAAGAGGACGATGACGATGACGGCAATTCGACAGAGGACGGTACACAGGCTACATCAGAAGAGGAGGAGGATACCGACGATGAAAATCAAGTCGTTAGGAGGGAACTTGAGGAGGCTCTAGTACAGTCAGCTCTTTCAAGAATACGGAAGGCTCAGAGTAAGGGCAGGCAGGACGTTAAACTTAACAAGGAGGAGCTCGCCGCTCTTGATCGCAGAAGGAAACGCTTACAGGCCGAAGCCGAGGCTGCAAAACGTGGCGGCAATCGAAAACAACGCAAAGAAAAGGAACAACGATACGCCGTCCCCCTTTCTCAGCTCGATCCTTCACGAGGCCCGTCTGGTTCTAACGAGTCTTTGGCTCGCAAAGCCTTGCCTTCGACAGAACAGGGTCCACCTATGGGACGCTTCCATCCGCCGAATGCTAGCCGTTCCCGTCCTCGCTCCGGTACATCGTCGACATCATCTACGCAGCGTCCTCGGTCGCGCATAAGAGATTCCCCTCCCTTTGACTATCAATATGTGAATGCACCTCCTAATCAACGTCACATCTCTGATCCTTCAGGAAGACCTTCATCTTCGGCATCAGCCCAAAATCCCTTCCAATATCAGACTGCCGGTCCACGCGCGACGTACGCCGATGGCGCTGCGGCCGTCAGGAGCAGTCCGAGGAGGCACAGAAGCCGAGCAAGGAGGGACGAAGAACAAGAGGACGAGACAACAAGTGATGATGCAGGGAATAGGGAGATTGTTGTAGCCACACCTTCACCGGAATCTGAGCGGCACAAGGCTAAAAAGTCTTCACCTGGTCAACCGACTGCAAAGAAGAAGGCAACTAGTGGTGCTGGTAAAAGGCGAAAAGGGAAATAAGCCGGGCGGAGTCGTTGCGATCATCTTAATGAGAGAAGCAATACACCTATGTAATACCTGAACATTGATAGACTGGTTTTAATTATGCACTCGTGGGCACCTCTTCCTTCAATAAAACCGCGTACGCATCTCACTTCTCACATATATTTCAAGAATATCCAGTAAACTTTTTCATATGAAATGAGACTTCCAAATCTAAAGTCTAACATGACATTAGGGTATCGTATCGATTCTTCAACTCGCTCTTCTGCTTTTTTCCTCTTTGACAAGACATCAATCGTAACCCAGCTTTTTCTAGTGTAAGGAAAGAAGAGGGGAAGCGAGAAAAAAAATCGTATCATCCAAAACGACCGCCCCTCAGACGCCATCCGTTAATTCATATCCATCTCATCCACATTAACCCCCGTCATCCGACATGTCACGAGTGAAATCGTAATTCCCAGTTTCCTAGCTAGTATATACGAGAACCCCCCAAATTTCCAAGGCAGGTAGATATATATAGGTAGGCAGGGAGGTAGGTATATGAGGCAACGTAAAGTAAGACAAGGCAAGAGTAAGACAAGGAAGGAAGGTAAAGGCTGCTTGCTTAGGAAAAGAAATCGCGTATGCCGTCGAAGAAACCCCCGTGTCCCCGCCGGGGTTCCTCGTAGTACTCGCGTCGGCGCTCCCACTGGTAGTCGCCGCGGTGGTCGCGGGCGACGGCGACGGTCTCGCCGCGGCCCAGGCCGCCGGCCATGCGGACGGCCTCGCCGACGAAGCCGACGGAGTCGCCGGAGCCGGCGCGGGCGGCTATGCCGAGCATGCGCTCGATGCTGGGGGGCAGGCGGAGCCCGAAGCGGGCGAGCAGGGCGGTCAGGGCGCCGCCGGTGATGAGCGGCATGATGACGAGCATGAAGACCTTGATCGGGTGGCGCTTGGCGTAGTACATGAGGTCGCGCAAGAGACGCTTGAGCTTCTTGAGGGTGCGCTGCAGGAAGGAGGAGCGCGGTTGCCGCTTGTAGTAGGAGTTGGAACGGCCTGGGGGTTTCATGGTTAGCTAACCTATGGATACAGATACACTATTGCTATAACATGGTATGTTGTAGGTATAGCGCGTTATGATAATGGTGTGATCGTGTATGTGGGAGAAAGGGGGGGAGGGGGAAAGATGGAGATGAGTGCGTGTATGTGCAAGTGTATGTATGCATGAAGCTGCTACGTGTGTAGATAGGTGAATGAATGGGTTCGGTTCTAAGTTCAAGGCCTCCACACGTGCGCGCGTGTGATTCGGCACATAAACGGGGCAGGTCGTGCCAGGCGAGCGCACAGAATGAGGAAAGGGGAATGGAGGAAAAGGTGAGCTCACCTATGCTGAAGAAACTTCGGGTGCTGCCATTGCCCAGACCGAAGAATGAGCCGCGGGAGCTGTTGTGCTTGTTGTAATGGCTGCCGCCAACGCTATGGCTGCTGCTGTGATGGCCACCATCGACGCCGAAGAAGCCAGCGAGTCCTGAGTGTCGCTTGCTCTTACTGCTCTTGTGGGAGCGCGACGAGTCTCGCGATTTGGAGGTCTTGTGGTTGTGCGAGCGTGAGCGGCGGGTCGAATTCGAGATCACGGACTCGCCGTCAAAGTTGTCGAGGATACCCATGATTGCGAGGCGTGTGTTGGTAGTATGAGGTAAAATATATATACGGCAAGTAGATACGTATAAGATAGATATATAAACTGTCTTACTCGAGCTTGGTCGAGCTTGTAACAAATTGTTCTCAAGTTTGAGTCTCGTAGCTTTTCTCAATCGACCTAGCGGGGCAGATTGACAAGAATTGAAACTAAGAAAAGGAACGAGGAATCTCACAGCAAAGCTGCCGAGCAGATCAAATCGTGGGAGGATCAACACGATCTTTTGTTATATTCTCCGTCGGATGATCGATTTCTCGTTCGCTGCACAACGCACCGGCCAGTCTGCGAACACTCGGATGGAGCTTCACGCACGACTTATCCACAGGAGAGACGGGTCTGGGTGAGTGAAAAGAGAAGATATTGCAGATATTGCAGCTTACGAAGGGCTCGAAGGCATCGTGAATGATTGGAACTGCGAATGAGAAGGGAGGGATCGGCCGTTCACCGACAATTGAAGTGGCTGGGCGCACCCCCTGGCCGCCGCTGATGGATCGCCGTAGTCTAAAACTGCCCTAAGGCTTAGCGCTAGTCTGCATCTGATTAGCTTGGTTCCGAGGTGAGCCTGCGGGTCAGCTAGGGTCAACTCAAATCAAAGGCGGGCCTTGGGGTCTCGCCAAGACTAAAAATCTTGACTAGGAGGCTAGACCGTTTACGATGTTAGGCAAGTTGCAGTTCAACAAGCTGCAACCTGCAAGCGTGTGCTGTGTTTGCCAGTGTACCTAGTTGTGGGTTGTGGAACCGAACCTGATCAAGCCACCGTGGCTTGTTAAAACTGTAAAAGCGATTAAAGCAAAACCACTATCCCGAATAAGGAAGCACTAGACAGCTAAACGCTTAGGAACCGCCACATCGATGACGTTCCCTATTGGACATACACCATCCACCTATGCAATAGTTGAGCTCCCATTGAAGCCTGATTAAAGACGATGCTTTGACTTGACCGACTCGTGCTCCTAGAATTCTTCTTCTTTACCTTCACCCTAACTGCCGGTTCAGTACCTTTTACCATTACGATTTCAAACTTTCAAGATGGCCAATCGATCTCCTCCAGACTACTGTTAGTCATATGTGACTCTTATAACTTATACCTATCCCATATAGAACCCCACTAACATGTGCTGGCATTATAGACAGGATCCTCGAGGTCTCCGAAACTGCAACGACCCAACAGATCCGCGATGCCTACAAACGGTAAGTCATCTCCTTAGACATTTCCTATCTGCATGACCACGCAGATATCCTAGTAGTGCCAGCACCTATTTCCATCATACTAACAGCCCTACCAGAGCGGCTCTCAAAACCCACCCAGATAGGGTGTCCGCCAACTCCCCCGACCGCGCGGCCCGCACCCGCAAGTTCCAGCTCGTGAACGACGCCTACTACACGCTCTCGGACCCGACCCGGCGGCGCGAGTACGACTACACGCGGAAAGCGGACCGGGGCCGCCGGGGCGGGCGAGCCTCGTACTCGGACCCGTTCGACGACCCCGCAGACTCCGTCCCGCCCCAAAATGGCGGGAACGGCAACGGCAATGGCAACGGCGGTGCGCAGAGCACGTACTCGTGGGCGTGGAACTTCTTCACGGGAGGGAACACAAACACGCAGCAGAGCGCGCGGGCGGAACGCCAGCAGGCCGAGGACGCGCAGTTCGGCGACGTGTTCGAGGAGATGCTGCGCGAGGAGGGGATGGCGGGCGAGGAGGCCACGCGCCGCGACACGACTTTCTGGAGCATGATGGGCACGGCGAGCGGGAGCGTTATCGGGTTCATCGTCGGCAATATGCCGGGGGCGGTCGCCGGGGCCGTGGCGGGAAACAGGTTGGGCGCGGTGCGGGACGCGAAGGGGAAGAGCGTTTATGCGGTTTTTCAGGACTTGCCGCAGGATGATCGCGCGAGGCTGTTGGCGCAACTTGCTACGAGGGTGTTTAGTCACGCTGTGGGGATCTGAGGGGTGAAGGTGCGGTTGGCATGGTATTATGAAGCATCACGATACACCTTTTACCTACTTGAATGGAACGAGGATGGTGGGATGATGGGGAACGAGGATGGTGGGATGATGGGGGAGACGAAGGGAGAATATGAATAGACTGCATTCTTAAGGGGGTCCGTGCGTGGAGTTAAGGCTTCTGCTTTTTAAAGGAGGCGATGGTTGGGGGTTATGTTTGATAGAGGCATAGAAGCGCTGGTTACTGCTGACTGGTACGGTCAGGGGTGAAGGTTCTTCCTACTCTGCACATGACAATTAGGTTTCCATTGAACAAGACAATTTTGAGCACGTGTATGTGTCGTGCAGTCGTGATCGATCATAAATAGTAAAGGATTCTAGATGCTGTTGGAATATATGTTCTGGGTGATTTTAAGTCTAGAATGTCTACATATGTATTCTAATTGCCAGACAAGACGATATGGCTATCAACCAAGTCTAAGTTGTTACATATTGTCTTATAGAAATTTGAATGGCTTGGAAAAGGTAATCATGGAACTTTCGGCTAGTATAAGGTACAGTAGACTACGAAGCAACTAAGTAGACAATAGTATCACATAATGCTCTTTCTATCTTCCAAGACAATAATTCATGCTAGCTGCTTCTTGATGACGACGAAGTTGCAACTTCCGAGCGATAACTTTAAGTTACGCGTAGCTAAATGACGCTATCCCATTTGTGGGACTGCGTGACTCCCGTCGTACCGGTCTACTGGTCGTACCTGACAGGGATTACCACCTTCCCCCACCATAAATGCTCCTCGTTAATTCTTCAACCTTCTAAACTTACAACACCTTAACACCGACCAAGAATACCAAGAGTACCGTCAGCATCACTTGCTAGTAAAAATGGCCGGGCCCGTAGAGATTCGGTCGTCCGCGCAGTTTAGCGAATTGCTGAAGAGCTCGCGTATTGTGGTGGCAGATTGTATGTACCTCTTCGAGTACCACTGCATCCGTCCTGTCCACTTGCCCCGCCATCGTCATGGTGACAACCTTTTGCGACGCGAAGCTGACAAATCTTTCTAACGCGTAGTCTACGCAACGTGGTGTGGACCATGCAACCAAATCGCTCCTTTCTACGAGCAGCTCTCGAGACAACTCTCGCGCCCTAAAGTGGCCACATTTGCCAAGGTCAACGTCGAGGCTGACGGCGCCAAAGCCGTCGCGACCGAATATGCCGTCTCATCGCTTCCTACCTTCATCATCTTTCGAGATGGCTCCGTTGTGGATAAAGTAAAGGGCGCCGATCCGAAGAAGCTTCAAACCGTCATTGAGAAGCTAAGTGGTGATATCGAAAACGCATCTCAAGGAGGTGGCAGCTCTAGTGGCATATCATGGAAGGGAGCCGACCTACCTCGAGGTTACACCGACGTCTCGGATAGCATCGACGTACGTGGACTGGAACTTTTGAATGCAGATGAATCTCACTTCTCTGTTCGAAACCTCTTCAACAAAAATAAGCCTTCGGCACTATCTAAGGATGCGGCTACAGGTGATGAAAAGGACTGGGTAGAGAGTGATACCGATGAGCAGCTTTTGCTCTTCACACCTTTCAACTCGGCCATCAAGCTTCACACTATACAGGTATACATGTACCGAGTCACCTATAGGATGCTATTTCGAGCTAACGTATATTTATCAGATTACTTCTCTACCTCCCACGGGCGATGATGACGACGATGACGTTCCAATGAGACCAAAGACGCTCAAACTCTTCACGAACCGACCACATAACCTGGGTTTTGACGAAGCCGATGACATTAACCCAACCCAGACAATTGAGATCGGCGAGAACGACTGGAACGACAACGGCACCGCGAACCTAGGCTTACGATTTGTCCGATTCCAGAATGTCACGAGCCTCGTGATCTTCGTTGTTGACGGTGATGGTGACGGTGACAAGGTTCGAGTGGACCGAATAAGATTTATTGGTGAGTCTGGTGAGAAAAGAGAAATGGGCAAGCTTGAGAAGATTGGCGACGAACCTTGAGAATAATTCTATTACGAAAGAAAATCTTATTCATATAGGCAAGCGTCAATCAGTTATGATCATGGATGAGAACAACGAATGGAATGCGGTTATAGACTCGGGATACCTTGGGACCGCATCTATATAGATGAGATCAATTGATGGCTGCAATGCTTTTAGTAGTGAATGCGTTTCCATTGTTAACAGCTACAATAGTAGCATACTCTACGGACAGCTGTCAGGTAGGGAATGCGTATCATGCATGCATTTACGTGTCTAATATGACCAAATGCAGGACAAACTCGAGTCTCACGTTAAATGGTATTTTCATTGGATTTGATTCATCTGCGCATGCAGTTGGTAATCGAATATTAAGCTGACCTCATCATTGCCACCTCGCCGATTACCCCCTTCACTACCAACGTGGACGACATCAAAACGGATCGCATTGGATAATAAAAGTGCCACAGCATTGAGCAAGGGCCCAAATATTCAATTCACTTGGATCGGATAGCATCCTACGGAAGCGCCACCTAGACATTGTCTCAGCGGACACACTTGATTATACCTGCTCGTCGACCGATATAGCTATGATAGCGGGCATCTATGGGTAGAGGTTTATGTCCAGCGTCCTCACTGCGGTTCGAAGAAGCAATCAATGGCTTTGATTTCGAACCGACGTTAGAAGTGAGGTCGCCGGCTTGCAATTTTAATTACTCTGTGGCATGATTGACGCTATGTATCCATGGGAATTCCACTGAAGGAAGAAGGGATCGGAGCAACACGGGAAATGTTATATCATGCCAGCCGCACGAAGAAGAAAAGAAGAAGAAAAAATAAAAATTTGTCGCGATCGCGTTCGAATTTTCATATGCTCCGCTAGCGTCTTTAGCAGCTGTTAGATTAGATCGCCAGGTGGCAGCTGACTTTTCGTAGACTGTCAGATAGGCGTTGCGGAAAATGGTCGGCGATTACCTAAGATTTCCGGACATGCTGGGTTTATCCGCGACCCGCTTTACGATGGAAGGTTTTCAAAATATTCCGTATTCCGCTTGTTTCATTGCCGGCTCCAGTCACACAACAGAAAATTGAAACGAACAGAGAATCACATCTTTTTCTCCCACATTATTCCTAGTCTCTCTTAGCATTCCCACCGAAAGCCAACCCTGATGAAACCGCCACGGGCGGACACACACTCTATTTCACTGTTCCCACTCTCACTCATTAACTGTCGAATCCTTGGAATAGTTAGCCTCGGAAAAGACATGCTTTTACATGCTTTTAATATACCCCGTCCACTTGGATTCCTTCCATCCCATACACCCCCCAACCCGTTTCTGTCTCTCATCCCGTTCTACGATACCTAAAGCCAGGATGTGTCGCCCAATCCAAGTGGGAGGGGGTTTACGTACGCACATCACATCCCGTCCTAGTCGACCGGTGGCGGCTTAGAAAGATACTTCACGATGTTGCTAATGTTGCTAACTGGCAACTAATACTGCTAGTCTAATCCATTGGCAACCATTGAGTCTTAACAACCATTGGTAAGCCTTGCCTACAGGACCCTACAGGTCTACTGGTCTACAGGTCTACCGGTTTACAGCCCGACTTTTGCTCTTCTATTGCCCTAGTTTTTCCTTCCTGTCACTTCCTTTCCCTTCATGTCCCTTGTTGTAATCTCTTCTCATATTGACCCTGACCCCTCATGCAACGTCACGCAACTGGACTATCCCATCAGCACGGGGCCTATATTAAAAAATCGTCAGAAGCCGCACTCGCAAAGTAGCAGCGCTAACGAACCCCCTAAGTCGACGTCAGCTGCTACTAGCCTCCGGTCTGTGATATCTGCACGTGTGCCACGGTAGCAGGGTTCCAAGGTAGTTCCAAGCTTCAAAGGTTGCGGGCTCCGTTAGGTCGCTACAACGACCATGTACTTACGCACCTATGTATGCACCTACACAGCCCACGGTAGCAGCCAAAGCGAGTTAAAGCAACTAGAAACAACCAAGAAAAAGGCGTACCAGCATTGGAAAACCATCGAACGTGGTATGCAGCATTAATATACAACTTAATTGTTCCATTTATAGACCAAGTTCCGACCGTCGCATCCCACGACTCCCTATTCGCCCTATTCGTCTCGTCTATTCGTTTATACAGCTTTGTACTATGCGTACAAAGTGTAATATGTAAGCTGCTCTCTACCCATTTGTGTTGAAACTAATCCATGAGATAGCTATCGTAGCAGTCTTATTAACCTGGGGGGGCCATCTCATAGGATTCTCTAGCAGGCTCTGCACGCTTCAGCTTCCCTTTTCAGGAGTTGCTTCGCTACGTTGGTTGTACGTCAGCGACCCGACTTATGGCTGATTGTACCACATCTCTCACCCCTAATGTCTGATTCTGGAAGGTTTCCGCCGCTCGAGTGTGCTTTTTTCGCAAAAGCGAAGCGTTAGGTCATCGCTCATTGCTCGTCGCTTCAAGACCTAAAGACCTTAAGACCCTTTCGCTCACAAGTCCGTTGCATACCCGCGCATGACTGGCACTTGGTCAATAACTATCTGCGGTTGCCCCCAACCTTTCCCATAAAAGTAAAGAAGCAAATGGCTTGCAAGCCACTCTTTTCCCTTATGCGGATTTATTGTCTCTCATATTCTGGAGACACCGATCCATGTGATCAACCTTGGAAGCATTCTACATTTTCTAGGTACCTAGCCTACATGCTGCATCCGTAACCTTACTATTAGTCTATTTCTTAATGTCATGAACATCTTACATCATTCCCCTGGTCTTAAAACTCCTACTTGGTTTTCCCTGCGTCCCTGCGTGTGAATCTGTTCTGCTCTGCTCCGCTCCTTTTTATTCTCTCCCACTCCTCTTGGATCCGGCTGCTTACCTTTTATTATCCTTGAATACCATCGCCAAGTCCATTCATATCGCATTAAGTGGGAGAGTGAAAGAAAGAGGCGTAGCTAGTGAAGTAGTGGCGTATTATTTGAAGGTCTCCCAACATTAAGCTGATTATTGATCTGTCGACAACTTACACAGAGATCCGGACCACCGCCGCTTCCTGTCGGGAGTCGCGACACATAATACAGGGCGATCCCCAGCTAGCTATTTATTTATTTTGGTCGAAGGATCTTCGGGCTGAGAAGAGGAGGCCTCGCAACCAAAGATTAATAGATCAAAGAGCTGGACACGCCCCGAGGCTGTGACTGGCAGGAGTTTGTGTTAGCTTCTGCCAGCGAGGCACATTCATACCAACTATCGGCCTCTGCGGCCTCTAACTAACTCGGTCGACTGACGGATCTACTATTTAGAGGTGGATAACCAAGACCTCTGAATGAATTCTGCACATTCTACGCATCGGGGCTGCTAGCAAAAATCCGCGACTCGTGCAGCTGACGATGGCCTCTCCGCCGGCCAGCTTCCCGCAATTCTCCAAATTGCCATTGGAATTGCGGGATATGATATGGGGATATGCTCTTCCTGAACCAAGAGTGTTCGAGGTCCTCGATTCTCCGTCTACACACCAATCCCAATCCTCGCCCTCGGGCCGTTTAATGTTTGCGGATGTCCGCAACGAGCCGCCGCCCTCCATAGCGCGAGTCTGCCGTGACGCTCGACAAGCCGTCCTGCGTCGCTATAAACCGATTGCTTTTTCCGGGACGGTCAAGCACCTAGATCTCCGGCGAGACATCATCTTACTCGATTCCTATTTACAGGTGAAAAGGCTACTAAAGGTGATACGACTCCTAAGCCAGATCGAACCCATCCGACGCAGCGCGACCAGGTTGGCCCTCGGTACGAGTTGGGGTCTGCATACGGGGCTGCACTTACGCATGTTCCACCGGAGCGTCCAGACGAAACGAAACATGGCGAGGTTCCTGGAGTACGTGTCCAAGTTCCGGCAGCTCGAGACGATTATCTTGGTAGTGTACCAGCGATCGGCTTTCGGACTCCGGTTTAAGTGTTGCAGCCCCGCTCCGCTTGGGCCGGTGCCGGATCACCGTTATCATCAACCTCACCATCAACATCACTATCACAATCAGCATCATTCGCACCATCAACAATATCACCAAAATCAACACCATATTCACGGTCAGAGTCAGGGCCAGAGGAATGCGAATATGCTCCCGTGGCGTCACTACGATCTGTACGAGTCGTATCACTTTAACTTCAACGTCAACTTTAATTTCGACAACTACTGGCTGCGCCGCCCGTATCAAAGCAGGCTCGTGCGGTACGAACCGGAAGATGACAGGGAAAAGGCGCAGCCTTCACAATCGGCACAATCGGCATCACCATTATCGGCGTTTGCGAGACATTCGAAACAGTGCGCGCACGATCCCCAACCAAGAGGCTATCAGGTGCATGATTTGAAAGGAACGTTCGAGAGTTGGCTGAAGAAGCTTCAGGATGACGAGACGATAGGCCCCGGGCTCAGGGTGCCAGCTCTCGAGACGGCGACGCTAACGTGGATTTATACGGGCGTGAGAAATGGTGGGTTTTATTAAGAAGTAGAAGATAAGAGAGATGGTAAATAGGGATAGAGCGAGCTTTTGGTATATACCTTGATACACGATGGAATATATTATCATCATCTGTTACGAGGTTGAAGCAGGTATCTTGCTGTGCTTGCCCTGAATGCGCTAAACATTCCAGTCGCACCAGATTCACATTATGGGTTTAGCAGGCACTCAGGAGGATGAAGTCCAATACTGGCGTCTACATTTTTCGCGTGCCAGAGCGTCGCCTTTCGTCGACAATCCCCCTACAAAACTCGCATACGCAGACAACAATTGTGCGATGTCCCTCTACTATCTCAGTTTAGATAGTATTTGGCTTGACGGAGTCTCGCCGCTCTCGCTGTATCTTCCGCCATATGAAGGTGGTAGTACGAGTCCTCGTAAACCTTCCTACGGCTAAACGGCGCACAGAGTTATATACCGTTCAATCAAACTTAATATCAAACTTCACGATATTTTACTTTTTTTATCGCTAGCTCCGCGCGAGTTTGTATACGATAACTCGTATTCCGTCAGAAGCGTTTAATTAGCACGAATTAAAGCGAACAAAGCCTACTTACGAAAGGTCATCCCTTCCGTCGCCCTGCTGGGCTGCTTGCTACGCAAGGATAGGGCGAGGGAAGAGGAACAGTAAGGGTAGACCGAATTTCGAGGCCCGTCTGGCCCGTATATGCGCGGTAACGGTTTGGGACACAAAGTACAGCTGTTCGAGCGGCGTAGCCCACATAAACGGCCCCGAAAGGGCCACCTACTTTAATGGTACATTACATAAATCGGCTCCCAGGGCTTAGTCCTGCGCACGACACAATCGAACGAGGCTTTTTTGACCTAACGCTTACCTATAAGGTGAAAGGGTTTTGGAGTTGAATTTGTGGGATTGTATGGCAGGGACAGGACAGCTGACTATATAAGAGGCCAATTCTGTATAATATTGACCTGACATGTTTAGTCTTGTCAAATACGAACATCTCCGCATATTCTTCTTCAGCGTCCTACATACGGTGGGCCGACGGTGATCGATCCTATTTCACGGGCTGATCATGCTGTACCTACCTACTCATCTGATCGTACCGGATCCAGATCCTCACACAGGTGCGCGAGCAAATCCTTTCACGACAGTTACTTACATGCATACATACCCACCTAGGTATATGGGTACCCAAGCTATGCAGAAGCCTTGGAACCAAGTTCGAATATTACCCAGATTTTATCGTGCAGACATGGCCTCGTCTTACCTTGGCTACTTCTTACATACTTACTATATAGGTAAGTAGGAAGCGTACTAGGTAGGTAAGCAAACCAATGGACCCGGCGCTTCGCGGGCCCATCCAAGTTTTCGCGTGGGCCGGGAACGGTACGGGACGCCCGGCATGCCGGCAGTACCCACTCCCTTGCATGTTTTGCATGCGTCGACCGGGTTCTTTGCGAGGTAGGGTCAGCGCTGTGTCGGTGCCTGACCTAGGTCTGGGGTCTTTGGGTTTGGGGGAGTGTATTTAGATATGTATGTCTTTCGATTTGACGGATCCACGGTTTAGGTATTTCGATGCGTTGTGGCGGAGGAGGAGGGGGGAAAGGGGCATGGGTTGAAGGTTGTGGGTTTTTGGCTTGTGATTGTGGGTTTTGATGCTTGATGCTTGATGCTTGGACTTAGTAATTGTTGAATCGCGTAGGGTTTACTGGCTATGGATTGTTACTTTTATAAGCGAGAAATCGGATACAACGACGATATTGTTGGGTGATATGTCTTCATTAGATGCTCCCAAGCCTAAATGAAGAGTTGAGAAAGGTCGAGATATGTATAGCGCAACAACGGAAACACACGAAATTTATGTGGGACTTAAGTAAATGCAGAATTTCTCGGGATGTTGACATGCTAATGTGGTTCAACCACCAAAATTTGAAGTTACGATGTTTTAGATTCTATGAGGACTTAGTTCAGCTAACCGACAGCCGAAGCCATCGCGCCCATGATGTCAAAAGCGACACCGAAAACAGACATAGTTCCTGTACTAGGGTTTATACATCGCCAACGCTATCGTGACTATGTAAGGTATGCACACATGTTGAAGTGAAGCATATACAATATCCAACTCTGCTTTAGCTAGCCAGCAGCAGACACACTCACCCAAGTTAGCCCTCCCACACATACTCCTGCGCAACACTAGCCCCGATCTGCCTCCTCAGCGCAAACCCATAATCGCCCGCATTCGGCGTCCGCAGCAACGTATGTATGTGAAACTTAGCTGGCTCCGAATTGGCCAGAAATACGCCGGAGTGGTGATCGAACTCGACGATGACGACGGGGCTCTGTATCCGATAGTAAAACGGGTCGTCGTCGGCGTACCCGCCGATCCAGCTGAAATACGTCTCGCCGAACCATTCCTCGCAATCCTCCAGCTTGAGCTCGCGCGACTTCTCCGGCAGATACAATAAATACTGTCCCAGTATCTTCCTCACAAGCTCCCTCTGCTCCGCGCCCAGCGAGGCCACGACGACGCCTTCGTAAGGCACGACGCGGTTATCCCTATACGCGCCGCACAGGTGTCTCTGGTCATCATGATTCCACCTCCCCTTCGGCATCTTCTCATCCTTCATCTTCACATACGTCCTCGCCTTCTCCCTCTCCCCCTCACCCAAACTCTGCATAAGCAACAACCCCAACCTCTCCTCCTCATGCAGAATCCTCGTCCCCTTCCACGGGCCCTCATCAATGCAATTCGGCTCCGCGCCCGTAAACCACGGGCTCACCACAATCTGCGTCTTATATAAGAAAACACTCAAACAAAGATGATGTCCGTAAAAACTAAACCCCCACGGCTTATCTACCGCCGGCGTCCCGAACAGCACGAAGTTATAACTATGCTCATTCATCACCCTCGGCGCGTTCACCAACTCGCCTAGAAAATGGTTAATCCGCATCGCGGCGAGCGCCTTGGCGTACCCCTCGGGACTCAGCGTCGCTTCGAGGAGCGCGAGGACGGAGGTCCGCAGCGGAGGGGTGAGGGACTCGAGGCGGATGCCCTTGTCGCTCAGCAGGAACTCCGGGTTCGACCACGTGCGCCACTCGGGCGAGTCGATGTGCAGCGTTGTCTTTGCGGCTTGCGCGGGGCTGAGCTGCGAGGTTATGGCGTGGGCGGCGGCGACGATGGAGGCGATGGGGATGCCTTCGTCGCGGATTGGGAAGAGGGAGGGGCGGACGGTGCCTGGGAAGGTTTAGTTGGGTGTTTGTTGTGGCGATGTTGAGGTCGTCACCCCTTAAGCGTTTTGCTATGAGAGTATCTTTACTGGGGTGATAGGCGACAGGGGAGCAGTGAGGGTGAGGGTGATGGTAAGGGTGAGTGAGTGAGCGTGTGAGTGAGTGAGTACATACCATCATTCGTCACGCCCTTGAACGGCTCCTCGAACAACTTCCGCCAGTGTACGTATAACCCATACAGCCACGGCGGCCTGTGATGCTCCAGCAACTCCTTAGCATGGCCGTACGCATCGTTCTTCGCGATAGCATGGAACCGCGGCGTGTCCAGGTCCGGGAGGAATTTCCGGAACTCGCCGTGCTGGGCGTCTTGCTTCTCCGTCGACGTCATTCTCGGCGATAATTCAGTTGCCAATACAGGTATATACAAGCTATCCTTTTCCAAAAAAATCTTAAAAAATCTTAAGAAATATTTCAAAGTACAACAGCCGATGAGCTTAGCTAACAAATGCCAAGTCCTAGCTCTCACTCAGCCAAGAATTTTTCAGGTTATAGTGAATCCTCCCCAGATCCACCAGTTCATCTATCTCGAACCGGCCTCATATAAAAGCGATCGTAATTAATTTGACCCGAGAACGCGGTAAGACATTCCCAAAGATCGCGACTCCTGAAACCGAGACTGTCCGTTGTATGGAAAGTAGTACGTATGGAAATCGAACAGCTCGAACGATTCCCCCCTGGTGGATCCCGACGCGAATCCCCCCAGCGCGGGGAAATGTATCGGCTCTTACCTAGGTAGATGCGGAGAGCGGTAGCGCTCTGCCGGCGTCACTTATTTCCATGAGGCTGTTACTAGACGTTAACAACATACCTCTTAGGTATGTGAGTATATCATACCCACTTGGGTGGATTAGACATATTCGCATAAGCAACGCAAATTGAAAACAGCCGTACAAGCAAGTTGTGTGTGTAAAAAAGTGGCGAATCCCGCCCCGAGCGGTCATCTCTCGTCTTTTCGTCGTTGAGTTATCTAGTAACCACCAGATACATACTATCTGTATTTGTGGTTCTGTTTCCTACACGTACAAGAGGGTTTCTAGCTTTCGTTGCTCTCTTCGATTTTTATTTCCATAAAACGCAGCAACACCTTGACTCCGAATCGTGGCACTCGGGCGTCATTCCTAACGAATCGATGCAAAAAAAGAATTTCCTTCGATACGCCGTCTTTCATCCCTAAAGTTCACCGCTCGCAAGAACACCAGATATGCAATGCAAACCCCCTCTTTATTTCCATCCCCAATATTCGTCATCGACTTTTTTATAGGTTCTTATGTACTCTCGTAATGCTCTTAGGTACCAGGTAGGCATAAACAGCAGTCTTATCTCTAGCCGGCATCAAACCTCGTAATTGCAAATGGTGGGCGAAATATACAGCTAGAACGCCTTAACCAAAGGTTTGAGCAGAGCGAAGCGAACGGTTTCGAAGATCATGCGTACGTTACTAGCGTTTTCGAGTATCCTTCCCCTTCTTGCTCTTGCCCTTCTTCTTGTCCTTTGGTAATTCCAAAGCCGTGCCCTCAAGCTGCTTGCGCATAGTAGCAAGCATGTAGTCATCGATGGTCTGTATCTTTTCGCCCCATGCATTGTTCTCGATCTCCTCAAGTGCGTGATCCACGTCTGCCGACTCGGAGAATAGCCCAAGGTTTGATCTCCCAACGCCTGGTGCGAGTGAACCATCTCGCGTGACCGGTGTACCTACTCTTGCGCTAGAGGTCCCAGATGCGCTTGCGGTCGCCGGTTTCTCGGCGAAGTCGGCTTCATCTTCTTGTATTTCTTTCTCAGCAACATGAGCGGCGTCAACGTCCTCGCGGTCTTCGGCCTGCTCAAGGACTCGGCCGACAGCTCGCTGGTCGCTATTCTCCACACCACCGAGGACACGATCCATGGCATCACCGACTACATCACCTTCATCTGGAGTGGCGCCAATAACGTCACGTACAGAAAGCTTATTGAAGTAGTCGGTTGTGAAGCCACCTTCTTGGATTACGACATCGTCTAGCATTTGTTTTTGACTTGCTTTGCGTAGGATGTTTGCTTCGATGGTGTGTTCGCTCACGAGTCGGTATATGTGGACATCTCTCGTCTGGCCAATCCGATGACATCTATCCTGGCATTGCTTGTCCATTGCGGGGTTCCAGTCCTGGTCGTAGAAGATGACAGTGTCAGCTCCAGTCAGGTTAATACCAAGACCACCCGATCGTGTAGACAATATGAAGCATAAAATCCTGGTGTCGTGATTGAAGCGGTCTGTGAGAATTTGCCGTTGCTCTACCTTCGTCGCACCGTCGAGTCGTAGGTATTTATGCCCGTGAATGTTGAGGAACTGTTCGAGAATGTCGAGCACTTTCGTCATCTGCGTGAAGATCAAGGCACGATGACCACCAGACTGCAACTTTCGTAGTAGACGATCAAGGGCTTGGAGTTTACCACAGTCATATTGGAGAAGTCTTTTATCCGGGAATTGAATGCTGAGTCGCATGCGAGCTTCATGCCACGGGTCGATCGGAGCCTCTTTCTGCATGAATGGGGCATAACGTACTGGAGCCGCCAATCGCAGATTCGTCTCGTCAAAAGCCTCAACGCCTCTCGTGCCAAGGACAATTTGGTCAAAATCTCGAGTGACAACCGCCGGCGTGACACATGCGAACTTAGCGATAGTAGTCTTCATCGACGCAGCACGTTGGTCGAGCGTCGGGACCATTGACCGTAACACCGGCGAATCTTCTTCAAACCAACTCATGATCTTCTGTGGAACCTTAGGACGAGCTTTATGTGGCCTGTCATTTACACCAAGTGTTAGAAAGTCCGTGAGTTGTTTGCCGTAAATTGGGCGTTGTTGTCTTCTGATGGCATTAACATAGACACAATGCCGCAACTCCTCAAAGCGATCCCATCGTTTCGCGCTTTCCAACCACACGAGAACAGATTCCACAGTTGAAAGGTCTAAATTGACTCGGGCGTTTTGAGCTCTGATTTCCTGAGCTGCGCGGCGTTCTATTAGTTGACGATGGGCGTTTAATTCAGAAACTCGCTCGCACACTGTTTTAGACTGGTTCTCGTGTCGTGTCGGAATGAAGTTGAGGAAATCTAAGCTGACAACACTCATAGGTTTCTCAGCAAGTAGCTTCCCCCGGATCATATCTTCAGTTGCAACATAGTTGGACAAGACGGATCTGCGTTGTCGAAAAGACGTCATAATTGGACGTTCGACAAAAAGATCGGGGTGATTGCAGACCTTGCGCAATTGCATGAGACAGTTGATGACCGATATATAATTACCGGAGGACAACGCTTCTCGAGTGTCCGTACGAGCTAAAAATCCATCATATAGCTCACGTTGTCGACGCGACAGTCGGCAAAATTCGACGTGTTCATATTTGGCTGGCATTTGTTTCTCAACATCTGCTTTTAATCGTCGCAGGAGATATGGCCTAAGCACCTTGTGCAATTTGGCAATGATCGCACGAGCCTCATCGTCCATCTGTTCCCGACCACTCTCCAATATCTGGGACTCAGGTTTGTGAAACCAATCTTGGAATTCTGCTAGATCTGCGAACCCGCCGACACCATTTTCAGATGGCATCAAGAAGAACAGCAGTGACCATAATTCGGTCAAGTTGTTTTGTAACGGCGTGCCGGTAAGTAATAGTCGCGCTCGCGTATTGAAGGTGAGTAGCGTTTGCCAGCGCTTCGACTTGAAGTTTTTGATGTTATGAGCTTCATCCAGGATCATGTAATGCCATTGCCTGCGCTTGAAAACCTGTTGATCTTGCAAGACGATCTGATACGATGTGATACACACGTTCCACATATCATCTGTCTTCCAGCCTTGACGTTTGCGTTTTCGTTCATCAATACTCCCATAGTACGACAATACTTTGAATCCAGGACACCACTTCTTGAATTCCATTTCCCAATTCAGCATTACGCTGGTTGGGACGATGACTAGATGCGGCCCCCATACTTCGTGATGACAAGCTAGATGGGCCAATAAGGCAATTGTTTGGATGGTTTTGCCAAGACCCATCTCGTCCGCGAGAATGCCGTTTGTCTGGTTTCTATATAAACCAGCAAGCCAATCTAAGCCATAATGTTGGTATTCTCGTAGCGTTCCTCGAAGTAAAAAGGGAACTTCCGTCCTTGGCACTTGGTACTGAGGTGAATTAGACCTGCTCGCACCAGACTTAATAAGAGAGGTGGTGTCTACCTCGGAGGGCTTGGTATCAGATGTCCGGGGTGTGTGACTTCGATCACGGCTAGGAGTGTTCGTGATTGCTTCCGTATCCGGACTTGTCTGTGGCTGGTCTGTTGGCACAATTGCGATCTCAACGCTTGGCATTGCTGGAGCTGTTTGCTCGACCCCACCGATTGACGTGTTCGCCTTGACGTCCTTCTTAACATGTTCAACGGCTTCAATGATTTCCATTTCGACATCTTGAGCTTGTAGAGGTTCTGGAACTGGAGCGGGGACCTCAGGGTTATTAGCTTCATAAGGGTTCCCCGGTGCGGTCGTTACAGTTACGGTGTTAGGCGGGTGCGTGGGCGCATGATTTTGGTTAGATGTGGATGATGGGGAAAGACCTTTATTTCCGTTCACTAGAGGTTGTTTATCTTGTAAATCTGTTGCCTCTGCCAATGTGCTCTTTTCAACATCCCTCTCGGCTATAGCCTCATCGAGGATGGGCGCCCCATCAACAGACGTAGCATCCGGGATTTCTGTCATCTCAGTATCGCGTTGAGGTGATGACGGTTCATCAGCGACTGCCTCTTGCTGCATTTTCTTCAGCTCGGATTTGCCGAAGAAGAGACCTAGTAGCCCGGAAGGCTCCTCTTCGTCTTCGGAATTTTCGTCCTGGTCCTCAGATTGGCCCTCGTCCTCGTCGCTTTCCATATTCTCATCACTTGATCCTAAGTCGTCATCCATGTCGATGGACTCGTCGGTGGTTTCGCCTTGGTCGTCTAACCCTGCTGCGGGTTGATCACCGTCAAGACTAGTCGTTGGTTCGTCTACCGGGAGATCTGGAATGTTTGCATATTTCTTCCTCAACTGTTCTTGTGTAAGGCCTTCGTCTGAAATATCTGATTTTGCATCGTCGTCGTCGTCAGACGAAGACATGTTATCCTCGTTCTCGTCTTCGTCGGAGCCTTGGTCTAAAGAGACGTCCTCGATAGAAGCTAAGTCGTCGTCTTCGTCGTCGGCTTCTTCGTCCGAGTCCTCTAGCTCTTCGTCTTCATCAGATACAAGCTCTGAATCGAAATGGGCACGGCGGGCCTGCAACTTGAGCTCTGACATATTTACGGCCTCATTCAAAGCGGCTTTTACACGCTTTTGTTCAGCGGCCTCCCACTCTTCTAGACGGCGGCGATTAACTTCGGTCTTGACATTCTCCCACGTTCCGCCAACGGCCTTGATAACAGACTTATAACGACTTATCCACGCGGCTCTAGCCTCGGCTTCGATTTGCTCGGCCGTCTTGGGTTGGCGACGTATCCACTCGTCCCGACAGGCTTCAGCCAATCGTTTTGCCGTAGCCTTGTGTCTTTGGTGTTCCATCAGCATTAACCTCCGGAAATTTGCCATCTGTTTGACAAGATGATCCATATGTGCCCATTGTCGCGGGGGCTCCTCGGCGGGTTCTGGGACAAATAGCGTAGAACGTTCCTCGCTCAGCAATCCACCGGGTTCGACTTCGGCCTCGATTCGCATGATAACACTCGCATCTCTCTCGGCGGCCTCTTCCGTATATGGCTCGCCTTCGTCGATAAGGTCAAGCCAGCCGCCATCTTTGACATCTACGGTTGGCGCACGTTCGACAAACTCGCGGAAATCAGACGAGATTTTGGGACGTGCAATAGTTTGTCCCGGAAAGACATTGACTTGGGCAGGATGGACGGTGGGGATGGTAGGGGCCTTTAGACGTAATCGAATTTTGGTAGGGCGCAGGTTGAGGCTATCATCAGTAGGATGCTTAGACTCGCGAGAGGGGGTATCGACGGTGTCTCGAAGGGACCCAGAATTACGTCTAATTCTGGTAGAGCGTCTGGGCGGGGTTATCTGGGCTGTAGGTGTAGGTGAGGCTCGTCGAGTTTTCGAAGAAGACTTAGAGCCCTGAGTCAGGCCGTTAGTAGTGCCGTTAGCTAAAGATTTCCGCGTATTCGGCTTGGTCGTAGGTGTGGAAGTCTTCGAGGGAGCTCCCTTCCCTGTCGACGCGTGCTTTTGTGACCCATTTACGTGGCTGCTAGGTGCAGATCGTTTGTCTTTGGCGGGAGTCTGAGGTTGAAGGTTATGGAGAGCGCCTCTGGTAACTCTCCTGTTACCCAGAGGTTGCAACTCCAAAGGTATCTGATTTGTGCGTCCGGATCTGCGTTTGCCATTTTCAGTAAAAGATGTGGGCCCTTCTGCCTCTATTTTCTTCCAAGGAGGGGATTCTGGCTTGGGTTTACGGGATGCGCTATTGGGTGTTGCATCGCGGACACGGCGCCGTTTAGCAGGTCTCTCATCAATACCGCCATCGCCGTTTTTTACGGGGGGTTCAATAATAGGTTCTTCCGCGTTGTTTCCATTTGTGTCAGGCTTCGTTGGAGACAATTGGGATACGGGGGGATTCTCCTGCTCGGATTTAATCTCTGATTGGGATGTTGCATCTAAGGATGGATCAGGAATATCTGGAATTTGTTGTTGTGATGTTTGGTCGTTTGTTTCGTTTAAATCGGAGGGATTTGCGGTGTCGTGTGAAGGCGCAGACTCGAGCGACGCGGTAGCCGTCATAGCTGTCCAGGGGTGTTAAGAGAAGAAAAAGACGCGGGTCTCGGTGAAATGGACATTTGGGGTGATGAAAAGTATGTCGACGAATAGAGAATTATTGGTAGATTATCATGACGAAGTTTGAGCATGCACACGGCTTTGAAAGGACAATTATGATGGATTCTTGTCGAGAATTGCCATTTCATCAGCAGTTTGATGATGATTCAAAAATTTCGTCGGGTCTCCGCCTCGTCTTAGACAGGAATAGCAAGCTTGGTCCGAGTGCCCCCCCTGTACTCCCCCAACATGAGGGCAGGAGCGAAGTACGGTGGTCAGTGCATTCACTAGGCACCCTTGTTGTGAGTTGGATCCCCCATTTTCTAGCTTTACGTAATCATAATGAGGTCAGTCTCGCCAATCTCACTAAGGTGCGTAACACAAGGCCTTAGGTTGTAACGAATTGCCTTAAAATTCAGGCTAATAAAATTACTAAGCCTTTATCGTCAATGGTCAACTGTCAGTCATCCTAGCCCTCCCATTGAAGTCAATGAGGTAAATGGTGCATGCACCTTAACAACACAACTCCGACAGCGTCGAGATAGGGTCTAACTGAAGGGCCTACAGTATGTTCTAATTGATTCCAAAGCTCCTCTTAGGATTTATACATGACTGACATAGGCTCTCCAGATGCTTCCCCAACGAATCGCGAGAGCTTCGGCTCTCCGATCAGCATCGCTAGTAGCGCGAAGGCTACCTATCGTTCAACAACGCACATTTCTTCCGCGATCATACACCGACCCCGCCGTCCTCGAAGAGAAGTATCCCGAGAATCCAACTCTCACAGAAGCGGAAGACCCGGGCCAGGTCAGTGGGCTACTGACGATTCTTTGCCAATGTGCCGACAGACTAACCGATGCAGAACGGCGGCTACATCAATCCCCCGGCAATCAAGAGACAGTTCCGCGATCCGCACGGTGACTGGTGGGACAAGCAGGAGAGGCGCAACTTCGGCGAGCCTGTTCATGAGGACAATGATCTTCTAGGCATCTTTTCTCCCTACGAATACACCTGGATCTCGCCAGGTAAAGGATTATTGCAGGTTGGCGCATTCATTGCTACCGTCGTAGGAGTATGTTGGGTTGTTGGACGATTATATCCCGACAAGCAGTCTTTCCCCCGGGAGTTTGAGGGTGGCTTAGATCGTGAATTGGGTGGCGCCGGTGCACTGAGAGTAAGTTAGATTGGAGCGAGCTATTTAACACATCCGCAATATTGACAATACTTTTAGGCAAGAGCTCCTGGCGACCCAGAGCCATACCAAGTTGAGGAAGAATAAAAGATCTTGTACATACACACGGGCATCTTTATCCCAAATACACAGACTACGACCTAGATCACGAGTATCGGTTGATCTTGTAGGTCTAATGGAAAGAGTTACTATCATGTAGCCAATAGCTCAACTTGTCTCATTTGTCTACTTAAGACTACATCATTCTCCAGCAGCTCACATTTCCAACATTGAGATCATCCTCTTTCTCGCCTTCTAATCAGGGTGTAGCAAGATATTACAAGGTTATGCACATCACCTATGGAGAGAATGTAGGTGGAAGGAACAGCTCAGTTTATCCTAGTGGAGGCGGCTTTCAAAAAGTCAACCTTGAAGCTTTAGAGAGCACTAAAGCACAGTGACATACTAAAGTTTGCAAAGGTTTCTCTCTTGAACCAATAAGTTACATTACCTCGAGATACGTATTACCGTTGTGCTCCCCAGATGAAAGTTTAAGGTCCACTCCAGCCAATGGAATAGGCATGAGCAGTTTAAAGAGTTACGTACCTTCACTATAGTATTAGTCGTGGTCCTGATGAGTACGGGAAGTTACAGTTATGCTTCTCATTACGTTATAGGAAGGCTAAGGTCAACAGCATATGAATTCAATATTCTTCACATGGAACTAAACAAACCTGTCCCCTCAATCTTCACTCCCTCCCAATATCCAACCACTACAACTTGCATCAACATCATATTCCTTGAGAAGATCACTTTGACAGGAATTGGCTCCACCCCAAGCTTGTTCGTTGTATCAACCTGTTATTCTTTTTGAGCTTTCCCTACTTCTCTGTTTAATATCATCACTGCTAGTGAAGATGCGTTTTGAGGACTGGGATGTCTTATTATTCCCCAGGGATTCCAAGGTCCCATTGAAAGAGTTCAGGACTAACTGTCACGTTGTTCATGATAATGGTAAGTAGCGTTCTCCTCACAATGTCCGTCCAGCTCTTCTAGATCTAGGGACAGACTTGATCCTTACCAATATCTTGATATTTTGATATATTGCCCTCCGTTAGGCTTTTGTCCGACCAATGTCCGATCAAAGGCTAACCCGTCTTATTCAGAGTTTGCCTTCACTCATGGATCTTACGGCC
The DNA here is from genome assembly GCF_022578515.1 of Annulohypoxylon truncatum. Lineage (NCBI taxonomy): Eukaryota > Fungi > Ascomycota > Sordariomycetes > Xylariales > Hypoxylaceae > Annulohypoxylon > Annulohypoxylon truncatum. The sequence goes on from NW_025953805.1 coordinate 128,090, forward strand.
TGCCGACTATGACTTGTTTTATGCCAGGATTATCCCCAGGTACTCCGTTCAACATCTCGCTTCACTCCTGGAAGACACCCGATATCAGTCAATTCACTAGAAACTACAGCAAGCATACCGAATTAGTCAAGTTCGAGGCACGGGTCTTGATTGATGGCCGTTTGGTTGCGTATGTTTTCATTTGGGTATCTCAAATCTAAGCCGGCTCTAACTGGCACGTCTCTCAGTTCATCCTCATTTAACCGAGCCGGACCATGGCCTCAGCTAATCAACCATAGCTTCGGTGAGTCTTCCATACCTATTAAGAGGGGTTTAGAATCTGACAATAGTAGAGTTCACCAAGAACGGAGATCTCGAGACGCTTAGGTTCCCTCAGTTTCGTAGCGAAGTGCTGCGGCAAAGCTACTGGAGCCCCGCGGATGAAATCGGACGGATCAGAATCGTCATCAGCGAAGGCTTTCCGAGGGATTCGTTGACAGTTCCCATCGAACGAGTCAAGAATATCGTTGCATTCTCATTCCAACATGCACCACTTGGTAGAGACCCGACTGCCTCCCCTTACGATCTATTACGATACCCGAGACTAACAAAAAATTGCATTATAGATATTCTCGAGTCTTCTGCGATTGCTTGGCCAAACCCTAGCATGTGGCGCCGTACTCCGTTCAATCCTACGATGCCTGTTCCGGCACGGCACCACGAAGATGGTCCGGATGCCCACCTCCACTCCCCTCGTCGTCGAGCAACGAGCTATATGAAAAACTCATCCTGTTCGTCCACGTACAATACGTGTCCTCCGGGTTTCACACAGGAAAACTTGCTTGGCTCTATGCCAAATACCGAGGCACTGTTGCAGCGCAACGGGGCTGGGGCCAGCTCGAACTGGGCAGACCCCTTTAGTTCGCAGAAGTCCGAAACAACTGCTTGCTTTGACTGGTCGAACACCAACTTCGGACCCATCGGATATAATCAGAGTACTGACAGTAACAAGTCTAGTTACAACTCTGTTGCCAGCCGCAGAGCCAGGGGTGCGATCAAAGGGTCACGCTCCGATATTAGCATGTCTGATTACGGTTTGGGTGATCCCAGCAATACCACCCAAGGCCTGGCAGATAATCAGTTCATACATCTGTCGGCGACCCATCTAGGAGATATAGATTCCAGCGCCCATGATCCTAAAGCACCGACTAACACGCCAACGACGATGGCTGGGTCGAACTTCATTGACGACCTCAATCTTGAAGCGAGTAAAATTGGTACGCCCGGAAGTATGCTCCCCTACTCTACTTCAGTATTCTCATCATCTGTCAAAAAGTTTGACATGACACAGATAGTATGGTTAATACTAACCGGTGTTTGGCTATAGGCACGTCAATGAACGAGTTCTTCAATTCGAGCAACGCAAATTTCTCTTCCGAGCTCGCTACATCTCTTACGCACTCGTTGCTAAACCAACCACATCCGCTTCCAGTTCAGGCCGGAAGCATTGCCCCACCAGCCCCTGAAGTTAAGTCGCGTAAAGAAAATCGCCTTCAAGATTCTCCAAGTGAAGATGCACCAGTCATCAGCCACGTCGACATGCGCAAGGTGTCGCAATCGTCATTTAGTAACCTTTGCAAGGACAGTCGAGACACCAGTACGACCAATTCACCTCCTAGCCAGGGCGCTTTCTCGGGGGTTTTCTCTCGTCGATCTACTTCGGCCGGAGACTTTGGTAGTGACCTTACTAATGTTGCCAACGTCTTCACGGCATCGAATGTGGACTCACATACGGTTAGTGACGCAAACCCAGATATATGTCTGATACGGCCTGAGAAGGGTATCAAACGCAGTCGCCATTTCACGCCTGGTAGTGGAAGAGTGATTGACGATGATATTGACATACTAAGCAACAGCCCTCGGGTTCCAGTGGAGCTTGATGACGCCTTTGCCGAGCAGATCTAACCAATGCGACAAAATGTCGCAGAGTAGTAAACTCTAATAGTAGCTTATTTACTCTTTGCGGGATCATTGAATATTCATCGGATTATTGGACGTATCGGAATGGAGGGCTATGTGGCATCCCTTTTATAGATTAGTATCGGAACGGGTATATCAACCTCTCATTCGGAAAGAGCACGTCGCCGGCTTCCTGCGTCTGAGACGTAATCCAGGGTGTGGTTTGTCATACTAACAGCATCCTGCTATTGGTTTGCGGAATATTCTTGGCCTGACCAAATGGGTTTGTACCATAATTCGTATAAGGGCTCTAATGTCTTCTGGGGGAAACCGAATCGAGGTTGGACTGTGGTTGGGGGAGTATAGATAGGTTATGTCGACTTCACTAGTACATAGCACAGAGACCAATGCAAGAAAATAGTAGTTTCTAAATCAGTTTCTATATCTGGCATCGCTGTTTGGAATTCGAACACCCGTCAACTCCTATCCCGGAAGGGCTGGTCAGTCATAAATCACGTTACTCATTAGAATCACCTCCGTCCTTTTTCTCACTAAAATCTTCCTCCCTCCCACTCCGAATAGAACACTCCTCGCTCAACACCACCTCCGCCAGCCGATCCACCGGATACTTATCCGTCGTCGGCCGCGCCGCGGGGTCAAAGCACACCGCATCATCCAACGGCACACTGCCCATAACCCTTCTCACCCGCTCCCCCGCGTCCGCGAGCACAGATACGTGGGCCCGCACATTCACCTCAGCCAAGAACAACCCCTCGTCGTCTCCCGCCCGCCGCTCCAGCAGCACGGCCACGCGCAGGTGCCGCGGCACCCCGCTCCGCTGCGTCCCGTTCTCGCGCAGCGTGAACCGCGCCGCGTTGGGCTTGCCCGCCGACCTCCCGACGAACGACGGCGTGCCCTCGACCGTCATGCTGTCCCCGCGCTCCACGTTTTCGCTCAGCGCGTACGCGTACTTGGCGCCTGCGCTGGCGATCGGGTCCGTCCCTGCTGAGATGGAGGCTTCGATGTTGTGGGTGCTGGAGCGCGTGAAGTTACTCTGCAGGAGGGACTTGTGGCCGTGCGGGGCGAGGGCCCGGATGGCGGGGTCGTAGCGCGATAGGGCGGCGCGCTGGTCGCGATGGCGGGAGATGGAGTTGGGGCGTTTGTGGGTGCCGTAGGCGCGGAATACGATTTCGATTTGCACTTCGCGGTACCGCCGCGACGGCTTCTGGCCTAGGGCTGCGAACTCGAAGATGGCGAGGGTGCAGGGGGTGCTGTCTAGGTCGGAGGAAGGCGGGGAGGAGCGCCCGTGGACGACGTCTGCTAGGCGCCCGAGCACGCGGAGGGTGGATTTTCGGTCGTACCCTGTTACGTATTCGCGCTGGATCTCGCCCGGCTCGTTTTGCAGCCGGTAGTGCGCCGCGTCGTCGTTGGCGTCGACGAGGAGGATTTCGAAGGCGTCTTCTTCCATTTCCAACCCCCTTTCTTACTAGGTGTGTGTCTTGGGATGTGGGTGTTTCTACTAGGTACGAATTAATGGTCTAGATACTACGGGCAGGACTAACTCGTTTTTTCCCGCGAGTCTACCAAGATTTGATTTAGAAATCTGCCGTAGATATTTCTTGTCTTGCCTTCGCGATTTACTAGACTCCAATTAAGAAGAATATTTCGAGATCGTCTTGTTCGGTAACCCAGGCATATGAGGTCATTCAGCCGCATATGTCGTCCTATAAATAGACCGCCTACGTGGTGGCTAGATACCTACGCCCTCGTCAAGGGCTAACTGCCTCCTCAGCTAGGTACCTACCTAGGTACTAACACACCTAGACAATGCTAGAGAAGAATTAGGATTCATCGCCGAGACCCATTAAACTAATCCAGGCAGGTAACAGGGGCGTCAGGTAGGCTGCTGTAGCTAGAATCGTAAAAGGGTAAGTCGACACGAGATCACATGCGGGTGTGTAGCTATCTCCATTGTGGCTGTTGTTATAGCTCGGGAATATCGCGCATGGTGTCTGTATGACCGCCGTCCCGGCCATACCTAACTTGTGAGCGTAAATGTTAGTCATTAAGCTGTCGTCACCTCCCTAGCCATTATTTGGATTGGTGAACTTTCTCATTTCTCGGCCCCCAACTTGGTGTTGGAAGGATTTAGAGGGTGGACTCCCGCCTCCCGCCTCAATAGCTTAGTTTAAGTCAATGACTAAGCCGATTCCTAAGCACCGTCGACCAATCAGAAAGCTTATCACCCCCCCTTTCCCCGGACCACGTACTAAAAGCACCGTACAAGATACTCGAGGTAAGAAAGCGCTTTGAAATGGCCGCGTAATTAATGATTACTGAGATATAAGATATATTAATTTACCTTGGACTCTTCCGGAAACTGCTAAATATTAGGTCGTAGGTACATAGTACCTGCGTAGGTAGGTATGTGCTAAATCTTGAGGGTCTCTTTTCATTACAGAGCCAGTATAAGGGGTCGTATGAACGTTACTCTTCGTTAGGATAAGTCATTATAAAAAATCTACCTCGTAAGTTCATCTAGCCTTAGACACGCCCGTTTATTGAGATAGTAACTGCTATGTACTTAGGATATAGGAAAATTTACCAAGGGCTCATTGGCAGCTTTTCTTGTTGACCTCTATCTACTTAGCATACTGCAGATATCACAACTCCTCGCCGCCTAACTATCACGTATCTTCCTTCTCAGATCCGCTAATCGGGGGTGTTCCTATATCATGCGATTCCTGATCGAACCTCAGAAACACATGGTCGGGGTGAGTCTCCTCGACGTGCCAGTAGCACTTGAAGCAGAACCAGTACTTGGGGCACGTACCGCAACGGTACCCCGTCCCGTATATTTGCTAAACATATCGTAGTTAGCATTGACTTCGACTTTTACCTCAATGAGTAAGCACTATCCAGTGGACTTACGCAAAAGCACGAGTCACAATAATCCTCAGTAACCTTATCTGCCGCCTGGGAAGGTATATTGTCGTCATCGCTCCCGTCGTCTTCTTCCGGTAGATGCTCGATCTGAGCTGGTTGATCATGGTATATAGCGACGCGCAAAGGCGTCCACCTATCATGTGTCCTCGGCTGCTTGTTTGCCCCGTGGTCGATTAAGTATTCTGTGATCGCCCCATTGATTTGCCGACACGCCCAATGAAGCGGCGTCCAGCCGTCGCGATCGGGGACGTCGATTAATTCGGGATATTCGGTCACAAGTTTCTCCAGTAATTCCATTGACCCACTCGTAGCAGTGTGATGAAGGGCATTACGTCCTTGCTTATCGGTGCTCTTAGCCGTGGACTTTTCCGTTATTAGCATTTCAAACCGCGACGGCTGATATGATCTGCGTGCTGCTGCGAGGTGGAGAGGTAGTCGCCCTAAGTCGTCTGGGATGTCTAGAGAGACCCCGGGATAACTTAGTATCTTGTGTACGATATCATCGTCTCCAGTCTCGCAAGTTGCGTTTAGAACCGTACCATAGGTACCGCTCGAGATGGTAGGATCAGCGCCATGAGCTATCAATAAGTCTATCATCCGGCCTAAGATACTTGTAACGCCCCAATCCAGCGCGATGTGGAGGGGCGTATTGCGATAATCGTCAACCTTGTTGACATCGACAGGCGTGAATTTGTTATCTAAAAGGATTTCCACAACATCTATGTTATCGTATGCAATGGCAATACCAAGGGCGGAACCGTGTTTATGGTCAAACCTGGGGTTAATAGCGTTCGGATCCGCGCCATACTCGAGTAAAAGCTGTACAGTATCGACTTTTGGGCCATACGCGGCTACAGCAAGTGCCTCGTTGATTTCTACAGCAAAAGCTTCTTCGCTGATTCGGGGCTTTAGATATTCTAGGTAAACCTTCACCGCGCCGACTTTGAATCCGTAAGCAAGACCGCCGAGGAAGGATAGCCCGCTTTTGAAGGTGAAAGCCGGGGGCGTTTGATAAGACTCGGGTATGACCTTCTCTGCTCCACGCTCCAGGAGAAGGCGGAAACAGTCCTCATCAACATCTGCTGCGCGTATTACTAGAACATCAGAATTAGTGCATGGCCCCATAGAATGTTTTAGGGCCAATCTAATGTTAGGGAATCTAATAAAACCCCTTGAGTAACCATTACTACCTCCTAGTAATGCATGCATCCTCTCGTGCAGCATTGAAAAGAGGCTTAGATGCTCGTGAGGAGGAAGAGACTGCTGAAATATACTCACAAGCTCTCTTGCCAGATCCTGCTTCCACCTCCGTATCTGCACCGGCGTCTAAGAGCAACTTCAGACACTCAAGTTCGCCTCTCCTTGCTGCATCTATGGTCGCGGTAAACTTATCATTATCCTGAAGGTTGATGTCTGGTATCCGGGCGAGTAAAATCTGAGTTACTCTCGAATTTGAATTGAAGCAGGAGAACTGTAAGGGTGTATTTCCAAAAGCGTCTTGGTGGTTGATATCAGCTCCGGCATCGAGCAGAGCGGTTACTATCTCGTGATAACCGTACCGTGCCGCGTAGATCAATGCCCGTGATATGCTGCTCTTAGAACTATGTGGAATCATTTGCCTTATTCCGCGAAGTAAACCCCACGTAGCAGCCACTGATATAGGGGGCATTTTATCTCTGTCCAGCTGGTCAGCAACTGCGTTTCTCTCAAGCAATAGCTCGATCGCCTTTGAAGCACCCCAAGCACAAGCATCGTGTAAGGGTTGTCTGCCGTCCTTGCGAGAATAGTCAACCTTGGCGCCATTGTCTAACAAACAACGGACCATGTCCGCGTTGTTCAGCATCGCAACTCTGCATAAAGCAGTGTGACCATCGCTCTCGATAACATCTACATCCGCCCCAAGGTCAATCAAAGATTCCACCAAGTCTACGTTGCCAGCCACAGCCGCATAATTCAGAGCAGCCTTCATCTTCTTCCCGGCACGCGCACTGATGATTCTTGACATGTCCTCAGCGTTTTGAGTGCCGCTCTCTTTATAACGCGGCCATCGATCCTTGAGAGCTTGAATTATCATAGTAGCTACCCTCTTATGCCGTTGAATCCTGGAAAATCTTGCCGCATTATGTAGCGGCGATAATCTCAGTACATCTAATTTGATAGTTGCTCTGTGCTTGATTAACAACTCGCTGATAGAAGGGAACCCGCGTGCACTTGCAACGTGCAATGCAGTTCTCTCACTCGCAGAAGTCAGGTCAACTTTTGCACCTGCATTGAGTAGTAATCGTACAATATTGATGAAACCAAATTCGCAGGCGAGTAGAAGCGGAGTGGCGTTGTCGTCCGTATAATGCTCTATGCCCTTTGAATTGACGTTGGCGCCAGAGTCTAGGAGTAGTTGGACCATATCCCCATTACCAGTCGCTATAGCGCTAGACAAGATTTCCAGGATATCCAGTTTAAACCAGAACCCCTTCTGGGTAATTTCTAAGTATTCGAAGAGTGCTTTTGCGATATGCTCCAAATTCAAGCCAACTGCGTATCTTAACGCCTTGGATGCCAGCTCTCCCACTTCGCCGACCTTCTTGAGGAAATTGATGAGAAGAGAACGGTCGTTGTTTACAACAAGCGAAACGAGTATGTCGGATAAGTTCGCGCGTATGGCATTTTCCTCAAGTTGAAAAAGCCTCTCTATTTCGTGAGGGTAACATGCAATTATGTCTGATATAGACAGTGGCGGAAAATTAGAAGCAATCCAGTTACGCGCAACTCCAGTCGCTGCGGAATCAGGAGGATACATGATGTCGATGTACTTATTACTTGGCTCCCGGTCGATTAATTGCATCGTCAGGCTTAATGATTCGGACTCGCTCATATTGAGCTCTTCTTTCGCAGAAAGTGGCATGAATTCCTTGGGAGCACAGAAGTCTTGGTTGAATCGACACAAACTGTGATACCGTAGGGCGATTATCTCTTTCAAACGATCTGGGTTGGTCAACCAAGCCTTAGGAAGCTCGCTCGCGGTGGTATCATTGGCAGACAAGTAATGGTCATACCAATATTGAGCAGCATACAGAGCAAATCCGAAGTGTCGACCCTCCACAGCACCACGACTCGCAACATAGTTCTCTCGAACATTTCCAGGGGCGGCCCTAGCACGGCGCATCCATTCAACCGTTGATTTTAGCGACTTTGAGATGGTATCAACAGGTTGGTCTAGGAGAAGAGAGAGATAGTTGTAGCTAGTAGTCGTGAATTCTAAGTGAAAATCCTTGATATGGTACCAAGCATCATGTGGGCTTCGCTGAAGAAATGACTTCAGGTTGTCGTGGGTTAGGAAGATACCCTCCGACGAGATGCGTATGATTCCTGGAAGAAGTTCTTGGATATATTCCCCAATCCTACCATTGATATTCTCTCGTAGTTGTTCGAAATTTTTGCATTCTTTCGCGACTATGGCAACTGCAAGCTCATCCAGTGACAAATTTCTACAGGAAAAGGACAAGAATCCCATAATTTTGCGAACCCAAGCGTGGTAGTGCTTCGGAACGCGGTCCAGGATTGCGCGAAATGCCATATCCATCGAAGGGAATGAATCCGTAAGATCAGCTAAAACCTCCGGGATCGGTGGGTTAACGCTTTGCAAGGCATCCATGAAGAACCCTAATACTTTCTGGCTTGAGGGATAGGTGCGAAATAGCCGCAAGGCTTTCCCCTTAAAGCTCGGGGCTAATGACCTCATCTTCATGATTGAATCTAGTCGCGCTGTAACATCCTTTTCGATGGACGATATTATGGTACCGTGATCTAGTCTAGCTTTAGAAAGCGATTTAGACGAGGGTAAGTCGATGTTAAAAGCCGAGTCATTTACGATGATGACCTTCCAGGAGATCTCATCTAACTCATCAAAATACTGCAATCGTTTTATTATCCTGAGGATAAGTTCGTATTGATCAGAACCGCCAGTGGTGTGAATGAGCCAGAAACCTTGGATATGAGACGTATGGGTAAATACGAGTCTTAAACATTCCCAGAGGGTTCGGATCTTCAACTCAGTATTTCGGACACGTAAAGCGTACGTCAGCCGCTCATTGATCACTCTAAGCCAACTAGACAGCTTCGGGCGTTGCCTGAGTAGCTGGATAAGACAGGATGATAACAGCCCGGTTTCGGTTAAGGAAGAGGGCTGGGCAGCAGTGATGAGGGTGCATGCAATGACGGAGCCAGGATATGGTGGTAAAGCTTGGCGAATCTCGTCACGGAAGCAAGACAGGAAATCTCTTCCGTCGACTTCAACGCCAAGTTCTAACAGAATGGCCTGCGGTCGCCCATTACGGACGAAGTCTCCCAACTCTACCGAATGAACGATAGAATTCGCAAGATTATGAAGGCTTTCCGAGATTTGAAAGCTCGTTTCCATTCCGTCAGATTCCAAAGATAGCCATTCAACGAATTGACGGAAATCTTCATCCAAATCTAAACTCAAGTAAGCAACTACGACGAACCAAGGCTTCTAGAATTCAAAGCTTACATATTGGAGCATTGCAGACTCGGTCAACGATGAAGTCTTCTCCAGCAGTCTCAGAGATGAAACAATGAAGCTCATAATGCGTTGCGTTGACTCCGATGTTCGTAACATTGAATCCTTGAAGCTCTGTGCAGGACTTGTGGACGGTCTAGTTGACTTTATTAGTGATCATGATAACACACAATGGCAACCGTGCAAAAGGGGTTGCGACTTACCAAAACTTCGGGACTAGACTCGGGCATATCTTGGAAATAATTGATAATATTAAAATGGTCCAAAATGCCGTTAAAGTCTAGCCGGAGCCGCTCAATATAACGTGACAATTGGTGTATGCGGTCCGGAAACCACGGTCCTCGTAATCCTCGGTAGGTGTCTTCGACGATTCTCAATATCGTCTCCTCCCAACTAGACACCTCAGAAGCGTGATGGGGGGTCCCAAAAAAGAACTAGTTATGATGATTAATATACCAATATAAATATAGGGGTCTCCGAGACCTGCTTACCAAAAGCGAGGTCTGTTCGAATATTGGTCGATACTTAACGTCTGTCGCTGCCCGTAATAAAGCCTAAGAGCAGTGGTTAGGGTCAGTTTAGACCTGCTAGAATATCGGAATGGTCATACATGCCTTTTTAACGAAGATTCCGCTGAGATCAGATGCCGTGAATATGATAGAGATCTCAGATAAGGTCTAATAATATATACCGTTAGCGAATTGAGTCCTGGCAATTGTCTTCATGAAAGAGACGCACGACATCGACAATTCCTGCGCTGACATGAACAAATGCCAATAATTCTTCTACTATATCATCCAAATTCTCCACTGACCCCTTTTCGCCCAGGAATCTTCTCGGCTGCAGCGGAAAAGTATATATTTTCGCAACCCTCTCCAAGCTGCTGTTGGTTTGCAAGACAGGGAATTCTGTACTAAGACTTGGGAGACATATCATTATAATAGTGCGCTGTTCACGGGAACGCGAAGGCGGATGTGTCTCTTCTGAACCCTCACTTTCCGCCTGGGAATTTGTCTCGTCTTCGGCGTCGCTTTGTTGGTCAACTTCCTCTTCCACGACATCCTGTTCCTCGTTTGAGTCTACCTCAGCTTCATTTTTGAGAGAGGACCCAGTTTCGCTACTTGAATCTGCCATTGCTACACTGATTCTTACGAAGAATCGGCCAGATTAGTAGTATAACGTTAGAAAAAAGTGTCCATGGAGGCTTCTGATGGCCAATAACGGGATTTCTCCAATTTTCTTGGACTGAGAGAATGAGCGCTTGATCTGAGGCTGAAATAGGTATAAGTAGCAAGAGGCAATTCAGCAGCTAGAAAAAAAACCTTAAGTTCAAGTTCTCGGGGAAAGATTACCTTTGAGATCTGCCACGGCATCGAAAAGGGAGTTGATAAAACTAAACCCGAGATTATCTCGAGATAATAGTGACTGGGCAGAAGTCAGTAATCAAGTTGCCTTAAGGCCCTAATTCATGTACAGTATACCGACGCGCCCCAAACTATCGCAGTAATCAGCCAACCATGGGACTTACGTAAGAGTGGGCGACCACCTTTTGGCCCCCAACTTTGTCACAGGGAGTTGGGTCAGCTCAGGTCTCGGAGACCTGCTCGATCCGTAGTAGTCAGCTGCTAATCAGAGCACATCCTCGTCTACATTACTTCTTTGGCCCTATAACCCCTGTCTGGTACACTACCTAATGCATAATTAGTCAGGTAGTGTCAGCGGGAGGCTAAGTTTATCACAGCACGGAATAGGGAAGAGGATTGTGTACAGACGGAATAGGTGGGATGAGTAATTTCAGCCGCCTCTTCCCTTTCAAGTTCATCCCCCGAGGAGATTCAGTCAAGTATTTTCGCAACTTTTCCTTCTCAATATCGACATAATTGCGATGTAAGAGGATAGGTTGAACCGCCGGTTAATTAAGACACCAAACGACTTGCAGAGCCATGGACAGCGAAGACGCGCACAATCGGACCGCGCCTGAAGACTTCACTGTGGTAGAGAACCCAGACAGACCAATGACTGCTGGGGAAAGAATTTTTATTCCTTATTCTGGAACCGAACTAGACGAAACAAATGGCATAGAGGGTGATGATGACGAGGACGAAACCGAGAGTGATGAGGGTGAAGACGACGATGATGACGATGAGCTTGACGACGGCGAGCCGGATTTCGTCGTGGGCGGGTCAAATACTATCGATATTAGGACCGAACGCACCAAGCTCCTTACGGATGTCAGTAAGGAGGCTAGGTTTGACGACCCAGAAACCCTTGAAAGGTATCGTGCTCGAGTGCGCTTATGCCTTAAGGATGACAAGAATGCTGAAGAGCCGACGTTGCTCCATTACATTGTACTCAGTATCCTAATCTTCCACGAGAGTCACGAGGCAATGAACTTCATCGTGAAACTAACACTGGAGGAATCACCGGGTGATCTAGCTTGTCAGACCAAAGGACCACTCGAGACTCCATTACACGTAGCGATTAAGCGGAAAGAGGAGAAACTCGCACAGCTAATGTGTGAATCTGCCCCCACTATAGCCGAAAAGGCCATATCGCTTCAGAATGAGAATGGCGAGACCTGTCTGCATCTTGCCATCAAAGAAAATCTGGACATAGTCCCGTATCTGATTAAGAAGGCTCACGTCGTAACATTCCGCCAACAGCGAAGCCAGAAATTACGAGAAGGTGCCGGGAATACCCCTTTGCATGACGCAGTCCATTATTCTCGTTATATCGCAGAGGCTGCGACGTGCCCGCCAGAGAAAATCCCAAAATGTCGACGATGTCGTGAGGCCGAGAAGAAGCTAGAGAGCAGTAGCATCCAACTAAGGAAAATCGTTGAAGCCCTCGTCGAAAGAGACGCAGAGAATCTTGCTACTCTGAATGCACTTGGACAGTCTCCTTATGTCTACTATTTAACAACGCGCCAGGAAGTCAGGGCAACTCTCGATCTAGCCAAACAAAAGTCCACTGGTGCAAGCCAAGAACGGTCGCCGAAGAACCCTAAAGTCGAAAAAGATAAAACAACGGTCTCCAGCAAACCTGAGAAACCGAAAGCAAATGTTAGATCAGCATCCAATGGGTCAGGCGAGGAGGGGAAACGGTTGAAGAATCCCAAGTCCGAAAACCCTAAGTCCGAAAGTCCGGATCCCTCACAAAGCAAAGCACGTCCCCTCAAGCCAGGCCCTAAGATTTCCAAGTCTCATCAGCGTCTGCCTAGGTCTGATAAGCTAGCAGAAAAGACCAAAGTCGAAGAATATCTTCGAGAGATGGCGTTTGCTCAGGGGAACTTCGAGAAGGCCTGCAAATGTCTCTTTGGAAACCGGAGCGCTGACTCAAAAGTTCGGACAGTCTTCCGGCCTCAGCTTCGTCTCTCAGAGCATACCCCGGAAGACCACGAATTTCTCGAGTTTGGTAAGATGCTTGCCTATGTCGAGCTCGACATACGGCCAAGACCATTCATACAAGGAACCGGCTCGGTAATTGAGGATGAACTAGAGGGCTTTGATACTTGGGAAGAGGATTCGAAAGCTCTTTGCGCTACGTTTCAATGGTTAAGAAAGAAAAACGTGAAGCAAATAGTCAAACTGGTGGTAAAAGATAATCCAGATCGAAACTGCAGCGATGAGACTATAGAGTCATGTCTTGATGGATTCGATGTTCGTTATCTCGATTGGAATAAAGCAGATATGTGCGTCGACACTATCCGTAAAAAGGCGCCTAATGTGGTGCATTTATGGCTTCACTCTAGTGGAAGTAATGCGGGTAAGTGGCCCTCATCATGACGATCTCGAGGAATTGTTCGTGATAAAATAAAGATGGACAGAAGAAGTCGCTAACTTTTGGATTGTTTTGAGTTCTTTGGTCGTGGTCGGATAGCAATGGCCTTAGAAGCTTACCTAAGGTAACACAACTACCCCCAACCCCTCCCCCTTACCCCTATTTCTCGTATTGCTAGAGCTAACCTTTGATTCCAAGTTAAATCAAGTTTACCTGAATGCAAGAAAAGGTTTAGAGAGTTACAAACGAAATGAAGAAAACGTACGAACTTTCAAAGAGCGCCTAAGACAGCCAATAAATAGCTTGGAATCGTCCAAGATCAAGGTTATAGAATCCATTGAGAAGCCTCCGAAAGCACGGCCCCATCTTCGCCTTGAAAATAGTTTCGATGCCAGGTCACAAGAGTACGTCCATATATCTATCCCGATAAGTATAATAGAGAAACTAAAATTAAGCCCTTACAGTCGTCACCAGTGGATGAATAATATCAGAGATTTTGCAGCAGAGCTTAGGACAGAGCTCGGGGTTAATTACACGCAACGTAAGCCGAAGGTTGCTATCATTGATGATGGGGTCAACCCGGAGAGCGAGTTCCTAGGCCAGAGAATCGCACATGGCTGGCCTCCCGATGAGCCCAAATCTAGTTCTGAACCGTTTTACGCGTCCACGAAAGGGCACGGAACGCAGATGGCTAAGCTCATCTGCCACGCCTGTCCGTTCGCCCAGCTTTACGTTGCCAAACTTGACGGCTGGAAAGATCCAGATCTGCCACACCCGCAATTCACAGCTAAGGACGCGGCCGAGGCGGTCAAGTGGGCGATTCGCGAGAACGTGGATATAATCAGCATGTCGTGGAACATTGAGCGAAACCGTTCCAACGAGGCGGACATCGATGCTCTAGCATCTCAGATCAAGGTAGCGGCGAACCGTAATATTATAATGTACTGCGCGGCACAGGACAAGGGCCAGCTAGGCAATTCCGAAGTCGAGGTATATCCCGCGGGATCAGACACAACGAAATTGAGGATCGTGGGTGCCGCCGACCCAACCGGTCACCCGCTTAACATTGTTGATACGGATAAAGTGCATTATCTATTCCCCGGTGAAGTTGTACTCGAGAACGATGGGAAGACGATTACTGGAAGTTCGGCGGCGACGGCTCTCGCGGCCGGGACCGCCGCCATGATCTTGTTCTGCTATGAATTGGGTTACGGGAAGATGGAAACCATTGCTAAACCGGCACGAATGGGACAACTATTCAATAGCTTGAAGACGACGACCAAATTTGTGGACGTTGAGCCTATCCTAAAGCCAGGTAATACTCCGCAATTTGTCGTCAAGGAGTGTACGGCGAGAGTTAAGGAAATCAGGGATGAAGAGAACCAAGCCATTCGTACAGGTTCAGATCAACGCAATTCTGGTGTCGTGGATGTAAATGGGTCGACCGCATCCTTTACAGCCCCTATTCGGAGGACGACTGGGCCATTAGTTACTCCAGTAGGACGTTAGTTACCTAGGTTAAGGACGTCTTCAATGTCTGCAACTCTCGGCATATGGAGCAGATACACTTAATACACAAACAATGTCTTACTACAATATAATCAAGCTAACTACTTCAACTTACTTTGTTATGCTGGACTCTCATATTCGATGGTCAAAATTAGGCCCGATAGAGATAGCCGCATCTGGAATATGACTGATTCCTCGACGATTGCATGAATCCAGAACCGTAATATCTGCGATAACAACTCCCTTCCATCATGATACACCTTCTAAACCCGGTGGGCGAGTTATTGTACAGTCTTAACTTTCAAGATACGATTCGGACTGCAAACGGGGTGTTGATCTACACCTGCACACACGAGATTTGGGTTGACACAGTACCCTCAGACTCACGAGACAGCTTGGCGCCCAAACCCAAGGTCTTCGCCCATAATATCCAATGCCATCAAATCTCAGTTAGCCATACTGCGAATTTGTCGGAATGCCATTCTGAAACGCATCTTAGTCTGATACCGAAGATCCGGTTCTTGGCTAAGTCTACTTGACGCTATTTACATCTACCATGAGCCGAGTATCGCCGCTTCGTCGGGTGTTCGTCCCGTCTCAACTAGGATCAGTGTATGATCTACAACGAATGCGACGAAGCACCGCGCGAGACTCTCACCTTAATCTGGGGTGCTCATCTCAACCTAAACCCGGCGTACGATCTTATTGCATATATAAACAAGCCTCGCCATCACTTTCCCAATCTACTATGATTTTCATCCCATCTCACCTTATTCATCTTACCTTCGTTACGAGTTGATCTCAACCTTCACTCACAAGTTCTGCGAACTTCTTCCCTTCTCTTATACATATAATATATCTACACATTCTTTACTTTACCTACTCAACACATAACACTCACTCCACCCAACCAATAACCAAAATGCAGACCAAATCCCTCATCTTCGCCCTCCTCGCGGCCACCTCCGCCTCAGCAGCAGCCATCACGGGGCGCCAAAACAACAACAATAACAATAACGGCGCCGCAGCCGCCGACGCGAACGGAGCAGCAGACTTCGGCCAATGCACGCCAACGATGTCCTTCGAGCTCGGGCGTCCCGGCCGCAAAGCCGACGAGGGCACCTTCCTGCCGACCGACCCCTTAGTCGCCGAGGGGCAACAGGATGCTCTGAACCCCAGGTATGTCGCATCCACATCTAACGTCTTGTCCGTCTTCAAGCGCTCGGTAGGTCTAACCAGTCCCGCCTTAACTAGCATCATCATGAACCGCATCTGCGACCAGCTGACCAACGTATGCGACGCCAACGACGCCGCCGTCTCCGCGTGCGAGGCCGCGCAGGCCAGCACCGAGGCCCTCGGGACCAAGGACGCCACGACCGCCGATGCGTTCAACGCCGCTTTGGGTTTCTAAGGCCACAATCTCTAAGTCTCTTGGAAGGGGAATGCTACCCCTTAAATCTTAAGGCGTCGTCATTATAAAGGCGACTGTGTTCAAAGTGGATTAAGGACTTACGACATCACGTAGAAATGGAAAACGTTATATGAAATGGACTTACTCAATGGCTACTTACCCGTCCGTTGAATTTCTTTGGCCCCTTAAATGTACTGAATTCTCACTTTGATTTGGCGCTCCGTAGATAGATACAATGCAATCTTCAATGCCCATTGACTACCTATTTACCCCCATGCAACCTACAGCCCATCCAAACTATCCTTCAGTCGTTCTCATTGCCGAAATACGGCTTTTACCTGCATAGCTTCGCTACTTGTACAGCTACTTGCTACTTGCTACATCTGACAAAATACAGTACTCGCAGGTTGCTCTTATACAAACTATAAACAAACTAATTCCAGATTTTTCGCATGCGTTTATATGCACTGTACATAGTTGTACAATTAGGGAGATATGATCCGATCTACCAGAGCTCCCTATCCCTCCCCTCGAACGCAAAGTTCAGCACAACACCGATAAAGAGGGCACTGCATAAGACAGTCGGGCCCATCCTGTCGTAATACTTAATAATCCTGCGCTCGCGAATACCCTTGCTTCGGTACAAGTAGATTCCAACCGAGTAGCACAGTGACAGAATAGCCAAGAGTGTAAATATTCCCGATACAAGGAAAGAGAGCTTAGTCGGTTGAGTGCCGAAGTTGAGCAACGTGACGGCGATGGTTCCGATATAAATCGAGAATTCAAGCTAAACACACCAGTTAGTAAGGGAAAAGTAGTTTAGGGGATATGGGGGTAGGCATACCCAGCTAAGATAAGTCCTCTCCGCCGCGAAGTAGACCTTGGGCTCGACTCTGACCGGCACATAGATCCTCTTACCCTTCGGGGCCTTAAACTTCTTCGTCTGGATTTCCTGGTTGCCGAAGAACATCTGGTTTCGGTTGCTACGAGGCACTGTAGTAGAGCGAGGGCGCGGTATGATGCTCATCAAGACATTGAACGCACCGTGGCCGACAGCATTTCCATACTTCTTAGCCAACGCCGAGTAATACGTCCAGCCGCCAACTCTCCGTGCCTCCTCAAGTGCATCTTCCTCGTCTACTTCGTCATCTGAGTCATATAGCGGGTAATCTTGGTTGGTGACCGTGCCCTCGACAGTCTGCCCCTCAATATCTCCAAGCACAAGCGCCTGAGCACCCCGCGATAAGCCATTTCCATTACCAGAATTGCCCGCAGATCCGTTGTCGGTGGTTTCATCATCGGCATCCGAGTCAATATCATCATCGTCATCGTCGTCATCTGATGTCGTGCCACTAGTATGCGAATGATTCGGGCGGTGAATACCAAAGTTGTGAGTTGCCGGTTTGCGGATGTCCACGTCCATCTGCGGCATCCAGTAAGGAAGCAAGTTAATCCTGCTAGGGAAAAGGGAAGCAGTGCCATGGATAAATTTAGAGAACTTGGGAACAGCCTCTACGAGATGGCTGGAGATGAGTTGGCGAACCCACTCCGGAGGTTCTTGCCCATGTTGGGTCTGGAGCTTTACTTCCAAGACCGCGTATGGGAAACGGACAACATCTCCAGGAGGCAATTGTGAGAACGGATAGTCAATGCCGATATCCATTCGTCGCCAGTTATCACCACATCGCTTGACACCATCCAAGTTATCCTCTCGAACCATCGTAAGCTCGGTATCGAGGGAAATTCGAACACGAGCATCGGCTGGCAGCTGGAACGCAGTTCGGTTATAGAACGATCTGCAGACGGGCTTATACCCGTTCTTCAAGACCGAGTATTGGACCTCCTTTGCAAGCGTCTCATCCTCAGCAATGGCCTTCTCGGATTTCTTACCATCCTTGCGAGCCTTTTCGAAGAGGGCCGTTGGCAGTAGATCACCCCTCAGGTATGCGTTGACGTTCTTCTCCTTCATGGCAAAACGAGCTTTGACAGACTTTTCACCCGTCCAGTCTTCTCGATGCGTTTTGCGCTCCACGAAAATAGTGTCGTTTTGCATACCACCATACCATCTTAGACGGATAGCCTCAGCTCCCTCGGTCTTCTTTAACCGGCCTTCGTAGAGGTCCCATTTCTCGGGATTATCGTAGTAGATAGAAGAGATGGCGGAATCTGCTATTTCAAATTCCTTGCTAGCGTTGAAAACCAACACGGGAAGATGCTTCAAGATGATGAGCTTTAATTCAGTGACATTGTCCGGATGCACCCAGTATTTAGTTGTTTGACGAACGAAGCTGCCTTGCGTACCACCAGCAGCGCTGTCGCCCTTTATGGGATTTCCGCGTGTTCTGACATTGTTGTACATGTTAGATAGCTTCACAACTTCCGCATCGAAATCCTCGTTGTAGAATGGCTTGTTCTTCAGCGCGGTGTCAAATGAGGGTCGAAGGTGCCAATTGGTCATTTTCTGTTTTTATCAGTTAGATTCTGTACAATGTGATAAATGTCTTGGTATATGTAGGTATATATCATGAGATGGGCCACAAACATCGTGCTTCTTGATTATTTTATAAAAGCCGGTATAGTTCAATTGAACATATTTTGCAAGATCATGGACGTCGGCAATGATGTCGCTAAGGTCTTCTTCAAGCAGGATAAACTCCTCCTCAGAAGGTCCTTGCTCAGTGAGGCCTCGCTCGGTAACCTTGGCAACAACCTCCTTGACCTCTCGTTCGCTAACAGCTATACGGCGCTGGATCTCCGATTGCTTGACTTTCGTCTTGGTATAGACCTTGTCAAGCTCCGCGTAGAGCCTGGCGATGAATCGTTGCTCATCCTCTTCGGTCCATCTGTTCTTCTGCTGGCCATTGATCTTTCCCTTTCCCTTACCCTTCTTATTCCTCGAAGAGTTATCATCGGCGTCTACGAGCGGTCCCGAAGCGGTCTTCAACTCGGCCTTGAGTCCATCGTAATCGATATAGTACCATTGGTACTCGCGGATGATGCTAGACCGCAGCTGCTCTCCGAACTTCATGACGATCAATCCAGGCTTCGCGCGCCAATTCTTATCTTCGCCGCGTCGAGTTGAAATCCAAGAGGTCCTCCTTGTTATCAAATCTTCAATAATTAGCATGGGGAGACATATATACGGGCAGAATTTGATCTTATCAGCGTCATATTAACATACGAAATGAGTAGCAGTTGAATTGATAAGAGAGGGGGTTATCCTAACCGTCCAATGCCTACAGCGAATCGAGTCCGGGTGTATCGCGTGCCCTCCGTAACGTATGGTTACAACCAAAATAGAAAAGAGAGAGGGAAAAATTAATAATAAATTGCAAAGAGAAAATGACGCTTGATGAAACTAATCCAACACTATATCTACGAGGTGTGGTACGTAATAAAATACAGAGTAGCGTGGGTAATGAAGTAGTAGTACATATGCGCAGCAATTGAAAAGCTGCACGATCGGTTGAGGATGGGAAGCAAAAGAATAGGATGAAGCTTGGAAAGTCCCGACCAACCTCGCGTCATGATACATGGTAAAGGTACGTAGTACTTGCCAAATGACCCCACCTGCAGTCCTCCACAGTAAAAGCTTTTCAGCTGCCATTGGCCAATCAACCACGACTCGAAAAGCACGTGTAAGTCCAGACTCAAGCTGAAATCTTAGCGGCTCCAGCGACAGACTTTAGCGTCTACAATCGCTGTAGGAACTGGAAAGACCGAGGAAATACAGTATCTCTTATTACTGCACGGTATAAAGTGGAATTGGTTCCGCTACCCCACCAACAAAATGCCGTTTTAGCTACGAACCCTCGATATTCTTCACTACCCCGCCATCGACAAGCTACACCACTATAAGGAGTATACGTGAGAGCTTCACAATCGCCCTCCTTACTTCAAGCACCATGGCGTCCAAACCCCCCAACGACAGCATAGACATCCGCATCCCAGCCTCCTGCCCAGCCCCCATCTCCCAAATTCTCTACCACGCCTGGCACCACGACCTATCCGGCCTCAAGCCCCTCCTCACCGCACCAGAAAGCGCGCGCGTGCAAGAGCCCACGACCGGCGAATCGCCCCTCCACGCCGCGGTCCGGTCCTGCGCGCCCGCGAACCAGGGGGAGCTCGGCGGCGGCAGCGACGCGGCAACGGACGTCGAGGAGCACGCCAAGGCCGTCGTGCACGAGCTGTTCATGAGCGGCGGGATCTGGAACGGGCTCGACGACAACGACGAGACGCCGGGTTGCGTGGCCGCGCGGCTGGGGCTGAAGGGTCTGTACACGCTGTGCATCGAGGCGGGCGTGCGGGCCGAGCTGTTGTTCGGGTTGTTGGATGGGTATGAGGAGCTTGAGTCTGACGATGGAGAGGAGGATGAGGAGGATGAGGAGGATGGGTCTAACGAAGAGGTGCTAGGCGAGGAAGAGGGAGAGGGTGCAAAGCCCGAAGCGGAAGCCGGCGGTGCGGAGGAAGCTGCTGCTGTAGGGGAGGAAGAGCATGTCTTCGTGTCGAAACGTGCTCAGGGGCCGAATGTCAACAGTGAGGATTATCTGCGTTCGAACTTGACGTATAGCGATGGCAAGCTGGTGGATTCCGCTCAGAACGGCGTAATGAGTACGTGCTGGTTAACCCACTCCCTTTTAGTTCTCCAAGATAGTCCAATTCTAAGAAATGCCTATTCGCTAACCCCTATTTCCAATCAGTGGCCTGGGAAACATCCATCATGCGCGCTTCCGTCGACGCCCTATTGCCAGACCTTCCAGCTGGTCGCAAGATCCTGAACATTGGTTTCGGCATGGGTATCATCGACTCTATGTTCGCTGAAACGAAACCCTCGAAACACCACATCATCGAGGCGCATCCAGCCGTCTTAGAGCACATTAACGGCTCCGACTCAAAGTTCGGAAAGGAATGGGAAGCTGGCGGCCCAAGTGACGGTGCTTACAAGGTCCACGCCGGAAAATGGCAAGACGTGGTTCCTAAGCTGCTAGAGCAGGGTGAGACATACGATGCTATCTATTTCGACACGTTCGGCGAGGATTACAACCAATTGCGTTTATTCTTCACCGAGTATGTCCCTAGTCTACTCGAGGAGGAAGGCCGATTCGGCTTCTTCAATGGTTTGGGCGCTGATCGCAAGATCTGTTACGATGTTTATACTCAAGTTGTTGAGATGCACCTCAGCGATGCGGGTATGGATGTTGAATGGCAAGAGTTAGATGTAGACATGAAGGATCTAGAAAATGAAGGCGAAGGAGAATGGAAAGACGTTAAGAGACGTTATTGGACTCTGGACAGTGAGTCAACCCACGCTTTTTTTTGTCTTCCTCCATTTTAATAGCAAGCTAACTCGTGACAGAATACCGACTTCCCACCTGCACTCTTATGGGATAACTCCATACCACATCTTATTTCTAGTCCCGTAGCCAGACACCAATCGTTTTTCTGTTGTGTTTGGACCGCCTTCTCTATGTCTAACCTTCTAGGGACATGCCGTTATTTTCCTGTAAATAAGCTACGCTGTCTCTTCCAATAACCCTACTGCTTATTTGAAGTTTTCAGGGTGCAGGATACCGGCGACGTTACCCTTCTGCACTCTCTTCAGTGTCAGAGCAGCGATAACGGCGGCGCCAACACCACTTCCGTCTTCTGCGGCGAGGATCTCTACCGGATCTTCCTCCTTCGAGTTCTTCTTTGCTGGCCAGTCAAGAATCTCTCGGAGAGCTTGCGCGCCTCGGGCCTTGAAATGCGGGTATTTGTTGAACACGGAACCGTCCGCACCCACATGACATGGTTGGAGGTTCTTCTTGGTGCAAATGGCGGCAACACCGCAGGCAGACAACCGAGCAGCACGTGTGCCGATAAGTTCAGCAGCTCGGCGGATCAGCTCAAGTTCGGGGCGAGTAGTTGTTAAGTGGAGCTTCTCTTGGAATAGATCTGCAGTCTCTTGCAAGTTCTCGAATGGGTCACTGCCGAGGGTCAGCTGAAAAGGATCAAATAAAATTCATATGATGACGTACTCCTCAATGGCCGAGAGGAAGGATGAATCAAGGGTGTACGGCTTTCGAAGGTACTTGATGTCTTGTCCCTCGAAAATGTGAACTTCCTTGTTGTCATGCAAATCGACCAAAATCAGTCGGAAGATTTCACCGAGATAGAGACCAGCTATACATTTCTCGAAAGCCTGTTGTCCCGGTCGAGGGGATTCCTTGTCGATGATGATATCGTAAGGAGTTCGTGGAAGGACCTTGTGCTCGTTGTCGAAAGCGCCCCACTCACAGTTGATAGCCATCGGCCAGTTCGGGTCCAGGTTTAGGTGAGCCAACTTAGGAATGGAGCCGCAGTTCTCCATATATGCAGCATTGCATCCAGTTCCGAAAATACATCCGATGGCCATCTTCGGGTCAGTGTAGGCAGAAGCAATAAGAGTACCCGTAGTATCATTGATCAAAGCCGACACCTTGATAGGAACTTCCTGTGTTTCCGTCAATATTGTGATTGGATAACCTGTGATCATTCTCTGATATAACTTACCTGCGCCTCCAAGGCAGCTTCTAGAAGCGGTACGACGTTGCGGCCCTCAACACCGTTGATGTCAAACCCCTTCGTCCACCGTTGTAGAACGCCCTCGTCAATGTAGTTCTGAGTAGCAGGATATGAGAACGTAAAACCAAGCGGGATCTTTCCTTGCGATGCAGGAATTTCGCCGTGGTGAGTTTCGATGAATTGCTTCAGACAATCGGCAATGTACTCCCAAAGCTCCTCAGACTCGCCAGTCTTCAGCTCCTCAGGCATGCGGTACTTGGATTGAATAATATCGAACTCCGACTTGTTATCCGTCAAGGTAATCTCACAAACACGCAGGTTGGTACCACCCATATCAAGAGCCAAGTAGGTGCCAGTCTCAGATCCGTCTGGGAAATCCATAACCCATGTTGGGTTCATTGGCTATGTGATAGGTCAGTTGCCCATGAAATTTTTTTCTAGGTGTATATCTGTTAGGCCTGGAACTTACGATACTGCCACCTTCTACGCTCAAACCTATCAAGCTGTCAGTACTGGCTTCATGCTAAAATAGGAATAATAAATACCCTTCTCAAGCTCCGAAACGAAGTGCGTGGTGATTTCCTTGAGCTTGGCCTTGTCGACAGTGAATAGATCTTCCAGCTTCTTAATCTCGGAGAGAAGGTCTTTTGGCACATCGGCCATCGATCCTACAGTACTCAACATTAGCATACTGGACCAATTTAACTCATGATGAAGTGAATAACCATTTAATCCATCTTGGGACTTTCCATGATGGTGATGGTGGTATGAACCGAGCTTCGTTCCCAGACCAAGCGCAGATGGTCTCTGTCCAGCCTCCATAATGATTTTTTAAGTAGTAATAATAAATAGTATAGATGAATTCAGTAAGATAAAGAGAGGTTGAATAAGAATATCTTAGGGGAGAGAGCAGAGCATTATGAAAAGTTATATTGTAGGGGGAAAAAAACTTGTGGAATATATGGCTTTGAAATTTGTGATAGATCAGACTGAGGCTCATATAAACACGTAGACTTTGATGAGCTCACGTTGTCTTAGCCCAGTCTAGCGTTAAATAGTAATGTTTGCACTCTCCATGGAAGGAGCAACTTTGCTCATAGATGCTTGGTGTCATGTGTAACAGTACAACTGTCTAAACCGAATCCCATTCATCTGGTTACTCAGGGAAAGAAGGTGCAACGAGTAACAAAAGGGGTATACCCCAGTTAAACATCTTAAGTGTTAAAGTGTCTCTGGTGTAACTTCCGCCCTTGGTTTCAAAAATCCATGAAGACAAGGTTAAAGTTGAAGCTGAAATCAAATATTGAAGACAGCATTATACATACCCTTTCGGGATGGTGGCTTTCGAGGTCCGAGACCGACCATTTTGATTTTGATAATAAATTTCTAATAATATCCAAGAAATGTCGATGACAAGATACAATACCTCAAATAACTTAGATATCTGAACTGCGGTGTTAGCGTGATCGACGATATAGCAAATATAAGAGTGGAAAAATGAAGTCAGAAGAAAAGATGTTGAGCAAACAATCCCGGCCGTGCCATGTGCTAGCTAATAAATAGTGAGGGTTTTCAGGGCAGGCATGGTTGTTCCGGAGCTTGGGACAAATAGGAGACGGCCGTTCCCGAGTCAAGGAGGTAAAACTTACTCAGCTCAGCATGATCTTGACATACAAGAGAGAAAAGCGAGACGTCGTAGTAGATTGCTACTGGAGCTTAAGGTCTTTTCAATAATGAGGGGAATTTAAGCTTGACGACAATTGCCCCTCCATCATCGACCCACAAACTTAGGTTTCATTAATTGATTGGTTTATTGCCAATCTTGGTAACTTTTATTGGCTTGAATGCTATGCTTGGCTTGGGTTGGCTGAGTGGAGCTAGACCCCACCAAGTTACCTCACTTGGCGCAATGTAAGTACATGCGTATCTCCGTAGCTTCTCTGCCCGTCTTATTGTACCTAATTCGAACGCCTTCCAACAATTTCATGGCATTACACAGATGTAACTTCCTTCATTTGATCTTCCTATCAAAAGAGCCTCTTTGAAAGTGGACCACAACAGCGGTGTGCTCAATTTTAAAGTTAAGTTCATAACGCCATCCGTCCGTT
This sequence comes from Annulohypoxylon truncatum, assembly GCF_022578515.1. Lineage (NCBI taxonomy): Eukaryota > Fungi > Ascomycota > Sordariomycetes > Xylariales > Hypoxylaceae > Annulohypoxylon > Annulohypoxylon truncatum. The sequence goes on from NW_025953805.1 coordinate 152,862, forward strand.
CGGGACAATGGGCGATTCCAGAAGGATCACAAATGTACATGTGTAAGTGTAAGTATCTACGTGTGATTTACGCAGCTCCGGACATACATAGGCGCCGTCAAGAATCAGGATGGAACTCCGTAAGAGGTACCAAGCCCCGTGTAAGCTGAGATTATTCAAATCTAAAGCTTGGTGCCTTGTCACCCCGCATTCCACATCGAAAGTTTGTCACGTCTCCTTCAATCCTTTAGGACCATGCCGTCGTGGGGGATTACTGGGGATAGATAAGGCTGTAGAGGGATTTGAGCGATTTATTTGTTATATCCGTAATATTAGATGGTATTCTTTGGTATGTTTAATTAGAAATATCACATGTGATTATTTGATGGTAATGTGATGTTGAGTCTTTAATACAGCATAGCATGTACAACTCGAAGAGAAAGTTCAATTTTCTAAAGTATCAAGGTTCCCGAAGCTTTAAATTTATCAAAACGTGACAGGTCCGGACAATTGGCTCCATCAAAAATATGGGGTTGCCGTACCCTGTCGTATCCTGCCGTGCAGCTCTAACTAAAAGCGGTCTAACGTCATCTGTGACTGCGCACGGAATAACGTACATCCTCAATCCCGGTTTAGTCGGCTCAGACGCGCATTGGCAACGTAAGCTGTAACTTTTTGAAAGGTGTACCTTACCTTTTAGAACCTTGGAAGCTCTACGTCGAAAAGCCACATGTAGCTGTCTAAGTCAAAACCATAACGCCGTTGATCATTTACATCCATTGGCGCTACTCATCTTTTTCATGAGTAGCCCATTCGGTCTTTATTCGTCATGAAGTTCTCTGCGGTCGCAGCTACCTGCCTCACTTTCTTTTCGCAGGTCTTTGGTGAAGCTACCACAGCTGGTCCATCGTCGTCGAAAGTCATCCTTCCGGCCACCTTCAAGCCACCCCAGGTCTTTAAGAATGCAAACCTGGTGCATGTCATCTCTTTAGAAAAGAATTATGCGAGGGAGGCTATCAATGTTTTGATCGAGAACGTATCATCGGAACCTCAAGATGAATACTTCCTCCCATTTACGAATGCGCAGCTAGAACGAGCCGGTGGTATTGAGGTGAAGGACCGAAAAGATTCTAGCATATCTGGCTTTGTCGTAGAGGTTGTCGAATTCGACCCATCGAGGTAAGGGGACTTGCATTTCATTTGAGGTCGCCATATTCTAGTTACTGACAGAATACTAGTGATATCCAATACTATCGCATTCGACTACCCGCACCCTTGCCGGCCAAGGGTCAACAGACCCTAGGTATCACGTTCTACTACCTTGACACCTACTCACCCTTACCGGCTGCGATCGAGCAATCCGATAAGCAATACCTCGTCTACCAGTTCTCGGCATATGCCCCGTCAGCCTATCCCACGTTGAAGCAGAAGACTGAGATTAAGCTTCCATCTTCTGATATTCCCGATTATACCAAGATTGCTGGTAGCGGCGATGTCAAGGAATTCCCTCAAAAGCAAGGCTCCAAGCTTACCTACGGCCCCTTCCCCGAGGTCCCAGCCGGCGCAGTATCCCCAGCGAAGGTGAGGTTCGAGTTTACGAAACCCGTTACCCACGTGTCGCTATATGAGCGGGACGTCGAAGTCAGCCATTGGGGAGGAAACGTCGCATTCGAAGAGCGATACACTCTTTACAACCACGGCGCAAATCTCTCATCTCAGTTTAACAGGGTCAAGTTTGCGCAATCCCAGTACTTCAACCCTCAGTCGTACGCCTTGAAAGACATTAAGGTTCCCCTTCGGGTTGGAAGTAAGGATGCTTACTTTACGGATGCGATTGGTAACGTGTCGACTTCGCGCTTCCGTTCTAACCGACGAGAGGCTTTGCTCGAACTCAAGCCCCGTTATCCCGTTTTCGGCGGTTGGAAGTATCCATTCACAATTGGCTGGAACGCAGATGCTAAGAGCTTTCTGCGAAAGAAGTCTGGTGACAGCTATCTATTGAATGTGCCCTTCATTGAGGGACCCAAGCAGCCTGAAGGAACCGCGTATGAACAAGTCCAAGTTCGCGTACTTCTACCTGAGGGTGCTGAGTGAGTGTCCACTAGTGACTTTTTCAATTAAATATATACTAACAATGTCGTAGTAACGTTCGTTTCTATACGACGGTTCCTGAGTCGTCCATTACCGATTTCACAGTCGATAAGCAAAAGACATATTTGGACACTATCGGTCGCACAGTGTTAACAATCAAAGCGAGGAACTTGGTGGACGACTTCCGAAGCCGCGATCTTATCGTATCTTACGATTATTCGCTGGCGGCCAGCCTTCGCAAGCCATTGATCGTCTTCTCAAGCATGGTGGCGTTATTTGTTGGGATGTGGGCGATCTCCAAGGTGGATGTGAAGTTCTCGACGAAATAAAGGGCGTTTGGTTCTTTTTGGGACTAGGTACATATGCGTATGTGTGTACATTACAGGTTTTCCAAAAGGATTTTATGGTGGCCTGGGAAAATTCTAGAGTAGCCCAGAGCATAGCTCCGGCGCGATGAATACTGAAATGAATTGAAAATTTCCAACTTCACTTAACATTCTTCATGCCGAAGAAATACTACCTACGTAGGCAAAGGCGATTAAACCAGATATTATCAGACCCGCCAAGGTGAGCTCATCGCTCCATTCCGGTGAACAGGTATACTCAAGATACTCACCTAGAACAAGGAATTGTCGGCAAATACCTGGATTTACAGGGTCCAAGGGTCCTAATTTGAGGTGGTAGCACTATACGACGGAGCTAAATTAGCTTGATGATATTTTGGTGGGAGTTGGCTTGTGATTAAAGCTGCAGGCTGACGTAGGCACAGCATCATAGGTCATACTACTAAGACATCTTCGGAACGGGAATGCAAAAAGTGCAGAACCGGGACATCGCTGCGGCTGTTAAAAAAGAATGTGATTATCTCAATAAGAAGCATGATAATGGTTCAGATGGACCAGTAAACCAGAGATCGCATTCCACTATATATGGGGACTGTATCTGCAAGGATTTATTGAGGCGGAATTAAGTGATGTGCTATAGGTGGACTTGGTGGGTATTTTGTTAAGCACGGCATCACGATGGATATGCGCCCGTAGACACGAAATAAGGCACAGCAGAGTGTCAAAAGCCCCCGGTTCTTCACACGAGAGGTCCAGATAAGCTGGGTGAGATGCCATGTTCGCCCAGCTGCAGAGAATGCAACGATCCATTCCGTATCATAGGTCGCCACGACCGGGTTCAACCTGTTCGTGTCGAGGTCGCGAAAGCAGTGTAAGTCCAAGTCGCAAGAACCAGAGTGACGGTGTTCTTGGCAAGATTTCTTCCGCTGTCCCGCCCTCCGGCAGTGACCGCTTCTAGATCGTGATAGGCTGCGTGTGTGGCGCAGACGATGTCAAGGCTCCTGCATTCCTCGTACGACCAAGTTCCTTTTTTACCTGCTTTATGATACATGCCAGCTTTCGATATCGCTAGCATATCGAAAATCGGCTGCAGGGATTACAGCATGGAAAGTTGGGATGGGTGCGAGGATCCTCTCGAGGATCTCGAGAACTGGGAACTCGGCGCCAATGATCTAGGACGCATGCCAAGATGCTCTTTTCAATGTGTAAGCGTAGGACGGTTACACCGAAGCGACCTCCTCGTGACGCTTTTGGGTCAGCAAGGCTGAGTTGGATAGTTGGGTCATAGTCATAGTCATAGGTCATCTGAAGATGGGTGCATAAATACCTATGGCTTCCGCTCTCTTGACTTCTAGAATCAACTTACTATCCCATCCATTCTATCTGCATCTGCATCCATACACTCGGTTCGATCCAGTTATAAAGACGTTATTCCCATTACCCGGTAATTTCAACTACCTATTCACTACACCCTTCGAGTACAATACAACATATTATATCGGAACTTTCAACAAGCCCTGGTCTTGTGTATAATTCAGTAATATACACCCAAGACAAAAGGACTTATGAGCTACCACGTTTCCATCCATACGACCGAGAGAGAGAAGATGTGTTTCCGAGCTGAACCTTCGCGGAAGTACTACTACCACGAGGAGTACATCCCAGTGAGACAAGCACACAACCATCACCACCACCGCTCTTCCACGCCAAGGGTTAGCTATCACTCGCACCACACAACTCACAGCCCCCGCGTCAGTACGACTAGCTACCGTCGTAGCGCTCCTGTGGTCTACGAGAGGACCAGCCAGACGAGGTACACCTAAGAAGCGAGCTTGCCGCCAAAACACTCTGCACCAACACATTCCAACCGTCATTTAAGACGACTATAAACCATCACATACACCATAATACAATGCACACATAAAAACACATAGTAAAAGTTCGGGCCGGGAATACATATTTCGACGTAAAGATATTTAATATTGGGTATAATTATTCGCTTCTAGAACGAGCACTTGAACGATTGACGAGTTTTCTTATCCTGGGAGTTTTTAGTACAGGATGTTTGGAATGCATTGGGAGAGATAGGGGGAAAGGGGAAGGGGATAAGGGGCAATAGCGAATATTGGCGCTCGGACCAAGCGGGGTGTCGGTTTACAGCTCCAAAGCACATTCTAGAGAAATGCAAAAAAATGACATCATGAATGGTTCTTTAGCTTCCCTTCGTTCGTCATCTCCCGTATTGCGTATTCGAGGCTCTGCACTTTCGTTCTGGATGTGGATGTGATCATTGATGCGATGTACATGGTGTGGTACTAAGTAAGATCGGTTAGAAGAGGGGTTAATGCACTACCTATCTTTTGAAAATATACCATTGTATTACTATTGTCGAATTTCTGAATGTACAACACGAATAAATTGATACTATTAGCTGATTCTTGTTTGTTCCTGTAATAAACCCCGGCTCCAGTATACCGATCGATCTACACGATACATATTCCGCCCCACCCTATAGGTAACGTCGGACATCTGCAACAGCGATTAGGAAATATTCTGTGAGTCCAACGGATATCTCCTTATATCATTCCAATGTAGCTGCGATCCAGAGAATAGACATAAGGAACTTCGTGCCTTACCCAAAGGTTTTAGCTTTGTGTAACTGCGTTATAAAACAATGGGAAGCACTTGGGGTTTCGTAGGACTATAATGGCCGAAATAGGAAATCACCGCTTCGAAAATGGCGAAAGCATGAAAAGAAAAATAACGGAAGTAGCTACCTAGCTAACAACCTGCAGCTGTTAGGAACAAAAGCAAAAACCAACCAGATACGCTAAATTCTTCTTCCTGGGATTCATCATGTAGGTCAAAATGGATTTCACATTCTTCAATGGCAATTCAAGAGGCGTCTCTGAGCTGGAGAGGAAATCCCAGCTCCGCCGTCAGGAGAGCACTCGATCTCTGGGGTCAACATACTTGTAAACCTTCTACTAGCCCAATTACCTCCCCAACATACCCAGTTACGAGGATTGAGATAAACTAACCCAGACCACCAACCCCAGGAACCGCTCCCTCTCCATCCGCTCCACCAAAACCGGCACGCCCGGCACGGCAAGCACACCGGGCCCCTCCAAACGCAAGGGCTTCTCCTTCGCCTCGCTGCGGGGGTCGATCCAGCCGGAGCTCTCGCGGCGCCTGTACCAGCTGATCAAGTCGACAAACAACCTGGTGTCGGCGCACGAGGCGGCGGGGCGCGAGCGCGAGTCGATCGCGAAGCAGCTGTCGGAGTGGGGCGAGCAGACGGGCGACGAGGGGGTGTCGGACATCAGCGACAAGGTCGGGGTCGTGCTGTCGGAGCTGGGCGCGCAGGAGGACGCGTACGCGCACGGCCTCGACGACGCGCGCGCCGTGCTCAAGACCATCCGCAACACCGAGAAGAGCGTGCAGCCGAGCCGCGACGCGAAGGGCAAGATCGCCGACGAGATTCAGAGGTTGAAGCTGAAGGAGCCGCAGAGCCCGCGCCTGGTCATTCTGGAACAGGAGCTGGTTAGGGCGGAGGCGGAGAATTTGGTTGCCGAGGCGCAGTTGACGAATATTGTATGTTTCTATCATTCCTGTCTTTTCATTTTTCGTCCTTCCCCTTCTGCTATTTTTTGTGGAAATAGACTGCTAGAAAGGTAGGTAGGGGCACGTGCTAATGCGACGTGGTTTGTCCGCGGAAACAGACTCGCAACAAGCTGAAGGAATCTTACGACACCGAATTCGCCGCCGTCATCGAGCGCGCCGAGAAACAGATCATCCTCGCCAAGCACGGCCGGCGGCTCCTCGAGCTCCTGGACGACTCCCCCGTCACGCCTGGCGATCCCCGCCGCGCCTACCAGAACGGGGCTGCGGCACGCCAGGTCCTGAACGATGCCGAGGACGACCTGAAGGCCTGGGACAAGAACGTGGATGAGCCGTACTCCCTCGTCGAAGAGGAGACGACGACGGGTGCTGGGACCGGTGTTCCTGCTAGTGAGGCTGGAGATGGAGGTGAGCTACCCTTCATGACCTGAGATTTGTGCTGTTCTTTGTGAAGCTAATGATGACGGTAACGAAGCAATTGCTGCCGAGCCGCCGTATGTGAGCCCCACGCCAACTTCGAATTATGATACTCAAGATCACACGAGGAGCCCTGCGCCATAAAAACTGGCGTGATAGTAACCTCGACCACTTACTATTAAGAACATCGTAGATGTGCAACGGAGGCCTAGTATAGTCTTTATCATATGGGTGGCCGGTTTTGTTTTTCATAGGTAGAGTATTTATATCCTGCTCAGGCTGGGATGAAATCAGGGAGGCTTGTATACCTACGTTGAAGTCATAGGAAATTGGGAAACCAGGCTTTTATTTGGGGTGTACGGAATAGCAGATATTGGGATAATTATAAGATTGGTTTGAATACATTGTTTTACACCCGAATGATTTCCAATGAACCATCGTAGCAAAGAATATCGAGTTCTCGTGGTGTAGGAAATTGCCTTTATACTTGGTCGGCAAATCTCCGGCTAAACTCACCCTTGCTTCCCCATGCTAAAGCTCCTCCAAAAAGTGACGGTCATCGTTCCATCCTGAACAGCTTTTGCGCACGGCGGACTTCCGACAAAATGGATTTCGTCGTCCTATCCAGCCGCCAGCTCCGACGGCCACTCCCGAACTTATGTAGGACCTGTATCCGTCGACTCGCGCCCCGGGCGACCCGATCCTTCGCCAGCGCCAGCTCCAAGCAACCCGAAATCTACGATGTCGTTTGCGTGGGCGGCGGTCCGGCCGGTCTCAGTCTTCTTACCGCGTTGAGTAAGTCCACCTATACCTACCTACCTACCTACCTACCTCCCCACGCCAATGCCAGAACTTGGGCTAATACTAAGGAAACAGGAGCGAACCCGGTAACGGCCAACCTGCGAGTCGCCCTCGTCGAGGCGCAGGACCTGCGCAAAGTGCGCGCCTGGAAGATGCCACCGGACCGCTTCTCGAACCGGTGCAGCTCGCTGACGCCCGCCTCGGCGAAGTTCCTCGACGGGATCGGGGCATGGGCGCACGTGAAGAGGGAGCGCGTGCAGGCGTACCACGAGATGCAGGTCTGGGACGGCGTCACGGACGCGCGGATCGAGTTCGAGTGGGCTAGGGATAATAAGCGCCGCGGCGGAGGAGGCACGATCGCGTATATGACGGAGAACCTGAACCTGACGTCTGGGTTGCTGGGCAGGTTGGAGGAGTTGGGGGGTGTGGAGGTTTTCGATGGGGCGAAGGTTGAGGGGATTGGGTTTGGTGGGGAGACGGAGGACCTGGATTTGAGCGAGTGGCCGGTGGTGAACTTGGTTGGGGGGAAGCAATTGGCGGCGAGGCTGCTGGTGGGCGCGGATGGTGCTAATAGTCCTGTGAGAGCGTTCGCTGGGATCGAGAGTAGGGGATGGGATTACGAACGACATGGTGTTGTCGCGACGTTGGAGTTAGAGGGAGAGGGTTGGGGTGGAGATGGTTTGAAAATCGCATACCAGAGATTCTTACCTACGGGCCCCGTTGCCATGCTCCCTCTCCCCGGCAATTTGTCAACACTCGTCTGGTCTACCACGCCCTCGAACGCCGCGCTCCTCAAAACCCTTTCCGCAAAAGACTTCATCGCCCTCGTCAACGCCGCCTTCCGCCTTAACCCCGTGGACCTCGCGTTCATGCACACCCTCAGCTCCGGACAAGTCGATGAGCTAGCCTGGAGGCTGCAACACACGCAGTTCAACTACCAGGCCATACCGCAAACCGTCGTCGGCGTCCAGGAAGGCACGATAGCATCATTCCCGCTGAAAATGCGGCACGCAGACACGTATATCGGGGAGCGCGTGGCGCTCGTCGGCGACGCCGCGCACTCGATCCACCCGCTCGCGGGACAAGGACTCAACCAAGGGCAGGGCGACGTCGAGTCGCTGACGCGAACGATCGAGTACGCGGTCTCGCACGGCCAGGACATCGGCGCGCGGATGTCGCTCGAGCCGTATAACGCGGAGAGGTACGGGCCGAACCATGTGCTGCTGGGCGTGTGCGATAAGCTGCATAAGGTGTATTCCGTGGGTAGCGGGCCGTTAGTGCCGTTAAGGTCGTTGGGTTTGAATGCGATTAATGCGCTGGGGCCCGTCAAGAATTTCTTCATGGATCAGGCGGCTGGGAATGGGATAAAGCTGTTCTGAGCGGTTCTAGTTAAGTATTACGCGTCGTTGGCGATGGGTTATGTATGCTGTGTAATATTATGCTATTTCACACTCTAGCTGTGATAGAAGACACGAAGATGGCGTCTGGGTTGAAAATATATACGCGCTCTGGTGTACATGGTAGAAATCATGAACTCAGCAGCTTCGAATACCATGTGAGATTACTAGAAGCTGGACTTGCGACGATGCTTGATTGATCGCAAACCGTAAACATAGTCTAGCCATCTAGAGGCGTAAAATCACTCTCATCAGGAGCTCCAACCAGGCCATCTTCTTTATGGCAATGCATCAAGGCACTGCTCACAATGAAAATAGAAGAAAACAAAAATTGCGCTCCCTACGATCCACGAGGGATAATAGAAGAGGGCCGACTCCGCGATGTGCAATGCAGGTCTTCCCACTTGCTAACCCTGATTCTTGAGCCAAGGTTAGCGGAACAAGGTAAGTATGAAGAAGAAAGGAAGAGAAAGGGAAAAAGGCGAGAGGAGATCTGGGTATTTATACCTTTGGATGTGGGGCACAATCAGTCGTGGCTGCCAGGCACAGCAGGAGCTAGAGGGGTGGCTTACGAAAATGACAGGGTGGGTCTAGTGATAACCGATAAGACACTGCAATTCCCCGCTATCTAAGATAAGATAGTAACTTTTCTTTCAATCGCATTTTTTTCCTCAAGACATACAATCTGCCTCTGCAAGCTATTCGTTCACTCACAAATCACACATCATGGCACCTTCGTCAGGACGGCGACACCCGCCTAGTGCGGAAGAATTGGAGGAGCGAAATGTTCGTTACCATTTCCTATGACACCGGCATCTACTTAAGTGATCTAACATGAAAACCAGACCGTGGGCATAAACAAAGAGACAATAACCAACACCGTCTCAAACGACTACCCAGACAACTACGCCAACGAAGACCAAGCCTGGGACAAGGAAGTCTTCCGGAAGAACTTCAAGGTCCAATGGCATGAGAACAAGCAATTCGAAGCGCAGTTCTCGCTCATCGGCGTCGACGCCTCCATCGCCAACGCCTTCCGCCGCATCCTGATCGCCGAGATCCCGACCCTCGCCATCGACACCGTCTTCATCCACAACAACACCTCAGTCATCCAAGACGAAGTCCTCGCACACCGCCTCGGCCTGATCCCCTTCACGGGCGGCAAGAAGGGGCTGCGGGAGTGGATGGGGTTCTGGCGCAAGCCGGCCGAGGGCGAGGGGACCTACGACACGACCTTCGACAACAACACGATCTCGCTCAAGCTGAAGGCCGCGTGCAGCCACAACAAGTCCGCGCCCCCCGGATCGACGGACCCGCGCGAGCTGTACCATAGCGCGCATCTGTACGCGCGCGACATCACGTGCGAGATGCTGGGCGGCCAGCCCAAGTACTTCTCGAGCGCCGAAGACCGCATCCGCCCGTGCAACCCGGACATCCTGATCGCGAAGCTGCGGCCGGGCCAGGAGGTCGATATCGAGATGCACATGCACAAGGGCTTCGGCTGGGACCACGCCAAGTGGTCGCCCGTCGCGACCGCCAGCTACCGGCTCATGCCCACGATCACCATAACAAAGCCGATTCTGGGGGACGACGCGGAGAAGTTCGCGGGTTGCTTCATGCCGGGCGTCGTGGACCTCGAGCGCGTCACGCGCCAGGAGGCGAAGGTCAAGGGGAGCGGGTACGAGGGCCGCGAGGGCGAGGTGAAGGCCGTCGTTAAGGATCCCATGCGCGATACGGTGAGTCGGGAGGTGCTGAGACACCCTGAGTTCGAGGGCAAGGTTAAGCTGGGCAGGCGGAGGGACCACTTCATTTTCTCGATCGAGAGTACCGGGCAGTGGGATAGTGACGAGCTGTTCCTAGAGGCGGTCAAGACGCTGAAGAAGAAGTGCCAAGTGTTGAGGCCGCAGGTCACGAATATGGTCTACACTTATTAAGTGGGGGTTCATATTCGGGATTATGTGGCTGGCATTGAAGAGGAGAGATAAGTAAGGGGTGAGGTGAGATAGGGGGTTTTGCTTTGCATGTGGAGGTGTATATGCATGCTAGAAGGGAGTTCTATTCATGACACCTCCGACGAACGGCGTTTGATGGGAAAATGTACCGGGATGGTTAGTTTACTCAGGGACAATAGAGTAATGAAAGTCATAAGAAATTTCAAGGACTGTTAACGACTGAAGATTGCAATGCTTGGGTGTCATATGAGTCGGGCCTCAGCTATTGGCAGCTCTGGATAGAAATTTCGGAGCAATTTTGTGTCAGAAGTGAGATAATTCAAGCATTGTTTTCATAAATTGTTCGATATTTACTTTCAAGGTCTACATGAGTTATCCTTGCTCGAAAAGCCGTTACTATGAAATGAGCCAGGAAACCTAAGGCGGGCTTTGCTTCCCTATATCGTAGCTAACGACCATACTCTATGTTGCCAAAACCAAGTGGGCATAACTATTTCCTAAATACCATAAATCCTGTATGCTATTTTCTCGTTAGAAAACAAATGAATAATACAAAGTGCACGGTAAATACTTGCCTCTCAGGCTATCTGTATATAATACCTATGCCAACATGGAACATGATGCTGTTATGCGCCCATTCCTACCTGGACTCTATTAAACATATGCATTGGTTGAAGAGCGACATGATGTAGGCTATGTTCCTCCCTGCTTCACTAAGAGACAGACACCTCTAATAATACGACCTCGTGCTCGTGCTTCGATACTCGTTTGCCGTGCCTGGAAATGCGCCAACCGGCGTCTCAACGGCGGTCTCGTCGTCCGAGCTGAATTGGTCGTCTCCAAAATCGTCTGACCGATCTGGAGGTGCACGCATCGCTTCGAGAGATTCCCTTCCAAGCTCTGGGAGTTGGTATGGTTTAATAGTGTGCATGTCTCTCCCAGACGGAAGGCCAGCTAGTAAAGTGCCAGGTGGCGGGATAGTCTGGGTCATCATCTGCTTTTAATCAGTCATAACCGCACCAAATCTCATCCAGCTAAACTTACGGTATCGTTGATTTTAGTCCACTTCGCCTCTAGCATCTCAATCACTCTCGTCTCCTCTACCCTACCTGCGTCCGCGCCCCAATTTGTGCCCCTTTCGACTTTCTTGTCTTCCCTCCTCTCGGACCAGTCTTTCTTCATCCGCGTGAAACTAAGTCCCTTCTTAGTCTCTTTTGACTCGACCCCGAGTTCCTGAAGACCGCATCGGAGCCAACCCAGAGCATTTCCGGTCTGGCCTCCCAGCTCGGCGTCTATGCCGAAGAACCGGCACGCCTTTGCTCGGCTCGTCTTCCTAAAGTCCTCTAGATAACGTAGCAACCCCTCATTGAGCTTCGATGGACCTCTTCCTTGCGATTGACATAAGGAAGATGCTTGGGCTGCGTGGTCTGCGGCCGCGAGACATAGTCGAGCGAAGAGGTGGGCTCGGACCTTGGGTATCTCGGGCGCTTTGTACATCCACTCCCGGTCGTTCGCACTCCGGTCCTGCACCACTACCGCTGGGTACGGATCATCCTTCAGAACAGCAAGCAGCGTTGCTTCGGCCAGGGCTAACGAGGACATGGCACGGGCGGTAGATTGCGAAATATCAGCACATGGGGGTGTTGTAGTTAGACTCTCCGCTCGACGAGCAAGATAATCATGCACCGAGGCGGCGTCTAACAAGTGTTTTGTAGCCGTGGTTATGGCAGCAGTCCGTTCTTGCGCACTGAGTGGTACACCTGAGGTAACGTATAGTGGATGCAGGGAAGAGCGAGCAAGCAGAGTATGGGTATAGCCCACAGCGGAGAGAGCAAAGAACAACTCATATTCTATAGACTGAACTTTGACTCTGGCTATTTCCTTGCCCGGCACGGCATGATCTGATAAAGTAGGTCGCCATTCAATAGTGGGATTAGAAGTTAAAACCACACTGACTTCCTCTCCGGAGATCGCTTTATTACTTAAGCCAGCATCGATGGCGAGGAGATATGGGAGATAGTTATTCAAGTTGGAGAGTATTGAAGGTAGATTAGGACCTTGAGATGCTGCAGGAAGTCGCTTATGCTTTTTCAAAGAATCTTTCACGACCCCTCGGTGCGTACTCGTACTTAGAGGTAGTGAGGGGTGAGACTCGCATGTGAAGCTCGAGGAGAAGGAGAACGATGATGTAGTGGGTAATATAAATGGGAAAGGCATCTTGAAGAACCTTTACGACTCGATGATATGATTTAAAATCTCAACACCTCAAGTGAAGGGATTTCAAACTGACACAGTCCTCTTTTCACATAAAAATGGCCTTTTTGAATTTGTTACAAAAGATCACCGAAGCCAAGTGACTTGGCTTAAGCCTGAGTTGTTCATTGCTATGCCTTTGTAATACATGCTAAGGGATATGTAACAAACAGGATATAGTTGCTGCTGTGAAACCGGAGTATGCTTGAAGCGGGACGTTATGTGAAGCCACACCGTTTATCTTTAATAAATGGGTCTGTACTTGAACTATGCACTATACCATGCTTAGCCGTAGCGTCAGCCACAACCTCATCCTCTCCATTCATTCTAGAAGGCAACCCCTGCCTTGAATTCATGACAAGCACCTAAGAAAACAACCCCTGTCTAAAAAAGTACTCAGGTACGAACTTATGAAGGTCAATTAATGTGGACTACACCAAATTCAGCTTGACCTCGACAACATTCAATGCCACCTGGTCAGATTTAAGAGAGAGCTTGTTTAAGTGACCAAATGACTTCAGCAGTGACACAGCACATAATAATTCGACGGTGAGGACCATGGTTTCCGCTTCACCATCGCCGCACAAGCCGCGGCGCAAGAATAAGAAGACGGCGCATTTCGACAATTCCGTTAATGTCAAAACCGAAGCTCTCATCCGAACTCCCTCCTTTCCTCTAGCGGCTTTCCTCTGGCCTGCTCGAAGCTCTCTTTCACAATGGGAGGTTCTGCCCCTCATACTTATGGTCGTTGGACTGTTTAGATGGGCTGCCGGGCTATGGGGATATTCAGGTAAGGCCATTACAGCTTTGCCCAATGCGCCTCTCTAGCTATGGTCGCGTCAGACTTGAGCTTTGAGCTAACACTTTCCTAACTACAGGCTTCCAGAAACCGCCGATGTTTGGAGACTACGAAGCGCAGAGGCATTGGATGGAGATCACTACACACCTACCAATATCACAATGGTATTTTCACGACCTGCAATGGTGGGGCCTCGATTACCCTCCCTTGACAGCATACCACAGCTTGCTACTCGGCAAAGTCGGTTCTCTCATTAATCCTTCGTGGTTCGCACTCTACACCTCTCGAGGTCTGCAGGATCCGACGCTCAAGGTGTTCATGAGAGCTACCGTCATTGTATCCGAATACCTTATTTATATACCTGCTGCGGTCATATTCGTTAGGAGATATAGCAGACTCTTTGGAGTTGCTCAATGGACAGCTTCAGTAGCTCTTGTCGCTATACTCATGCAGCCGGCTACTATACTTATCGACCACGTTCACTTCCAATACAATACTGTGATGCTTGGGTTCGTCTTGGCGAGCATGTCAAGCATGGTGGCAGGCCGATACATGTGGGCGTCTATTTTCTTCGTCGCAGCTCTAGGCTTCAAGCAAATGGCGCTGTATTATGCGCCAGCTGTATTCGCTTTCCTATTAGGAAGCTGTACATTTCCTCGAATAAACATCGCACGACTCACAGGTATCGCAGCTGTAACTCTTGCCTCCTTCGCAGTGCTCGTACTGCCGATAATATTAGGTACATTATATGATGCCAGCCGAGGTATCAATTCAAGACCCGATCTCGATGGACCTCGACCACCACTCCCCATCTTGACATTTATTTCGGCCTACCTAAATACGGAAGCAGCATATTATCCAGTGGTTGAGCAGGTGGTCCAAATGGCTCACCGAATCTTCCCTTTCGCGCGGGGGCTTTTCGAAGATAAGGTCGCCAACTTCTGGTGTGCAGCTAACGTGGTCATCAAGCTGCGAAAATATCCAACAGAACTTTTACAGAGAGCTTCGCTCTTGGCTACCCTCGCCTCTATCACTCCACCCTGCGCGGTCGTATTCTTCAAGCCGCGCAAGGAATTACTACCATACGCTTTCAGTGCCACCGCATGGGGCTTTTTCTTATTTAGTTATCAAGTCCACGAGAAGAGTGCTCTTCTTCCTCTTCTCCCTATGACTCTACTCCTTGCCGGAAAGCAGGGACTAGGAAAGGACATTAGGGCCTGGGTTGGGTTCGGTAACCTTGTCGGCGTGTGGACAATGTTCCCACTATTACAGAGGGTTGACCTACGCGTGCCGTATGCAGTCCTGACACTGTTGTGGGCATATTTGTTAGGCCTACCGCCTGTATCTATTAGCGCTTACTTCGAGGAAGAACAGAACATATGGGTTCAATGGTTAACAGCCATTACTCACGGTTTCTTCTACATCGCCATGGGTGCTTGGCATGTTCTAGAGGCCACTGCCACGCCACCCCCTGACAAACCCGATCTTTGGGTTGTTGCCAACGTCGGCATCGGTGCCGCCGGCTTCTCGCTCTGCTACTTGTGGTGCCTGTGGAAGTTGGTCCAGGAGAGCGGACTCATCTCCCCGGTGTCTAAGGTCAAAACGACATGAGTCGGCAAGATGCCCATAGCCGTGCCACTAATATGTACCATAGAAAACAATTACAAATAAATAACTATGTTCTCTACAGCTCGCCTTGCGAGTACCCGACGTCGTTTGAGATGTAGTTTACCTCACATAGGCAGCAAAGAAATGCGGCCTCCAACGTGTCTTAGTCCATATTGGGGTCACTCTTCCTGGGTGATATCGGCATTGACTAGGTACGTCTATAGTGATGATGTATGCGCCTAGGGACGCGGCTGGGAGGTTACGTACACCTCGTACAACTTCACTATGGACCATATAGATTCATGATGCACTTTACGGTCTTTGAAACCTGACAGATGTCTTATAGCAGAGCCTAACAGCATGGCAGTTACCCGCCCGTTTGAGCAAGATGCTATCGCCTCTTCCGACATGCAGCCTTCTGCTACGCTCATGGAAAAAAGGACATATATCCGTAGTGCATCTACCCGCGCTGCAGGGAGGCCTAAGCCCACTTTACAAGTCTGGCTCAACCACTTCACTTGTTATTTAACCCCGCCTATAACGGGAAGTCATTTATTAAAATAGCTGCATCCAGCCTTACCGCTTGTAAAACCGGATTCGCCACGGTATTCGGGGAGATATCGTTGGTAGCTATTGCTTCACTTTCCGGAACTTAATAGGTATGCAGTTGACCGGCACCCCGCCGTCGCCGTACCCCCGGAGATGTATGTTTAATAAATATTTTCAAGGGTGTTGACATCACTATTAATTTCAACCAAGCAGCCTGCCGCTTTTAGATGCTGGCTCGAACTTCATAGAGAGGCGGTCGAAGAAGCTATTGAAGTCTTCATCGGGATCTTACTTATGAGCTACGTCAACGATAACATCTCCGCTCGTTCAAAGTTTCAGTCTCGTGAGTTTCCAAGCTTCTTTAGCTATGAGCTGTCAACTTCGGTCTCAGACATTAAGCGGGTTAACGTCTAGGGATTGAGGGCTCCGATTTCCATGGTTTGGCCAGTCTTCCGAGAAGATATTTTCGTCAATGTGCTTTAGAACCAGCCGACTATATACTGTCTTTATTCCTCCGCGATATTCTGCTTTCTCTTCCTCTTCCTCTTCACCCTCAACTTCACTCCTTTCTTACTTTCATTTCGGTTCCGTCGACGATTTCTTTCTACTATATCATTGAATAACATAAAGTGTAGTTACTTCTACACGTATTCCTTTCCTTCAACTCATTTTAATTCGATACACCATCCATTCTTTTGTTTCCTTGCCAAACAGAAGCCATGCTATCTTAACTCTATTTATTATATTACCTATGCACACTTCCTATTCCCGCAATTCCAAAAATCCTTGACGGTTCCTAAGATAAGATCTTAATAATCGCTACCAGGTTGATCAGTTGTGAGTCGCAGTCGGCTGCGATTCTCGACCATGGATATCAAAGAAACGAATGATATATCAAACCCTAACCCGGAATCCGGTAACTAGAAATGACTTGCCGTTCGACCCAGCCCCGGCTACGACAAATAACGTATCCGGGACGCCTAAAATCCTACATCGTCTAAGAAACGAAGCTCAAATAGGGAATTCAACAAATAATCGCCTTTATTAGAGACATTCACTCCCATACATTACCTACCTACTCCAAGCGCATCTTGTCTTACGATCGATACAGATTCGCCTGAACCCCTATCTTAGCCATTGCAAGAGGCATAAAGTCGAATTTCCAACTCTTCCTCTTAAAACATACTTTGAGATCTACACGAGATAGGATGGCCCATGGATAACTCTTCCCTCAACGTTCAGGAACATTCTTCCCGTTCTGTGCCTCCACCGTTCCCTCACCTACTCCCAACGAGGATCCCAACCACCGAAGGCAATTCAAGTATCGTTCTCTTGCGCGTGTCGGAAATGCACCTGATTACAGCATTGAAACCAAGCATCATGCTTTCAGGCCGCCCTAACAGAAAGTCTTTCACCGCAGAGTTAATTCTCTTGGGCAACGACACGGAGTACACCCAACGCTTCTTGTACCGGCTACAAAAACGGGCTACGGTCTAAGGCAACAAACATACAAGCGGGAAACTGGTCTAAGAAGCGTCCTCGACAAGTTCTTTAACATAAACGAACCTCGGGCTGCTCACGGCAAACCAATTGAACCCAAGCAATTTCGTCTACTGCTGCGGTTTTTTTTCTCCCTCCCTTGCCGGCATCCGTGGTAGGAAATTGTCAGAATAATGTGATGCTTGATAATTCAATTATTCTTAGAAGAAAAATCTATCTTCTAAATCTAAGAGCTTCTAGCCAAGACTAACTGCAAAATCTTCAACGGTCTCCATATCGTGTCTCAGAGGAGATCACATGAAATCCAAAGATTTGAAGGCATCAAAACACACAGACCACCTGATAACAAGAAAATTATGAAAATTGTGGAAGTGTATCTGACAACAACCGTCGCGGATATACCTACCACCAACCTCTCTACCTGCCTGGCGAGCGAACCATCCATTGTCAAGAAAATCTAAGCCTCTACAAACGGAAAACTTTTCTCTAAACCCTAACACGCTCTTGTCTCGAGGCAAGTCACCTCAGTAACCAAAGATTAAAGATATCTCCAACATATCAAGCTTAGAGAATCCCACACGGACCACTCCACCCTCTAGAGAAAATACGTGATGATAAAACTTTTGGTGGATCTGGAGATGTTATCTGACATCTACTTTGCGGCTTTCTAAACCCAGCACAGAATAGAACGACGCTGATCGCGGACTTGATCCCAGGTCTCCGCCAATACGGTCGACATCTACGTCCGAGCTACTCGTGATAATCTAAACCCTCCCGAGTAGCTTTGCCGAAATCGCAAAGCATTGCTTTCGTCAGGATGTACCCAGGATGTAGTATCGTAACGGGTACGATGATCCTCCATGAGAGGGTATTATTCCTGCACGAAAGCATGCGTTATCGATACTGTTCATTATAGATAGCTTATATTATTAGGAATAGCACTGCCGCTTATGTTCAATAAAGACTACTACTATTATTATAGAATAATTAAAAGGTTTTGTTATTTGGATCGTCGTGTAAAACTATCCTACCATTAATATATTATGTATGTGAAGTAAAGCTAGGCGGCTTGTAAGTGGCGCTGGAGTCAGTTAAGGACCTATCTAAGGGCAAATACACGACATACACGCGAGAGTTCTCAACTTTAGACGACCCTGGATATTCATGTCTTGTAGCTCATGCCTAATATAAAATTCCCCGTATCCTCGCTATCTCGACACCAATCGAATGAGAACATCGGACGAACTGGTGAACCTCGCACAAAACCGAGAAGGAGACTCCCGCAGGAAAGGGGGAAAAGGGCTACGCGGCGAATCTACCAATACTTCAAGAATAATAATAAAACCCCCATGTTGCGCTACTCGAGCTATAGCTGCGACACGTTTAAACTCATCAAGTACCCAATCTAACAATCCCATTATGCTTCGATACCTCGCGGCGTTTTATCTTTCAATATAATACAAGCCCCAATCGATCCATACTTTCAAGCGCGCATGAAATTCCATTAGTAGGGCAGTGTCAAGTAGGTAGTCATCGAATCAATGGTTTCTTAAACCTACACATTACAGATGCAGATGCACGCACACATATCAATAATCCTAGTAGTGTCATTTCCTTAATTTGTATAGACTTCCCCAGTTCTTTTTGTCCCCTTTCGCAGCCAAGACCCTCTCTCATGATGAGCTTAAGTGAGAGCAATATATGGGTTGCCGCACCCAAATTTCAGCCAAGTCTTTCCGGCTTGCTGAAAAAATCAACTTTTTTTCTTCAATAAAAACCCTCGCTTCTACGCCCGTTACGCCACAAAAAAATGTGTTTTGCCCCAATCGGCATCGGCACACGGCGGAAGACAAACCTAACTAAAGCTCATGCTCATGTGTGATCGCGATGCGGAAGTGCCATCGGCAGAGTTTCTCGTCGGGAGCGAACTCTGTGGTCGCCTAATAGACCTTCTTCTTCTCGTCGATACTGAACTGGCCCGGGCCGCTGTTAACGAGCAGGAGAAGACCACCAACGATCGACAAGATCTGGAAGAAGTCATATTTGGCGAAGTCCTTGTGAGGGTGGTGTTCGTGGAGCTGCGCAGAATGTTAGCATACCCAACTGACAGGAATTCCTCTTTGGCGTAGAAACTCACAGTCCAGAAGTTGTTGACCAAAACGTTGAAGATACTTAGGATGACAACCAAAAGCGTGGCGCTGAACTTGGCCTTGAATCCAACGACGACCATGATACAAGCAACCAAACCAATGACAGAAACAGCAATTCGCCAGGCGGACCACTCTCCGCTGAAAACGAAGCCGATGAACAGGAAGATCAGTAGAACACGACCAGCCAACTGGAAGTACATCTTTCGGTCCTTCTCGTCGAGCTGGGGCAGGCCCGCGAACGCCTTGGTCTTCCTAACCCAAGAGTCCGACAGCACCATGATCAGCCCGCCGATGACGGAGAGATTTCGGAGGAAGAAGTTGAGGTCGAAGATCAAGCCGTATCCGAGGGCCTGGGTAACGACGACTCCCATGAGACCGGCGACGGCGTAGTCGGAGTGCTTTCGGATGATGACCATGGTGGAGCAGGCGAACATTGTCAGGACGTTTACGATGAGGAAGAGGTGCGTCAGGCCGCTGGGGACTGGCGATTCAGGTAAGTTTAACAAGAGTGTTCTGCTCATTAGATTGATATACCACCTACTGTGCCTATATGAGTTCAAGTATACCAGTTGATCGTTCCATTGCGTTATAATTCTCAGGGCATCCTCGAGGAATGTGACAACAATCAGGAATCGCCCAATTGCTGGTAGATATCTGCAAGAAATCGCGCGTTAGTCTTCCCAACCCATTTAGACTTGAGCAGCTAAATATAAGAACGCATAGATAGCTCTTATATAGCAAGTGCGTGCGGAGGGGCGAAGACGCTTCAACATACGGCTTAATGGGTTCACTGATGGTATCCAAAACATCCTCGATCTTACTGGTTTGTTCCCTGATCGCGTCGAGAGGACTCGGGTCGGCGACGTCGGGTTTGGGGCCGCCAAAGGGGTTCGGTCCACCGAGGTGGTAGCCGGCTGTACCTCTGATCTGGGCCATTGTTTGTTGATCGCGGTTTTATGTCGCCCAGGCCAGCTGTTTATGCGCGAGACGGCGAGAATGCGGACGACGGTTGCGCGAAGAATGTGGATGTAAATATCAATGTGGGAGGTGTAGTAGAGAAAGGTTGGGGGCTACGGTGGTCAGACGGAAGTAGAGGAAAAGGGTATCGACAAATAGTAGAAAGGGAGAGACGGAGTGGGAGAGAGACAAGCCGAGGATACCTAGGTGTCGACTCCGAGTTTGGTGAGGTTGACGAGGTTAGTGATGGTAGGTGTTGGAAGAGTTAAAAAAGAGAAAGCTGGAAAGCTGGCGATTCTATACGCCTTTCGTATGATGTGATTATAATTCGATGTCCCGGATCGGTTTCTTCGCTTTTAATGTGTGCTAGACAACCGTGTCCTCAATTGAATAAGTACTGGAAAAGTACATAAAGTGATGCAAGGCCAAACTTCCGACATGCCAGATTGGTTCATTGGTTCATTTGCTTCGCTGACTTTGACTCAGCTAACACCAGAAGTGGTATGGTATCTCCGCACTGACCATCCACCCTTCATGGTTCTCCGAAAGCTCCCTTGAGTTAAGAGGGAACTTGACCTCTAACTCAACCGCCTTAGCAAGTCAAAGTATCGTTTCATCTTCCAACCCCACTTAGGTACATTAGCATTCTATGGGATGAGGCTTGGATTAGCGCATCCATTGAAGCTTAAATATGTCGGCCACACGTATTTCCACAACCGACTGTTACTTGCTTTAGCTGGCGGCTTTTAGCGGACTTGCCGTGGTACACAAGTTTAACCTAAAAGAACCTTGGAATCACACTACGCTTCGCCGCAAAGCTGCCAAAAATAAACCTCCGTTTTGACGTAAGCACAACCTTTTCACCATTCCTGGCGAATGCGCCAGGTACAGAGTACACTGAAGAACACAAAGCTTCAGCTGCGCCGTGCCAAACATGGCCCTTTCCCAGCTTTGATTGGATATTGCAAAGACGTTAACTGGAAATATCGCCAAACGAAGCGGGGAAATAAATCTGATTGCTCCTGCAGATCAGCAGCGTTACCATTCCAGAAGTGCCCAAGATAGATTACTGCGCCTTAGGAAGACGCCTAGAAACTCCTAAATCCCACAAGCATCTAGAATGGGTGCACAAAGTTATGGAGGCTGATTTAGTCTCATCTAACTGATTTGTGAACTTTGTGTAGGTTCTCGAGTGGTACTTGAATTGAAGACTTTGAACCCCTTAACTTTCGGTGTTGATTTAACTCAACCCACTATAATGTAGGTCTTCCATGGGCGACATACCTATACTAACCTCAACAAATCCCCATCAACCATCAATAATATGTTTATATATATTAGGTCTTCTGCTAGACAAGGCAATATAGGTACCTATAGATATCGTGAACTTAAAACCTGTGGCAAATACAGCCAAGCAAGCATGTAGGCACGCATATATTGTAACCACAGCAAACGCGAACAACATCCATTTAACAACTTTATTCGTAATTGTAGAGCAGAATGATCCTACTCGTATATAATGTCATTCACCTAGTCGTAGCATTCGTAAGTTTACCATATCGTGTTCCAACGTGACATTGCTCTGTTGCTCTTCCGTCATAGGTCCTCCAACCGTCACATGCCGCTCCCGTGCTGGATGAACACGTATTAGATACGGGGAACAACCTGACAACGCGAAGCGCGCCCCCTCGCGCCTCTCATCGGCCAGCCTTCCTTGGCGCGGGTAATGACGGCGTTATACAGTTCATCGTCACCTGAGTCGGCCCTGGCTCAGCACGTTGCTAGAATCTAGGTAGGCGGCGAGCATTTGGCCGTATGTAGAACTGCCTCTCTTGCTCAATGACTTCATAACATCTCTCCGAATCATCCGGCAGACTAGTCGTGAGAGAATCGGCGACCTGAGGAAATCAAAATCTCCATAGGAGATGATGGCTCCATCATAAACGAAGCCGTCGCAAGACGCCCGTCTCATCACTCCTCGTAACAGGTAACGATCCACAACCGCGCATACGACAAACCCAAACCCCAGCCCCTCACGCAATGATCAAAGAATCAATACTAGCCTTCGCAATCGCAATAACCCTAAGACACGTCGGCGTCTCCCCAGGCTCATGCATCTTCATCCCGCAAGCGGGCGGCTTCCACGCCCCGCTCGCCACCAGCGCGTCCATGACCGCGTGCCTAGCGCGGCTCTTCTGCTCCATCTGGAGCACGATATCCTTCAACCCGATATGCAGCGGCAGCGCCTCGGCCTGCGCATCCACCCGCGACTCGCTGAGCCCGTACACGTCGACCTTCAACAGCGCCCGCACCGTCAACCTCCACATCGCCGGCTCCATCTCGCGGTAATCCAGCCCCGCCGCGCCAACACACTCGTCCGCTCCGCCGTCCGCCCAAAGCACGCCCCCGAACCCCGTCAACTTGAAAACCAACCTCCGCCGCTCCGCCGCCGCCCGCGCCGTCTCCTCGTCCACGGCGGCCAGCACGCGCTCGTACGCGTGCACGATCGACGGGATCAGCGCCGCGAGCAGCATCAGGTTCTGGAAGTTGCGCGTCACGTCCGCCGCGTCCGCGTCCGCCGGCGGGTCGAGCTTGAACGAGCACGCCGGGCAGTACACCACGTCGTACGCCGTCCGCGTCGCGCGCCGCGCGTGCTGGAGCGCTGCTTCGACTCCCGACGGCACCTTCTGCATCGCGTCTAGCGCGAGGTACAGCGCCGCCGTGTGCGCGCAGCCTTGCGTCGTCGTCGGCGGTGTGGCGACGGCAGCTGCCGCGGCGCTGTCGTTGTTGCTGCACGAGCTGCTGCTTCTGCTGCCTGTGCTCTCGGGCGTGCCTGCTGTGTTAGGGGATAAGGTGGGGACTTGGTCTGCGGGAGGGGGGTCGATGGCGAAGAGGGAGGGGTCGATGTTCGAGTTGAAGTATGGCGGCGTGTGCTGCGGTGCCAGGTCGTAGCCGATGTCCCCCAAACTATCCCCCGTGTACCCGAACGAGAACTGGTAGCCCTTGTCCTGCGGTCGGCTTATCACATTATTACTTTCTACGTTACTATTCCCCATGCTATCGTAATTAAGGTAACTCAAGTCTCCGGCTAGCAGATTGATAAAAGCCAGCCCGGGATCCGGCGTATCCGCCGGAAGTTCCGTCATCGTGTTCTTCGAGGCCGGGGCCGCGACCGAATTCTCGGTGATCGTCTCGTCTCGGGGCCGTTTCCGCGGCCGGCCCATGGGTTTCTGCGGGGAGTAGTGGCAGGCGATGCCTTCGCGCTTGCATCGCGAGCAGCCGTCGGCCTCTTTGGTGCAAGCTAGCTTACGTGTGCCTGTGGCAATTGTAAGTCCGAACGAAGATTCGAGACGTGGGTGAGAAGGTAAGTGCCCAACATACGACATTCATCGCAGGCCCTATGTTTGGGACCGCAGTTGGCGACGCTAGTTGTGGTCGTCGTTGACATCGTGAATCGTAAACTTCCACATATATCTTCACTACACCTTCTCTACACCTTCACTCGCAATTGTATCTATGTTCTCGGTACTGTTCTTATTAGGTTATACCTTAGCCAGATATTTTATGGTCAAAGAATCGAACGAAAGTGAAGCATGCGGTGAAACTGTCGGGGTTGTATTAAGTCTCTTGGGCTTTGACTTCCAAGGTGTCCAGGGTCTTATTCTTTCCATCGATCTGATTCGTAAGCTTGACTCTTGCCTTGTCGCCCTTTCTCACTTTCCTGCATTAGGCAAGTGGGCTGCCGGAGATAAGGTCAGGTACCTCGAAACCTGCTCAAAATACCTGGAATTATCCCTAAATATAGCACGTAGGTGGAGTATCTTAGATCATCCCTAGAGTACAAGCCGAGCCCCTGCCTTGAGTGACATCGCGGACTCTTTCACATCTTCGAGTTATGAATATTACAGATGGGGCATATCTCAAATTGAGCCTCATCCCCGAGTCAAGTCAAGTAACATTAATTAATGATCATTACTTGCACATACTATGAGCCGACTTCTGGCACGCAGGATCCAAATTCCAAAGAGTTCTAGAAAACTCGTCAGAATCAGGTTGATGCTTAGTCCCCAATCACGTCTTCATCGAACTCTTTCCGACTCCCCTATCACGTCGATCCGTTGAATTTTCCTGCTGCATCTCACCAACCGCTCTCAGGTCAGCTAAGAATCGACGAATCCTCAGCCCGGTCTTGTCCCGTATGAATGCGTCATACATGTTATCTGCTGCCGCACGTATAGCGACTTGGAGCCCCTTAATGACATCTCTGTCGTTGATATCTGCATCGTCATAATCGAAGAAGGCATCCAAGTCATTTAAGAGGTCTTCGGTCTTAGGCAACCTAGGCAGTGTCTTGTCCACCGGGGGACTGGGTAGCGGCCGTTTAGGCGGCGGACTTGGCGAATTTCGAGTAGGTTTAGGCGGTAAGGGCTTCTTCGGCTTCGGACCAGGGGGTTCGATAGGCGGTGTTTTCCTACTCGCATACACGATTTTCTCCGTTGGCCGGATTCGATGTGAAGGAGTAGCCTTCAAAGGTTGCCGGCTGGGCTCCAGAGGGGAAGAATGCGGCTTCTTCTCATTCGTCTTTTCTATTAAAGTCGCAGGGCGACCGCATATCCGATCCTGCCTATCGGCTTGCCGTTCCATCTTTTCGAGCTGCTCAGAAACCTCGTCCAAAGCTCGTTCTAATGATGATGGCCGACGACTTGCATGTCGTGCTGCGTATGGTAACGAAGGAATTGTGGAGGGAGTTGTTTGCGGCGATGCGCCCTGTGACTGTTGACCAATCGTAGTACTACGCGCCGGCGTGCCTTTTGGCTCAGGTAGGGGATATAGCTGAACTGTTGTGTGGATGGGATGAATTGACGAGTTTTCTTTCTCTTCCTCGATTGTTTCGGGGCGAGGTACGCGAGGAGTGGCCACATCGCGCCTGCGTAAGCCGGTATGTGCTGTCGATTGCCTAGACCCAGGTCCTGGCCCAGCTCGCGAATTTACTAATTCCGAACGTGGTGCGCTATAATTTTGCTTGACATCAACAGGTGGCTGTGCTCGTAGTAGCGGCCTTCCCGGGGTAACAGCATTGACGAACGGCCTAGTCGTCTTTATTGGGGGTTTCGCAGGCGTGGGACGGGCAGGAGGCAGAACCGGAAGGTCTTTGGAAGCATAGGACTTACGAAGACCACACTTGTTCTGTGAGTCTATATTTCTCACCCGGCTTTGAACCTGGCCATCCCTAGCAGGTGGCCGTGGTTGCTGCGGCTTATGCTGCTCGATAGGCATTTCCTCAACTGGCGATTTTCTCTTTAGCCATGGAAAGATTCCCTTTTTATCTTTGGGTAGTGACTTTTGCTTCGACGTAGCATCGGTGCCTGGTAATGTTGCTATTAGATAACCACCCGGGTTAAAGTCGACAAACGTCCCAGAACTCGAACATGATCCCTCGCTCTTAGTCTCGTATTGCTCATCAATATCGGTAACCGCTTCCACCACGATCTTTGGTGGATATATCATGGGTTCTCGACTACTTCTGGGTTTAAAGGGAGATCCGCGGCTTTGTTCTGCAGACGTCACCGCAAGTCCAGCTTTCTGGAATTCCTTTCGATATGGTAATAATTGCTGGACTGTATGATACGACACCTTGGACTCAGACTCGCTGGGTGTCATAGCTGGAGCCGTACCAGCTGCTTCAGCGGCATCTGCGTACTTCGTAAGCTGTCTCGTGAAGCGGTTCAGGGTTTTGCGCTGACTCGACGTCCGAGATGGTATATCTGATAGGTGATTGGTTTCTCCCAATGCATCCTCTGGTACAACCAGAGTAGAGAGTCGTCCTTGCTGATCGAGCGACCTGTTGATTGCATCCTAGACAATAGGGTCTGCAAGACCAAACCTCTTTTCTCGAGCTTGGCCTAGGTTCCGCCCTGAGATACTCATACCTCTTGGTCGTCGACCTCCAGTCGTTTGCCCAGCCTGCTGTGGTTTGGGGGGTTGCTGATTATGGCTACTAGTGTGTTGAGCAGCACTATGATCCCCGTATACAGGTCTATTTTTTACGGCTTTAATCATTCCGGGGTTCATAATTGGGGTTTGGGATTCCCGCAGAGTGCCCCAGTATGGATGATCTTCAGTGAACTCGGACACCTGCATCAGCGAATATTGGTTATCATCACCCAAAGACAATCTTGTCCCTCGTGAAGGGAGGCGTCGGCTAACTCGGACGCCATTTTTCTTTCGACTGATCCTGCGTTGTCGCTGGCGTTCTCGCTCTCTTACTAGGTGCTCTGGTAACGGTGTACGAAATACTGCTTCGGCGGCTCGATGTGAAAGATTTTCGCCTAATTGCGCCGTCGACGGATATGTGGCTTTCGGTCGACGATTTGGATCTCCCTTCTAAGGTAAACTGAGCTTAGGCATCGTCTGTATTCCAAAAAGGGTCCCCAAAACTCCCAAAAGTAAAAGCTATTTTGTGAATAGTCGTACTGGATGGTCGCGTTTCGTGTAGGTTTTAAAGGAAGTTGATGTTCTTTCCTGATCGTAGTCTACAACAACAGCCTTAAGAGACTTCACGACGGTTCAGCTGATAACCATTCTCTGCAGTAGCGACTCGGCAGACCAGGAGTAGACTTTAGTAAGGCGTAACCCATCTCTAGGTACTTCGTGTTGTAGTTGCTCATTTTCTGATATCGTTCCAAGGTTATCATCACCTGACATCTTTGATACCAGGTGACGAATACATTTCTAACTGACGCCGCCCCTTGCGTAGTAGAAACTCGATAGCAGAGAAATCTCTTTTGTCCACCTTGATGTGCTTATGAAACTCTGATCTAAATTCGAAATTAGATGGTAAACAATATGATATTTACGCCTGATTATAAGAACTACCTGGCGAATGATTCAAAGTGCGGCCGCGCAGTCTGTTGTTGCTTATTAGCTCTAACCATTCGACTTATATGAGGCAGACTGATTCACGAACAGCTGGTTTCTTGCGACTTTCGCGGAGGCAATTCCGGTAAAGAGACAGTACTTCTTTTTGCAGACCTGACAAGCGCATTTTTAACAATTTATAGTACTCATTAAAATCTACGTTATATAACGAGATTGTACAGTCCAATGGAAAGACATAGAATGAGAATAGAGCTTGTTTCTACCTCGGTATGAAAATCTCAGGACGGCGTCAAAAATTCAATTTCACAGTGTGGGTCGCTAGGTCCGGTACTCATTGTTACATAATCATGTCTATGCGCATAGCGAATATTCGAAAGCGGAGTTATTCAAAAAGCAAATATCTAAGCATAGAAAAACTGAAGCATTTAAGGTTGATATTTGTTAAGATCTACCAGTACCTATCTAAGACATTGTTCTAAATGAACTATGAATTCGATGATCCATTCGACAATGTATGGCCGTTCCCCAAGTCTTAAAGTGAGTAGAGACTCTGAACTCATACAGTAGTAGTACATAGTTAAGTGTAAGTACCTTAACCTCTAACCACCATAACGTAGATTTCTCCCGGCCGATCTGTTCATATAATTGTCGTCATGGCTCTCTAAGAAGCACTTAATCCATCCGAGAGGTGGGGTTGTCCGAGTTTCTAACAAACGCAGCGAAGAGATCGGTGTCTATCACTTCCGAAAATATGAGCTGGCTTGCAGAGCTCTCAGCCCTTGAATAGCAACCCAGCCTGCAACAAGGACTGTCACTATAATGCGTACCTCACGCACTGTAGCCGCAGCTGCCGGATCGAGACGGATCGTATGCACATGCTCGATAGCGCCTCCGTGCTGCGCCGCGAGTGAAAAGGACTCCATTCAATTTGCACTTTCCGAGTCTCTTTTTGTACTTCGACTCAAGATGATTTCGATTGGTAATTTTCGTCTAGGTATTGCCGTTAAGAATGAACGTCCGTATCAGGTAACTGTCCTTAAGGTTGAGCGTTATTGGTTGTTGAGTATGGCGAGTTTGAAAACGTTGGCTGATGGAAAGTGAAAATTATTCTAGTACGCAGTACCAAATTATGTGGATTCCTTCTTAAGCTCAACTCTCAAAGCTCAACGAAGAATCTAAGCATCATGGAGAAGACTCAAATATTTACCATCACTTTCTAGGGCGATTAATACGATGCGAAATAAGGAATAACGATATCAAATGCAATCGTATCAGACGGGTTTATTATTCTTTATACGCAAAGAGGAGATATGGTGAGAAGCCACCGACGTAACTGAGAACAATTTGACGAAGGTCACTCGTAAACGATCTTAAGTGGTGTGCAGTAGAATCATTCTTTTTAGCTATTCCGAACAAGCCACCCGCCAGATGAGGATGCCACGAAGAGCGCATCCATACGTACCTAAAAAATCAATTGATCCATCCCAATGCCCCAAAACCCAGTCCACAATGACGGAGGGGAGGTAGTACCTATGCATGCCAATTTCGCAAAAGTGAGGGTATCGAGCATGCAAACAGCTTCGTCTCATCCATGCAACAGTTTCACTTAATAGCATCCAGCAGCGAGCAACAACATTAAACCAAGATGTCGCTAGAAAATCCCACTTATGATGACCACCGATAGACTTAGAGCCCTCCCCCCTCATTATACCTTATGCGGCACATCATCATGCGTCTCAATCGCAACCTCCTTCTCCACCTGATCCAAATCCAAATGCGCCACGGGCGCCTCATCGCCATCGATAACCCTCGCCAGCTCCTCTAGCGTCGGGCCCTTCGTCTCGACGTACATAAAGTACACAAACGCCAGCTCGCAGAAGATCCAGCACGTATAAATAAGATACAGCTTCCAGCCGTGGGACTCGCCGAAGGCGTCGAAGGCGACGGGGTTGGCGTAAGAATTGAGGCACAGCGCGGCCTGGATCATGATGTTGAGGACCATGAGGCCCTTGGCGCGCAGCTTGTAGGGCAGGATCTCGATGGCGTAGCCGACCAGCAGCCCGGACCACGAGATGGCGTAGAAGAAGCCGAAGAGCCAGATGAAGAAGATCATCGCGTAGTTGGCCCCCGGCGCCCCGTGCTCCCCGTACAGGCCCGCGCACAGCGTCCAGAAGATGAAGACGACGAACATCCCGCCCGTCGACGTGAGGAACATCGGCCGCCGGCCCCAGCGGTCGACGAGCGTGGCCATCGTGACGGAGACGATGAGGGAGAGTATTGTTTGGCCGCCGGAGAGCTAGGTGGTGTTAGCATAGGTCAACCAAGAAAACGGTTTCTCCAAATAGGGGATAGGTAGAGGTTTTCAAAGAATGAAGAAAACTCACGCCAAACTTGGAATTCGAGTCCGTAACACCGGCCTGGTCATACAACTTGCTCGCAAAGTTGGAAATGATCGCGTTGCCAGACCACTGGGAGAACAGACCCAAGGACAGGAGAACGGCCAAGCGGTACCGGTTCCCCTTCGTCCTGAAGAAGTCCACATAGCTGCTGTTGCTTTTGCTCTCCATCTCCATCCGGATCGTCTCCTTGATCTCGCGGTACTCGAACTGGACGGTCGGGTGGTGCGCGTTGCCGTTGGCGTGGTAGTGCGCGAGGATCTTGAGCGCCTGGTCGTGCTTGTCCTTGGCCATCAGGTATCGCGGCGACTCGGGAACCCACCAGATGAAGATGATCTGGATGACGGAGGGCAGCGCTTGGAGGATGGCTGGGATACGCCATGACCAGTCGTTTTGGATGTAGTTTGTGCCGAAGGAAAGCCATGTGACGACTGTTGGATGTCAGCAATTCTCGTCCGTCGTGATGCTTCGGATGGTAGGGAGGATATACTAATAGCACCGGCATTCCACAAGCAGTTATACACAGCTGTAAGACGGCCACGATGTTGCGGGTGAGCGATCTCGGTAAGTAACATAGGCGAAGCGATCTGAGCCAAACTGTTTCCGAACCCCATCATCACACGACCGCCCATAAAGGTATTGATGTTGCCGGCGACTCCCTGGAGGATAGCACCGACGATCATAATGACACATCCAACAATAATAGGCACTTTTCGGCCCAGGTTATCGGCGAGTATAGGTCTGCAACATGTCAGCCCATCCATCTTCTTCCCACCACCACAACGCGAGACGAGGCAATCATTACTCACACCAAGGGAATCGAGCCCAAGCTACCGATCTGGTAAAGTGCTGCCAAGAGGCCCAGTTGCGATCCTTTGGGGTCGTTGAAGAACGCCTTCCACGTATCGAAGACCTGCACCGAGTTGAAGAACATGCTGCGAGCCACCACCAACACCAAGTTAGCACATTTTCCCATTTAGCCCCGTTTCCTTGAAAAGCGGTAGGGAGGTGTTCGTACCCATCGTAGCCGGTGGTCGCCGAGGCGACGCACAGCACGAAGCAGTAGAAGTACAGCTTCCGTAGGCCGGGGTCCCGCTTCCAGTCGACCTTTTCGAAGGACGGCGCCTCCTCCTGCGCGTGCGTTATCTCCTCCTGCCGGGGCGCCTTCGCTGCGATGGCGCCGATCGCCATTGTGACGGATATTTCTTGGTCGCGACTTCGAGCTATGTGATAGTGCCTAGGTAGGTAGCTAGCTAGCGACTAGGTATATCGAGGTGTTGAGCCAAGAGGCACGCTCCTTGTTGGCTCTCCGATACGTACGTCTTACTTGCTAAGAAGCTTGGTCTCCAAAGTTGAGGGGGGAGATACGTGTATGTATATAAGACAGACACGCCTACACTACGTACATATAAGTAGCGAGAGCCCAGAACAAGACTGTTCGAAGGGAACAGCTACCCTCATATAAGAGGAGGCCAGGGCCCCGTAGCAAGGGTGCCATTGCGGGCGAGCGGACCGGTAGAGGTGGTTCGCTTGAACAGAAATTTGCACCGAGCCCGTAGCTTCGTTCCCCCAAGTGCCCATCTCACATCCCCAGGACGCGAGATCTGGAATTGGTGGACCCCTTCTCGTGGTGAGATGCTTATACTACTATGTACCGTGTGGGTGATAGTGGGTTGTGGGCCCTTGCCTTACCTTACCCCATTAACCCCCAATTTGCCCCATGTCTAGTTCCCCTGTGGTGCCATGGGGAAGGGGAGCAAGGCCCAGGGGGGAACGAGGGTGGTAGAGGCACCTAGGTTGGGACAGGGGATCAGCCCGTGGACGTCTAGGTACCTACCGTTCAGGGAATTCTGGGGTCCGAGGAAAAGAAAACGAAAAGAGAGGGAAAAATTCCATTTCGGTTAATGAACCAAATTCTGGATCCGCCGAGCGCGAGCGATCTGGCTGGGAACCCGGCCGAGTAGCAACGCCACCCGTAATATTCATGTCGACCAGCGACCCGTTTGGTATGTCTCGCAGCAGGGTACTCGTTTCCCGATATTGCTCGGTAGTGCACTCGAATTCGGGAAGGATATTATTTTTTGTCATAGACTCTCATCCTACGTACCGTCAAGGTAGGTCGAGGTAGTAGTAGATCTTCTACCGTGCCCGGGATAATTCTGCAGGAGGGTAGCTATCGCCGGACTGTCGACCGGCCGACCATGTCGCGATTTGATATGATAAACGGACGGGTTGACTAGGGGCCCAGAAGCGCTGGAACTCTTCCAGAACGCATTACAATCTGCTCTGGATAAACATAGTACCATAGTAGGTGCCGTGTGTGACTAGTCGTTCTTGTCGAGTACGATGCGAATTGTCTTTGGTTGGATATAATCGATTTGCGGGGAAATACTCATCCAGTAACACCGATATCCTGGATCTGATCCCACCGCGGGACGAGAAAGAGGAACTTCAAGGCTTGGGTTGTGTAAGTTAACCCATTTTAAGCACGTCTAAGAACGCCTACTCCTCCTATTGGTGGTGAGTTAGTGGTGTTATACTATTCTAGCGATAAAACTGCGTAGGATAGCGTCGTTGTTTCAAGATGATCATTCATGCTTTTCTTAAATTGGCCCTACAACAGAGCTATTAACGACTCGTGTTCCGAATGCCGTAAGTCTATATGATCGACTATTCTCACCCCAGCCTAGACTAAGCGGTTCCGCGGTGTCGGTGACGGCCTAGAATACAATATCTCGACTTTTATATTAGGCAAAATCAGTTATATGCACGTCAGAATCGTTAGAGATTCGCTTTTCTTTCTGAATGAGATAATATTTGTATAACCCTAAAGAGTCGAGAGTCAAGTCCCCTATTAGCAAAATAGGAAACTGATTGTCGGTTCAGCTGTTACCAAAACGGAATCTGTCAGTCACAGCTTGGCTAGAACATATCGATCTACCGCTTATATGAGAAGAGAGAGAGGTTACAGTGCAGCGAAAGTAACGTGGAATGGCCGCAGGAGAGGAGCTCCATTACCGGACGCGTACATGTTCATGTGGTTAGCAGATCTGACCACTGAGATCGGTGATACTTAGAAAAAAAGTCTTCAGGAGAAGAAACTATTATTCAAAACTTCTGCTCCATTACACAGAATAATATGCTATTGTTGGGGTGGTGCTATATCTGATCCGGACTCTGCTGCGGCGGTAGTAACAGAGTTAAATTAATACGGCTTGGCATTTGCCTTCTTTGATCTCCAATGGCTCTCGTCATGTCGACAGCTTACGACATGCCCTATCGGGTAGATTATTGATGAATAACTAATCATACGGTGTTCTGCAGCAGTTGAGACCAACCATCGTTGGATGTCAATTCTCCACACCCGTCAACTTCGTATGGTATGCAAACTGTGATACATAAGCTGACAAGTAGGTACCTAGCCTAAGAAATCCAGATATGTGAGTGAGTGAGGAAAGAGTTCAGATGGAACCGGGTATGCAGCAGGGATTCTCGATTCGGAAATCAGCTTGTTGCATGGTAGCATGGTTAAGAGCGCAGCAGCTGTCAGCCAGCAGATAACTCATCCCGGAGTCACGTCCCGCAAAGCCGGACAATGTGAAGTGTCGAGTGAAGCAAGAATTTGATGATTCTTGACGAGCCTCACCACGATGTAATTGTGGTAGCTGACGTTTCTAGGCTCTAGGAAGCCATATATCACTTCCACAACGGTTCATTATCCTAGTTGGGTGATGGTGAGGTGTTCGTCGAGTTGTCTAAGTCCGTAGACTCGTTCTAAAAAACCACTAAACTCTCGTTGCCCTTCTCGCCATTGAATTATGCCGAAGCATCATCATATCGCTTAAAGATGCTAGCTAGTCGTCTTACTAGACCTCGGCATGCTGGTTTTATCAACAATGCTAATTATGTGGTTAGATATCTGTCTCCGGGGAGCTGAAGATCTTCGTGAGTTTTTACCAACAGCAGCGTAGTTGGGAAGTTCTAGTCCGTCTAGTCCGCCCCAGATCTGGGGAATTGGGGGCTAGTTTCGATGATTGGCCTTATGGCCTCCCGGACTCGAAGGATTGGGCTCTTCGGACCGCCATTCACGACTCACGAGATGGACATTCCATAACCATTAAAATGAAAATCTCGGGAGCAGCCGTAAGCTGTGCTCGCTACATTAGCATCATACAACACGCACACGACTAAAGCAGACCCGCTGTTACTAGCAAGGCGCCGAACTGACGCCTCAACGCGCCGCATCCATTACGTATTTTAAAAACGTGAACAATGGGCAAATGTTCTTAATATCATAGGCTCTCAGCTTGTCCAGGTCTGTCAGGTGCAAGGTCTAGGCCGGTGGACCGTCGTAGGTTATTTGACATTGCAGCTATTTAGCCTGAATGCGGCAAAAATGCCTGGTCGCGAATTCGCCAGGGTTCCCATGCAAAAGTTTACAGGAGGGGTGGGATATTTCTGGGCGGAAGCTTCCGAGGCAATGCGAGCTTGGCCATGAGCGCGGGATCATGTAGTTCTCAGAGCTGCATCTCATCCTGACATCAATGCTGCTAGCCTTGTGGTCCAGCCCGATGGGCGCATTGAAGATGGTCAAAAAGTCCCACGAATGAGGAAGTCGTAGAAACAGCTAGACGATTAGTAGCAAGCGTCGACTTGGTCTTTAGTTTCCAATAGACTTATTCGCTACCGAGTAAGGTAGAGTCATAAGCGAGCTTCTACGTCAAAGCCGCCACGATGTAAGGGAAATCCTACCGGAATATCATGCTGGCTACCCTCGCAAATCCACCAGTAGTGCGATCATTAGGAATATTCTGAGTATTGGTCAGAGAGTAGACTGCCCACGTAGTCCATCCTACCTTATTACCTCAGGGGCTCAAAGCCGAGCGATTTGGAAATCCGGATGAACCTGCCAGACAAGTCGGGCGTATCGAAGAGGCTCTGTACGATGTCAACATAACACAATAAACATTTCGTTAGGGACGAATATTTAGACGATTGAGGTGAGACAGAGCTGAACGAGCCACTATGGCTGATTGGACGCCTTGCTAAGCAGCATATGCAATGTCCTGGTTCCAACATTCTGCTGAGGCTATTTCGTAGATTGATTGCATCGATCGAGCCGCCCAAGTCTCTCGGTTATGAGATCGAATCGCATTCAGCCTGACCAAGACATATATCCGCCGCCAGTCCACCTCCCACCGTACACATTGTCCAGCGATGGAAACCTGTTGACCACCCATTGGCCACATAATTCTCTCACGGCTCGCACGATTGCGTATTTTAAATAGACCGAACAATAACACCGAGGAGTGGATTCTTGTTTATTCCTATCTTCGTAACGCCATTCAATGCATCATGCATTCAGAGGGTATTTTCGCCCTCTATCCGATCCGGAACGCCGGTTTGCCGTGATTCAATCGGCCCCTTATATACATATCCTTGAATTTCCCCGAGAGAGGGATTATCTACCTCTATGGATGTGCCTCTCACGTGTTCCTTTAAACCTGAAATCCGAACCCGGCCATGCATGTTCGATACTGGTCGATTGTCGTCTTGCAATCGGAAGCTGGATCGGCGGCTTTCGAGAAAAGCATGCACTCGTCGCGCTTGGACTTCTCATCCTTGCAAACGCAGCAAGGCTATTTGTTCGTCGATAAGAGTCAGTAAAGAGTATCATTGATATCAAGGGTTTGCATTCATGCCTTGGGCTTGGTCACGGCGCGCGCATCGGAGCCGGAGCTCACGGCAGGTTTGGCCTCGGGCTTCGAGATCCAAGCTACATCAAATTAGTAAAGATTGAAAAAGAAGGTGACTTGAGTGTTGTCTCACGCAATGAGATACCTAACCAAGCCATTCTAATAGCGTTGAAGGTATTCTTGAATGTGTTACGATATAGGTAAAACGGTGAGGTTTTTTGTCGCAAACTGGGAAATTGTCCATGGAATTATTAATTGTCTAAATGATCTTCAAAAAAAAAAAAGATTGGACAATGTACCTTAGTATGACGTGATTTGTCAGTAACGGTGCATTTGCCTAGGTTACGATAAGCTACTGTCCGCACGGCCACATTCCTTATCTAAATTCCGAAACCATGTGGCGCCCCACAAGCCCCGAACCTTCCAAGACCACGGAAACCTTGTCTGCTTGTTTCCAAAAGTCCCAGCAATACGGGTGGCTGCGGATGATTGCTTAGATAATCGTTTCAATCGTTTTTAGCGCAATTTCTATCGCCAAACAACAAAACGACCAAAAGTTCCATAATTCCTATTTTGGTCAAAACAAAAGGGATTTGAGTCCTGGATTGGCTAGAACGCCGTCTCTCATTACCGAGAATCAAGCAACTTAGCCTACCATACTCATTAAGGTTGTTCCAAGCGACATGCTCATCCATACGGATTATTTCCGAGATTCAAGTGGTCATTCACTGCTCAGACCACGCATAGCCTCATTGCTTCTAATAGTGTCGGTTCGAACGTTTTGCTGATGTTAATCATAGACACAAGTATGTGACGATGCCTCATTGTAAACAAGTTATGAGTGTACCTTTTGGAACGACAAGCGAGAACATACCTAACAGGTGGTTCGACCGATGACCTTGATAGGTCCTGTTCATAACGGATCCATCAAAATTGGCCCTTGGGATTCCTAGCGTCGACCACCATCTTAAGCTAGTACCTGTTAGCTGGAATAGCTGAATCAGCCTCAATGGCTAGCACTGACACAGTTGGGTCCCGCATGAAGCGTTGTGGATACGGTGACAGGGCATGCGATAGTCGAAATCAAAGAACATTGCATCCACATCACACTATCGCCTTTTCCACTTCAAAAGACCACTCACCCTGCCTTCTAGAAGTTATGGGTCGTGCTTTCTTGATTTTAAGTACCTTGTTCATATGGATATAAACCATCGAAACTGCTCATGCAGTAACGAACTAGCTTCTGAATTATCATTAGTATCAATTTTGTGTCTTTCTCTATAATATTAATATCTAGTATATACGACTATCCGCCTTGGCCGTTTTGTCAACCAGACTACCGGGAAATCGTCCATACGGCGAATCGAATATGCCCGCAAGCATCCGCAATGCGGTCCTAACCGCTCTCTCAGTGATACCAACGGCCCGATCCGTTGCGCATATTCCTGTGAGAGGCGGTGATACGACACTTCCTGTGTTACGTTCTCAACAAGATACTTGCAATCAACTTAAACAGGCCTTAACCGGCGTAAATGGCACATTATTTCCCTCAGATGGAGCAACATATGAAGATTTTGAGGAAGAGAACTAGTAAGTTATTTCATATACAAATAAACCTGCGAGGCCTTGAATTAATCCCGTTCCACTTCTAGCTCTGCGGCGTGTAGACTACCGGCTGCTTGTATTGTAAACCCCAAGAGCGCGCAGGAAGTCTCAACGGTGATAAAGATCCTCTCCCAGACGGGTACCAAGTTTGCCGTTAGAAGTGGCGGCCACAATTATATTCCAGGCTTCGCCAGTATTAACGAAACGGGAGTTTTGGTCTCGCTTTCGAATTTAAACACCACCGTGTTGTCGACGGACAAGAAGACCGCCAAAATTGGCCCCGGAAACAGATGGGAGGAGGTCTATGGGGCTTTAGTTCCTCAAGGGGTAACTGTCGTCGGTGGTCGTGTCGGTCCTGTCGGAGTTGGCGGATTGATGCTAGGAGGTGGACTAAGTTACTTCGCGACCCAACGGGGTCTCGCGTTTGACAACGTCAAGTCGTACGAGGTGGTCCTCGCTAACGGTTCCATCGTCAATGCCTCCGCCAACAACCAGTATTCGGATTTGTATAAAGGATTACGAGGCGGCGGTCCCAATTTTGGCATAGTCACCAACTACGAACTCTACACGTTTCCTGTTGGGAACTTCTCCGTCGATGCACGAGCGTATAATACGAACCAGACCGATGACTTCCTACGCGCTATAGCCGAGTACCAGCAAGAAGGACAACTAGACCCCTTGTCAAGCGTTAGTATCCAAGTACTCGAGACTGGCCCAACGATCATGCTGCTCTACAACGAACCGGTACAGTCGGCTAAGGCGTTCGATGCCTTCTACAATCTTGGGTCGTACACATCGATCGCAGCTTTCAATGGCTCACTCATCGATGTGCTGGCTCTAACCGGATCACGATTTTCGACTGGAAATGTTAGCACGTACGGCGAGACATTTACCCACAAAGTTAATGCAGACTTAAACGTGGACTTGTACAACATCTTCGTCGAAGAGACAGCCAACCTCCCCAGCGGTGCTTCAGGGGCTTGGGTGCCGAACCCAATCGCTGCCAGCGTAGCTACCGTTGGGAAGCAGTACGGGGGAAACTTAATTGGTTTACAGGAGGTTCCGCAACAATGTTCGTTTATCCTTCCATATTGCTATAAAACATTAATACTAATAATCTGTTCTTAACAGGGTATGAATGGTTCATCACATGGACCGATTTGACACAGGAACAGGCCATCTGGAATATATCTCAACGAATAACGCAACGATGCACCGCTGCTACCGCGGCGAAAAACGCGTCCCTGCCATACCTTTTCACGAACACGGCGGGCATGGAACAGAACGTGCTCGGTAGTTTTGGCTCGAAGAATGTCAACACCATAAAAGCGATAGCAGCCAAATACGACCCGGGACAAATATTCCAGAAATTACAGAACGACGGATTCCTCATTAGAAAGTTATAAGAGAGGGAACCCATATTTTGCTCGTTTATTATATTTTATTTTACACCTTGTGAGGACGGCTGGTATATAGACTGGAAGGCTTTGATATGGACGATACCCCCAAAAAGAATTAGTATAATAGATAATAATACATAACAGTTATGACTATTTAGACCTCGTGACTTCGTGATCGCGGGATCTGTAAGATTTGCAGGAAAATAATTTGTTCTGGACTTCGATAAATTCTCAGACGGATCGCACCGAAGTACCTAAAAAGGCAATTGTGCTTCCATTGGTTATGACTTCATAGTTAACCCAGCCTGCCCAGCCAGCTTCATACTCGAAGGGTACTGCCGATTTCGAAGATATATACCTAACGGTCGTCGTATTATGTATTAACCTACTATGTTATAGATCAATACTCATGAAATGAAGTCGATCGAAGAGATTCGGGCTCTCTCGACCATTGACCCTGAACTCGAGCAGGTGAGTCGCACCCATAGCCTACATACTTCCTCCTTATAAATTCATACCTACATATTAGCTCACCGTATATGTCTAGCTGGTCAAGAACGGGCTCGTACTGCCTCCATCATGGGACAAAGACACAAACATACACGAAGTCCGCGCTCTGCTATCCCAAATCGCAGAGACGCAGAAGGACCAAGTAGACCCTCGCTTTGAAGAGAAAGACCTACAAGTCCCTACGAGGGATGATGAACTTATTACGGTGCGCATGCATCGCTTAAAAGAGCGGACTGAGTATAAGGACGGACGTCCAGGAATGCTGATGCTTCACGGCGGCGGGTATAGCATCGGCGACTTGAAAACTGGCGCCCGACTAAGCCGCGTATTCGCGGGCCTCGGCGGCGTTGCCGTGAACGTTGATTTCCGGCTCGCGCCTGAACATCCGTTCCCGGGGCCGGTTGAGGATGCGTTCGATGCCCTGGCTTGGGTTGCGGAGAATCTTGGAAACCTCGGAATCGACCCGGCGAAGGGGTTTGTGGTCGCGGGCGAAAGCTCCGGCGCGAATATGGCACTCGCGGTATCGTACCTTTGGATGACTCAGAGAAAGGATGCTGCCCTGCGGATCACGGGCATATATAGCAGCGCCAACTCGGCGGCAACCGGAGAGACGGTACCTGAGAGATACAGACCTTTCTTCCTAAGTATGGAACAGAATGCCCGCGCTCCTGTGATGGACATCGCAGCCATTGAGCGTATCAAAGGTAAGACAGACACCACACTGTGGAAAAGGCCATCGAGTAGTATTCCCATGCTAAATGAGGTCTGCCTCGTCTTTGCAGAGCTCTACAAGCCGGACCCAAAGAGCCCCATCGCATATCCGATAGCCATTACCGATCCCTCGATCATGCCTCGGACTTACTTCCAGGCATGCGGCCTAGACCCAACGAGAGACTGTACGTTGATTATGGAGCAAGTGTGGAAGGACGCCGGCGTCCAAACGAAGCTCGATATTTATTCTGGCATGCCTCATGTCTTTTGGGCTCTGGGACTTCCGGATTTGGAACAGACTAGGAAGCATGAGGCGGATACTAGGGATGGGCTCTTGTGGCTGTTGAGTTGATCTAATGGACTATCCTAAAAGCGCTCGTAGTGGGATGACAACTCGGCACATTGGTAGGCTTGCAAAAGCTGAACTGAATAATTTTCCACTCCATGAATTGGGACCCTCCGACGGCGGACGATAGTACCGAATCCGCCAACCCGCCAATTCATTTTATGTACTGCGATGTATACAGTACAAATGCACAGTACTTTAGATAACCATTACTGTATTTCTGAGCTTATAGGGACTATAGCGCTGAAGAGCGCTAAAGAGCGCTATAAATTACAGCGTGCTATAGCGCACACTCTCGTTATCACAGCGCCCTTAAATCCTACCCAGGTAATTAATCCTTAAATCAGTTTAAGGGTCAATTGAATAGTCAATTGAGCAGTCAATTGAACAGTCAATTGAACAGTTAATTGAATAGTTATTTTAATAGCTCTTTAATAAGTTCAATGATTACTGTTTAAAGGTCAGCCCCAAGGTGACACGTGACTTTACGACACTCAACGTATGGCACATGACTAGTGTCACATGACCTCCCTTGCTAGGTACAATATAGGTAATGTCGGTAAACCTACCTATCCAATACCTACATACTTACCTTTTATACAACGTATTTTAACCACGTTTGAACCTAACTAATTGATTAATCAATTAAATAATTAATTAATTAGATCGCTTTTAATCTGCAAATGTTTATTTAAGCCTAGCGAATAGCCAGGTGAAGCTTGCAATTCAATTGGATTAATCCCTTATAAATTATAAGGAGCTACGCGCTATAGCACGCTGTAGTTTATAGCGCTCTTTAGCGCTGTAGTCCCTGTAAGCTCAGAAATACAGTAATGGTTATCTAAAGTACTGTGCATTTGTACTGTATACATCGCAGTACATAAAATGAATTGGCGGGTTGGCGGATTCGGTACTATCGTCCGCCGTCCCTTGGCTGTTTATCTTTTTGTTTGATTCTTTACCT
This sequence comes from Annulohypoxylon truncatum, assembly GCF_022578515.1. Classification (NCBI taxonomy): domain Eukaryota; kingdom Fungi; phylum Ascomycota; class Sordariomycetes; order Xylariales; family Hypoxylaceae; genus Annulohypoxylon; species Annulohypoxylon truncatum. Next base: position 193,787 of record NW_025953805.1, read on the forward strand.
TATTTGATATCGTCCCTCACGTTAGGGAAGTAAATAATCATCGTGACAGTGAGGCTTTGTTTCACTCCAACATATCACCTTTTATAATCAACCGTACCGAAGTGAAATGGCCCCTGAATAAGAGCGATGGGACGAGTGAAGAGAAAAGATATGGATTGATATTCTGCTTAATCGCATATTAATACCGTTTCCCCTCCTGCCCCGCCAACCCCCACCAATACATTATTTGTACGTGATTTCAGCAACTATTACATAAATAAATATCAACTAGCAACTTCGATCTAGGCAACTACATAACAAACCCCTTTAAAAGCAGGAAGAAAGCTGCTGTTGTTGATTTCTTGACTTCCTTATCATACTCCCATCAACGTCAAATACCTAGGCACCAAGCACCGCACGAACAGCCTACACATCAACAATGCCTCCCCCAACCCCCCTCACCATTGCGACGCAATCCGTCCAACGCCTCGTCAAGGAAGAAAAGTACTACCGGAAGGAACTCGAGCAGCAAAACGAGCGTGTCAAGAAGCTCGAGACAGACATCAAGAACGAAGGTGAAGGCGCAGACGGCAATGCCGGATACGTGCTGAAGCAGGAGGTATGTTTCGCCTTCCCTTTTCCAACAACTCCTCCCTCCTTTTATATGTACCTATACTTCCTTCATGGAAGTGCTAGACCCAATATATATATAAAATTAGGATATTATGGATGTTAATTAGTCCTCACTACAGCAAAAAGCCAGAGATGAGACCAAAGCCGTCTTCGCGCCCCTGAACGAGCGCATCGCCGAAGCCGTCCAGCGCCTTGAGGAACAGATCGCAACGGCCGAGAGCGAGGAGGGGTCTCCCGAGGAGCTCAAGAAGGCCAAGGAAGCCTTAGAGCTAGGGAAATCTGTGGAAGAGCCGCCTGCCGCATAATGTACCAGGTACCCAGACATGTGGAGGGGACTTACGGACTAGGGGTTTGGTGGTTCGTGTACGACTACGAAGAGGAACTTTATGAATTAATATAGTGATACCACCTTTATTACAAAATGAAGATTAAAGCATCGACTTCAAGATTACGAGAAGTTCACTCGAGTAGAAGGGATTCGTGAATGGGTTTTCGTTATTATCATGCCTATCTGTGTAGACAACCTTCATTCTGCTGTTCTGCTGGGTATAACAACTCCCGCCTGCATGTTGTGATCGGCTATCGCGGACTAGACTTCATAGCTCAGTGGCAATGAGTCTCCAAAACATCACAGCTGAACCTCGCCATGATTAAGCACCCCCCGCCCACCCCCCCAGGAACTATGCCCGACCACCCCTCACCACATCTTCCTTCACGACGTATCCATACCATCCGGCGCCTCCACCGTAATCTGCGGCGTCTCCTGAGACTCATTCTCCGCCATCGGCGTATCGCCCTGCGGCACCTGGTTCTGCTGCTGCGCTCCGGGCTCGCTCATCTCGATATCCTCGCCCTCCTCCGGCTCCTCGTCTCTCGGCTGCTGGCTGCCCGCGCGCTGACTCGGGACCTGGCTACCGGCACGCGAGAAGTCGCCGCTATCGCCTAAGCGAGGCTTCAAGGTACTACCCGCCGCGCCACCAGGACTATCCGGTCGAGGCGTCCGTCCATCACGGCCCCCGCCAAGCAAAGGCGTAGCACCTCCCGCATCGCCCTTAACCGACACAGCGCCGCTCTCGGGCCTCGGCGTCGCATTCCCACTGACCAACCCTCCCCCTCCCCCACCCTTCCCCGGCGTCGGCGCCGCCTCGCCATCCTCCGCATCCGAATCCATGCCCTCGCGCCGCTCAACCTCCTCCTTCTCGTCGCGGATCAGCGCGCGCAACCTCTTGCCCTCCTCGACCAGCCGCTCGAACTGCTCGCGCCGCTCGCGCCACGTGTGCCCGTACGTCTCGCTCTCGCGGCGCAGGCCCTCGCACTCGTCGCCGAGCTTCGCCAGGTTCGCGGCCTGCTCCGCGCGGGGGCGCAGCATGCGGTTGCTCGTGATGCGGTCGGCGAGCTCGTCGAAGCGGCGCCGCTGCGCGAGCGTCGCTCGCGCTTCTTCGAGCTGTGCTTTCAGCCGCGCGTTGCCTTCCCGCACCGACTCCATCGTTTCGAGGATCCGTACACGGTCCGCTGCGTATCGCTCCCGCTCTTGCGCGTTGGCTGTTCCTAAGAATTGCAGCCGCAGGATCTGCGCGTTGAAGGCTTCGAAGTCGAGGATGATGTCTTCTTTTAGCGCGGTGATGTCGATGGTGGCCGGGGCCGCTTCGCCCGCCTCGCCGTTGTTGTTGGCAGTGGTGGTGCTCTCGGGTGGTGGTGTGAGCAGCTTGGCTGGGCTGGTGAAGGCGCTGGGGTGGACGAGGCGTCTGATGAGCCGTTTGAATGATTTCTCCTCGACGTTAAGGAGGCGGGTTTTGTGAAGCTCGTTTTCCTCTCGCTCCTCCAGGAGCCCGAAATTTTGGGATGCCATGATATGGGGATATTGAATTCCAACGATGTTAACGATAGAAAAGGTATGAAGGTGGTAGTTATTGTGTGGAATTTAAAGGTTGGGCGGATGTGTGAATAGGTAAGTTTGAAGTTTAGCTGGGGGTAGCTGTGAATGTTGGAAATGGAATTTGGTTGAACGCGGTTGGCTTATCGATTATTTTCTTATCGATAGATGTCACCGTCCTTTCAATGGAAAAGCTGCAGTAAATGAATATTGTTTATATCAATATTTCCTTACCTAAGCGCGATCCTAGGTACTTGGGCACAGAATGTTTTATCTGGATAATACTCCTTTTCATCGCTCTTGAAAAGATATTTGGCATATCATCGACAAAATGTCTTCATGAAATATCAATATGAACACTTCAAATTTCAATATGTTTGTAATTGGGAAGAATATGGCTCATTAACAGCCCCCTATTTTGAGTCGTCTATCATGACTTTGTACATACAACCAAGACACATCCTACGCTTGCTATATACCATAGATCTAAAGCGTATAATGGTTTTTCATCATGCTTTCACTAAATTCCTAGCTCTCCGCCTCTCGTCCTCGTTGAGTACCCATTGAATGCCGTCTTCCCCATCCTCACTGCTTAGCTCTTCCCACTCCTCTTCTTCCATGTTGGCGACCATAAGTATTTGGGTTACTCTCGCGAACATTTCTCTAACAGACCAGTTCCCCCTGGAGACGGTGCTGATTATACCCGAGAAATCTCGGTCCATGCGTATTGCGCCGTACGCGCTCGTCTTCCCGCTGTAGCTCCATACTCTTTTCTCGAGCGTCTTGGCCAGGTCCGTCGCCGTGAGATCCACAAGTGCGGTAAACGTTTTAGGAGTCATCAATCGCGCGATTGGTTTCATTAGTGCGTCCCATCCACGCTCAAACCTCCGCTGGACGCGATCTATCATCTCGTCCTCGTCTTCGTCATTTTGACGGGCGATTTCGGCGAGTTCATCTTCGGACCGCCAATAATCTGCATCGCGGAAGGCTTCGACGAGAACGGGCTTTAGTCTTTGCTTGACAACAAAAGTAAAAAGCACTTTCAAGGCATCTGATATCAGTTCACCAGTCTTAATAGCGAACGTGGAATTCAGTGTATTGAGTGCTGAGGTTACGAATGTGACGTCGTGTTCGAACGGGAATTTTGTTGCTAAGGGGTTAGATTGAGATGTCTCATTAGGTTGATCAGGAGAAGTGCCCAGCTGCGATGCAATGATGCGAGCCAAGTAATCTTTTGCAACGTCCAAGCTATTGATGAGCACAATGAAAGCAATAATTTTGTTCTCGGGCGGAAGGCCTCCTTGGACTGTCGGCTGGGGGTAGGATTCATCTCGCATTCTCCGCTGTACCATTCCGATGAAATCGGATCCTAATACTCTTCCGACGTCCGGGATGACCGAGGCTGCTACGTCGCGCTGCGATGTTGATATAGCTTTCTGGGTTATAGTACTGACGATATACATAATATCATCCACAGCTGATATTATATAAGGCGCATTTCCGTCGATAGACTTGTTGATATTGAGTGAAAGGCCACTAGGTGATTCGTCGAGTTGAAATGCCTTCTCAACAGACCTCCTGAAAAAGAACATGGCCAAAGAATTGTATGGTATTGTAAGCTTTCCTGAGATCTTTCGGCCAAGATTAGATTTCGTAACGACCTCTGGTATTGATAGAGGAGCATCTTCGGGAGTATTTGGGTCCTATAAAACACTGAGGTTAGCTATTGGCGTCTCGAAATCATAAAAAAATAGTTAATTACCTTGCATTTCCCAGCAAGAAACCTCGAGTATAATGCCCATCGTCCAAGCATGACGGAGATCTCACTGAGTAGACTGTCCACTTCCTTCATATCCACACCTTCGTCCTCGCTGTTCCGTGTGTTGGTCCCGCCGCCTAGCGCTGGCGAATTCATACGTGGTGTACCTGTAAGCGTTCTCTGTGGTGGAAGGAAGCTCTGTACTAGGAAAGAGAACGGATAACTCTTTGCATCTGTGAGTTTCCTATCAACACCTCTCTCATCACTCCACGAATCCAAAATAATGCCGCCTTGCACATCAGCCTCCATCTGGAGCCTCTCTATAACTTTTACCATCTTGCCCTCACCATAATGTCTCTCCACAAGTCCACCATGGCTTTCAACTATCTGAGCTATGTGTTCAAATAGCTTTGTGAGAGCATTAGCATAGAAGAACCCATCTTTCTTCCCGGCATCTCCAGGTGCTGCCCGGAGAGTCGCCCTAGCCGTGCCAGCAACACCCTGGCATACATATCGCCCATATACATCTAATCCAACGTCGCCTCTTCCTATTAAAGGAAATAGTTTGAAAAATCTCGTGACTTTGGCGCCGTCGCCGTCTTTGGCCGCCTTTTCGAACTCCCGTAGGAACAGGCCGCATAAGCTTTCTTTGGCGTTTTCAAGAGTCACCCACGGCGCATCTGGCACTTCAACACTCGGTACCATAGAAGCCGCAAAGCCACCGCGTATTATGGGTTCGGGCACCTTGCTGGCGCGGGAGATGTAACCAGCCGCGGCCTCCCAGTCCTGCGGCGCACCCATGCTACCGACGACTCCATGGACGCAGGCCTTGAGCTCTGCAACCTGTTCCACTACCTTCAGTGTTTGCTGCACTCTGTCCTTTTCCAAGTCGAGATCTTTAACTCGGCTAGAAAGCCGACCTGCAGTGTCGGCAGCTGAGGAAAGCATGCCATTGCTAATAGATCTTGTTGCGATAACTTGGGAGCCTAGATTCGCACGGAGTAGATCGAGCCGTCCTAACTCTCGAGATAGGTCTGCTTGGGAGGAGAGAAGCGCATTAAGGCGACTTGTTACGCTGGTCTCGCGGACGTGTAGGGCAGCCAATGCGGCGCGGACGTCGGAAAGCGTGGAGGCATCGTGAATAGAAGGACCTGAACCTGAGGTCGAGTTGGCGTTCAGCTTATTAGTCGGTTTCTGCGTTGTTGGCCCCGAGGAGTTGCCATTGGGGATATTGTTGGCGGACATTGGGACATCGATTGTGGGAGGCGCATAGCGAGCGACGTAAGATGTCGAGCCTAGCCTGAAGTTGTAAAGTGTGGACTGGGAAGTTGGCCAGTTCGTCCAACCAAGTTTGAACCAACAGTGGTGGTCGATTCTACACCCCGCCTAAGCGATACAAAACCGATAGGGCTTAGCGACATGGTGGAAGAGTTTAACCACTAAATGCAAAGCAATTACGCCCTGAATCCCCTGAACTAAAAATAATTATAGCGCCATTTAAGCTTCGGGGTACATTGAGTACACCTCCAGTCTTAATCGATAAGCTTCCAATTGTAATTTTTAGTTCAGGGCCTATATCGTCATCGTTGTCGCCTGTACTTTTTTATGAGTCACTTTCCATAAATTTTATTTTCATAGCAAATAGAACTTATAGACGGTTCTTAAGAGATCTTGAGATCTTTTAACTGGTTTACCGAAGTACAATAACCAGGACATATTTAATCTATCAGAATTTCACAAATACCTATACAATCAAGCAAGTTGGCGCCTAAGATCTTGGGTCTAAGACTGAAAACTGTTCGAGCTGCTTTTCACTCCTACAGCACAATGTCTCAAGATCTCCCGAGAATGAAGACCCGCGTCCTTAGGGTACCAGAGAAGGATTTAGGAAAATTTAGAGGAGACGAGGAATATGAGCAATCAGGATTATGGGAGGTCTCTCAAACTCCATCACCCAGTCTCCAAATCCTTCATGAGGCTGCAGATTATCTGAGGACTAAGGATACACCAGTTGCGTTCCCAACTGAAACCGTCTATGGGCTTGGAGCGGATGCAACGCGAAGCAGTGCGGTTAGGGGGATCTATACTGCGAAGAGGAGGCCAGCAGATAACCCCCTAATCATTCACGTCTCAGATTTGGACATGCTTCGAAGGGTCCTAACCCCTGAGGATACGACCAACGGTACGACCAATGGCAAAACAAACGCTAGAACAAATGGCACAACGGAAACTATCCATGATAGAATACCTGAGATATACAAGCCTCTCATAGAACGATTCTGGCCAGGACCCTTGACGATACTGCTTCCCAATCCAACTCCGTCCAAGTTAGCCCCTGAAGTAACGGCCGGGCTGAAGACCTTTGGTGTTCGGATGCCGAAGTCACCGCTTGCCCTCTCACTTATCAAACTAACGGGTGCACCCCTAGCAGCTCCATCAGCAAATGCCTCTACGAAACCTTCACCAACTATGGCTGAGCACGTACTCGAGGATCTAGATGGCCGTATCGAACTAATCCTTGATGGTGGCCCTTGTCACGTTGGAGTTGAAAGCACAGTAGTAGACGGTTTATGCGATCCTCCTTTAATTCTAAGGCCTGGCGGAGTCAGCATAGATGAATTACGGAGCTGTGCCGGATGGGAGAAGATCGAAAAGGGGTATAAAGACCAGAGCGAGTCAGGCAAAGCTGCACCAAGAGCTCCCGGAATGAAATACAAACATTATAGTCCCAAAGCGAAGGTGGTTCTGTACGAGGCGAGTTTCGCCGCAGCTAAAGACGGCATTCAGTCCGAGGACTTCGATGCGTTCGTACAAAATCGGCAATCACAGGAAGACCCACATGTCGGTATAATACGAACTCGATATTGGAAACCTGCTGCTGGACTGCAATGCGGTGACTTTGAAAAGCGGGAAACGGTAAAGACGGAGACTAGTCAGGGGAGTCAGGAGGCAGCTGAGCTTGATGTTCAAGAAACAGCACTTTATGATACCACGAGTGGAGCTTCGATCGGGAAGCTTATGGATATAAGCATAGGGGCGGACACTAGGAGCATAGCGCAAGGACTCTTTTCGGCGCTACGGGAACTGGATAGACGAGGTGCGGATATCATATTTGTAGAGGGTACAGTAGACGATGAAGATATCGGCGCGGCGGTCATGAACCGGCTGCGCAAGGCAGCTTCTCGGATTAGGTCGTAGATCATAGCCGGCACGACCACGCCGTCTATCTCAATGCCAACACTTCGTTAAGAATAAAATAACGACTTTTCAACCAACGCCATGCCAGAGTCTACGTTTAAGGCCATCTCATAATCTTTACCTGAACTGCGCCTCTCACAAGCCTTGCCTCAACCAATCTGTCAACTTGGCCTTTCCTAATTGCGCCAGGTTGTTCACTCCTTGTTCGCTAAGGTCGATGCGGCTGAGGTTAACATCTTGCGTCGGTGCCTTGCTGACTCTCTGTACGATGATTGTTGGGTCGGTCTCTAGGATGATGCCATCGTCCACAATCTCGTCGATAGCGAGTGATACCAAGTCGTAGTTTTCAATTATCGTTCGCTTGTCAACCGATTGCCTTGCGCCCAGTTAGCTTTAAATCCAATCGAATCCCTAAACTAGTCGACATACTTAAATAGTAGGTGTAGCGAATCTCGCAGTGCCAAGATGACGTTGTATAGGAGGACCTCGTTCTCGTCCACGCCACCCACAACATACATCATCACATCTGACTCCATCTTATACAGAACGATTCGGTTGTCGTAAAGGATGATGTCGCCAGTCTGTTTTGCCGTCTTCTCTAGTAGACCTTTCTCGAACGTCTTCTGCGACTTCACATCTGCGAATGGCCCGCTAGGTTGGTGATGAGGAGTTGATGCTATAAGAGACTCTTGTCAGCAGCTACAACACCTCAAAGTCATAAGATCGAGAAGAGGTCGAGCATACAAGCTGTGGGCGCATGGTGGGGAGAGCTGTAGTATTTCGCGAATATCCTAGAGCCATCATCGATGTTAAGAATGATGATGGCATTCACCGAGGATAGGGACATCCCAGGCGCCATTTTGAAGGTTTAGGTACGTATTAGGTTTTAGATAGAGAACAATTGTGTAATAAAATTTCAGGACGTCGTCTAGTAATTGTCTATAGCACCAATGTCAATTTCAAGTACCAATGCCAGCATAGGAAGTGTTCAAGGTGTAAGGTACATGGAGTGCATGTGGCATTTGGCTAGAGTGGGTCCAAATGAGATGGATAAACTGTTTTAGCGGAACCGCAGTCAAGGGTCCCCCGCACAATCTATACACAAGCCAGCATAATATTATACTATACTTGTACAAAAGTAAATAGAGCAATTAAGTAGTTGCACAATTTCCACTTTACGCGAAAGAACGCGCTAACCCCCTTTCGACGCGTCCCCGTTTTACGCGATTTCTCTAGGGCGGTATCTGGATATCCCACTTTCCTGGCTTGATCTTCCCCATCACCCACTTTCTTCTCAAGCCAACTTCCACTTCGTAACCAAGTACTGTCTTCTCGTTGCATTTGACCATATCATAGTCAAGATGTCGTCGCCCTCTACTCGCCGTACGCGAGGCTCGCAAGCCGGAACTCCACGTCGGAGTGCACGAAATTCTCAAGTGCCCCAAAGCAGTCCCGCCAACGGGGGGGCGTCACAAAATGGATCGCAGAATGGGAACAATTTGGCTCCCAATCCCCCATCTCAATTAGCATCAAGCCCCCTATTTTATCAGTCATCTCCGGCCCCTGGAAATGATAGGAGTTCACCTGCCATACGCCACAACACCGACAGCCAGAGCACCAATGCCAACACCGGTGCAGCGCCCAGTTCGCCGCTACGCCGCATGGGAAGCGATGGCGATCGCACACCCAGAGCTAGTAGATCACTTATGGGTGGTGAGAATAGATTCATCATTGGTGAAAAATCACGAATATACTGATCAATTCCTCAGAATCATCACCCATTCGATATGAACCGAGTTCAAGCCCTGGACCTGGGCGTAATTTGCACCCACAATCCGACCTTCGAAGCGAGAGCAGTAACTTATTTGTTGGCCCAACTGATACCCCACGGGCCAACAGGGTTAATCGAAGAGGTGACATCAACTCCGAGATTTTCAGTAGTGCTGGCCGAGGAGGCAGCCGTGTCATCTTGGATGATGCTGGGCGCGTAGTCCGAGAGATCCATTCCGACGCGGCAACCTTTTCTAATTTAGACCCGAATACGACCGATGCCAATGTTCTCGGCGGCCAGGACAATGCGACAATATGGGGTACTACCGTCTCCATCGACGATACATACGCTGCATTCAAGGATTTCTTGCGGAATTTCACCAAGAAGTACCGCATGTGGGGTGAGGGAATGACGACAGAGCAGACAGATGCTGATCCTGAGAGTACAACCAAACCGTACTGGGAAGAGTTAAATAACATGCTCATCCTTGGTCAACGAATTCTCTATGTCAACATCCAGGACTTCAAACTATACCCGCCTACCAGGAAGATGTGGCACCAAATCCAGCACTACCCACAAGAAATCGTGCCCCTCATGGACCAGTCTGTCCATGATATCATGATAGAGCTCGCGCAGGCTGAAATGTCTAGGCAAAGGAGCCAGAGCCATGCGACAGCAGCAACGCCCCGTAATGGTGCACCAAGTTCGGACATGCAGTTCCCGAGCTCAGAGCACGGCGATGAGCCTCAACCTTCGCAACAACGACCTCCACAAGGGCCTACTCTAGAAGAAAAGGTCATGGATCAGACTTACATGACCCGGCCTTATGGCCTTGATGAAGTCATAAATCTACGTGATCTTAATCCCTCCGACATGGATAAGCTCATCTGTATTAAAGGTCTTGTGATCCGTACAACGCCAGTTATCCCAGACATGAAGCAGGCCTTTTTCCGATGTAGCGTCTGCAGTCACTCTCTTCTAGTCGGCCTCGACCGAGGCAAGATTCGAGAGCCTACCGAATGTCCACGATACCTATGCGACTCTAAGAACTCTATGCAAATCATCCATAACAGATGTGAGTTTGAAGACAAGCAAGTCATCAAATTGCAGGAAACACCCGATGCCGTGCCTGCTGGACAGACACCGCACTCAGTGTCAGTCTGTGTTTATAACGAGCTGGTGGATTTCTGTAAGGCTGGTGACCGCGTCAAGATTACGGGTATCTACCGTGTGAGCCCAGTGAGGGTTAATCCGCGGCAACGCTCAGTCAAGAGTGTTTTCAAGACGTTCGTCGATGTTGTTCACGTCGCCAAAGTCGACAATAAGCGAATGGATATGGATCCCTCCACTCTCGATATTGAAGTTGACGATTCGGAAAACCATATCGAAGAGGTACGAAAGATCAGTCCTGAGGATGAAGAGAAGATTAAGGCTACCGCTGCTCGTCCGGATATTTATGAGCTTCTCGCTCGATCACTGGCTCCATCCGTTTACGAGATGGACGACGTGAAGAAGGGCATACTCCTCCAGATGTTTGGAGGAACGAACAAGACTTTCGAGAAAGGAGGTAGTCCAAAATATCGAGGTGACATAAATGTCTTGCTATGCGGTGATCCGTCGACCTCAAAGTCTCAGTTGCTCAAATATATCCACAAGATTGCTCCTCGTGGTGTATACACCAGCGGCAAAGGATCTTCTGCTGTTGGTCTCACCGCGTACGTCAGTCGTGACCCCGAGACTCGGCAACTGGTACTCGAGTCTGGTGCATTGGTCTTGTCCGACGGTGGTGTATGCTGCATCGACGAGTTCGATAAAATGTCCGATTCTACCCGCTCTGTTCTTCACGAAGTGATGGAACAGCAGACGGTTTCAGTAGCTAAAGCTGGTATCATCACGACGTTGAACGCCAGAACCAGCATTTTGGCATCAGCCAATCCGATTGGTTCTCGATACAACCCGGACCTACCTGTTCCCCAGAATATTGATCTACCACCTACACTATTATCACGATTCGATCTCGTTTACTTAATTCTCGATCGAGTCAACGAGTCGACAGATCGCAAGCTGGCTCGCCATTTACTTTCTATGTATCTTGAAGATAAACCTCAATCCGCCCCGACCAATAACGAGATATTAGTAAGTTCATTAAATGGAACTCATTAGAAAATGTATCACTAACAGAATCTTCAGCCTGTGGAATTTTTGACATCCTATATCTCATATGCTCGTAATCACGTCCATCCAACCCTTTCTCAAGACGCCTCGCATGCACTTGTTGAGGCATACGTCAAGATGCGCAAATTAGGACAAGATGTCCGTTCAGCTGAGAAGCGTATTACCGCCACAACCCGTCAGCTTGAGTCGATGATTCGTCTCGCCGAAGCGCATGCCAAAATGAGACTGTCCACGACGGTCACCAAAGGCGATGTTGAGGAAGCTGAGCGACTTATCCAGTCGGCGCTGAAGACTGCGGCTACCGACTCTCAGGGCCGCATTGATATGAGTCTTCTTACGGAAGGTACTAGTGCCGCAGAAAGGAAACGCAAGACCGAGATCAAGGAAGCTGCCCTACGTCTTCTCGACGAGTTGACCAGTGGCGGACAGAGTGTGCGATGGAGCGAAATCAGCAGGAAGCTAAACGAAGGATCGAGTGTTCCGGTTGAGCCAGCCGATTTTGCCGAGACAATGAGGGCCCTCGAGATGGAGGGTTCTATAATGATCACGGGTGAGGGTGCCAGAAAGAGCGTGAGACGTGTGACGAGCGTCGCGTAATTAGGACGGGAAGTGGACGAGAATCAGGTTTGGTTCCTGGACTAATGTACGAGTTGTGGGGTTAACGTCATCGGGCAGTTCGTCTATGCTGGCTGGCATCTTAGATATGGTTAAACGTTCAAGGAACTGGACATGAGCTACAGAAGTGTGACGAATTAATGATGGAGTGAATTAAGAAAATATTGAACATCTGATGAAAACATGTAAATATCTGCTTTCGGCTTGTGCTACTATCTCGGCAGCCTCAAGGCTGAACTACGTCGTTTTCCTCGGCAAGTCAACTCCCGAATGGCTACATGTAACGAGCCCCCTAAAGATAGCTTGTCCTACGTAACGTAACGATGTCTATTAAACTCGAGGACTACAGGAAGCGACCTGGTTTTTCTGTTTATAGAAAACCCAAAAGGTGTTTGTAAGAGCTCTCCAAATATTACACTATGCAAGACTCGCAGCTGGAGTCCAGTTTTGTCGATCTACACCAACTGTCATTGGTGCGCAGTGACGTCAACCCTTCTCCTCACGTTTCAAAGAAATGGACCACGATACGCCGATATCGAAAGCGGGCGGTTCGTATACCTCAGGTTTTGGCGATGATCTTCATAGATTAGGGGCGCTCGCTTTTCTTTTTCCTCTCTGTTTCTCTGGCCTTGGTCTAACTACGTAGGTACTCTAGAGTAGAGTATACGCTTCGTTCTTTACACACGGCCCCCTCTTTTTATAGGCTATAGGCATACGTAAGGAGATTACAGGAAGGATTACACGAACGGACTTCGACGCCACAATGGCTTATAACTCCAAAGATAACTACCCGCGCCCGGACTTCGTCCACGGAAATCACAGGTGGACGCCCATAAACGACGGCTGGTCCATCCTCTTCGACGACGAGGACGTCGGGCTCAGGGAGCAGTGGCACATCGCCGGGGTCCCGGACAAAGTGTCCGTCAAACCCACCGCCACCGACGCGGAGGCGGAGGCGCTCGCCCAGCGGCTCGCCGCCTTCCCGGAACTGAAAGAGAAGGGCTTCCAGGCCCCCCGGGACCGCACGTACGAGAAGCGCCCCATCAACGTGCCCTTCACCTTCCAGACCAAGGCCTCGGACATCGACGACAACGACGCGCACGAGGTGCTCTGGTACGAGCGGACGGTCGCCGACCCGCGCTCGGACGCGGAGAGGGGCGCCGGAGACCGCGTGCTGCTGCGCTTCGGCGCCGTGGACTACGACGTCACCGTCTGGGCTGCGGGGTATCCCGTCGCGGCGCACCGCGGCGGCCACGTGCCGTTCGAGGTCGACATCTCGGACGCGCTGGCGCGCGCCGCCGCCGCGCAATCGACGGAATTTTTGCTGGTGCTGAGGATCCGCGACTCCCCGCACGACCTGGCGCAGCCGCGCGGCAAGCAGTACTGGGCGCCGCAGCCGGAAAGCATCTTCTACCACCCGTCGAGCGGCATCTGGCAGCCGGTGTGGCTGGAGGTCGTGCCGCCGACGCGTGTGGGGGATAGCTCCGCGGGCACCGTGCTGCGCGCTAATAATATTAAAGAAGGGCTCCTCGAGGCAAGGGTCTCGGTGCTGGGAAGGCGTGCGGGACACGCGTATGCCGTTGAGATCGAGGGGAGTTTGCACGGTGTGAAGGTCGCGAGTAAGCAAGAGAACGTGCCGGCGGATAAGGATTACGTGTTTGTGAATCTGGGGCTGGAGCTCAGTGATGAGCAGAAGTCGGGCGCGCCGCCGAGTTTGGCGGAGTGCGCGCCGTATTACGATACCCATAGCTGGAGGGGCAACCTCGCGCTGTGGAGCCCCGAGCACCCGACGCTGTATGATATTTCGATTCGGCTGTATGATGGCGAGGGCGCGCTGCTGGACGAGGTGACGACGTATACCGGGTTCCGGCACCTGGACTGGAATAAGGGCGACCGCACGTTCCGGCTCAACGGGTGGCCGCTGTTCCAGGCGCTGGTGCTGGACCAGGGGTACTGGCCGGAAACGGGGCTGACGCCGCCGTCGCCGGAGAGCCTGAAGAAGGATATAGAGATCTCGAAGCGCATGGGGTTCAACGGGTGCCGCAAGCACCAGAAGGTCGAGGACCCGGTGTTCTTGTACTGGGCTGATAAGCTCGGATACCTGGTCTGGGGCGAGATGGCGAACGCGTACGAGTTCAACGAGGACTACGCGGAGAGGTTCAGCCAGGAGTGGTTGGAGGCTGTGAAGAGGGATATTAATCACCCTTCGATCGTCACTTGGACGCCTGTTAATGGTGTGTGAAAATTACCCCTGTTATGATTTGCTGTTTGGAGTGAGGGCTAACTTGGTTACAGTATGTCTACAAATTTCTTGCTTTTCACCTGCATTTACATTGTTTCCTCTCTCGAACTCGGACGATGTTTCTATAGACGGTATTCAAGCATTCGGTTTTGGAGATATGCTAATGTGTAACAGGAGAGCTGGGCCTACCCTGACCTGAAAGGCAACGTGGAGCAGCGAAATCATATCCGCTCGCTCTACTACCTCACAAAGTAAGAACCCCAGCAACCAATCACTCATCGAGCCCAACGAGAAAATTACCCCTAACCCCTAATCACAGAACCCTAGACCCAACGCGCCCCATCAACGACAACTGCGGCTGGGAGCACGTCATCACAGACCTAAGCACCTTCCACGACTACTCGGACGCGCCGGAGCTAGCCAAGACATGCTCTACTTTAGAAGGCATCCTAGGCAAGAAGCTCGGCGATCGCGACTTCTTCGTGGGGCCCACTACCTTGCCCGACGGCAGAAAGGACAAGGGCACGAAGCACAGGGAGGGGGCGCCGGTGATCTGCTCCGAGTTCGGGGGCGTGAACATCGCGCCGGCGAAGCGGGACGAGGGCGGCGAGAGGGATTGGGGATATACGACGGCGAGCGACCCGCGAGACCTGCTGAAGCGGTTCGATAGGCTTCTTAGGGCGGTCGTGGAGCCGGGGCATATTTGTGGGGTTGTTTATACGCAGTTGTGAGTACCTACCTACCAACCCGCTACGATCGTTTTTAAGGGGAAGGAAGGGGAGAGGAAAAATAGGGGTGGGTTGAGGGTGTTGAGCGCTGATTACTAATACGTATTGTGTGACTGTAGGTCCGATGTCGAGCAGGAAGTCAACGGCCTGTATTCGTTCGATAGGAGGGAGAAGATCCCGGCGACGGAGGTCAGCAAGATTGTCGAGGAGGTGATTAAGGTGTACTATGATAGTCTGCCGAAGGATTAGTGATACCCGAGGACTTGGGATTAAGGTCTAGCGGCCTGTCTTGGTGGAGGGCCCTGGCTAAGTATTTAGGCAAGAGATGAATGGATTAGGTATTATGGAAGAGATGGGCATTTTGGAGGATAGGTATATTTGATAAATTATATGAATCTATTATTGAATTGGCACATTGGTGGTGATACTTGGGGTTACTGCGGAATGAGCTCTACATGTTTGATTAAGAAGTTGGGCGTATTCATATCTCGGAGCTACTATCAAATTACAATGTGGCTAAGAAGTTATCCATGGTATGAGTCTGCTCGGTTCCTTTATTCAACACTCAAGTAATGTGAACTGCGGCAATAGGGGCTTGCTGCATAGAACATTTTTGTTGAAATGGGACTAGATAAGCATCATGAGCAGTAATAATTTTTGTGTAGTTGATACCCATCTGTTTGCACATAGCACAAATGTAATCGGGCCTCAAGGCTAGCAATATGAGTGGTGATGTGGAAGCAAACTGTTCAAAACCTTAGCTTAGTAGTGAAACTTCAATGCGCAATGATTAGGGGAGTCAAAATATTGATTTCGTAAGTAAAAATAGGGGTTACCTGAAAGGTCCAAAGGAACATTCGGATAGGTAGTGCTAGATAATGGTAAAAAGAAAAAAAAGAAAAAGAAAAAGAAAAAATTACCAGGTGCTGGACTTGAACCAGCAACTTCGCGGAGCAATTCTTCATCTATGATGCAGCTGGCTACTAATCCACAACGGAGGTGAATTCAAGAGGTATGACATGTAACACAGTTTGCTAACCAACTACACCATATCAGAAATGCTCTTGGAAGAACGCCTTGTTTAACCTGGTGCCTGATTTGATTGTAGAATAGTATATAACTTTGACAAGCTGGTCAGTGACAAGTCGTAGGATGACTGGAATAGATTTCGAGTTTAGATTCATAATCTCTAGAGTCATAATCTATGTATCCTGTCACCCATTCACAGATATGCAATTACCCACTACGTGGGGGCACGAGCTTAAAGATGATGTGCAGGGATTCCTATGGAATACCGGTGGGGCGGAAAAATAACGCAGCGATCCAATGACGAGGACATTAATTGTAAGGTGCCGTCCAGGGTATCGGTTATCATGGATTAACCTCAACCTTGGAACTCCCAATCGCCACTAAAGCTTCCCGTTCTTCCAGACACCAATTCCCAATTGGACTGAACACAACGGATATGGCGTCGCTATATCGCATTGCCGGCTGCGGCGCCAGGCGTCTGCAGCGAGCAAAGTCCGCGATACCAGCTATACGCGCATTTTCACAGTCCGCTTTGCGCAACGCCGACATCCCCGAATACCAGCCCACTATCCTCAGACCCATCGATCCCAACACCATCCAAGGCCTGCCGCGCACAGAGGCCGAGCGTGAGCCAGATGTCACCCAGCGAAAGATGCGCCACTACACGGTCAACTTCGGTCCCCAGCATCCCGCCGCCCACGGTGTGTTGCGATTAATTCTCGAACTGAACGGAGAGGAGATCCTTCGAGCCGATCCTCACGTCGGCCTGTTACACCGAGGAACGGAGAAGTTAATCGAGTACAAGACATATCTACAAGCCTTACCATACTTCGACCGACTAGACTACGTCTCCATGATGACGAACGAGCAATGCTTCTCTCTTGCCGTTGAGAAGCTGCTAAACATAGAGATCCCAGCAAGAGCCAAATGGATTCGAACTATGTTTGGAGAGATCACACGAATTCTTAATCACCTCATGTCCGTTCTATCACACGCCATGGACGTTGGTGCTTTAACACCTTTCTTATGGGGTTTTGAGGAACGAGAGAAGTTGATGGTAAGTTAAATTCATCGATAAAGCACAGCGATTTGTAGCTATATGTCTATCTACGTGATGCACCCATTGTACTGCAATAATTAAAAGCTAAAGCTAACATGATAACTCTTCTCCATAGGAATTTTATGAACGTGTTTCTGGTGCCCGTCTTCATTCAGCCTACGTCAGACCTGGTGGTGTTCACCAAGATATCCCGATTGGTCTCCTTGACGATATCTACCAATGGGCTACTCAGTTCGGTGACCGAATTGATGAAACTGAGGAGATGTTAACAGACAACCGTATTTGGCATCAAAGATTGAGGGGTATCGGTGTTGTCACGGCTGAGGATGCTCTTAACCTTTCCTTCTCGGGTGTTATGTTAAGAGGATCTGGTGTTCCTTGGGATATTCGCAAGAGCCAGCCGTACGACGCATATGACCAGGTTGAGTTTGATGTCCCTGTGGGAATCAAGGGTGATTGCTATGACCGATATCTATGCCGAATGGAAGAGTTTCGTCAGTCTCTCCGAATCATTCACCAATGCCTTAATAAGATGCCAGCTGGCCCTGTCCGAGTTGAGGATTACAAGGTATCGCCACCTCCACGAGCAGCAATGAAGGAGAATATGGAAGCTTTGATCCACCACTTCCTCCTGTACACCAAGGGTTATTCCGTTCCTCCCGGCGAGACGTACTCCGTGATTGAAGCACCAAAGGGAGAAATGGGTGTGTACTTGGTGAGCGATGGAAGCGAGAGACCATACCGTTGCTCGATCCGTGCCCCTGGTTTCGCACACTTGGGTGGCTTCGACCACGTTTCCAGAGGACATTTACTTGCGGATGCGGTGGCGGTTATCGGTACGATGGATCTGGTGTTCGGTAAGTGAAATGCCTCCCAAGCGTTGAAAAAAGCAAAAAACAAGTACTAACCAATATGTCAACGCAGGTGAGGTTGACAGGTGATAGCCTTTCATGGCAGGCTAAAGTCCAAAAAAGGGAATTGCTCGGTGCGAACCTTAGAATTCACTTTCATAAGCATCATGTATGATAGTCGTCGTTGAGGGGACAACGTACCTAAGGTAAAGCATCGAGGCGTCACGGCGCCTCCGTAAATATGATGAACATTGCAAATGCCGTGAGATCTTATTAAGTCTTTTTCCCGTCCTTTGTGTTTTGTTCACGATCACATTTGCTCATTATGCTTCCATCATATTTCACTACCAAAAAGATTGCGTCTCAGCGAGTTGTTGGTACCGAATCCTTTTTTTTTCTAGGTTTCTCTCCTTTTTAGGATAAGCTAATTGTGTGCACACCGTATCTCGCCCCTAATAATGCCATGTATATGGCGTGAATATTCTTGGTGGACCGCCTTAAAAGGTGGCAGGCCGATGATCATGGATCTTCGGGTAATACAGCTCGCAGTCCTCGAAAGGAGGCATGTGGCTGTCGCCCTCGGGGCCGGCGCCGATAGGGAGACCCACGATGGGTACGTCGTTCACGTTGTACGCAATCACTTGCATGTCGACTGGGCGTGGAATTGGCATCGTGTCGCCATGGGTGCTACCATCGTTCGTATGGCTAAGGTTGGGGGGAGCGCAGGCCCAACGTGCGGGCTCACCGAACGAGCTAGGCTGATGTCCGCGAGGGAAGGAGGGCGTGGTATGGTCGGGAGGAATGTGAAACTTCCATGCGTCTGCGTCGTATGGGCTCTGCGTGGGTGCTGGCATGGGCAGAACGGGTGTCGGACCATGCATGGACGGGGTTGGCACAGAGGAGACGGATGGGAAATGGTGTCGCATAGCTTGCGATAGCTCCTCGTCGAAGTTACCAGAGTACTGGTAAGGTTGCTGGGTCGATGCCTCAGCCGGCGTGTTGGTAGGAGCGGGAACATATCCATCGCTGTGGAAGCCCGGAGTGCCATATTGCAAGTCGTCATTGCTCTGGGACTTGTGGATACCAAAAGAAGTGTCCTCATGCTCCTCTTGTTTGGGTGCGTACTCATAAGAGAAAGAGAAGTCAGAGAAGTCGTTGTTCATCATCTCGTTGGCTATGTCCTCGGGCATCAGTTCATCTAACATGTGCGCGTACTGCGCCGGGTACTTGTCGAACGAGCAGCGGCAGTTGCACTGGCCGTTCTGGTGGCGCTCGCTGTGCTCGGCGATCCACTCCGCTCCGTATTGGCTCATCATGCGGGTCGTGACTGCGATCTTGCTGTCGGGCCCCTCCCTAGTCTCGTACATGGGGGGAAAGTGTGAGCCCCCGGATGTTGCTGTTGCCGATGATGCCAGTGTGGCAGATGAGGCAACCGACTCACCCCGCACGTACTGCTGCGGGTGGAAACAGTCATTGTTAAAGTGATGCGGGTGGTAACTAAGATCACCGGGCTCTTCCTTCTTCACTGCGACTTCCTTGTCTTTACCCTTGCTTTCCATGCCCTTTCCCTTGCTCTCTCCTTTTCCCTTGTTCTTACCCATGTTACCAGCGGGACGGCCGTGCGGCTCAAATTCGCTAGGACCGGCGCTAGAACGGCCGAAGCTAGCATTGGCGCCCAGATCGAGACCGGCCATGCCGAAGTCGAAGTCGGCGGGCATGCCAAAGATCTCGTTGATGGAAGGCAGGGGGCCATGGGGTATGTGAGGACTCACGGCGGCCGTGGTAGATGGAGTGAACTCCGCCGCTGAGGGAGAGAAGTGGAAAGATTCGCGAGGTGACGAGGGTGGCTCTTGCTTCACGATGGGTGCTAGGATGACGGTGGGGGAGGAGGAATCCGATCCGCTGGATTGCCCGTCCGTGGCGGCGGATGTCTGGCTCGTCATCGTTGCGCTCCTTTCACGGGCGCGGAAGCGCGCTGCGAAGGCCTCTTGGCTGATGTCCTTCATGTCCTCGGCGTCCTCATATTGCGAAACGACGCGAGGCTGCTGCAGGTGCGGGAAGCGAAGTGGGCAGTGGCACGCCCCGCGAGCGTGCATGAACTCATGTTCATGCACAATAATATTCACCCAGCGACCGTGTACGATTCGTGCGCAAGATGGACACATCGTGAAGGCTAAGAGCGGGCGACAAGCGGGCAGGGGACAGATGGGGTTGACGTGCGACTGTGTCGTCATGGGGCAGGGTCGCTTCACGGGGATAGAGGTATGGCCACAGGTGTAGCCGAGGAATTCAGTGAAGCACATTGTGGCTGGATTGACGAGGCGCTTGGTGATATTTGACGGGTGTTGTGATGCTATTTTTATGAAGCTCAAGTAGATGAGGATGAAAGAAAGAGCGTGATAGGATATTTGAAGAAATATCGTGCGTTCGAAATCAAGTGAGCATACAGCGATATTTGATAAGATGTCTTGTATGTCTCAGTTAACTTGATGATACCTTTGAGGACAGACGATATGGTCGTATGGCAAACTTGATATTGTTAGACGATGTTCTCTAAAAATATTGGTTGACTGTTGGATATCGGAAGAACAAAGTTGGGAGAAGAATTAGGAATGCTTGAAGTAGCTGATGTGAAGAAGTGAGTTGTAGGAGGAAAGGTTGGAAATCGTTGGCCGACGCCTGCTTTTAAAGGGTAAAGGGTCCGGTCAAGGTTCAACTGAGGGGGAAACAGTTAGTAGGCGGCGGTACCAATACTATTCATGTCTTCATTAACTGGGAAGGAACTCGCTGCCATCAGGTGGGAAGACGAGGTATGGGATGAAGGAATGCTATATATATGACGCTACGTAGGAGGGGATGATGGGAAAGGGGGGGAAGGTACGGAAGTTGAGATAACGGCTATTGTGTTCTAGACGCAGATACATGCCGATAAACGCCAATAGAGATGGCGCTATTCCATATTTATTTCATAGAAGCATAATAGATTATGACTTACCTTCCTGTGCCTGCCCTTCACGGACGAATATTAAAAATTCTTCACGCCTCGAGTTGATATTGTTGAAGATAATGCAGTCGCCGGTGGAGTCAACGAGGCCGTTAGCTTGCTAACTAACGGGACGGGTGGAAGATTGAAATTGTTGATAGGTAATAGGTAATAGGTAAATTACTAGGGAAGGAGTGATAGCCCTCTAGTTCCCACAATCACTGTACAGAGGAACAAGCACTAGAGTATCCCATTAACAAATTCCAGGGTCGCATGGGCAGTAGGTAGTATCTTCAACTAGGCGCCTAATACAAAGAGACATCAAGTGAGATAATAGAGACTTTGGCGTGGAAGGGGAATGGGACAATGGTAGGATGAAACTACTTAGATACAAGGTCTAGACCGTTTAGATAGAGATCCCGTTACAAGCACCCTGCCCACTGCTGACTCTAAACAGTGGTTCGTTTGACAGATCTGGGGGAAACCTGGGGGATCTAATTACAACCCAGCCCTGCCTTTGGGACCCCTTCCACGGTATCGGGTACCGATCAAGCACGGGCCCCAGGGGAACAGGAGAGGGGGAGTGTTGATTGTATGCTGGAAACAAACTTAGATCCCCTGCTGTATGCGCTATCTGTCTCTCTACGGTAAGGCTTGAGATGAAATAGGTAATTCTCGGTTATTATGCCGATATAGCGTCTTGTAATTTCGTCATAGGAGATTCCTAGCATGTGAAGGAGAAAAGCGCCTATTGGTACTTGAATCTTTAACCTTTCAGGGGCGGGGTCTCGTGGTTCCTGTACTGACCGCTATTATTTTTGGATGTAGCTTGGCATTATATAAATCATAGATATGGATGGAAGCATTAATCCCATACGCGACTGCCACCTTATGTAGGCTTGGGTGAGGAAGCCTGTCGCTTGTTGTTCAACTGTCGTGCGCTTGAGATGACAATACAAAGATACCAGGTTGGACATTATGATGAGCAATCGGTACCTAAGATGTAACGACTCTGCTGAGAAAAATTAAAAATTGCATTCAAGCAATGATAAATGTACTTTTTTGTGGAAACTTCATTGAACATGTGGTCTCGGAGGTGTGTATCTACTTGGTTAGTAGATACATTTCGAGGAAGATAGTGTGAAGATGACTGGTGGTGCTGATTCTGGAGTTTGTCTTCACCAAGTTAGGTAATGTTTGGGATCAGAAATCTGGTTTGCATCTGTAAATCCCCGAAGAGAGTTTTCACGTCTGGCTAATATTATATGAGGTTATAGGCAATATTCTCACTGTTATTTTCCATTGAAACTTGACCGATCAAAAAATAAGTCCTAGATCGGACAAGCAGTTGTTTCCACAAACTGTTCAAGGTCTCAAAGGAGTGAAGGAATAATACTAGCATATTACCAATCAGATATATTTTCTATTCACTCAGAAAAGGGCTTTTAACACAACCCTAGATCCTAAGGTCGTGGTGTAGTAGTGAGGATCGCTCACTAAAGAGACTTCAAAAACTCTACCCATGTCTATTGTGACTTCAAATCCATTATAATTGAAGGGAATATGTATCCCAAGATATGGATATAGTTTAGTGTACTCACCGAATGGTGATGGGAGTTCCGTACGTACTATGCTTCCGAGGGCCTTCGGAGGTGAGCCCAGCTGGGGGTCCACGTGACATCGGAATAAGCTTCCCCCTATTCCGAAAAGACCCACTTGGCTGTTGAAATACATTAGGTAATCAATAGGGGTGAAGATCAACGCTTGGATTTTGAAGTAGAAAAAAGAATCATTATCGTCAGCCACATACACAAATCAATAAACAACTACTATACCTTTTCAATGCTATGATGGAGTTATTGTCGATTCAAAATTCTAATTTCCGACCTCAGAATCCTGCAACGCCATATTCTTGAAGCTTAGGTAATTACAAGTTGTGAGAATCACGCATTTAGTTCTTACAGTTCAATACTTAGGCTACCCTCACGCAGCTCGGATCGATGAGTAATACTCAGCGGTCCCCACCTCACAACATCCTACCAAAGAAGTTCCCTTAAAAAGAGCCCAAGGTGGTTGTGAGCGGGTGTAATGAGCGGATTTATTCTTATAATCGGCCATGCCAGACGTGCCAAACCTCGCCATTACGACGAGGAAACATTTTTCAATGTGATATCCCTTCAACTAGCAATGGTCTACAGCTAGGGATTACGGGGGAAAGGCTAAAACATGGCCGCACAGGACTTGGTGGACCAGACTCAGAATATAGAGCATGAACGGTACATGGTTCTACTGCAAGTGGTGCTCTCCGGATATCAAAACCAAGCTTTTATGGGTGATTAGGTGTACCTCCCTCCTAATCCTTGGCTGTAACCTAGACAGTGCCAGTTAAAGGGACCTTGTTAAATGCCGATTACTCACAGCGTCTATTGTGGCGTCAATATGTTTTCGTTGGCGGAGTTTCGGGCCCATCATTTTCGTGTAACTATCAGGTTACATCGTTCAGCTTTCTGTGCCGGTCTTATCTAGGAGGTATGGTGTACAAGCTTCGTCGTCAACGTTTACATATATTATCTAGAACTTTCCAATTCACTATACAGTTGTCTTTTGGAATATCTCCCCTTCATCCCGCCAAACATGCAAACAAAATAATGCGCTGCTTTATTATACGTATTTCTTGCTTTCAAGGCCAAGCCCTTAACAAACAGTTGGGGTCATCAAAATGACGAGCAATATACCCGCAGAAACAAGGTAAGAAGTTTCTACCCGTTGTAGATCGAGCACTAATCAGGGAAGCGTTGTCGAAGACACACCACCATCTAGGGACGAACGTACAGAATCCGCAACATCCACGGAAACTGCCGAGCCTAGTTCTTTGTCTGAGACGGATGATCCTCATAGCGAAAATAGTGAACAGTCGACAGGAGAAGGGAACTTTCGTGCGAGTCGGTTCGCGAAGAAGAGCGCCCTCTCCCAATGGTTTCCACAGATTGAATACGACGAGCACGACAGCAGGCGCATATATTTTTCGCGGAGGGGCTGCGCTCTTCTGCTACAAATCGTACTCATTGGTCTAGTATTCACGGCCAATTTGGGCTTGACAATATTTGCGAATATCCATTACAAGAGCCAAAACGGAGTGGGGACTATCTATGAGGGCGACTGCAACAAGGTCAAAACCCTCGACCAATGGCTACATCTCTTGATCAACTTCCTTGGGACCGGCATGCTGACAGCCTCAAACTATTGTATGCAGCTTCAAGCTGCTCCCACTCGCGAAGATATTGATCGTGCCCATGAGGCCAGAGCTTTTGAGCAAAATCCCGATCATACAGAGGGTCGATGGCTAGATATAGGCGTACCAAGTTTACGAAATCTCCGCTATGTCAGCCCATGGAGGCGATTTGGCTGGTTTCTCTTAGCTCTAAGCTCTATCCCCATTCACTTGATGTAGGTCACTTATTCCGCTACGACCTAAGTCATTTGGAGGGCACTTATTTGACCTCTATAGATAACCACCTAGACTAACTTCGGGACTGCCAGGTATAATTCCGCTGTATTTCAGTCACTTGCGTCGAACGACTATACAATCGCGGTAGTGAAAGATTCCTTTGTTAACGGAAGCCCCTGGAACCTCGCCACGGCCGAAAATAACCGACGAGGAGATGTTGGATGGGATGAAAGCAGGGTAAATCCGGTCAACCGCAACTACACGGAAATCATCCAATATATGCAGGATAATGTGATGGGTGTCGGATGGGAGGAGTTGAACATCTCCGCCTGTTACGCATTGTATAACGACTACTTCACCGCTCAGGGCAATGGCGTCATATTCGTAAAAAACGATACAGGCTCAGAGAACGACACTCTATTGATGTATGTTTCCATCATACCACGGTCCGACGATTGGGCGAAGAATATGTGGGCGGCTTTGAACGGATCGTCGGCGTTCATAGCCGGAGGCACCGACAATACAGTAACCACATGGTTTCTCGGACCTAAACATTACGAAGTGGCCTCTTGTCGAGTACAATCTCCCGATACGATCGTAAATCATTGTCGATTCGAGTACTCGTCAGGAATAATGCTCACTGTCTGCGTGCTTAACTTCACCAAATTATCCGTAATGCTTTTCATCTGGGTGCTAAGGAGATGGCAGGAGACAAAGCGTTCCGATGAGGGTAAGACGATTTTATATACGCTTGGCGATGCTATCGCCTCCTTCATGCGGAAGCCGGACCCAACCACTATCAATTTGGGCCTCGCTACTAAAGATGACTTCATACGCGGACGTACTTGGAAATCTCATCTCGTAAAAGAACCCCTCAAACTGGATCGCAACCCCAGAAGATGGGTAAAAAAAGACAAGTATTGGTTTACTGCCGGTAGTATTCGACGATGGGTTATCTTGATATTCTTGTAAGCTGACAAGAATTCATGTTCTGTGTGCT
Organism: Annulohypoxylon truncatum; assembly: GCF_022578515.1. NCBI lineage: Eukaryota > Fungi > Ascomycota > Sordariomycetes > Xylariales > Hypoxylaceae > Annulohypoxylon > Annulohypoxylon truncatum. The sequence goes on from NW_025953805.1 coordinate 219,131, forward strand.
GGGGTAATATCGCCTTACTAGATTTCTGACTTGTTCATAGGTACTGTCTAACCATCTCAGTAGCAGCAATTCTACTAGGGGTATCTTTCACGAGCCTACATCGTCGAAACTTCTCCACGTCCATACCGGCACTCTATGACCTAGGATTCGGTCAACTAACGCCGTACACTTATCTCGTCATCGGGCTTCCACGGGAAGATCCAAAAGGCTTGGTCTTGAATGTGCTCTTGGCGAATCTTCCGCAGCTAATTATATCCATCCTCTACACATTCTACAACGCCATGCTGAGCACTTTCCTGGTTCAACTAGAGTTTAGTCGGATGTATCTGGATAAACGAAAACCGCTCCGCGTCTCAGAGCCCGTAGGGATTCAACGGTCCAGCTTTTTTATCTCTCTTCCACTCCGCTACGGGATACCCCTCTATGCGATATTCGCCCTATTGCACTGGCTAATCTCCCAGAGCTTGTTTCTGGCTCGGATAACGGCCATATGCGCAGACGGCGATCCAGAGGTGTGCCCTGGTGGCCAAGTCGACCTTGCCAACTCCTTCTCAACTTGCGGTTACAGCCCGTTTGCTATTTTTATTAGTAAGCCTGAAAACTGCTCGCATCTGTCACCGCTATGCTAACGAACAGCAGCATTGCTTGTCGCGGCAGTGATCGTGTTAGCCATTGTGGTTCTAGGGTTTCGCACATACGACGGCACTATGAGCATGGTCTCAACCAATAGTATGGCAATCAGCGCCGCTTGCCACGTCCTCAAAGAGGACCAAGAAGACGGTTATCTTCTCCCAGTCCAATGGGGAGTCGTGGAAATCAGGGGTCGAGTTGGAAAGTGTGCATTCACGACAGCCCCTTCACGCAAGATGAAAATGCCCGAACCAGGGTTAGAGTATAGTTGATCTCATTCAGAGTGTTGCCTCCAAATGACTCTTTATACGACAGATAGCCTCGAAGCCAAAGACAATTACAAGTTGATGCATAGGAATAACCTTATCCAATCCAGTGTCATCGCATGGTATATGTCGTTGCCCGGTTCCCATTTGTATCCCCTATATATACCCAGTCCAATAACCTCAAGACCATCTAACGTGGCAAGTAACCGCCCATACATACCCAATCATAATTCCCAAAAGAACTTAACGAAGGTATCTCAAATGATCCGAAAACCATCCACATCTTTCACTTCAAACCCTCGTAACCCGACTCCCCTTGCCGTCCGTGCCGCGCATCTGCCGCGTGCCGGCGGCCTTCTTGCCTGGTCTGCGCGTCAACGTTCCATTTAATTTCTTGGCGGCACCTTTGATCTTGTCGCTCAGATGCGGCTTGCGGTGGTGGTGCGTGGCCGGCTGCGTTGTCATGCCGGCATGGTGGCCGCGGCGCCCGGTCGTTGTGGTGGTGTGCTTGGTGGTTGTGCGTCTGCGCTCCGGCTCCGTCGAGATGTTGAGTTGCACGCGCGGCTTGGAGTGGCCGGTTGAGGAGCGTGTGAATGCCATGTTTATGCAATTGAAATGGAATTTGGCGTAATGCGATAAGAGTATGATGGAATGTTTATATTATCGTAACTTTCGATATAGGTCTGAAAATGTCTAAAAGATGATATCTTGTGGTAGTCGAGAGCTTACACGTTCGCCTTTAAAAGGGGACCCAAAGCCAAACCCCCGAGTCCATGGGTTCTTTGAACGATGAGACACGTACGGAGTATACTGTCATCTCATTAGCTGTCGCGCGTGGAAGGTGACGTCATGCTAGTTGTCAAGCAGGTTTGTCCTTTTACGTCGATCAAGTCTCGTGTAATGACGTGGCGAAATATTTCTACGGGCTGTACGGCTACCTGGGGCCTACGAATCTGAAATTCCGCCAACTGATTTCGCCTGCCACATAAAGCTTTGCTCGATGCTCATCGAAAATCCCATGCAAGGGATCTTAAGGCATACTTCATAAGTCCCACCAATTCCTAAAGTATGGAGGCACTGCGGCGATTGATAAGGCTCGTTGGGGGCTATTGGTGTGACCGTCTCGGACACATAATAATGACGAGGCGAATTTGTTTGAGAGCCGTTCAAGGGTGTAGGCAATACACATGTCTCGTTTCGATTCCGCCGGAGGAAAATTGGGCTATGTCGAATTGTCAAGACGTAGCGAGAATCTTACCTTTCAGTTAGCCACTAACAGGTACCTATAGATGGGCAAACCAGTACTGGTCCTGGGATCAGATTATATGTCCAGTGTGCCTAAAGTTGCTCTTCAAAGAATCGCCATTAAACTAAGCACGAGTGCTACTGGTAAGCCCCCCTACTTCGAGCTCAGGAAGGCGACTCGAAGAGTCTGAGCCTTGAAGACCTGATAGTAGAAGGAGACAAAGAACCCCAAATTGGGCTTCTCAATGATGACCCCAATAAATTATACGATAGCCGCCCCTGAACTGGACTGAGGTCTGGTATTGCTGCATCACCATGACAGGTAACAGTGGTCGAGTATAGTCATGGATGCTCGACGATGCTTCGCAGTTTGTAAAACGAATGATAGTCGGATATGGCGATTATATTAGACACTGTAGGACGCGACTGCTATATCGCCGACTATGGTTCGGATATTCGAGCTATGCATGCGCAGTCGGATTATCTTATATGCACAAAATCTCAGGATTTCATGACTCCTTGGTATCACAAAACGATATCGGCATATTATACAATAGAACTACGTTGAGTTCTTTATAATTCGGTACCGAATATGCGTGTTGAGCTGTTTAATGTCACAATCGACGACGCCCGGCTTTCGTGGTGATGAGTTCGAGCCCTACCAAATATCAGATCAGGAGGAATTGACAACTTGTGACTCGGACAGGGTCAGCCTCTTATCTCACGTTAGAAGTCGGACACGACCTGCCGGAATCCTTCCCCGTAACCTTACCCCCAATTGACATAGCTTCGCTTGATCCTAAAATATTTGGGTAGCCTCTCGGTGTCGTAGTGGGAAGGTTCTCCACCACACATGGTACGCGCCTTATATGGCCCCCTATCTGTTGCAGGTGGGAATTATCGTGGTTCCGTTGGGCTAAATTAGCTTCTAACACGGCCGTTTGAGAAGATGAGATACCTCTCTAGGTACCTACCTTCGCCAACGACGTCGAGTCGATCTACTAAATATTGTTAACCCCGAGTAGGTATACTTAACCTAGCTTCATTTTCTCCGAGTGTCAACTTATCCAATACCTATATCTAAACCCTAAGCAACGAGGCTCTATTCTCACCACATCTACTGCTGTATGAATCGAAACGTCCGTATCAATCGTCTTAGATCGGACTAAACATCTCATTACCCCACACAGCGAAACGCCCTGAACGCCTTGAGCTAGAATTAGCTCGATTAGCACGAGGCGTTCTGCACGGACACCGGACGAGATGCCTAAGCGAATGGGATTTAGCCCCCAGGGACCTCTGATGCCATTGGTTAACAACTAACTGCGCCGCGGTCCAGCCTTCAGGTGTGAGACCTCCTCCTAAACCCACCAATCAGCTTGTGATCGTGACACACGCAGACAACCTACATATAGTTAAGTTGTTGTCAATATGTCAAATGTATTTATTTATGTCATACATGCTTCTCGCGAGAATATGGCAAAACGGCCCACGTTCGGTGATCGGGGCTGAAGCAAACAGCTAGGTAGGTAAATAGCTACACAAAGGTCAGGAAGCCTAGCTTCAGCCCTACCTGATTCCTGAGATAGGAAGGGTCCTTCTAGGTGAGTTAGCAGGCCGAATGCTTAGGTAGGTTTGCCGTTCCATCATAATGCAAGGCATCTTCTGCCTTGATCACCCCTTTTTCTACCTACATATCATGTTTCCTTGACGCAGGATATGTATTTGCTCTCTTGTTTTTTCATGCATATCCGCTCAAGGTTGTGTTACACGGTCTGCACGAAGGCTTGCCAAGCTCCAGGACATACATAACAGACGAAACGTGGGGAATCCTGCGGCTCAAGCAGGCTCATTGAAGAGCTTCACATGCACCTCGAGGAGATTCTGATATATTTTCTTCTTGTTTCCGTAATATCGTATCAGGTTCGCTCTCGTTTTCGTATGCTGTCTGTCCAGTCGACTTCCTCCTCCGCGGAGGGAGTTCCTGATGCGCCCAGCATCGCGGTCCAGAATCCTGAAGAGGATGAAGACGAACGTCCAAAATGGAAGGGCAAAGGAAAGGCTACCGTGCCAAGGATCGATGCGGGGTCCACGTCAAACAACCTGACTGAGAGTGAGGCTCCCGTCGACTGGACCCAATATGATCCTCCGGACGGCCTGAAGGACCCTGTTGGCTGTACAACAGATGTTGTCATTCAAGTGATACAGGAATCCATTGATAGGGTTAAAGCGCGGATTGTCGAGGAAGCAGAAAGGCGGGAGGCAGAGAAGGAAGTCAAGAAATTAAGACAGGAAGAAAGGCTTAGGCAAGAAAACGAGGACGCAAAGTATGCCGAAACTTTGAATTCGTCATTGGACGAGACACGAGGCGCATCACTCGACACCCCAGCGGAAGCTATTTTACCAGAGCGGCCGGCGAAATCGAAGAAAGGCAGGCTGATGAATCTCCTCCACCGATTGTACAACGTTGGAGAGAAAGGCGAGTCCAGCGCGACTGGAGCGGCTCGTCACAAGCGTGACATATCTTGGAGCAGCATCGAACAGAGCACTCAAGCAGCAACAAAGAAGATCGTGTCTGGTGTTTTGAAAAGGACGACAACAAACAGCAGTAGCAGTCCCTCCGTTAGAGATACAGAAGTGTGAGCATTCAAATCATGAGCAAGACATTCACTTTCCTGCAATACTGATATCAATATAGCGAATGCGTCTCCTGTCTAGACGACTTCAGCCCTAAGGAGATGGTCAAGGCTCCGTGCCATAGCTATTGCAAGCCCTGCTTTTTACGCCTCATATCGACAACCTGCCAGAATGAACAACAATGGCCACCTAAATGCTGCTTAAATAATATCCCCACACAAACAATAATTCTCAACATCGACGACGAGTTGAAGGAGACCTATCGCGACAGGGCGGCTGAGTGGGACATACCAGTGAGCGAGCGGGTGTACTGTAGTCACGCAGAATGTAGCATATGGATTCGACCGTACGAGATCATCCGTGCCCAAAGTATAGCGAGATGCTCAGCGGGCCACTGGTCTTGTATCATCTGCCGCGGTCCCCAACACGAGGGGAATGAATGCCCGCAGGACAGGGATATGATGAGGACCGACGAGCTCGCAGAGGCAGAGGGATGGAAGCGCTGCTACGGCTGTAACGCATACGTCGAGCATAGGGAAGCGTGCCAACATATGACCTGCCGATGCGGTGCTGAATTCTGCTACGTCTGTGGCGCACGCTGGAGAACATGCGGTTGCAGTATGGAACAATTAGCTGCTGTAAAAAGAACAGCGGATGAACGGCGCCAAGCTCGTCTGGACAGAGAAGCTCGGGAAGAGGCTGAGATTCAGGAAGCCTTACGTCTAGTGGCGGAGTTCGAACGCGAAGAAGCACTCAAAGCTGAGCTGCTGCAACGGGAACGGGAACGAATAGCTGAAGAGCGCCGAGCAAAAAGGCTTGAAGAGCGGATCAAACTCGAGGGCGAGAGACGACGAGTTCTAGGACTCAAATTCCAGGAACTCCGAGAAGTGTTTACGAATCTACACGAGATCCAGCGCGCTGACGTACAGCAAACGCATGATAAAGAACAGGCCGATCTCGAGAGAAAAGGCGCGGAAGCACTAGCAGAATTCCAAGAAAGTTGGAAGAAGGACCACGAGAAACTAAAAGATGCGGCGAAGGCTAAGCTGTTTAAACGCGAAGAGGCGCTCAAGAAGGAACACGCAGCGCGCGTGCTCGCGGAGCGTCGCATCGAGGAAAAGTACCAGGCGGAGTTGGAGGCGTATTGGTCTCGCTCCCGCAAAGAAGACCGGGAAGAACGGGCTCAGGCTGCGATGAAGGAGCTCTGGCGCAAGATGGATGACGGGTTTAGGAGCTGGGTGAAATGGAGGGATAACGAGTTAGAGACTTGCCGTTGGGCCGCTAAGGAGGAGCTAGCTATTCAGGAAGAGCACAAGGAGGTGGAGGAACGGAGATTGGCGGAGAATACGCGGAAAAGGCAGAACGAATTCGAGCGCCGAAAAGCTGCGGAGCTACGGTGGGTGGATGCTGTGATCGCGGAACGCGAGCGCATGCTTAACGACATGGAGATCGATGAGATTGAGAATGGTGAAAATATCGATGCTTGGTTTGAGGACGATGGGCTTGATGACGTGGATATTGAGGATATTGATATTGAGATACCGCAGGAGGCGTTACGGCAGCCTCCGATGCTAGGACTGTTTCCTAGCTTGATTTGGTCGAATACCGGGCAGGCTTAGCTAGCATCCATACTTCTGGTGTATTATATCGAGCATACGATAAGGAGTTGACCAAATAACAGAAATATTTCTGAATATCTTACTTTGTGGTAGCTGTTGCGAGTGAATAGGGGTAAAGTATTCATCGAAAACGGTGCAGGAGCGACGAAACCTGTACGGAAGGAAACTACTATCGAGACATTGAATGAGACTAACTCCGATTATACACCATGGAAACTTTGACGAGGAGACATTACTTTCATCTCTAACTTCGATTGTGAAGAGATATTCTTTTTCTGCAACATCATATATACAGCTTAAGGCACACACTCGCTGAAACCACTCAGAACAGATCCATCCATCGATACATCTCAAGCCACCAAGCATACTATATCATACCATACATACATTTCACACACACGCACACCACAATTCATCAACAGACCATACCATGGATCCCACAGCGCGCTTCGAATCGTTCAGCCACTTCCTCCAACAGCAACCCTCGCATATACGACCATCAACCTCATCGCGTCGCCCCTCCTTCCAACAAGGCACCGGATCCAAGCCATCCACCTCCTCGTTCGACCAAGGCCAGCGTGTTGGACAGCAACAACAGCAGCAGCAAGAGCAGTACGAGCAGCAGCAGAAGCAGCAGCAGAGGATGGCAGCGGACCAGGCGTACAGGGCCACTTTGTGAGTCTACTCCGTTACAACAATACCCACCTATAAACAAGTCGTTTCGGTATATCCGGCGCCGGTATTGCCGATACATACACATACACATTGCATATTACATAAAGCACTACGACTTCGATCCATTATATCCCCCTCTGCTTCTCTTATATCCTCATCTATATCCCTACATCACCCACAGATCAACCCAAGCCACACCACTCTATCCCGACTCCCTCCCTCCCAACTCCCACCTACCTATATCCAACAGCGACTCGGTATCTTACTCGAGACTCGGCAGCGCCTCCCACGAACGCGCCGTATTCCAGGACGAGGCGCGGACCCGCGCGCGCCGGCGCGACGCCGCCCGCAACCGCGCCCTCTTCCGCGGGCCCTTCTACAAGCGGCCCGAGTTCTACGCCGTGACGCTCGGGTTCCTGGGCCTGCTGTACCCGATCCTGAACGAGTACGTCATCGAGCCGTAGTGGGAGGGTCGGCGCGGCGAGGAGGTACCGTGACCGTGACGCGCGCGCGCCGCGACCCGCGTTGTTTCTCCGCGATACTAGGTGGTACTTACATACGTACCTACATACGAGGCTACGAGACTACGGCTGTGGGTGGCTAGGCAAGGCAGGGTAAGGGTGTACTGTGCTGCACTGTGTTAGGTACGTGGTCACACAATTAGATGGATGTATGGATGGATGGATGGGTGCTCTGAGGTGAAGCTCTTGCTCCCCTGTGAAGAGGTGGTGAGGTGTATGGATGGGTAGGGGCGGGTTCATGAACTATTAGGTATCTTTTAACCACTTCGCATATGCGTAGCACGAAGGCAGCAATTAATTACCTAGGTACCGTCTCGGCACACACCCAACTTGCCTCGCTGTCTCCTCGCCGTGTTGTCCTCGAAAGTTTACGTCGTACTTGGGCCGAAATCCAGGCGAGGCGTAGGAGCGGTCAAGGCTCGGAGCCTCACCTATGTAGGTACCTACATACGCAAGCTTGTCCTGCTCGGCCGGATGTGTCTTTCCGTTGAGCCCGTTCTAGATCATTACGAAGCGGCTATCCGCATAAGCTGAGAGCCGGTGGCAATATATTCGAGATGAAGGGTTGCGCCTTCAGCCTTATCGTTATATATCCCTTTGATATGTGTGGTCGAAGGAGTTTTAATGTCGAGCCCGATTAGAAGGTACTTGATATTGAGGTTACAGTTGGCATTGCGTAGGAACACAGCCTGAAGCAATAACCCACGACACAGTATCGAGGAGCCTACTTCGATTGTCCTTCAGCCTGGTAACGCGTTCAATTTGTAACCTAGGTGTGTGTATAAGCAGTAATAGCTCAATATCATTCATGATTATCCCTGGCTTATGCCGTGGAGAGTCCACGAAGCATCGTGCTCCGTACGAACTATTGTATCAAGAGACATCCCATGACTAGAACATATCTCCGGAATGAGTATCGCCTTACCAATTCATACTTACATGTGACTTTTTCGTTCTAATACTTCTGCCACGGGCCATTATCAGGCGAGACAACTTGTAACACGTCTGAGTATCGATTCATAGTTTAGAACGGTCCTCGGCGGAAGGCGACGTGGTTCATTCTTATGTACGGTTCTCAATCCATCTCTATCCACAGTAACATATTTACGAGTAACTAGCATCCACTTCCCGTCAATAACAACACAAGTTCCGAACCGTGGGTAATAGTCTTTGGCACCGATGCACATGACATGCATATACTAGACGTTATGTGTACGAGATCACGTGCTGTGGTGATGGGCCGCAATGTGAATTAGCTGGTTCAAGGGGAAGGAAGTGCTGCATATCCGCTTGGACATTGCGGTGAAGGGTGGCAAAATGACTGCTCCCGAAAGGGTGTATAGCGTTAGGAAATATGATGACGATGATGGTGAAAAGACGACGCGAAAACGCGGACACGCTTGTCCATGCTTTATGCAGACCTCGACCATCGTGTCGAGGGTGTACATATGTCCGATCCTTTGCAGACGCGACGAGGAACCTTGGAATTGATACGCACGTATGGGGTTGACCCATCTTCCTCAACAAAGGAAAGATTGGTACAGACTCGTACCATGAGGGCCTTGAATGCGATCTATGGTTTGCCGCCTTGTCGTTAATGGAATGTCCTCGAAAGAGTCTAGAGTCATTTCGAAAGCCAAGTGATTCATGAGACAGTCCGTTGGTCAATTGGAGAAAATTTTCTCTGCAAAGAACCAGTCAAGTCGGGTCCCGTTGCTCTCTGCAAATCGCTTCCACTTTTTGCTGTCCGTAAAGCCCCGTTGGCATGAAGATGGGCGATATGAGCTTGAAGCGGTGAAGAGGTCGCGATGCCGCTTTCGGTGGATAATCTGTGGGATGATGCATGGGGAGGATCCGCCGCGGCAAGCTAGGACTGGACAACGAACAACCACTACCCATTTAGATGGGGGCAGTGTCGCGTAGAAAACGTGCATCAGCCCAAAACAGACTTAGGAGTGGCGATAGTGACCCTAGACCCTACATCAGACGTTAGTTGCCGATTTGATTTGGCTGGGCCAACAGCGGGTGTTGCGGGAAGCCAGGGATTTGACGGTAAGATACAGTAGCGACGCCGTAGCAGAGCAGGCAGCTCGCGTTCACTGTATGAATGTATGTAGTATTTTGATAATGTATCAGTGTATTTCCATAGCAACCATAAGACACTGAACACCCAAGTGATCAAGTGGTAAGCATGGGTTGTAAGATGCAGTACGTAGATGCATCTGGCATGCCTTAGCCTTAGCACCGTCCACTTTCAAATGGGTCCTCGACGACGTGGAAGAATGGCGACGCGCCGGACAAGGAGTAGATACAAGCTAATAGGTGCATGGCTGCCCATCCATCATGTATCAATACCTGGACTCTTTCCCAGTGCAGCCGAGAAGAGCAAAACTCGGAGGATTTCCTCGATTCCATTGAACCATTGATCATTCCGCTTTACTGCGCGTGAGCGAATGCTTCGGTAATTGGACGCTTGTCCGCGTATCGCATTTAGATATTTGGATACAGTGCGCCTGGCTAGGTATTGTACATAAACAGGCAATTATCTCCAGGCAAACGGAATGATTACTCGCCTCCGTAACTTTTGCGCAAAAAGGAACGGTAAGACTCTTATGCAAGCAAGTAAAGTGCAAATTTTCCAAATTGGAGATACGATTCGCCCACCCACACAGCAAGCGGTCGACCGTGCCCTACCAGCGTACGCAGTGTGTATGTAGTATCGTACGCGTCCTTAACAATGAGATGGCTCAGCCGTCGCTCTGGAACCTATCCAGTTCGAAGAATAGATAAGGGCATAATACATAAGCTGCAGGGGCTGGATACACAAAATATTTTGGGGATTGGATTGGTTAGGCAATGGAAAAGCTGAAGAAAAAAAATTGATGAGGGGTCCAAACAGAAAATGCAAAAGGGGAGGGGGGCCAGTAAGCTGTAGGAGCGGAAAATGGGAAAAGTGAAAAATGAGAATGGGAGGAGAAGATTCATGTGGCGGGGTTTCATCGAGACGCGAATGGTGAAGATCGTTCGCAAGTTTACTGCAACAGAAGCTGCGAACGCAGGGACCGGCAGCATGTACATGCAACCAAATTGACTTATCAATTTTAATGTATGTAGTACCGTATTCTATTAGGCATTTCAATCATACCTATGTCGAATATGTCGTTTGCTTAGACTTTAATGTTTGTAATTAGATACTAGGTAGGTAAATAGTTAGAACTCTATTCGGTCATAACCCACTCAAAGTTCGAGACCGAGACACTTGCGACGAAATGAGAATAAACTCGGGAATGTCACCTGAGTGTCTCGCGGCCTAAAGTGGATAAGAATGGCAAGAATGGATAAGAATAAGAGCAAGCGCCGGGGACTTTCATGGTTGTCAAGGTTGTCATCATGACACATTGGAGTAAAATGGAAGGCACCGCAGTCTGTACATAAATCTGTACGTAAGAATACGCACAAGGATATACCTACAATTCCCGGAGGAAGGATAGCACCTGGCAGGTTAGCAATTAGGGAAGAATATGGCTGGTAGCAACGTCGAAGACATTGAAGGGGTGCAGTTCCCATCATTCACATCCATGTAACATGGGGTGAGGTAAAATAATTGTGGACACATCACATCAGCGGCTGTCCAATGATCTTGAAAACCAGCCATCCCACAAACGGCTAACTTCCCCTCTATCGCCTATCGTCTTCCAAATCTAACACCTTTTTTCTCCCCCTTCGTCCACTGAGCTGCATCATGCTGCTACATTGTTCCTTCATTGCTGGGTCACATCCGTACATGCATACATAATAGGTTCAGCACGTCCAATCTATTTGTCCTCTTGGTGTCCTCTTGCCCCTTTTGTACTTTTTGCTACGAGTAGAGAGGGGAGGAACTTCGGGACTTTGGAACTTTGCATTGTATTCGCTTCGCCTTCTCGGGGCGAGCTACGTCTACTGATACCTACTTTGCTTTCTCCCGCCTGTGCAGATTCGGTATTCTATACGGGGCCACCACTCGCCTACCAGCTCTCTGGTTTCTCTCAACTTATAGGGAGTCTTTATATCAGAAAACCAGAGAGAAGCGTCTGAATTGGCCCGGGTGTATGTCCTGTGTATGTCTCGTCACAAACTCACCGCGAAACAGGCCAATCAATCCTCGGCATCGTTCTCTTACACACCTTAACATCTGCGTTGCCGCACCTCAACATCATTGGTGCTTATCACCACTGAACCTCCCTGCCTCTTGTACTACCTATTGTATTTACCCCTTGCTTTTTTATATCCATCTTTGCGTTGCACAAGAGACAGTCATTTTCTCTCCCCCGGCACAGACAAGAGGGCTGAACGGGTAGGAGACCAAGATACCTAATTACCTAGATTGCGACCTTCTGCACCAAGTTAGAAGCTCGGGACTTCTAACTATATGGGCTGTCTAATTGCGCCTTGTCAATCGACAGCGATTTAACGATTGCAACGTCTTCGAAACCCCCAATTCGATTTATACCACCACCTTTCTCCCGGCTAGACATTAATAAGTACCCAAACCTAAGGTTGTAGGAATAGACAGATTCTCGACTTTGCCTTTCTACCTTGAAAAATATCCCCCCGCCCCTAACCATTGAACTAACAACGCAGCTTAAATCAATCATTGCCATTTGCCTGGTCTCTCGAAGACGACATCTCAGCGTCCATGAGTCTCTTATCCTATTGCGACCAGTCGAGTTTTCCATCTCAATATGGCTGCGGCCACGGTTACGGAATTATGCGTAGGCGTGACAAGAAACGTCTATGGTCAGCCACAGATCCAACCTTCCCCAGCGACAGTGACCCCTCTGTGGGATGAATTAGACTTGCAGACTCGATTGGAACTTATTGCGAGAGCGTGGATTTTAACTGCACCTGCACCATCATTGGTATGTATCTATGCTTCGATGTTCCTATTCTTTTTTTCTTTTTTTAGTGTTGTAACCACGACGATTTTATGGATATACCGGCGAACTAGTCGGCCTCATAGCGCTACCTGTCGTTGGCGTAAACTTTGAGAGCGCTTAATCCTCAGCCAATTACGGCACCGGTCGAAACTATAAGCTGACGGGTACGCTCGGCACAGGAACAAAACTCCAAGTCTTGTCACCTCTCCAAGCCATTAGTATTACCCGATCCCACTCCGAAACGATCGCGACGACTGTTGGCATCTCGCGATGAAGATTCTCTACCTCCCGAAACCCCGGTCGATCCAACTAGAAGTGGCGATGCCGCTTGCCAGCGAAATCCTTTTCACTCAACAGACTGCTCGCCTCCAGCGCCGGATGATTCGCGTCGGCGTCCCAAGCAACGCCAAAGCTTGCTGATTAGTGACCCGTTAACCGAGTCATACTTGGATTTCTCGTCCGAGGCTGGCATCATCCAACATGCCAAGAAGAAGAAGAAGGCGGGCCCCCCAGCACCAAACTCGTTTAACTGGGCAAATGAGTTAGATAAAAATGCTGTTGGTGGAGATGGAGGTGGAGGCGGAGATCAAAACGGCAACACAGGAAAGTCCGGCGGAGATGCAGGCGGCGATGGCAATGGAGATGACAACGGAAAAGGTGGTGATAAGGATAAGAAAGATAAGGATGAAGAGAAAGAGAAAGAAAAAGAGAAGGAGAAGGAAAAGGAGATCAAGAAGGACGAACCAGTCGATAACAAGCCCGACGATGTTTGGGGCTCTTTTGAAACAACAACTGGGAAGAAAAAGAAAAAAGGCAAGAATCTGGTTGAGGAGAAGACAGAACCTGTGGACATACCTTCTAGGCCTCCTGAAACATTCCACGAGATCAAGCTAGATGACCATGGACCGTCACTAGATATCAATTTTGGCGGCAGTACGCCGGAACCTAAGTCCAACCTTCTCAGTACGTGGGGTAGTCGTTTGGCTACTGGCACATGGAGCAGCTGGATTGGATCCAAAGACGCTGACAAACATAAAGAAGAAAAGAAAAGTGACATCGACAGCGGTAGTGCTTGGAGCCTCAGCAAGTCTCTGTCTACTAAGAAGGACAAGGCAGGCTTCAGTTTTGGCGGCCTCGATGCTAAAGCAGAGGCTAAGGTTGAAGAGCCTATTATCTCCCTCGACAAGCCCGAGGAAAAGAAGGATGATACTTTCGACTTCGGCTTTGTCACTACCACTACTACCACCACCAAGAAGGATAAGAAAAAGAAAAAGTCTAGTGCCTTGGAGGAGCTGGAGGCCAATCAGAAGGCTGAGAAGAAGGACGAACTGCTTGTCGAAAGCCAGGATTTGGGGTCAAGTGCGGCCACTGATGCCTGGGGCACAACTGCGAAGAAAGGGAAAAAAGGTTCTGCAATATTAGTACCCGAGCCCGTGGCTGAGGCTCCTCCCACCACGGTAAACGATTCGCCCACCACAGGCAAGAAGAAGAAAAAGAAGGGTGTTATTGAGGAAGTAAAAGAACCGGAACCTGCAGTACCTGAACCTGAACCTGAGCCCGGGAACGAAGACCCTTGGGCTAACGATTGGGATTCGACCAAGAAGAGCACAAAGGCGAAGAAGAAGGGTGGTCTAGAAGTTAAAGAGCCCGGGCTTTCCGCACCTGAGCCAGAACCTGCACCTGAATCTGCTGCTGATGACGCCTGGGGCTGGGGTATCTCAACGAAGGATAAAAAGAAAGGTAAGGTTGCAGAGAAAAAGGTGGAAGAATCGGCTCCGCTTGAGACCGAGAACAAGAAGGAAGTAATTGACATTTGGGGTACCCTGGGTACCGCAACTGCAAAGAAGGATAAGAAGAAGGGCAAGACCGCCAGTGCTGATCCCGAGCCTGTGGCTGATCCCGAACCGGACCCGGAGCCTGAACCAGTGGTTGAGCCTGAACCTGAGAAGAAGTCAGAAGACGACTGGGCTGTGCCTACCGCCACCAAGAAGAAAAGCAAGAAGAGTAAAATCGTCTCAGACCCAATACCTGATCCAGCACCTGACCCTCCAGCCGAGCCAGAAAAGAAGGACGATGATTTGGGCGGTGCTTGGGGTATAACTTCCACCAAGAAGAAAGGTAAGAAAAGTAAAGTCGAAGCGCCGGATCCCGAACCGGAAGCTGTTCCCGACCCTCTATCAGAGCCCGAGAAGAAGGAAGATGATTGGGCTAGTTGGGGTGATTCCACCTCCAAAAAGGACAAGAAAAAGAAGAACGGCATCGTTGAGGAAGACCCGCCCAAAAATGCCGAGGCTGAACCTGCACCCGATCCTGAACCTGAGCCTGCCAAAAATGAGGCCGAAGATTTCCCTTCTTTCACGCTTACGCCCAAGGAAAAGAAGAAGAAAAAGAAGAAGGGTGCTGTTGTGCCTGATCCAGAACCGGAACCAGTACGAGAGCCTACACCAGAACCAGAACAGGAGCCTATCAAAGAGAAACCTACAGAAGACGAGTTCTCTACAGCACTAGGCGCTTCCTCGAAGAAAGACAAGAAAAAGAAGAAGAAGAGTGCTGTCGAAGAGACGCCGCCTGAACCAGAACTAGAACCAGAACCGTTACCCGAGCCGAAAACTAAGGCGGAACCTGCCTTGGACGACTGGGCGGCCACTTGGGACACTTCCACTACTAAAAACAAGAAAAACAAGAAAAGCATCTTGGACGAGCTCGCTCTAAAGGAATCAGAGTCGCCTTCCGCCCTCGACGATGACCCGTGGAGCTCAACTCCTTCTAAGAAAGAGAAGGAGAAAAAGAAGAAAGGCAAAATCACTACCCCTATCGAGGAGATTACCGAGGAAAAGGAACAGAATCCACCGGCTCCGGAACCAGAACCGGAGCCGGTTCGTCGAACCGCTGCCGAGGAACCGAGTTCTAGTGTCTGGAGCTTTTGGGGAGCAATTAAAAAACCTGTTAAAAAGAAGGAGGAGCCTTCACCTCCGCCGATTGAAGAAAACGATGGCTGGCTGGGCTGGAGTAAGAAGAACCTCAAGACCTCGACCGCTCTAGTGGAACTAGACAAGGAATCCGACGACCACGAAAATCCACCACCCGCTGTACCCGAGGCACCCAATGCCGTGGATGGCGACGATTTCTGGGATAGTTTCGGTGCCGGCAAGGACAAGGATCGAAGTAATCTTATGCCTGATTCAATCGAGGAACCTAAGAATGATGATATTTGGGGTCTCTCCACTAGTTCGAAGAAGGACAAAAAGAAAAAAGGAAGCAAGAATGTCCCGATCGAGATTGAGAATGGCTCTCACCTAAACGGCGTTCAACCCGATTCTGTTGAAGAGGGCAAAGGACTCGACGATGATTGGGGTTGGGGGGCCCTAAATAAAGGAAATAAGTCATCTCCGCCTCCAGCACCCACGCCACCTTCCTTAGCGATGAGCTTATCAGGTCAAGAACTCGAAGAAAACGTTTGGGACGATACAAAGGCCGAGAACGACGAGAAAGCAGCAGCTGATGCAGCAGCATTGGCGGCTGAGATCGCCGCTGAAGAGGAAGAACTTGAGGCGCTAAGAACGAAGAGTGTGAAGAAGAAAAGGAAATTCACAAAGACCGACCAAAAGAGACTTGACGAGCTCACTGAGAACGCCACACGTCGCGCTGAAGAGAAGGCTGCTAAGGAAGCTGAAGAAGCCGAGCGACGAGAAGCCGAGGAAAGAGCGGCAGCTGAGGCCTTGGAGGCAGAAGAGAAAGCCGCTGCTGAAGCTCGCGAAGCCGAAGAGAAAGCTGCTGCTGAAGCGCTTGAAGCTGAGGTTGCCGCCGAGGAAGACGAGATCGCTGCGCTAACGGCCAAGAGCAAGAAAAAGAAGAGGTTTACCAAAAATGATCAGAAGAGACTCGACGAACTTCTTGAGAAAGCCAAAGCGCGTGCCGATGAGAAGGCTGCTCTTGAAGAGGAACAAGCTGCAGAGGAAGACGATGAGGAAGAGGAAGATAAGGAGGAGGAGGAGGCATTAGCAGCACGAGAGGCTGAGGAAGAGGCGGCACGGGTGGCAGAAGAAGAGGCTGCGCGTGAAGCAGAGGAACGAGCCGCCCGGGAAGCCGAAGAGGCAGCTCGCGAAGCTGAAGAACAAGCCAAGCGTGAACGCGAAGAGGCTGAGGCCGCCGCCAAGAAGAAGTCGAAAAAGAGCTCTAAGACCGAAGAGAAGAAGTCCAAGTCCAGCGGTAAAGATAAACTTTCTAAGAGGGAGCAGAAGGAGAAGGAGCAGAGAGAGAAGGCGGAAAGGGAAAGGGAGGAAAGGGAGAAAGAAGAAAGAGAAAGGGAAGAGAGGGAAGAGAAGGAAAAGGATAATCGCAGGAGCTTCGACGACGACGACGACGACCTTGATCTTGACAATATCGACTTAGCTCCCGAACAAGTGGATGAACTCTTGTCAGGCTTTGCATCTCCTCCTAAGCCGTCGCCCCCACCTGTTAAATCGGATGCGTTTTCTTTCTGGGGTTCTAAGTCCAAGGCTAAAAGCTCGTTACCGAATCAGGTAAGTAACACCAAGAAATCTAGTCTAAGCGAGATTAGATGTGCTGAGTCATCACAGTCTCTCGAAGATGCGACAGTCGAGGATGCGCCATCATCCTACAAGGCTACCACAACTGACGACGATTGGATGAAACCCAAGAAAACCAGGACTAAAGGTAGCAAACTTTCCGAGAAGCTAAAGAAATTTGAACCAGCCAAAGAAGACGAAGACGATGATCTGATTGATGCGCTGGCTGCTCCGCCGCCAAAACCACGTGTTCCTGTCGCTCCATCCTCCGAGGAAAGGTCGTCCAAAGATCTACTTCCAGGAGCTTTCCCAGATGAACAAGACGAGAACGAAATTGTTGAAATCGTTGATATGGCGCCGGTAGAGAAGAAAAAGAAGAGCAAGAAGAGCAAATCCAAGACTATAGAGATACCCCCTCCACCGCCTGAGGTGCCCGTTCCCCCACCAGCTGCACCCGAAGAGGAGCCCGAAGAGCCCGAAGCCCCCCCCACGCCTCCCCCGGAAAATAGGTCTTCTAGGAAAGAACGACCAAAAATTAGTCGCGATGCTGGCGCGTCTTGGGGGGTGTGGTCGGCGACACCTCGCAAGGAGGAGAAGAAGCCTAAACCGAGGTTTGAAGAGAAGAGACCTAGGAGGGAGAAAGAGAAGGACAAGTCATCTTCCTCCAAGGGCTCCTCATCCGACAGGGACAACAGGGCAGAAGAACGCCGAGAAAAGAAATCTACGTCACTTTCCAAACATCAGCGCACAAACAGCCTATTTCAAAGCACCCCGCCGATTTCTCGCTCTATATCGACCCGAGAGAAGCGTCCGCCCATTAGCAAATCAAGTTCACGTCGTCATTCGGTTGAGATGACAAGTGGTCTAGCGTCGCCTCCACCAGAAGACGTACCTGCAATGTCCTCTAAAGCCGCGAAAATCTTCGGTATTGACAAGAGTCAAAAGACTCGCACGCGCAAGAGCTCCAACCCACACGCTCTAGACGAAGAAGATATTGTCATGGTTGGAGCTGCCGAACCGCCTTCGAGCCCCGAAAAGCCGATTCGTAGGCGAGCAAAGGTAAAGACGCACCTTCTCCCAAAGCAAGACATCGCTAATATGGAGCAGATTAAAGTTGAGGAAGACGTTTTCATGGCCGATGGATTCCCTGCCGAACCGACACCTCTCAAACGATCGAATTCGAGTGCTAAGAAAGGACTTGCCGGCCTTTTTGGTGGGCTTAAGACCCCACGCCCCGAACCACGTCCCGAAGCGCCACGTCGCCGTAGCACATATTATACCACAGATGACGAGGTCAGGCCTGATAAGAGACCTAGGCGATCTGTACGAGAGGCGCGGGATTATCGTGGTATGGAAGCCGACCCGGTAGATGAGGAGAGGGAGGCTCGTCGTGCAGCTCGCCGCCAAAGGAGAGCTGAAGAGAAGGCTGCGGAAGAGGCGCGCCTCGCAAAAGAGGAAGAGAGGCGTGAGAGGCGCAGGAGACAGGAAGACGATGCCGAAGCACGCAGGCAAGCCGAGCGTGAGGCTCGACGAGCTGAACGTAGAGCCGCCCGAGAACGCGAAGCGGAGCGGCTTGCTGCCGAAGCTAAAGAGGTCGAGAGAGCCGAGAGACGTCGCCAACGCAGGCTTGAAAAAGAAGCTGCCGCTGCCGAGGAAGCGGAAGCTGAAGCTCGTCGCGCAGCCCGGGCCGAACGACGGCGGGCGCGGTACGCCGAGGCTTCCGAAGACGAGGAAGAGCGCAGGCGGAGGAGACACGAAGCCAGACGCTCCGAGGAAAAGGCTAGCCGCAGACGCACGATGCCGGCTGACGAGTATGTCTACCCCCCGGAAAGGACTTCGAGATACGCAGTCGATGAGCGTAGGCGAAGCAAACCTGCTGCTTGGCCGCACTCAGGTACGGATTCTTGGGTGAAGGAACACTCTGATGCTGGGCCACCCCCTGAGGATGGTGGCCCTGTTAACGACCCACCTCCGATGGAAGATGATGAAGAGGCCCGCCGGGCCGCTCGCCGAGCTGCTCGTCGCCGCGCGAAGTATGGCGATGTCGAGGCCGAGATGGACGACGACCGAAGACGTCGTCGCGCACGCCGTGAGGAACGAGACCGCCGTGAAGAACGAGATCGTCGCGAGGAGCGAGACCGCCGAGATCGCCGTGTAGGTGGTTCGGATGGTAGCGGTGGAGCTGGAGGGCCGCGTGAGACCGTCTTCACTGACTCAACTCCTCGAAGCAGCTGGTGGAAGAAGCTTACTGGTTCTTGAGGTTCAAATTTTTGGATAGCGGGGCATGACCTCCTGATTGGCCGGTGGAGTAAAATATCTCAGATGTGTCTTTGCGGAAATTTGTTGCTCGAAGGCATTGCTCGGGCTTGTATCATTCTTGGATTGGTCCTCGTGTTATCTTCATATACATTTGAGGATACCAGCTCCCTAACATTGGCTCTCGTTGCCCTTGTTCTTTTTTTCCTTTTTTTTTTCTCGGCCAAAAGGTTCGCTAGTTTTGATTTAGGTCATTGTATTGTATGGTGTAGGATGTACAGCGTTTGAGTATGCTACGTCTCAGTATGTACGAGTGACGTGGCAAGGCTGAGCGGGATGGGGATTTCCTACCCCAGACGACACCCGACCCCACCCGATTGGGTCACATTTATGATTTTACATATCTATCATGTACGTTGGGAACGACATAAAGCAGGAGTTTTTGGTTGATATGTGGTTTGAGCGATACAAAATCGATATACCCCTTAACTTATAGCCTCGCGATCTATTGGGTATGGAATAATTTAAGTCAGCATAGCGTAGCATAGCATCACTCGTTATATAAGGAATGAAGAATAATGAAAGAGTTGAAGACGTTTGCGTTTGTTGATCCATACACTATTATTATATCTTGTGTCCACTCACGTGAAGTTGTCTCCATATATGTATGCGATATCCCTTACCCCTTAAGCACATAGCCGGAATTCCAAGGCCAGTATAGACAGCGCTGTTTGCATAGGCATGGGGCTAATTAGGTATGTGTCGATAGGAAACTTGCTATTTCCAAAGTCTCGTAAAGAAGTAATATGGTGTAATCTAGTGATGGGAGATTAGAAGTAGATAGCCCTGGATAATCAAGTATAAACTGAAGAAACAGAAGACAGAAACTGAGTGAGGTAGACCGTATAAGGGAGTCACCACCACATCAAACAAGACCATACACAAGGCTAGCCTCGCTTCTACGTCATAGATACCCCATTGGAACTGCTTTACTCGGATAGGTACCTTGGAGAAGAAGGCAGGGACGCGTCTCAGACGCGTCCCGCACGTGCCCCCCTGCCTCGCACTGCCGTCCCGTTCCTTCCTCCGGCCGATTGCCCGGTATCTAGCCGGCGGGCTTATAAGACACCTTTGTCAAAGCTTCAAGCACACGAAGATGGGAAAGGATTGATAAGAAATAGGCACCTATGGAGCAGTAGTTTAGCTTATTCCCCTCCCACGCCCCGGCGATCCGGGGAAGGGTAAGGGAAAGACCCGGGTGCGAATCCCGGTGGGTGCAATTCTTTTTTCTCCCTTTCTTTTTTTATCTTTATGTAGGTACTCTCCTTTTTAGAAAGTACCTGAAGCTGGAGTGCGGACAGGCACATGATTCCATCTTCTATTAGTAATCTGACTTCAAGTAGTACTTTACGTATCCGTGATTCCTTGCATGCTCGTTTGCCTCGCATCCTGCTCTTCATATACCATTTTCCTTATCAGATCGAAGGCCTGCCTACCTACCTACCTACCTTGTAGGTATAAACGAACAGCTTCTTGACATCCATTTCACATGCTCCTTTATTACCTTTCTAACTCCTCACCAACCACGTTTTTTTCCCGGACAGCGTCCCAACATCCTCCCCTAAACATGCCATCTCCCCCTAGCAACCATCCCGCCCACCCCCTATCCAACACATCTCTGAGAGCAACCACCCAACCACCCAAACCCCAGCAACCACTTGCAGAAAGTTTTCAAGCTTATAAGGAGTAACAAACTTCTGATCAGTACCCGCCGGGGAAAACCCGGTGGGTAAGTCCAAGTGGTGTAATCAACAGGCGTTCGAATCAAAGTTTTTGTCGTAGGTTCGAATCGGGCTCAAAGTTCTTTTTTTCTTTTTTCCTCCCTTTTCTTTTTTTGCCTCTTCTTCCCCCCCGCCCCTTTTGATTCAGGACAGGTACAAAGTAAATATCGAATGAATTTCTGTAGTGTAAATGCCGCCGTGTATTCATCTTTATCGTTGTGACATCTGGTCGCATTATCCCGAGTATCGGTTGATGGTGAGATTCACTTGAACCAAAACAGGCGATTGTCCCTACTACTGTAGACGTCGCAGTGTAATCGAGAACATTCTGAAATATTAGATATAAGATGCACATGTACATATTATCATATACAAGTAGGTAGTTATAGATACTGATTCGGCCCCCGCCATCCATCCGGACTAATGATCGAGTAATCTATTCTCACAAATCGAATCGTCCTTCCACATGTGACATTCTTGCCCACGTAGCGCATACACGTCAAATATCAACAAGCACATCCCTCTCAGGTCACTCACTCACTCGCACACATCTCAAGACACGAAAAACAGCACATAAATCAAAGCAATCATTCCATCGACAAACTCCAACCGCCTGCCCCACATAGGGGGCTCCGCGTGTTGGATTTGCCTTGTTAGCTACCTACTCGAGGCAACCTCGTTCATTGTACGTAAGCATACTGTATCGAAGCACAGGACAGATAAAGAAGTGCCAGCCGGCCAGCCAACCAGCCGTAATAACGACGCCACACCGTGCCAAGCACAAGAAGACGTCGATGTCGAACATTTCCCGTCACTGAAAAATCGATAGGAATTTTAGAGGGGGTAAAAAAAAATAAAAAAAGAGGGAATGAATCCGTCCTCTCCCGCTTCTTTCCCATATTTCCAGTTTCGCAGTTCCCAACTGCCTTCCCCCCCTCAAAAAAATAAGATGATAATAACGCCAACTCGCGACCGTCTGTGTGAATTTAGACAGACGACGGCGCGGCCAATTATGCCTGTAAACCCCCCACAGATGCCATGCCCAAAGTAACAGGAAGGGCTTTCGTGTCTAACAAAAACCACACCATTTTCGGATATTCCAAGTAACGCATAACGTAGTAGAGTTGCTCTCGGGCGTTAGGTATGGCCGTCGAAGAGCCCCGCATTTTAAACCCTTCGTTGCTCGCAGGACGCCGTTGTCGACATTTAGCCAACCTGCCTAAGACTTGGAAATGCAGAAATGAAAGACAAAGAACCTCGCCCCCTCCAGAAGCAGTCATAGCGATATCTTCGTCGTAGCACATTACAAGCCATTTATTATATATAGGATGGGTATTGAAGTCCCATTCGAATGCGTCGAGTAAAAACTTAGGGTGATAATGATGTTAAGAAACGAGAAACAAATGTTGTAGTAATATAATACAGGGGAATAGAAGTGTGGAAGGGTGCCAAGGGCGTAGCCAGTTAGATTCAGTCCTCATTGACGTCGCTCTCGTCATCTTCGCTATCAGTGGGGAGGTCTCCAAACTTGGCCTTATATCTCTCGAGCTCGGCCATCTGGATAGCGAGATTGTCAAGTACGACAGCCATTGGCGTCCGGAGATCGTCTAGTGAGTGGATAGGGCCGCTGCCCATGGCAATGTGTCGCATCGTAAGCGTGGATATACAGGTCTTCGGAGTTGTAGGTTAGCAAACACGAATGTACAATTTTTGGATTCAAAATTCATACCTCTATACGGCTCACTTGATGTTCCATGAAGTTAAATAAGAACCGGTCGGTGACCTCGCCCCCGCGTTGTATCATACGCTCTAAGAGTTCAGTCTCGGGAGGCTGTAAGCCTCTGCCGGACATTTCTTCCAGGGTACTGCAAAGCATTTCCAAGCGCAAGCTAACTTTCCAGAGCGGCCAGATGATCTCCGGATCAATTCCAAGATTACTTCCAGCCTGAAGCATAGCAGGTTTCTCAGCAACCTCAGCCGCCGTCGCAGCGCTGTTATGATGTTCGATACGGCCGGCGAGGACATGCGGATAGAGTGAGTATATGTACTCAGGGTTTTCAAGACCCTTGAGTTTCCGCTCTCCAATGTCCTTCACTTCGAATCCTTGCGAGCTAAGAGACTTTAATTCCCTTCTGATTGATGACGATGTGACATCGTCATCGAATGTATCGTCGGAACCCGTAGACCCGACACGATCAGCTTCTTGATATGTCTCAAGACAGCGCTGAATTTCCGAAATGAAATCCGCTGACACGGTAATCTGACCCCCGTCGGCTACGGAAGATATACGAGACGCCTTGTTCACCATCGGACCGAAATAATCCATGCGGCGTGTAACGGGATCAATTTCGGCTACCGGCTCGCCGAAATGGATACCCATCCTGACCGATAACCCCCTGAATATAAGGTTGTTATCTTTGTCATAGGTCTCTTGGCAGGAAACTGAGTTGAGAATTTCCGAGGGCCAATCAACGTTGAGCAAATGAGTTTGAACGGCGAAGCACCACAATAGAGCCGAGGTGGCAGTAGGGAAGGAGACCATAAAAGCGTCACCTTCAGTCTTGACTTCATATCCACCGATTCTCCGGAGTTGCCGCCGCATGACCTCGTTGTGTAGTTTGATCGCAGATCTCATAGCAGATGGATACATTTCCCATAGATTAGTCGAGTTCTTGATATCAGTGAAAACAATAGAAGGCTTCTCAGTGGGAGCGGGAACTTCGGCTTCGAGTCGATGTAGTGTAGAGTCTTGCACTTCGCCCTTTGCCTTTCTGCCTCGCTTGATCGGATATTGAAATTCGTCTGGGACGCCGGAAGGATATAGTGACATGCTCTGCCCTCTGTGCAGACGGGCCGACCGTTCCTGGCGTCGCTTGAGATCGGCGACACTGATCATCATGATCATGATTTTTCCATTTGCACCATAGGCGATAGCAAGGTCTCGCAACTTGTGCGCGGCACGCATAAGATCGCCTCGTTCTGATCTGGTCACGTCAACAATTAAGCCGGGGGTAAGATACTGCCATAGCTCCTTCGTGGCTATCAAGATAGTTTCATCCTGCGGCGTGATCGAGGTCTGTGTGATATTGGGAGCTGCCTGCACAGCCGGCATCAAATCGACGTAGCCAAAGGCACGAGAGATGTCGAGTAAATCATTGAGCTTCCCTTGACGCGACACCCAGCCTCCAGCATCCCGTATTCGTTGACGCTCGTTAGGCTCAGCAGGATCATGTTTCCGAGTCAGGATTTTGTGTGAACCGTCGGATTGAATAAGCATTGCTTGCGCATCACCAACGTTGGCAACATAGAGCTCTTGAGCTTGGAGATATGCGACGGTGGCAACTCCCCCAGAGTTGAGATCTTCCTTGCTAAGGACTACTGGTGCTGATGAACCACGGTGCGACGTTAATGACCTCTTCTCGGTATGCTCGATAGCTACGGTGACAAGGTCCTTGTTCAGGGCGAGGAAGGCACGCCTGAGCGCATCCATAGGAGTCTCATTCTGGCGTGTCTTTAGAGCCTTCAGCTCCATCGTAAAAATATGACCAAAATTCTCGTGAAGGTACTTGGCGATCTTAGAGCCACCGCTAGATAGCGCTTGCCCGTCGAACAAGCCTAGAAGCGTTTCCGAATCGGAAGAATTGAACCTTGGAACGACTAGATCGATAGTTGACAAGTGCTCGTTCCTCCCTAAAGTATCAGCCATACCATATGGTAGATGGCCAGCTAATGAACCTGATGTTCTGACACGGCGATCTTCACTCTGGTCCGGAATGCTTGGGTTGGTGAGAGTGACGTCCATCAATCCGAGCACACGGAGATTCAGCAGTCGTCCGAAATCAGTGTATTGCTCGCGATTGACAGCCCCTGGACCAAGATTTGTCTGCTTGATTTCCAAACGTTTGTTTCCTGACAAATTGAGAAATCGCAAGTTTGGATTCAAGTTCCAGTTCCAATCGTATGGTACGTTTGAAATGTTATACTTTAGCGAATTGTTTCCGCAATCCAACACGGCCAATTTTTTAGCCCGTGAGATATCCGCCGGCAGGTTAGTAAATTTGTTGTTGTTAATGTGAAGCACCTGAAGCAAGCTATACTCCTCCAAATCGTCAACCGGCAGGCTGGTCAGATCATTACCAGAAAGGTAAAGTTCCACCAGTTGAGGCCAGTTCTTAATGCAGCGTTGTGGCATATCACTGAGGTCGTTATATGACAAATTGAGAACGCGTAATTCTGCTAGGAGTATAAGCTGCTCGAATACATCATCATCGAGCTGATTGTCGGCAAGACATAAATTTCTTAATGAGCCGGCGAACGTGTTGGTCAACCGATTGGAAAGCCCGGAATCTTTTCTCGATGTTGCGGACGGAGTCATGGTCCCATTAATACTACTACCAGCCGTCGTGGCTCTCGAGACGACCGAAGTTTTCCGGCCTCCCTTTCCGTAGACTGATACGACAGAACTCTTACGGTCCGCGCCGTTAGGGACAGGAGAAGGCCCCACACTGAGCAAAGTGCTTGAAGCTTGGCTAGGTCGTCGAGACCCATCGGGCATTAGATCTTCGGAGCTGGATGTTTGAGACAAGGCTCCCGTTAGCGTCTTGTTGCTGGGAGTAGGAGTGCCTGAAGATTCCCCGGGCGTTTGAGGCGGACGTGAAGCAGGCTTTGGGAAATTCTCGAGTACATTGGAGGAAGCATTGAGCGTCTCCAGTTTGTTCGCCCACCATATGTCCATTGGCAACTTCCTAATGTTGTTCCCTCTGATATCCAGGACTCTTAGCTCATTCAGACAACCGATTTCTGGGGGCAACTCGCCCACTGAATTGTGGGCGATGCTGAAGTGATCTAGCCTTCTCATGTTACCAATGGTATTGGGGAGAGACACGAAATAATTGCGATCTAAAACAAGTCTCTCTAAGTTGATCATATTGTTGAACGAGCTATCGATGCTCGCAAGTTGACAGTTCGACAGGTTGAGCTGCTTAAGAGTAGGCACAGGACTGGTTATTTCGAACTTAGTGATGGGGTTGGAATTCAACTTCAGATTGCGGACTCGCTCGAAACAGCCGACAAACTGGGATATCGTGTTGTGGTCTGCCGACAGAATTTCTAACTTGGGCAATTCGGATACGATGTCAATGGCGGTTAGCGTGTTATATTTGATGTCCAATTCTCGGAGATTTATGAGGTCTCTCAACGTGGATGGCAATGATCCCGCGAGCCTATTGTTGGTCATGACAAATTTTTCGAGGTTCCGGAGCTTACCGATCTCATCGGGGAGAGATGAGATCGAGTTGAAACTCACGTCGATATCTACCAGACTTTCCAGGTCACATAAGAAAACTGGAAACTTTTCCAAGAAATTCGAAGATAGATTCAGAGACCGGAGAGACTTGAAAAGGCCGAATTCCTGAGGTAGGCGGTTCAGACGATTGTTCGCTAAGCTCAGCTTCAACAACCCCGTGAGACGACCAAGCTCAGCATGATCCAAGTCCTCTAAGCGGTTATTAGACACATCAAGATATGTGAGCCGACCTGCTCTTCCAATACTGATAGGAAGTTTCCGGGCTTCATTATTAGAATACTTGATGTCGCGTAGTTGAGGGCATGCTTGGACGAAGTCTCGCGGGAGATCGAGTGAAAGATTCCTGGAAAGATTCAGAGAGATGATATCGCCAGTCTTAGAATAGAGGGTTATCGGGATCGTGATTAGGTTTCGTCCAGAGAGATCAACGTGATTAAACTTCGTGGCCCTACCAGATCCGAGGTCCTGTGGACTCATTTGGAAATGATTGTCCCTCGCCGACAAAAACAAGAAACGGCATAGGTAACCATTGTCCTCTCGACCGATATCTTCTAAGCGATCTTTCTCTTCATATCCAACCTGCTGCAACAGTCTCTTCTGGATCAGGAGTGGCTTCTCCGGAGCGGATAAGACTCGGGATAAGTCATGCTTCCTTAACACAATATGGTAGTTCTCAAGGCCTTCGGTGACGAAAGTTTTCTTAACGACTTGCGCCATAACGTCGGTCACAGTCGAGTTCAAGGGCATCTGCACTGTAGCAAAGGTACCATCGGCTCGGAATACTCGTATGCAGTGAGGGCTCAACTTCTCTTCTGGCCGAGGCGGTGTTCCAACATCGTCGACCTCCGGCGCATGAACATCCCTCTCTTCTGCGTTACGACGGACAGCCCAGCTGTCTGGCGCATTCCATGCTCCATTTCCCTGTGCCGAAACTGGTTCCACCAGCTCGAAATCCGATTGCTGGAACATCGTCGAACTATCCATGGGCGTTAGAGGCTGCGGTTGTGCCAAGATACCTTCCATATCGTTAAGATTCGTATCGAGATGGAACACCATGCCCCTATCGTTTCTATCAGTCGGACCAATGTGCTCATCGGGGTCATCGTAGGCCTTGTGCGGACGCCCCTTCTTAGCGAAAGGAAATTTGTTATTAAATGTCGCTTGCCGAGGATTGCTTGGACGGACTGGAGGACCTGGAGAATCTAGACTCGGTAGCGGTTTATCGTACGACGGCTGAGCTTTCGATAGGTCAAGTCGCGACGACGATGGCGCGAGAGACCGTGTGGAAGTAGGCATGCCTCGTAAGCGGTGGTCATCCTTATGCTTGTGGCGTCGTAAGCGTTCGAAGATACCCCGTTTCCCGGGTGCACCAGGCGACGTCTGGCCATCGATAGATGCGAGCCTACTACCGGTACTATTGCTGCTTGGAGTAGGACTCTGTGCTCGCGATCGCGACGCTGTCGGCATGGATCCTCCTCTGTCCTTCATATTAGCCGTGCTCAGGATCGAGTCTTCGCGGCTAGCTACAGGTCTGAGCGTGTTAGGATCATCATTGCTTTTATGATGACGATGATGATTAGATAGGTGCACGATAGAGTGTCCGGAGCGCTGCGAGGAGGAAGTCTTCGGCGGTATCTGCCCGAAAGCCTCCTGCTGATACCGCTCTTTGTCCGGGCCGGCTAACATATCACGAACTGGAGCTTCACCGTATTTAGCAATATCATTAGCCTCTTGATATAAAAATGGGACTACTTCGCTCGATGGCACGGGCGTTCGCGGTCGGGAGGATGACGGGGACGGTTCTCTAGTGTGGTCAGTGGCGTTGGAATCGTTTCTTCCTCGACGCGGCCGATTAAAGGAATAAGAGCGCTGTTCTTTTCCTGGATTTTGGGAAGATGGTGGTGGTGGAAGGCTGGTCTCGGACGAGTCGCGTCCTGGGAAATCTTCCCCGAAAAACCCCTGTAATTTCTTGAACCCGCCTCTGCTACCACTATTTTTCGAACCTTGGCTACTAGCCGTTGTCACGCTGGCCGCCGATGGCCGCCTATCATCAGTAAAATACGCCGCATCGGGAGAATCATTACTCGAAGCTTGAGCATTCCTCGAAGAACCAATTCTAAGGGCCGGCGATAATTGTGAGGCAGTAGAGACATTGTCGCTCGAATCATTATAGAAGCTCGTACCAAAGCCGGTCGGGGACGCGGCCGCGCCGCCGTTCACGGACATCCATGGAGCTATATTCTGGGCGTTCGGACTAGCCATCGGGGGATCTCGTTGAATTTGTGGAACACGACCACCGGACGGATCGAGGACGGCAAGATCGCGACGATAGTTCGTAAGGTCGCTCATGCGGCGACTGTCGAGGAGGGAACTGCTAGATGCGGTCGAGGAGGGCGACAAGGCAATGCGATGACCGGAGGCTGTCGGCGAGATGTCTTCCTTAAATTGTCTGTGTAGGGCGCGACAGGCACCCGCTGTTAGTTGTAAAGACCTTCGCTAGGAAGCATTCTGTGCATGAAGTGATCGATCTAATGAAAGGAAAAAAGAAGCTTCAATTGGTCTCCCCATCATCCCACTTAATCTGACTAGGTGAGAAATACTCGATGGGTTTCGGACTAAAATGTGGCAGGGCCATGTACTCCCCATATTTCATTGAACTCGAGATTATAATATTACGGAGAAAGGACAAGGCATGACGTACCTGATTTTGACATGGTCGCCAGTCTTGATGGGCTTCGGCGTAGCTTTAGTCGAGGCCGAGGAGACGGAAACCGAACGACTAGGAACGGTTGGTTTCAATGTAATGTTTGAGTGTCCACTGCTGGAACTCGCGAAGGAGGTGATGCGGCCGTCATCCCTCGTCATTGTAACTTTTCACCTTCACGACGGTCCTCGCAGTTTAGGTCAATAGGGCGGCGCCATCAAAGGGAGGTAAGGTGGGACATTTCCCGGCAAAAAGAAAAAGAATTATAGGGTTCGTATGTCTCGTATCGTAAATCGTGAAGCTAGGTGGAGGTAGGTATAGCTAGAGGTGGAGGTATGTATCTTAATGCGGCGGATGTGATCCAGACTGCGCGGAGAACAGCAAGCGTTCCGATGTTTGCCAGAAACCAGAGCCTTAGCAGGTGTACATACAAAAAAAAATACAAGAAAAAAGGATATAGCAGGCAGAGAGATAAGTCAGTTAGGTGGGCTAACCAAAGACGAAGGATACACAGTATAGCCCGACGCCGAAAGTGAGGGCTGAAAGGTTTTGGTTTAAGCAAGACTTAGATTGGATGTAGCAAAAAAAGTCAAGCAAAGCAGGGCGGAGCGGTAGGCAGGGCAGGTGGTGCTTCCTGCTCGCACTTGCAACAACTTGCATTTGCCATCCATGGATAGTACACTTTGCGACTTCTTGCAGGCGGCGGGTACCAAGTACGAAAGTACAATACGCATGTGGTGTCAGATTCAGGTGGAAGTGGCTCTGGGGGCAGTGGCTCGGGTGTGGTATGTGCTACAACGGCTACAACGGCTGCAACCTTCGGTACAAGGACGGCGTGAGGGAACTAGAGGGAACCGCTGGTCCTAGCAAAGTACATCTAGAGGTGCATTAATGTATATCGACTAGATCGGTGGAACCACTAAATCTTTTTTTGGCGAAGACATCCCAACTTGTACTTGTCACACATTATGGATATCAAAATACCTTAGTATCAATAGTTGGCCTCACCAGCGATTCTATCTAAATTTTAGTCTGCCTAGGTACTATGCAGATTCCAGATCTCGATTGACATTGTAACTACGTCAAGCCATTAAACAATCCGATGTTATCTTGAGGCTTTAATTAGCTGTCTACGAGTTCGAAGGCTGAATCATAAAACGATTCGTGGATTAATAATAAGTATCGGAGTGTCGTCACCGTTTCAAGCCTCTACCCTAATCGTTTGGCCGTACTAGAAGACACGGGCGTAGTGGGAAGACCCGTTATTAGCGACAAAATTGAAAAGAAAAAGCTTTTCCAACCCGCATTGCCGTTTCGCGATATGCAGGTTCAACTCAACCTGTCGCCTCTTCGACTTTATAAAGTATCGAATGTTACTCGTCAAAGTCCAGTCACATCGTTCTGCATAGTAGTAAGATGCGGTGGAATTGCAATGCCGCTTAAGGATACCGAGTCTCACCACATGCCTACTAGTATATAAACGAATTTAATACGTCGTTCTCTACGTGTGTTGGCAAAATACGGCAGCTCGTTTCCTAACCAATTACCCAGCCCGAACAAAGAGATATTAACTTGGCGAAAGAGTCATGCCCGATCTTCAATCTTACATCTCACTCATGAATCGGCGCTCTCTATCTTGTCGATTGTGTCGCTTATGACTCGACAGCTCGAGTGCGGAGGACCCGCGACTCGGACCAGAGCCTCAATCGCTTACCTACATCCCATCCGTGGTTCATACAAGTGAGGCGCCTTACATGCAAAGTTCGCCTTTTTAGTGTCCCGGCCATGGCCTCGGTGAAAGCCAAAATTGCGGGCTTTTAAACGGGCTTTGACCACCTCAAGGTCTTTGCGTACATACATTACCGCCCTCAAAACCGGGTTATGCTCCACAGATGTCGACACCCCCAGAAAGCCCTAGCTTCGCTCCCGAGATCCTTGTTCACAAGCGCGGAATATATTCCCATAGTACATACATAAGTCTCAAAAAAGTCCTGGGCAGCTTGGCTAGGTGTAGGTAATCGGTTGGAAATGCTAGTTTGTTCGAGTTCATATAACGGTATGCGTTGTCCTATCCCTGATTCCCTGCCAATTTCATTCACGTTCACAAGACTTTCTTTTTATATTAAATATCTCACCCATGGTTAGATCTACATAGCAAATACTTGCTGGATCCATGTATGTTTGGGGTTTGGGGTAAGCGTGTAGCTACGAAGACAGCTAAGCAATAGTGATGCGCATTCAGAGGATAGTGTCCATCGTAAATTCTCCTAGCCCCCGTTTCCAGGTTTATCTAATAACATGAACACCAATCTTTCCTCGAAAAGTCGACCTGTCACTCCGCGCTATTCTCTGGATGGGAGCAAAGAAAATTGGATTCGTCCGCATGTCGCAGCTATTGCGAGATTACCTAGGCACTATTCCCGGGGACAGGTCCCGCCGCCTACCCACGGTCCGACCGGCTTGCATAAGGCTTGTCAACTCATATTAAAGTGCTGTTTGAAGTTAAAAATACCTTTGTTGGTAGGTCCAGGTAGTTCCTGTCAAATGTCACGGGGGCGGGGATAGGATGATAGTGGATGGGAATGCGCCCAATCCGCGCCCGGGAAGTCTGTTGCGGCAAGTTCCCGCTTCTCACGCAAACGTTGCATGTGCTTTTAAAGCTAAGGTTATTTGTCAAGACCCCCAACCCAGCTCTACCGTCATTGGCTTTTCGTAAAACGTGCGTGTGTGTGATGAGAACGTTAGACCTCATATCAACTAATTTTGTTTGCGATAGTGCTCCTCACATGACGAATAACCGTTTATCGGTAGGGTCGGTAAAAGGTTCCGTGATACTACACATACGCGACTACGTGCGCGACTTGCGACGAAACGTACGACAGGACAGGCCTTGCAACCCGCCTAGCGCCAACGTCCATCCCGTAATAATGCGATCCGTGGTTAGGGGATATCCGAGCTCCGTCGATCACCCAATATCGTTCTGATAAGCCGTACTCAAACTTGTATCTTACATAGGTAATGAACAAGGGTTTATGTGTGATTCGAATTTGGGAACACTCAGATGACGATCTAGGTTACCTTAGTGATTGATAAACGATAGATTGCGCTTTGCCTAGCGTCTGACGTATGCTAGATAGTCCAGGGTATCTAAAATTCCGATGCGCATTGCATATATCAATATGGAGGCTCTGTGCTGATCAGATTGTGGTCGGATTGTAATCGTACATCCATGGATTAGGTAGCTCACAACAGCACGTAGCATCTATATGTAGGTATGAAATATGACAGCTTCCGTGTTCTGCACGAATCTGTTACGCATCAGGACCGACTGAAAAATACAGAGAAATCGGTCTATAAGATGTTCTCGTATGAAGCTCATCAGGTTCTTATTTATTAAGGCTCTTCCTCTTCATCACTCACTCCAGCGACAACGTCTCCTATGTCTTCATATAGAAGTTCTCCAACTTCAATGCTGTCTTGCATGATCTTCCGTGCATCTTCCTCTGAGGCATCCATGTCTTCCATAATTAGGCGGACCGCCAATTCAGGCACCAAGACCGCCTGGACATATCCGGTATAACCTCTTGCGGAAACAAGTCTGTCCTCGATCGCGCGTTTCCGTACGACGGAAGACAAAGTCCGCATGATGTACTCAGTCATTGCGCGGAGCCCCCGTGGCCCGTAATAGCCAGGCGTGAGACTATCTTCGGTTGTGAGCAACGTTCGATTCTTTCCAGATTCGACGTTCTCCCTAAGAATGTCGCGATAGTACGACTTATGGGTGCCTTCCAAGATATCCTTCAAAAAGCCCTGGTGGATCTTGAGTCGACCATCGAGGGTTTCCCAGTTGATCTTGGGATATCCTTTTTGAGTTCTAGAACTCAACGCGGTTTGTCGTTTGTGCAGCCTGCAGAATGCCGTCTGTTTCTTAATATTCATCCTGCCACGGTCTGAATATTTCGCCAGCAGCTCGGCATCAACTGCTTCGTGACACATGGGACATTTCGCTGTAGTAGCTACTGGGTCATCTATGGTTATGTCACCTACTTCTTCGTCCCATTCATCATCCTCAAATACAGCGCCGAGCTTATCGTCGCCATCATCTAGATAGTCTAATTCGTCCAATGCGTGCAACTTGAACGCTGGTCTCTGGGTAAGCTCCTCCGACTTGGCTTCAGGAGATCCCCGTCGTATCTTGGCTTTAGATTTCCTTGGTGCTTTCCTTTTGGGCTGCTGGCTAGACTTTGCTTCTGATGCCACATTCGCTTCATCATCTGTGTCAAGTGCTCTGATTTTGCTCTTTGCTGGTGATTCGTCTGAAAGCAAAGAAGCATGTCGAAACGAGGGTTTGACTTGACTTGGACTTGAACTCAAAGATGGTAATTTGAATGACCTAGAGGACTTAACCTTCTCCGGGCTGAGACTTTCAGGTTTAATGAATCTCTTCGCTGGAGGGGATGGATCAATTGTAGAACCTGGACTATCTTGGTATGTCTTGAATGATTTGCTTGGTGGTGGTGATTGATCTAAGAATTGGTGGGAAATGACGTTAGCAATCTTCACAGAAGGTGAGGACTATACGTCACTTACTAGGTCGCGTAGCCGAAGATCTAAAGGCAGATTTCTGTGACAATCTCGGTTGTGAAGACTTCGGTTGGGATGAGGAATAAGTCGCAGGACGTCTTGTATTAGATTTGGTTTTCTTGGTCTTCTTCCCTGTGAAACCAAATTCATCCGTTAAATGACTACTCACTTCGGGGGCGGGATCCTCCTCGGCAGCCCTTTTCGAGCCAGCTGAGCTCGAGGGCTCGTCAGATTGAGAGTTGCGTATGGCTTTCTTCCCTTTTGATGATTGTGTGGGTTTTTCTCGTGCACTTCCCCGCGGATTCCTTGTCTGCGAAGAAGGTTGCTGGGAACTGTTGAAAGTAGTGGGCTTGATATCTACATATTGACTCCCATTGTCATCATCATCGGAGTCCTGCAATCGGCGGTAGTCCTTTTCCTCATCACTACTGCTCTCAGGTGGTGCATCGATAGACTTGGGTTCTCGAACCTTCCCACCTCCTCTCATTTGAGAGGCGGGGACCTCATGTTTGACTGCAGTGGTCTGACCTCCAATCTGCGATAAAAGGCGAGTTGGCTGTTGTCTTGCACTTAGTCCAATACGTCTTTGTTGATTTTGTTGCTTTTGTCCTGGTTTGATAATCGGCATTGGACCTTCCGTCACAGGTCTATTTCAAGTATATATCCGATTCATGAAAGTATCGATTTGATTGAGATTCCCGACCATGCCTTGACGGAAAGTGCGTAAAAATTAGTATAACCGAGGTAGGAGATCGGTAGCTTATTGAGTTAGCCTCCAGTAATGAGTGAGAAGTGGATGAAGCATATGTTATATAGGGATTAAAGCCTGACAAAGGAACAGAAATAATGAGACGATCTTAGAATATATGCACCAGGAATTAATTTCGCGTTGTTGGTGACTCAATGAGCCTCATGGTTTAGCAGTTGGATTTGCAGGATTGACAAATGGTGAATGAAAGAGTGAACAATAATTCCTTAACGATGAGTGAGCAAGAACGACGCGTTTAAGACGCGTTAGGTTGCAGAAAGCAGCAGCCACAGCTTCAGCCACATAGAGTACAAATGGGCAGAAACAAGCACCAGGTGGATCTTGCCTCCTCTATGTTCATTTCAGCTCCACCGAACCTTAACTTAAGAGCTTCGGGACATTTACAGTTGTTTGTACAGATATATCACGTTCCAACCAACCACAGGATCTTGATATTAGCGTAGGGGAATCCTGAACATGGCGTTAAACCGAAAATATGCTGCATTGCCAGATTTGGTACGTCGAAGCTCTTGGAGTTCTCGAAGCTCTATATGCCATGCTAATCGGTGTGTAGGACTCTGCGCCTGACATCTACGAGACCCCCGAGTTGACGGATGATAACTCCACTATTCCGGTAAGAATATGATTATTATTGGCAGTGACGTGCATCTAATCCTAAGTGACTCGTTCAGACTACCGCCGGTCGATCGCAGTCAGACAATGAGTTCGACGATGACGATGATGACGATGCTCCAGGGATCTCCCACTCGAGACTCCGAATAGATCAAGCTCGATCTAGATTTATGCCCTCGCAAGTTGACGCCCGAGACGTGGATTTTTCAGATCGACTAAATGGGAAACGAAAATCATACAAAACCTCTAGTCGAAGACAACGAATACTGGCAGATGGTACTGAACAAATTGGTGATCTGAGCGATGAGGAAGAAGGCGAAGAACTAGCAAGAAAGATTGCGCGTCTGAAGCGCGAGATTGAAGAAGCCAAAGAAGAGTATGGTAAACAGAAAGCAGAGTCAAAGGGATCCGGCTCAGATCAGGATGAAGAGCTTGTGTCACTTAGCCAGGCTTTGGAAGAGATGTCAACTTTGCCAGAGAGGGACATAGCCGTTCGGGACTACCAGAAATCCAGCAAGCAATCAAAGGATGAGAACCAAGAC
This sequence comes from Annulohypoxylon truncatum, assembly GCF_022578515.1. NCBI lineage: Eukaryota > Fungi > Ascomycota > Sordariomycetes > Xylariales > Hypoxylaceae > Annulohypoxylon > Annulohypoxylon truncatum. The sequence goes on from NW_025953805.1 coordinate 254,725, forward strand.
TCGATTCGGTCGGTGGATGGGGCAACCTATACTGTCACCTATGCGCCAAACTACGAACAGAGCCATGCTCTTGCCACAGCTGCCGATTTTGATCGACGACTTGTACTGCTCGAAAAGGCGATTGGTATTACCTCGTCATCTATGCCCGAGTTAGAGGGCAACGGCCTACCTCGAGCTATCATGCCTACGTTAGATACGCTTCAGAACCAGATCTTGACGTTGTCGGAAGCATCTACGTCGTCTCTCGACAGCATTAGTCGCCGAGTACGGACTCTGACCCAAGAGGCCGAGCAGCTAGAGAAGTCTAGAAAAGCTGCTAAGGCTGCACAAGACTCACTGGCGTCTGCAGGCGCCTCTCCGGTGGAAGTGGATGATTCGGAGCATACAGCCAAGGTCAATGCGCTCTACGGCACTTTACCAACTATTGAAAGCTTAACACCTCTTCTACCTCCATTATTAGACCGGCTCCGCTCGTTAAGGGCTATTCATGCTGACGCGGCAACAGCAACTGATACGCTAGAACGTATCGAGAACTCGCAGAGTGAAATGGCAGCTGACATCAAGGAATGGAGAGAAGCCTTGGAGAAGATTGAATCGTCTATGGGTGAAAGAGGGACGGCCATGACTACTAACATGAAGGTGGTGGAAGGATGGGTAAAAGACCTGGAGGCCAAGGTTGCTACGTTGTCGTAATAGTGGAGGTACCACTTGGTGTTCTGTGACGTATTAGTTCTGATACCCTATTGAATCAATGATAAATGTGATATTTAAGTATTTTTGAAGACAATTGATCGTTGACGTGCCGGAGTTTCTATCACTGCCCTACTCCTATTTGTCATACAACTAGGAGTATAATTTACCATAGATATGCATCTAATAATACCTATGCGCTAAAGGTGTATGAGAGTATAGGTAGTGAAGATGAAGCCTTAAGGTTAAGGTTCCACTAGTAATGTTTAACTTATCGATAAGGATAGTGGTCCATGCTCAAGAAAGAAAGCCCTACCCACAACTAGCACAGCTTAAGCGAAACTTGGATCTTTTCGATTTGATCAAAAAATTTCAACCTACCCGCCTTTTGACAAATTTCCATATTCGCGACTCAGTAGCAGCAACCCTTGCAAACCTCATCACAAGTACGCTCAACACCTCCGAAACACCTTCGAGACTTAATTCTAATTAGAATACTCAGATCGCCAATATGGAATCTTCTAAGCAACCCGTCAAGCTTGTCAAGGTCACCCGCGTCTTGGGCCGAACTGGTACGATTTCCCTGTTAAATGTCTGCGATGCGAAAGATGCGACGCCACGCGGGAAAAACTGAGCAAAATCTGACGGTTATAGGTTCTCGTGGTGGTGTTACCCAAGTCCGCGTCGAATTCATGGACGACCAGACCCGAAGCATTATCCGAAACGTCAAGGGACCAGGTGCGAATCCATCCATATCTACCGGCTGCGATAGGACAGCGTGGTGACTAACTTCAATATTCTACAGTTCGTGAGGACGACATTCTCTGCCTACTCGAGTCCGAACGTGAGGCCCGACGATTACGATAAACTGGAGTTCGCTTGGGAGGGAATGAGAGCTTGAGAATCGGGTTTTTGCTACTAGCTGATGACTACGGTCTACGAGCAGTAGCCTGGCATGATACGGCATTCGCACTCATGATTCCTTTTGTTACAGGAGTCACCGGACTATGATGGGCCTTTTGCGTTGCGAATAAAGAACAATTCATACCCCGACCATTCCTCTCCGTGATCCGAATGTTTCCTGTTTTAGAAATCCTAACTCTTCTTAGCTCTCGCTACGAAGACTCGACTGAAAGTTTGGCGAGATTATCATTAAGCTACGCCATTGAAAGTAAACTCCGATGGGGCTACTAACATTTCTCAATAGGTAGATTATTGGTGGTTCCGCTTAGTCATCGGCTATGTCTTGGCACCGAAGCGGTTTTTCCTTATGATTTTAACCAGCTTTTTTCTTCTTCCCCTCTCATTCATCACTTTCAAAATATTCAAGCCTGGACGACGGCGACAGCAATCCGTTATATCAAAACTTGGTAAGTGTTTTCTTTATTCCTTGAATATTCAATTCTTTGTTGGATGATGTATAAAAATAGCATGTATTACCTGACCATCACTGATGTTCTACCATTATCACCAAGATCTCTGACCCAACATCAACTTATCAACTCCTTGTTGCTATTCTTATCAAAAGCATTGAAGCTAACAGGAGTTTATCAGATTAGACCCAACCATGAGTGCCATCCCGAAGCCAAAGGACGGCTGGTTTAACCTTCTGTACTTCGCAAGTGCAAAGTCTTTCACCTCGAAAGAGTTCGATACGTTTCCCGCTCCGCTCACTCTTCCGGCGCTCTTCCTTAGATTAGAAGAAATGTACAATGGTATTACAGAGAAGATCCTTAATTCGTCCATGGTGACGATCAATCTTGAATATGTGGATGTTCCTCGGCCCGATGATGGGCCTGCTCAAATCGTAACGATCAATGAGGGTGACGAGGTCGCTATCATTCCACCGGTAAGCTCGGGCTGAGGCTTACATACGAGACCCGAGCTCGGAATCAAATAAACCACAAATATGCCTATCGCTCAATCGCTGCCTCTAGCCTATGGTCTTTAAGACGGCAGTAAAGGCTCCCTTTCCCGGTCCCCTTCATTTCTAGATTCCCGCGCGTTCGCATCCGCGCCTCTAGTCCCTACTTTAGCGAGCAGCCACGACCGCCACCTGATAGCTAGTCGCTTCCAATCGGACCTCGAAATTCTCCACCAACCGGGATTCTTCTTCCCGTATGCTCTCAACTTCCGAAATCCCCAGACGGCCAATGTAACGAGCAGGATGAGGACGAGAGTGGATGCGATGCTTACGAGCGACGTCAGAGTCGTGATGGTCGAGACCTGGCAGCCCAGCGGTCGTGTGCGGATCTCCCACCGCTCCGCCCAGTGCGGACACACGTTCTCATCCCATGCCGGTGCTAGGAGGGGCACGCGGGCGGAATTTGGTACGCAGGTCCACGACTATGGTTGTTATATGTTAGAGGAAGTCTTAAGATACCCAATTATCTAGTTACTTGACGTATGCACATATTTGACATGTGCAGAAGGAATGTGCTGAAGTGAAGGTGGCACACGTACGAACGGACACCAGCTGCAGTCCGGCTGCGTCGTGAGACAGTCTTTGCAGTTCTGGATCCTCCAGCACCGCATCAGATGCGCGTCGTCCGCCGGACTTGTGCTGGCGAAGGTGGTTATGTTCATGGTATATATATCGCAGCTCGAGATGTTCAGGTAGTTGGCTGTCTGAACGGATTGGCAGGGAATAATAGATTAATTTACAATCTATGTATAAAAAAACGCTCTTGTGATATGAAGTGACTCGCAAATCGTGTCTGATTTCGATGTGATTTTTTTATCTTGTTATACATACAATCACATATAACACAAGATTTGCGAAACCAGAAGTCGTGCTTGGAAGGATGACAAGCTGAAGGTCATAGCAATTGAAGTTTCCTGTCATGTTTCAATGAGAAAAGCTGATGCGGGGCAAGCAAGCTCAGAAGCTCATCAGCCCACCGTCAGTTAAGCTCTTGGCCGAGGTAGGTTGCTACGTACATATTATCTACGTAACATCCTACGTACAAGGTAGGTTTGTATCAAGTTAAATTTATACATTATTCACGTTTATCGAAAATCGAAGAACACAATAGTAGTTGTTATGCAGCTCAATTCATTTGTCATTCATTGCTATGGGAAATCTCGAGATCAAGTCTCGCATCATATCGTGTCGTGTCCGTATTAATCGAGGTTCGGATGGCGTCAAATACGAATAGACGTCGTTAACTTGCCAAAGCAAAAAGCCAAATACCACACATCTCTTCAACTCAGTTGCCCCGTCAATGTGAGTCTTCCCGATGAAAAAATCAATGTGAATAAACGCCGTTTTGTGCCTGCTAGTCGAATCTTTCCGGATATGCATTTCCATGGTGAAGACGAATGATCGAATGCCATTATGTTATTGTTCTTTGGTGTTTTTCCGCGAGCTAGGACACATGTCCTATGTGGGTATCATTGCTGCGCGGCAAGATTGGTAATAATCCTTTATGCGACGTTCGCAAGTTGCATCAATCGTTCTCCGGCCTTGTGGTTCGCGTATTCGTATGCCTTCGAGCCGGGCGGGAAGGTACCGTTGGCCGCCCAGAGATCGATCAAGGGCTGCATGGGCTCTAGCTCCTGAGGCTTGAGCATGTCCAGCGCGCAAGCCGTCAGGACGAAGTGGCTGAAACAACTGTTGAGCTGTTTCTCAAGGTTCAGGTGGTAGAACGGTTCGATAAAGTGCGCCCAATACAAATGGGCGTACACTCGAAACATCTGTCGGAAGATGGTCTGGCATACCTCCACAAAGTTCTCGGGGAATCCACTAGATTTGCCGATCCAATCCTTGTCCTCGGGATTCGACAACTGAGAGAGAGGTGTGGTGGTGATCGACGGGTTGTGCGCGTAGGAAACACCGTTGGTATCGGTAGGGAAGATATTAGTGTCATCAATCTTTCCCGAGATCCATCGCTGCATAAGCGTGATGTATTCGTAAGCGGGTAACTCGACGGGCTCTCGTCGCAAGTTCAGCCACGTGAACGAATGGTTGCTATTCCCAGAGTTAGACGCAACGACAGGCTACTCACCTTCGCACATTTACTTACATTCCAGCCGACATGCGCGGACACGTCTGAGGATTGCAGATCGTGGTACCGTCATCTTCCTTCTCGTGAATCACTCGCACGAAGTTCCACAGGTTGCGGTAGTGTTCGACCACTGTAACACGTTAGGTGCCTATGTCTGACTAAGCTGGGAAAGGGTTAAGCTTACCTTGGTGGGCAATCCATTCACCCTGTTCTACGGTCTTGGGGCGGGCGCTGAGGGTCATGAAGTTACCCTTCACGATGTGCTTGGCATATTGCGCGTTAAGCCAGAGCGGAAGTGGTCGAGGTAGGCGATAAGCATCGAGGATGTCATCGCCACCGTTGGCGTCCGCGTTGCCAGCGTCATCCATTCCGATATTCTGGGCTAGGGATGGTGAGCTTGGAAGTGGAGGGATCTTTGGTGCTAGACTTGTGGAGGAATGGCTCCCGTGAGACAGGTTGGGAGAATTGGGTTGGCCGTTGCTGGTTGAAACGGGGCTCTTGTTCTGACCTGGAGCTTTGGTCGAAGTCCCTCTCAATCGAGCGTTTCTAGTGATGAACAGTTAGCATCTTCTAATTCTTTTTTTGTTGTGTCGAGCATCACATGAAGATGAAAGAAGTAGTGGGGAAGAATTAACAAGGCTGCAGCTTTATAGTACCTAAGTAGTCGGAGCTACCGAGTTTTTGAAGCTTCATGTCCTCGGCCACGTATCCGACGTACAGAAGTGAAACTGCGGCAACAGTGGTCAAATAAAGGCGCTTGCATATAATTGACCCATAAAGACCCAGACCGCCACGAGCTTCTTTGTGGAATCGTCCTGTATGGGGAAATAGCTCCAGGGACAACTTGCTTAAGCTCCTTGGCCTTTCATTTTCAAGGGAATCGAATCCTGTCGTCTCCAGGCTCGTACATAGGCTTGTACATATCCAAAAGCTTTCCCACAAAGAACGTGAGACATGGTGGATAACTGTCCATGACAAGCTTAGGTGGTGCCAGACGCTATCCAGGATAGTAAAAGCACACGTGCACGACCTCGTGCTGTTCGTGGTTGAACATATCCGCACTTTGCCTTGCAACGTCGCTGGTTCGAGACATCGTATGGTTCACAGGTTTGTTGAAGCCAATGAGGGCGATATTTGATCTCCACGGGAATCCAAATTTACCCAACCATCCGTTCTCAACGGCTCAGTCCAAGGTCAGGGCTCTTAGATCAAGCTGATCAGGTTAGGCGGTACATGTACACCGTAGTATGAGACTAGGGTACGAAAGGGTCGTCCATAATAAATAAATAACACCCCAGCCGCTTCGTACTGCCAGTATATCATGATGGCCAATCTTCTGAACTTTTGAACTCGATTTCATGACTTCATGCCTCGTAGCTTACGCAAGCTGCCACGAGTGAACCCCGGCAATGATATTTCGAAGGTAGCCGTGCAGGTCGTGCTTAGGGGAGGATAATAGGTATATATGGGACGGGGAGTACGTAACGAAAAAAAATTCAATTTACTTACATTCCAGAAAATAGATTAGACATAGTTGCTTAATCTAACGACCGTCACGTCGAAGGGATGGTAAACCGAGAAATAGTAGTCAAGGTGGAATACTATAGGGTGGTAATGGTGAAAATTAGAGTACGGTAAACTTTGTTAAATAAAATTCGTCTAAGAGCACGCGCCGGGCGGTGACGGTAAAACCAATTGTCGATTTGTCTGATGAAGAAAAGGGGCGAGGAAGGTGTCACGTTAATGTCGAGTCTTTACGATGTGTGGAAGTTTCCCACATTGGACATTTGATTTGACCCAATGATATTTTGAACGCTGTTTCAGGAGATGCTCGTCTAGACGCCCGACGCTAATCTGTTTTAGTCCAATCATTATTATCGATAGATACCCCTGCAATTAATCGATAAGAATACCAAGCTAAAACTTGAACTCGGAAGCTGCAGCTTACCTCAGTGCGGCTGGTATCATTGTAGGTGTTCCTTCAATTTGAACAACGCCGCCAAGAGTTAATTCCTTTTTAACATTGTAACCTTGGAACCTTTTCTAACGGCGATCACATCGCAACTCGACGCGATCTCTCCCATCGCGATACTTTAATTCAACCCTTTTCACCTCATTTGAACAACCCTTTTCACCTCATTTGAACAACCCTTTTCACCTCATTTGAACAACCCTTTCGCGTGCATCAACACCATCATCGCCACAATGTCCGACTCAGAGGGCGGTGGTGACCTCTTCGGCGACGAGGCAGGATCAGCTGGTTCCCCAGATCAAGTGCTTAGTGATCAGGATCTCGGATCGGACCTAGATGATGGTGAGAATCGCGAACGCGACCAGGATCGCGACGAGGACAACGGTGATGAGGATCAAGAAGTCAAGGTGAAGCGCATTATGGGTGTTACGCTTCATCGACACAGGATTCCTAGAACCTCTAAGGATGGCTCTGGCTTCGTATGTTCACCTTACCTGTTGCAATAATTCTAATCGAATCTAACCTTGGAAACTCTAGCTGCAAACCCTGAAAATCCCTTCCTTCCTTAAGCTACAGGCAGAAGAGTACAAGCCTGACACGTATGAGGCGACCGAGTGGGATATCCAAAACGCGCGTTCCGATAAACGCAAGAACGTTGTTCGTTTCACACGAGATCCCGAGACCGGCGAGTTGAAAAGTAACGCGCTCATCTACCGATGGGACGATGGATCCGTCACTATGTCGGTCGGCGCCGAACATTACGAGATACAGAAGAAGATAATGGCGCCGGGTGCTGATAAGCCGCACTACGAAGAGCGAGATGACGCCCACTACTATGTCGCCGCCGCACATTTCACGAGCGAACTATTCGTGACTGTCGGCCACGTCAATGAGCAGTACACCGTCAACCCGCCCAGGGAAATCAAGGACGAGGCTATCCTCAAATTCAATATTGCCATGGAGGAAGCGCAACGCGCTAAAAGACGAGGTGCCAATATGATCTTTACTACTAATAAAGATCCGGAACTCCAGAAGAGGGAGGCTGAGGCGGCCGAGAAGGAGCGCATGAAGGCGCAGCGACGACGAGAGAACGCGTCCGCACGCATAGATAGTCGAGCTATCGGCTCCTCTGTTAACTACAAGAGCGGCCTTTCGATCGGCGAACTAGAGGGCGGACGAAGAGGCGGCATTTCTCGCAAGAGAGGCGCACCGGGAGCATCCAAAGGGAAGCGACGCCGGGCAGATTATGACTCGGACGACGACTTTGCATCGGGTGCTCATCGTAGGAACGAGTATGACCGCGAGGATGACTTTATTGCGTCTAGTGATGAAGAGGAGGAAGGAGGTGGTGAGGACGATGAGGAAGAGGAAGATCTCCTAGATGATGACGAGGAGGAAGAGGTGCCGCGCAAGAAACGACAGAAGACGGCCGAAGCGGAAGAAGATGCTGACGCTGATGCGGATGCTGACCTGGATGACGTGGACGTGCCTGCTCCGGCCGGCGAGTCTTCTCACCGACGAAGACGACACATCATCGACGATGAGGACGACGAGGAGTAAAGGAAAATTGGACGTCAACTTGATTAGGGAAAGGAGTTTCGGTCTGTACTTTGCTCATCGCCGTTGCTAGTCATTGCTGGAGGCTACGATGCCTACCTAGGTAGTTTACGAATACCATTGCACAAATGCACCCCTAATTCTGAGATACTAATGTCTGAAAGTCTCAGTTTCGCGTCCCATAAGTTACATTGTAGCTGTCACTCATCCAATTCATGTGGGTAAGAAAGTATAACAGTAAATATCACTGAGATCAAGATAAGGCCTCAATTATCATCTATTCATGCCACTGCAGCGTAGTATTCCATATCGATACATTTTGACTTGTCAAATGCCTCGTCTCTCTATCCCTTCACATACCGTATTGAAAAAGGAACGAAGTCTTATGTACCTAGCTAAGTACCTGTTCGTGTCACCAAGTCGGGCTTGGCAAACAATAACCGCCGACATGGAGAATCCTGGTAACTCAGATATAATCGGGGAACTCTGACTGGCCAACGGTCGTCATCATCGACTTTCACATGCACCCCGAATCTGTAGCTTGGGGTAGCTTCCGATAATAATAAGCTCGGTCCGGTAGAGAAGGATCGAATCGAATCCGTTTCAATTAGACAACGCCTCTAGCATTCTAGCACGCTCGGCGACTCCTTCCAAAAGGTGCTTTTCTTTTTTGTGGCGTCGTGAACGGAGAGCGATATATAATGGCGGAGGCCGTATTACTTTAGTTTTACCTACTTCTTCACCTACATCCCTTACTTGTTTCGTGTGCACGTGTCCCTTGCTGACCGGTCAGCGTCGTTCCCTATCGATGGTTCCCGCCGAGGTATCTCGATACGAAGAGGATGCAGTCCATTTTAAGAGTACCCGTCGCCATATTATCGTTGCTATTGGAGGTATTCTTGTTTTGGTATAGAGTACGTACTTACTTGTAACGCCTGAAGTATCATCTCCCGTTGACGATATTTCGCTGTAGAAACTCTGGGGGCGGTGGACGACGAAGGGTCCGGTAGACGAATGGCTCGAAGCGTTACGCAATGCCGAGGTATACGAAGATTGGGAACACGCCGCGCTACAGTTGGATAATCTCAAAGAACTAAATCTCTGGTATGCGATCGGTCGTCCTAAGAAAGCAAACATCAATAGGGAAGCCATAATCAATGAAGACTAACGAGTAAAACGTTCCCTTCGTTTGTAGGCGCAATAATCCTGCATCCCATTACTACGATTGGATGCTCATAAACAATCGTCTCAACTCCATCATCGAAGCACGCGACAAGAATGACTTGCAAGCTCTCCTCGACCTCGTGCGCTCCGGCTTGGTTCGCAACCTGGGAAACATCACTTCTCCGAGATTGTATAACCGGGCATTTGGTGGAACCAAATACCTGATCGAAGAGTACATCGCGCAAGTGGCTGGTGCCATCGACGACATCAATCACCGTGTTGCGACGCCGGCCCACGACAAGTACACCCATACCTACACCCTCTCGACCCAGCGCAAGCTCGACTTTCTACATGACTCTAGGCAGGCTTTTGGGCGGAGCACTCTGGTGCTGCAGGGCGGCGCCATGTTTGGATTGTGTCATCTAGGAGTCGTGAAGGCGCTTTTCTTACGGGGCCTGCTACCGCGAATTATCACGGGCACTGCAACCGGCGCGCTCATCGCGAGTTTAGTAGCCATTCATACCGAGGAAGAGCTACCTCGTGTGCTGAGAGGCGACGGCATCAACCTCTCCGCTTTCAAGGAAAAACAGCAAGTGCATAGTGGCCACGAGAACTGGGCGCCTTTCGTCGGAGCCAGCTGGGACACATTGCTGCGTAGGATCCAAAGGTTCTGGCGCGAAGGTCACTTCCTCGACGCGAAGGTGCTGGAAGACTGCGTCAAGGCTAACGTGGGCGACCTGACCTTTGAAGAAGCATACCACAGAAGCAAGCGGGTGCTGAACATCACGGTGGCGACGGCGGAGAACGAGGGAATTCCCGCACTCCTGAATTACATCACCGCCCCCAACGTGGTACGTAACGTCTCCCCAACCCGAACCCCCACTCCCCAGCCCAAGCCCAAACTTTCGGCGCTTAGCGCAAGGCGGCCTTTCCTTTTGTTTTTTTTTCTTGGAAAAGTGCATATCGCAAAAGCGGTAAGAGCTCGCGTGCTAACGAGACATTTTTGATCGGTGGCGTTGTAGCTGATCTGGACCGCCGCTGTTGCATCGAACGCCTCGACGTCCTCGTTCTACGGCGTTAGGCGCACAACCGTTCTATGCAAGGACGTAAGCGGCGCGATCGTCCCCTGGGCACCGCCGGCTAGCTCGTTGCGGCCGAGGGGCGCCCGCGCGACTTCGGACAAGGACCACCACAAGGCGCCCCTGTCGCGCGTGGCCCAGCTGTTCAACGTAAACCACTTCGTCGTCAGCCAGGCGCGGCCTTACCTCATCCCCTTCCTCGAGTCGGACATGCACGGCCCTTCGCTCTTCACGGCCCGACACAAGAGGTCTCAGGTGACGAGCCACCTGTTCCGCATCATCGGCCTCGAGACGCGGCACCGCCTCAAGCAGCTGGACACGCTCGGCGTGCTGCCGGCGGGCATCCGACGCTTCCTGGTCGACGAGGACGTGCCGTCGGGCAGCAGCACGACGCTGGTCCCCGAGGTCTCGGCGAGGGACTTCGTGAGGCTGCTCGAGACGCCGACAAGGGAGACGCTGGACTACTGGATCACGAGGGGCGAGAGGAGCGTGTGGCCGGCGGTCGGCGCGCTCACGGTCAGGTGCGCCGTCGAGTACGAGATCGAGAGCGCGTACCAGCGCGCCAGGAGCTTGAAGGCGGGCGGTCTGAGGAGGAAGGCGAGTACGGGGGGTCCTGCGCCACCGGCGCCGGGCCAACTGGGGGTAGGAGGAGTGGGAGTGGGAGTGGGAGTTGGAGTGGGGGCTGGCGAGAGAGGTGGGAGGAGCGCTAGCAGTGGTGCGCTTAGCAATGGCGCGGGCGGTGCTGCTTCGTCGTGGCAAGGGGGTAGGGAAGGAGAGGATCGTCCGCCGAGCGCGAATTAGGGGTTGGGGCTCCGAGGCGCGGTTCCGGTGGAAGGGTGTGGCGATGGCAAGAATGGGGTGAGGAGGTGGAGGAAGGAGATGGCGATGACCAAGGTCACGGCCAAGAGAAACGGGTAAGAGGAAGAAGGAGAGCTAGACTTGCCCCGATATCGTCCTTGCGTTGCGAGATGGGTGACCGAGGGAGAGAGATAGGGAAAAGGATAGGGGTAGGGGTAGGGGAGAGAGAAAAATGAGACGAGACGAGACAAGGACCGAGAATGCTAATGCTAATGCTAACGCCCAAGTCAGCCTCAGGAAATGGAAGACGCAAGCTCCTTGACTCGGCTGGTCACCCGGACGGTGCTGCTGCTGCTGCGTCTGCTTCTGCCCGAATGCGCGTACGGATGTGTATGCACGACGGCGGCGTAGATTATCTGTATGCTGTACGCTGTGTGTTGTGCGCTGTATGCGGTACGTATGTATGTACCGATGCGCTAGGGAGAAGGGAGTACGAAAAGGGGGGGACAAGCGCATATCTGAGTAAACATTTCAGCCTCGGCTGCCCCACGGTATAAGGTAACCTACCTAGGCTACTACCTAGGCCGCTACGTAGATGAGGGACCCATCCATCAAAGTTATGACGGGGGAGGCGTAATACATACAACGGCGATCATTAATTGGCATTGGGAAGGGGCGCGAACCGTAGGTACTTATTTACTGCGCGTATACTAGGTACCTATTAGTAGTTTCGAGAGACGAAAGGGAACTTTTTCAAGGTTTATTAAGTGGATGGGATGGGCAGGATGGGTTACCGGGGTAGGACGTTACTAGTGTAGTGTAGGTATGCAGAGAGTTCTACGCTAGTTCGATTGTGCATGGCCACTAATGCATGGAAACCGACCTGGTGACCTTCTCGAAGCCTGCCGTTTTCTGACGTGGCTTGGGCCTTTAGATCCTCCTGCGCTTTTGTGGAATCACGGTTGCGTATGTTGTGCTAGGTTAGGTGATTTGCCAATCTTGGTGTTGGGGATTAGGGTGAGGAAAAGTACCTAGGGTGAGGGAAAAGCAGCGTCGGTATGCGGTATGCGGTATGCTGTATGCTGTATGCGTATGTGTGCATATGTGCGTATGTGCGTATACCTTAAATGAGTTCTGAACGGTAGACGTAACGTAGGTATGCGCGCAATACTATAAATGCGATGCGTGACACAATCGATGACCTCGGAGCCCAAAGAGGAGAGACGCGTGCCGGGTCACGAAAGGGGACTGGTCGGACCTTGGAGCAGAGCCGCAATCAGGTTGTGGCGGTGAAGACGGGTGGCGATTATTACGAGATGAGACACGGAGAATGGGGATAGACATGTGGTCGGGATGCCATGGGATTGGATCTAGTTTAGATGCATTGGTCGGCGGTTACGTACGATACAACATACCGGCATAGGAGACTCTCATAGGTTGGATCGTCGAGTCGCCGTTACGGTGCTAGCTAGTCTACTATGTAGGTGAGAAAGATGTATGAGGAAGGTAACGGGATCAGCGACATCGACGGGTTACCATTTACGACCCTTACGTCGCATTTTTCTCTAAGTAGGTACCTACTCAAGCTCAAAGTTTTTTCCACGGATCTTCTGCGCTCGACGTGATTCGCCGAATATCCTGGAGGGGGTTGCAGCGCAGAAGCCGGCCTCGCCTGGCATTGCTCTACCGGCCCTCCAGCCCCAGCTGAAAGAACGCTTCGAACTTTTTCGAGAAGCATTCCCCTTACGGACTCGTCAGATTTTTTGTGCGATGTGTGGCCAAATCTGTGTGTAGGTGCGTCTGTGATATAATCGACAGGGTGAAATCTTCAAAAAAAAAAGCAAGGTCCGGAAACTTCAGCCACCCCTTCCGTCGATCCGTTCGTCTTACCTCATGCGTGTTTATTTGTGCTACGCTTCCGCGTGGAATACATCCTATTTGACGTGGCCGTCGCGGAAGAGGGGCTTGGGGCGCACAAAGCAGGGGGGTTATGTAAAAGGGGTAGGAGACAGGTTGGTGTGGGAAAAAGGTAGTCTTAGCTAAGAGAACTCGGGCTCGACGATGGTTTGCGTTGTAATATTGGAAATCGCGATTTCATCATGACGCGATCTTAGAGGTGCGCATACCTATGTACTGTATTAGTCGTCAATCTCTTGGCCCGTTTACATGCAGTGCGCCCGACTAAATTGCGCGGCGCTACTAAAAACTCGAATTCCAGTTTTTCGTCTTGTTTGGTTCCTTGCAGGTTCTATGCAGATTCTAGTGGCGTTTAAGAAATCGGACGTACATAACCTCCACTACCTAGCTATCGGGGTGATCGTACATTACATACCTACATGTGGGCTACCCACCATTTACATGACACATACCTACGTACATTGGATGTATGTATGTAGGTATGTACGTAAATAGAACCACACAGGAATAGGGGTATGCGTATACCTCTTCGTCTATCATTCTAAACGTCAAGCCAAGGGTATATCACGGTAATCATCACGGACTTAGCTGCGTAGGACAACCCCCAGGATTGATGAAGTGGAGAACGATTCAATGGCAAGCGAATCCAACGAACAGTCGAGAACTAGTGGGTTGCCCTGCTTGATGTTTACTAGGTACCTACCTATGCTTGTCTCAACTTTTCGACTTCTTAGCTTCTCATCTGCAAGTGCCTACATACTCGGGCAGTTGATAAAAAGCAGTACCTAGCTAAGTACCCAGATAGCTTCGAGCTTTACTAGTATCTTTAAATGAGGCTTGTCGCGTTCTACCCCTTTCGTATGTTTCACTACCTACCTACTTATCACCAGCGAATTTGAGAATAAAGTCCGCCTTACTTAGGTACGTATGTAGGTTTCATCGTAATGTCTTAACCGCAGAAACAGCCACATCACACATGATAGCATTATGTTCCTTAAAGGCTGATTTCATGGTAAATACTACTCGACGCACAAAAAACCATCAGAAAGACAACAATAACGCTATCTATCTCTTTCTAGTGCGCCCAGTTGCGCCCAGTCGAGTGGCAAGCTGTGACGTACCAATAATAAGCTCAAGTTCCCCCCAGTCGCAAGCAGGGTCGCGCAACTTTGGGCAAGCGTTGACGATAGACAGTGTCGGGGGGGGGGGCCCTGCCGTGTCATGTACCTAGCAAAGAAGGAAATCGGAATCTGAATTTCGACCCCTGTACGATCAGAAGTCTTCTAGAAATATTCTAGAAGCGCTACACCGGGGCGTAGGACTAGGTACCTATGCTGGGCTAACTAACATGGTGCATCTTACGCTGTTTTAAGGCTACCTAGGTATGTGGCTAGGCGGGTCCGGAACTGGCCGCATACATGGTTTGACAGGGCCGAGAATAAAAGGGGGGAGCGAAGACAAGGGCACCCTGTCGCTACAGATCCGTCGTGGGTTGCTACCTAGTATGTCACCCGGCATCGTTGAAGAACCTACATATTTGCAAGATTATAGCTTCGAATTAAATTAATTGCCTCTCGTCGGCAACCAATTACAAAGATTGGCCGTGCTCAGTCGAGATGACGAGTCTACCTACCACCTAGCTGTGCCCAGAGAATATTTCAAGGAACAGGTTAGTTAGGTGAGTAGCTAGTCCTAGAGGTTTACCTATGGATACCATTAAACGTTACTGTGCAACCCCTCGAGTCCTACAGTAGGACTTGGCCAGCTTTGTTTCACCTTGTGAAAGCTCCGGCTGGGTAGTAGCGTAGCAGTCAGTGAACGCCACGGCAAGGTATCATTTCCCACATGCCAAGTCGAAGCTTTAGGACCCTTACCTATTTCAAAGAGCAGATACTCTTGGTTGAAATCGCAAGAGTCGAGAGAATTCGGTTCTTCTATGGTTCGCTTAAGCATGCTGGCCCTGATTTGGGAAGACTGCGTAGCTCTTAGATAATATGAGGAGCTGCGCGTAGGAATAAGAGCTAACCGTCCATATCAGTCTCTACATATTATTAATCCTTGGCTGCAGTACCTAGGATAGCCCCGCAAAGAACACAAGCCGCTGGGATTTCCGCTTCTGTTAGTCCTCGCCCGCCCAACCCCTAATCCTCGTTTTCTATTACGCGGTAGTTGACGTGAAATGGTCACCGGGCTCTATATTCGTGCTATGCTTCTTGACTACAATTCAATGTCCCCTTTAAGAAAGATTGGTATCTACCATGATAATCATAGATGGAGTGACGTACTTGGACATATTATCGAGACTGGATTTCCAGAGCTACCTGTCCGTGTTGCAGCTAGGCGGCTAATAACGCCTCGTGGACAACGTAGGTAGACTATAGTATCGCCACATAAAGCCTACTATGTACCTCAAGAATGGGACGAACGATTGACGCTAACAGCAGGTATTCCAAAGCGCGCGCTTATACAGCCTTGAATGAATAGGTGAATGTTACACATAGCACACATTGAATGCGGGATGTTTTGACACATTACCCTAGCTGCCGGACAAGGGGGTAAGCAGTCTATCCACAAGGCATCCGGGGCAGCGTGGAGACCAGCCTCGGAACTTGAGCGTCAAGCTCTGGGACGGCACATGGAAGTAAATGTTGTATATCTACACTTGTCGAGGCGATGAAGCGGTGTGCCATCACGCACATTTTCACGTAGGATACCTAGTACTAGCTCTTTATGTGTTCTATGATGTTCTTCTATGCTACCTTGCCATCGTAGTGTAAACTTGTCACCTCGGTATCGCAAGTAGATTAAAAAAAACCGGACCCAAGCACGGGAAAGGATGATTACCAAAGTGATTACGGGGATATGTCTCGACAACCAAGAAACCTGGATCTTATTGTCACTGTTGATTTCTTTTAATCGCCATTCTTATGCATCATCTAGCGTCACGAGATAGTACATCCCGGTAATTTTACGTCTTCGCTACAGGTGGAGAGAAACGTGTTCATACGTGCATTCTCGGTGAACTGATTTTAGCTACGTTTCGCGTTGCTCGACGATCTCGACCACCCGGGGCTTTTCCCCTCTCGCCTTGCAACAGTGGAATAGTTATCTGACTATCTAGTACGTAGTATTTTACCTACCTAGGTACCTAAGGTAGGTAGGTATCTATATCTAACTCATAGTCGTATCCTGCCGAAAAAGTCACCATAAATTTGTAGGTACATGGGTGATCGAGATGAAAAAATTGGTGCCACATCACTGGAACTAGAATCTTGCAAATCGTTGTGGTTGACCCTGTCGGGTAAGCTAATAATAATCCCTGCTGTTTCCCGGCCTTTACTAGTCGCTTCCCCAATGGGAGAGAGAGCTGTTTGGATTGAAGACTCTTACATCTCATCCTTCCTTCTCATCCTCCCTTCTCATCTTCCCCTACCCGTAGCTTAGCGTCTGAGCTAATCCATAGCGCGGATGCACATTTGGGCTGTCTGGGTAGTCAGTTGCCCAACCTACCTCTTCATTAATAATTCATTGGATACAGTGAACTAGAATTAGCACAACCTAGGCAAATTCCGATGTCGGAAAGTAGAGCCAGCAAAAAGTCCTACATCTTTATTCTCCAGCGTGCTGTCCCGAGGCCTATGGTGAGACATGGATACCGACCTACCACTTACCACCCTGACCTACCATGTTCCTGGGACATGCAGGTAGGTACGGCATGTACCATGAATGAAGAAATTAGCAGTCTGTGATTAGAATCGACTTTGGGCGAAACGCACAGCTACGTATTAGTCTCAAACTCTTCCAGATCACCAGGCTATCAGTGCATACAATCTCCTCCTCCTTGTTGGATGATTCATGCTTGTATTTCGCGAACCGAACATGCCGTTCGGACGAGATACTTCGAACGTATTGCGCCTTGCCTTATCCCATAGTTGCTCATACTATGCTTGTCCAACATGGTCATTTCATCAATGGCTGCAGATATATAATTCGTGAAGCAGCAGATGATACAGTCATAAGAAGCTTTGCTGCATTACCTAGAGCCAATCCGTCAGAACGGATCTCCATCCGGGGATATAGTAAGCTTCGGTACATATAGGTATGAAATCTAGCCCGACGTTGACATAATACACCCGGTTATGTATTGGTACAATTTGCATGGGTCAATGCCTGGCGACAACATAATCTACTGTCAACCAAAGGTTACATACTTACCTAGGGAAGTGTGTTGTTGACCTGTGCTTTACGTACCTCTTCCCCCACGCTTCCAAGTATGGTGCTGCAAGTTACCGACATCTTTAAAGGTTTTTTAAGCTCCGCGATGCGTCCTCTCCTGTCTGGTCGGGGCTCATGAGACCCCCAGGTGCTGCAGGGATGATGGCCCACCGGTCTGGCCTTATCCCACTTCATAGGTACTATGCCATGGCTATATGTCGGTACTACGTACATACCTGTCTCTGGGTCAGCGCCTTCAGTGCTTGGCCGTTTTACCTGGCCACGGCACCTAGAGACGGAGTGTGTAAAAGAGGAAGAAAAAAAAACGCTCATCCAGATGACCATCGATGCAAGACTATGGAATAGAATATCAGGGGTAATTACATATTACATGTTACATACAAGAAACAAAACGGTACAAGGAAAGTGAGGCGGGATAGATACTAGACCAGCTATCGTATCCATCCATTGTTTGGTTCCCGCTAGTTCGAGATCCTCCTAGAGGTAGGTAGCCTGCTAGATGATCGAGGTCTCTTGTACTCTACATACCTAGGTACCTACCTAAGTATATAAGTGCGTAAGTAGGTATGCATAGATACCTATACTGATGAAGTACGAGACTGAGAAGTGACACTGGAAGGAGTATGTTAAAAAGAACTCCTACTGTATACAACAAATGTAGGTAGGTACGTGTACGTACAATATTTTCTTGTCGAGCAAGTGTCTGCCCAGTTCATGCGGGTTTGTCGCACAGCCCACCTAGGTATGTTGAACTGTGGTACTTGGACTGCCACACACAGGACGGGATGGGTTCGCGGGAAATAAATAAAAGCTCGAAGACCCGTCGTTGGCATATGGCAAGTTTAAGGAAGATAAAATAAAATAGAGTAGAGGAGCATAAAACCAGGGCATAGTTACTTGACACTTGACCTCCGGCTACATAACCCGGTCCTCGCCCGCTTGATTTTTTTCCTGGATTCTCGTCGTCAGTACCTACGCATTCCCTCGAGAGTCGAAAACAAATCGGGCACCCAATTTATATTATACTATTCGAAGACTTACACAAACATACCTACCTCTACTGTACCTTTACTATACCCTCCGACTACCCGGCTTCACGAACATCATATCGTATTACGCCCATCTACTCTAATAGAGGTGGTGCTCCGTGGATGTATCTTTCCCAAGACGTTGTCTTCCACTTCAACTCTATGCAAACAAGCCAAGCCCAGTGTCAAATCAGGTACGTTTGGTCTGAATCGAGACAGCATCCGGTCTGATACTAACGTTTTCTTCCAAGTAGACATTCATCTTCATATTACCTGGTAGTCACTCTTCAACCACCTTAGTCTTTTATTCTTTCCGTCATTTACATTATTCAACATGCCCACCGATTCGGCCCCGGAGTCACACCGAGAGAGTACTGAGGAATACTACTATATTCCTAACCATACCGAGGGTCGCCCACCTCAGTTTATTAATGAGAACCTCTCGTCGGCCCAACCTAATGCTTCTAATACCCAACCAAGGCGAGCCAGGTCTATCGAGACAGACAATACTATGTCCGACTTCCCCCACGTGACCGACGGCGGCGATGGCAACTACACGTACTTGCACTATACCCCTTCAACGGCTTATACGGAGAGTACCATGAGAGCTGGCGATCCCTTCGTCGCTCGCCCCGACTTGGCTTATGTTGTTAACTACAACTATTATTCCGATGGAGGAAACGGCGGAGGCTTGACCGCGCAAGCCATTGCCGCCCTCGACCACGACAATGCCAACGGGTACTACGGCGGCGTTAACGGCCGGGAGGAACCTTACCGGGTGGGATACAACTACTTCCACGCCGATTCTGGCTACGACCTAAGTACGAGCCACATGATGCCTTCTTCGGGCCCCAGGAGTAAGGCATCGACGACGACAAACAATTATGTTCTCGTTTCGTCGACACCCGAGGATCCCTCGGCGGATATGGTCCGAAGCGCCGGGAGCTGGCTGGATGACATTCCAGCCTCCCACGCTAGCTTGGCTAGCGACATCGCGGACGAAGATGTTACCGGTGCTTAATGGCGACGACTGTAACGATAATAGTGATTTAGATGTGGTTTATAAACTTTGGCGGGGCGTATTTTGACTGATATGGCGGAAATAATTCTTCCTGCTCATGGTTTGAACGGATGATTCTCATGTCCTCATAACCATCTTGTTTCTACTTCCCCATTATCCCCTTCGCGGCCACAAAACGTATAGGTACTCGGGCGGATGGTCCGACAGAGATTGGCGTTTTATCAAAAGCAGCCACGCGGTGTTCCACGGGGCGTTAAGGCAGCTGCTCGTTAGGAGGGTCATGTATAATGAACGATAGGGTACCTAATGCCAATAATGCAACTGTTTCCTATTTCGCAACACACTTTTACTCCTCGGTGGCCTCCCGTCGAGGCCCAACGGATGCCCAAGTCGCCCTGAGTCTCATTATCTTTAGTGAATGTGAGGAATGACGACGGTGACGCTGCCAAGTCCAAAGCCATGCCGTCGTAATAGCCGCTTCTAGATTCTAGATTCAAGCCTTCGGTCCCTTCGGCTGCGAACCCTTGCCTGATCGAACATGGCCGGCCTTGCATTGCGCGACCACCATGCCGTCGTGTTCCATTCCACCGCAGATGGGAACGGTGAGTGTTTCCATCGCACCGGCATCCCTGACCATCAATCACCGCCTAACTCCAAGTCTCTTCACCTTCGATTCTCCGCACCGCTACAAATGCCCCCATTCTGACTCGGAGAATATAACCCGACTTGGGCCTGCCCTATGCGGGGTGGCATTCTCATGTCATCGGTTTTTCTCCCATTCCCAT
The DNA here is from genome assembly GCF_022578515.1 of Annulohypoxylon truncatum. NCBI lineage: Eukaryota > Fungi > Ascomycota > Sordariomycetes > Xylariales > Hypoxylaceae > Annulohypoxylon > Annulohypoxylon truncatum. Next base: position 274,979 of record NW_025953805.1, read on the forward strand.
TCCCGATTCTCTTTCCCTTCTTCTCTTTCCCCATGTCCGCCCACCCGGCATGGCCATGCCACAACCATCCACTCGGACCTTGCATTGCATGCGCATGGCCAATAGTTCGGTAGCCCGGCACCACTTTGCTTGTTCTTGTGCAACTTAAGTAATTAGGTAGGTATGTAAGTAGCTGAGATTTCCCCAGGGTGAGACAGGAAGCGACTGGATAATTCGCCCGGAGAGCAGTCCGAAATAAAAACGATAAGAAATAAAAAGAAAACAGTAGCTTTAATCACTAGACTAAGAGAAAGTAGTGGACCCCTTGGGAAAACACGATCCCGGGGCATCCGCCGCATAAGCACCGGCGTGCATTCTCTGGCCATCAGGGTCCTTTCGTCGGGTGGAAACTCAGGGTGGAAACTCAGGGTGGAAACTCAAATGCAAAGTCTTCCACCTGAAACGCACACTCGCACGTTCCGCATCGCGCGCCGTTCCGTCGATGCCGGCAGGCCTGGGAAGGCCCGAGGAGGGATGAAAAAGATAAGAAATTTTCCAGAACATGCAAAGATCTGCGCAAAGGTACGGCACCTGCATTTGACGTGTCCATCTCCCCCTTCCTTCAACACAACCCCAACCCAAGGCAAACGAGGGACGTAAGCACAGGAAGCATTTCCCCGACCCCAGACAGCCCAGACCAAACCAAAATATTTTGTCGAACCAGGAGATTGTCGTACCATCCCGTAAATCCGAGCGAGATCGATCAGCACCGGCCAACCGGGTATTTCTTATCTCTTCTTTTGATTGCCGGATCAATAGACCATCTGTCAGGGGTTCTTAAAAACGGCAGACTTGGGGGTCCTTTCGATCTGCATCTTCTCCTCGTCTTACGCATCTTTATCCCATCCCCATCCCACCCCCATACATACACAGATCTCTTTGCAGATGTTGCTCGCCCCGTACGACTCACTGGCCAGCAAGCACCGCATCGAAATATAAGCCATTGCTGCGCTTCCGTGACAATAAAACTTGCCCGATTGGCCGCACCCCGAAAGGAGCCTGCCAACGAACCTGTTAAAAGCTGTCAAAACCTGTCGTGCCACAACGTAGGCAGATTAACTAGGTAGCCTCAATCTGTGAGACCACCTAGCCGGCTATGCAAGTAAGTAAATAGATAGATCGGCCAAATCATCATCAACAGGCGATCTTCGGCCCGGTTGAGCCGGATTTTTTTTTAAAAATCCCCCTTTTTAAGACTGACCTGAGGTCAGCGAAGCAGGTCATCGTGAGGCGGACGATGGGGAGTTGGTGGCTCGCGCCCTCTGACTTCAACCTGGGGCTTGGGACTCGTTGGCTCTGGGCGCGCGGAGGAAACTGAACGCGAGGTTTGGCTGGATTTCATAGGGGGCATGAATCCAGGGCGCGCGCAGTACGTGGGCAGCGTACTTCCGTGAGAAGCGGTATGCTGGTCGATGGACGGACGATGAACGATTGTCTGTCTGGCTGGCTAGCTAGCTAGCTGGGAAAGCGTTCGTCTGTCTACATCGGCGATCACTCGTTCGCGCGTCGAGGCCCTTCTTGGTACGTATCTGACGTGTAACCGAGAGAACGCCGGGCCAGCCAAGCCTCGATTCGCTAGTGTAACTCCGTCCGCGTCCTTGTACCGGTACGGCGAGGAAGAAGAGTTGTATGGTGGCGTCAGGGGCAAAAGGCCGGCGCTGTGGGGTCTTAAGGTGAAGCGAAGCGCTGCTAGGTACTGCAATGTCTTGTGTCGCGTTAACGTCGTGAGGCGAGCTACGTACCGGATACGTTCTGGTTTCGTGGGTTTAAAGAGGGAGAGGTTATGGCTACTAAGCTTCTTGGTTCTCGGTTACTTTGCTTCTGTGCCTTGTTGGTGTTGATGGTGATCGATCTGGGCTTGTGGACTTGGCCAAGTTTCGCGCAGATAAACTGAGGATTTTCACCTTCAACATGTTATGGTAAGTATTGCGTCGTATCGTAACGTTGATTTTATTCAAGTTGTTGTTTCCCATCCCTCTGGGATTTTGTACTTCCCCCACATCATTTTTTTGCTCAAGGGAGTGCCATAGCGATAATGTGATTCTCGGAGGTGTCCCCAAGCCTCATCATCACTGAGATGGCTCACTCTTTAGTCGATGAATCGAATCCGCAGTTCCTAAGCAATGTTTGATGGCATCAAGTTCCCATTGGATTTCTTCAAATGAAAATCATTATCCCCGTGTGGGTTATTTATTGTCATGCTGAGCCTGACCAGCTCAAGCCAATGATTGTATCAAGACCCCTTGAATCGTTCCCTGAACTGGCATAACAACCGCTCTCCTAGGGTTATAGTAGAATCGGTGATGAGACTTTGCTCATGCATAACAAGTAATAGCTTTTTCACCTTAGGGTTTCTTAACACCGTGTCGATCGTTAAGGGCGAAGCAATGCGTTTCTCTCGTAAGGCTTCGAAGGATATGTTAAGTTGTAAGGGAGCTTTCTTATGTTAGGCTAGGGTTTATACTTTGAGTATATTAGCCATGTACTAGCGTATGTTCTCGTCACACCTGTGTCTTGACGCTGGTAGGCTTACAAAGGCACTTCACTTTTCTTTCAACGCAATACTGTTATCGATGGACATCATTGAGACTCTTATAAGTCTCTTGGAAGTTTTCGTAGCTGGATAAATTAGGATATTGGTTGGATTAACTTCTTGATTCGTCGTACTATCCCTTGATGTTATTGTATGAGTTGTTAAATATGTCACACAGCTAGGCAAGGGGATCACAAGCGAATAGGAAAAACCCTCAGCATCAAGGGTGTGCCACTTTCTTGTCTCTTGAGACGCTGGGGTGTTCACGTATTCTCTAGCATCCCTCGTCTTGGCGACAATGATTGGAACGAGACTCGTTATAGGTGTTGATGCTCGCCTATCGTTAGGAACGGGTATAAAAGACCGAGGGTTCATGACCGATAGAGGATCCGCCCGTCACTATCAATGTTGGAAATCCTGTTTCTAAGGCAACTAGGTCCCTAGGCATCCAGATTCTTTAACTGCTGTTGTAGACTCTTGTCATTTTCTTCGAATTCTTTCTTGTTCATTGATCACCAAAAATCCAAATAGGTAGCCTGAGTAAGCGATAGGGACAAGAGCCTCGACATCCAACATTGGTTCTCATAGCTAGAATCAGAATCCATACTGTTTTTCGAGGCCCCTGGTATTGATCTTGTGGATTATACGAATGGACGGAAAGAGGACTCGTTCTAGAAGAGAAATAGAAGCAAGGAATGGCAATATCTTAGGCAGAGCGATATAAAAAGGGGGGAAGAGCCATCGGGCAGTAACGAGCGGATGCATGATGCCTTGTCTGTGTGTTAGCGGTGTTAGTCCTGGACCTGTGTACTGCATATATGTGCGCCAATACCCTAGAACTAGCCATTCACGATGTCGAGGAATGATTTGCAGGTGATTCACGGCGAATGGTAGGGCAGGAAATCACTGTACTAGTTGATTGGGTGCCATAGTAAAACAAATGATGAAACGGTGGGTCGAAGACCAACAGGCTGTATCTCGATTGGATGAAACAAGGCCGTGATTGTATGTAAAACCCACCCTAAGAACCTTGGAAGAACGTACAAGGATCCCGGGTGATAAGAGGTACATTTTCTCTAAAAACGCCGTCGCTATATGGCTCTCTATAACGTCCTAGGCTTAGTGAACCACCCTGCCAACCCTACCAGGATATCACTAGGCACCCACCTGTTATTTCCTACAAAGCCGGGCTTATGTCCATAGTCTACAAGTTCCATCTGCACCGGCACTTACACACCAAGGATGCTGGGGGTGCCAGTCGACATCCGTCACACCAAGTTTGTTGACTACCTTGTGCCCCTTGAGCATCTTGACGGGAACGATGGTCGGCCCTTCCATGAGGTCGCTCACAACTTTGCTGTGGAATATTTGCAAAGTTCCGTCATCACTGCAGTCCGCGAATAATGGGTAAGACCGGTGGAATCTTACTGCCCTGATCGCTTGAGGATGGAATCGCATGGTCTTGTATGGCCGATTTGACATCTCAAGGTCGTGCCAAAGCAAACGACGATCATACGATCCAACCACCAAGTTATCACCGCCGGGGTGTACGTCGAACGAAGAAATCCAGCGGGCTCCGGGTTGAATTGTTTTGACCAGCTCTTGCTTTTGGAGATCGTAACAGCGTATTGATCGTTGGGTGGCTACGAAGAACATGGGACGCGAAGGATGGAATGACGCCGCCTGCGCCAACCCGGGTAGTTTCCGGAAGGGAATCTGAGTCAGATGCTTAGACAGCGTGTGAATAGCCACAGAGCTCCTCTGTCCGCTCGGAGATACGGTGCAGAGGAAATCTCCTCGTCGGTGCCAGTTGATAGTTTTCACTGGCGATCGAACTGTTGCTTTCAACAGTACTCCCTCTTCTTCTAATCGAGCTCCAGGGCGAGCCCATTTCGCAGGGGGGTCTTTTCGTGCTGCTCCATTGGCCGTCGTAAGCTGCTTGCCGTTGGTCGCATACCCGAATCCTGCATCCAATATATCGCGACTAGCTTGTTCTAGTTCCGGATTTCCGAAAGATGGGATCATAAAGAAAATATCCTCGCCCACAGCTGCCGAAAGGATTGACGTGTCTTGGCCTGGTCGCCATCGTACTACGTCTACCGGGTCCTCACTACTAAGTTTGACTTGCCATTGCTGCTTGCCATCTGTGAGGCCCCAGACTCTAACGGTGCCATCGTCACCGCCACTGGCTAGCCACTGCCCCGATGGATCAACAGCAACAGAGCGTACTCTGCCCTCGTGACCGGTAAATTCTATCGATGCGACTGTTGGGAATGGCCGTAACTCCTCGGGTCGTGGCAATTTAGGAAGCAATGAAGTTGGATCAATATTTAATCTGTTCTTCCGTATTCGAGGTGCAAGATAGAGATCAAGACACCTTTCGAATCGTTCCTTGACAAACTGATCATATGCTGGAGTTCTCCGTAATGAGTCGTATTTTTGGGGCATGTATTCCTTTTCTCGTTCCTCCGGCTCCGTCTCTTCCCAAGCCTTCTTTTCGTCCTCTGTAGGGAGGTACTCCGGAGGCGGATTGTAACTGAGATCATAGCCAGGAGGAGCGAGTTTGGGAGCTGGAATATGCATTACATTAGGTGGCCGAGGTGTCTCGTCGGCCCATAAATCGTAATGAATTTCTTCTTCTTCCTCTTCCTCTCTCTGCTTTTCCTCTGGAGGCTTGTACGGCAAAATTCGACCTTCCCGGATCGCCTTGACTAGCTTCATAATTCGTTTAGCTTCATGCTTTGAGGGCAAGAAGCGTCGTTTCGGTTCCGGAGCTGCGCTCAATGGCATTGTCTCCTCAAAACTTGTAAACCATTCCACGGTATCCTATAGGAACATTAGATAAAAAGAAGGCAATGGATTAAACAGTGAAACTTACGGGATATGGGTCGTATCCCTCCTCGGGAACTTCGTTCATCTGGACCCGTCGTAGCAATTCTAGCTCGTCCTGGCTTAGATTCAGGGGCTTGCCGGTGGCGGGATCGGTGAGGCCAGTCCATCCTTTGGGAACCTCTATACTGTCTAGTAGGGCATCTAGGGCTTCGCCAGTAGCGGGACGCATGATCTTCTTCCCGTTTATGTCATACCCGATGTGAGGATATGAATCGTAGAATGAGAGGGGTATGTTGCCGATCGTATTTGCGGGTTCTTGTGCGTCTGTATCGTCTGAATCGTATACGGGGTCGACATCGTCGTAGACATACCGGGTTCCCCCGTTGGCGTCGGTCTCGATTCTATAATGAGGACCAACATCTTCTTGGTCCGATTCAGCTCCATTCGTTGATTGTTTTCGTTCTAGGTCTTCATCATCCGTTAGTATATCGTCGCTGTCTAATTCGTCGTCATCAGCACCAAGGGTATCTTCGTTAACGTCGTCATCGTCTTCTGGCTCGGATTCTTCATCTGATTCGTCTTCTAGCACACCCTCAAGGAGACCATCTCCAAAGTCATCGTCGGATAATGATTGGTCTTTTTGGTCAGCTTCAACTAAGGAAGCTTTGCGCTTTAAACTGGGCTTTGTCGAAGCCATTTGCGCCAATTGTAAAGTTTTGCGCCGTGGAAAAAGAATTTTGGTGTCAAAAAGTTTGGAAGCATTTGAAAACTAAATGCAGCTCCAAATTATTTTTTTTGCGCCAGTGGGGGTTCTACCGCTAATGCATTTTCACCGCCTTCCGTTTGGTACATAACTACAACCCATTCTAATTTATGCAAGTAATAAGTATGAAAGTACTGTATAAGTAGAAATTCATCATTCGGGGTATCTAATAGAGCAATCTATCCCAGTGCATGCGACGAACTTTATTACTAAAGATGTTTTGCGGGTAAAATATTCTGTAATCATGACAAGACTACGAAATAGTGACGTGGGAACGTCCCGTCTAAGTCGATACTGGTTGAAGATATAACGAATATTTTCTAATGCGAAGTGTATACTTAATTGCATATAATACGGCTATCGTCTAATTGGACTACAACATCAATTAATATGACACTTATTACATATTAATTTGTGCCCCCATCCTCAATGAAAAATTGTAACCTCCAATGATGGGCCTCTTTGCCGATAGGGACTACGCAGAACAGCGTATAATTGGACGCCGACTCCCTCTTGTCTCTTCCGTGTGCGACGTCAACGTCCTGATTCGTGATCATGCAGCTCAAAGCAACCTCTATGTCTTCCTGACATAGCCTCACCAGGCGAAGGCCATCTGTATGCCTAGTGAGGCAGTGGTGATGCCAGATATTACTAGGTAGAAATGAACTTCCCGACGCATCAGCTATATTTTCTATAGTTCCTCTTCACATTTCTTCTCTTTTCTAAAGGAACTATCATATCAGTACTCTCAGGTAAAACGAAGGCAGTATGGAGCCTCTGTCGGCCTTGTCATTAGCAGGAAATGTTCTTCAGTTCATCGAATTTACTACCAAAGTGTTGTCATCAAGTGTCGAAGTTTATAAATCTTCCGCAGGGGCGTCAGATTCTACAATAGCATTGGAAGATATATATCAGCAGCTATCTAGCTTTAGTGATGGATTTACCGCTACCCAAGGGAGTACACGACTGTCAGCTAACGAACTCGCCCTTAGAAGCATTGCCGACTCTTGCAGCGCCGATTGTACTCGCCTTCTGACGGTCTTGAATGGCGTAAAGGTTAACGGAGACCATCGCGCTTGGAAGAGCTTCCGAGCTGCGCTCAAACTTGCTTGGAAGGGGGAGCAAGAAATCGAAAGGTTGACAAGTCAGCTTAGGGACCGACAGTCAATGATGACGCTACATATATGCGCAATATCAAAGTAAGTTAAGAAATTGATCCTTCCTGTATCAAGGGGAAAACTTATAGAAGTCTAGCGAATGGCTCCTAAATATGAATCAACATCTGCGGGATCTTGAGAAGCAGAACACAGCGTTGCAAATTCAACAACTAGACAAGCTGAAGGAAATTTCATCCGACCTTCGAGCAGTGAAATTGCAAATCAGCGGACTAAGGATATCCAAGTCTAGCTTCACGTTTTCATCCACCGAACCCAACGAACTGACGAACAAGGTATCACATTTATCTCTAATAAATCGCGACATTATTAGAGAGCAAGTGTTTTTAAGTAGCCTAGATTATAGCTCTAGGAGTGTGAGACACGAGAGCATCTCTAAAGCTTATGCTCGGACTTTTAGCTGGATATTCGAGTCATCTAATCAAGAGGCGACGAACGACAATGGCTTCATCAGGTGGCTCCGCGAATCAGGCGGTGTCTTTTGGATAACAGGCAAACCGGGTAGCGGGAAATCAACTTTGATGAAATATCTGGCTGGCCACGCAAAGACAATGGAAGCAGCAAAGCAATGGGCAGCAACAGAAAGAGTTGTTGTCGCGAGCCATTTTTTCTGGCTTCAGGGCATTTCTATGCAGAAATCCATGGAAGGGTTATTCCAATCTCTCCTCTACGAAATATTTAGGCAGTGCCCGGAACTGATGGCAGAATCATGCCCATCCCGGTGGGAGAGCAGTTTACCCCATCTCACCAAGAAAGATTGGAAGCTCAAGGAGCTGGTTAATTGCTTCCAAGCCATTGAGACGAATGGCAAGTCGACAGTGAAATTCTGTTTCTTCATCGATGGACTGGACGAATTTGATGGAGACTACATGGAAATCTCCCAGACTTTATCAGAGATCGCCAAATGCTCGAGGATGAAGTTGTGTGTCGCGAGTCGACCCTTGAATGAATTCCAGGACCAATTTGGCGCTGAGAAGTCATCCGTCCTTCAGGTTCACGAGTTTACTAGGGAAGATATCATAAATTACGCCCGAAGTCGTTTGGAGGGACATCCTCGCTGGCCAACCACCTTGGAGGCATTCTATAGGTCCATGTTGATTCGATAGATCAGGTGTATCACAGCAAATCGGCGAACTTGTTGCAAATGCAGTTGGTTGCGCAGGATTTTGGGGGGATCTCAATTACTATGGGTAGTGGCTCTGCTGCATGAGCACGAGTACTCTGACCCGGATTACGCGATCAATATGCCGCGGACAACTCTGACCCCTACCGAAGTCCAATCCCTCCGCGGCCAAGCATCCCGCCGATTAAATGCAAAATGCTGCTGCATACTAGAGATATGTGGCAGTAAGCTCGAATTCATTCACCGGACTGCGTCGGATTATTTAAAACCCCCCGAAATGATTCAGTACATTCAGGATAGAAATGTTGAAGGGTTTAATGGACAGCTCTCGATACTAAAGGCTTGGGTGGCATGTCTTAAAAAAAACATGTCGGACCTGGGGCAATTGTACGAATCGACTCTCGAACATAATTCATTTTTCAGACCTTTGCCCACATTTGCTGAAGCGCTTCAGGTAGCGGAAGTCATGAGAAGCCGTGGAGTGGGAGATGAAGAAGTCTTCAAACTAATCGATTGTCTCGAGCACATATCGACGTCAGTAATATACCCCGAGAACGAATCCCAAGAAAACGTATTGTTGACGCCCGTTGGACTGCTTCGTGGTTTTGGGCAACGTTCACAATTTAAACAATGCTTGCTTGAGGTGCAGGCAGTTGACTATGCTGCTATGAAGCTTTCTAACAACATAGGATACTTCCAGGGAATGAACCCACCAGCATTATGGTTATTATTGATGTGTTCCCCTCCACCACGAAGCTCATTTTCGAGGCAAAGGGATCAGAAATGGATGAAATTTCCTGCACCTACTTCTCCGAAATGGTTACGATCCGAATGAAACCCAATGTGTCCCAGCTTGCAGTCATACAGTCAGGATAGACATTGGGCCAGACCCTTGGGCGGGCCGCCCTTTTACATACCTTTCTTTCCCATACGCGCCTGCAATGTGTCAACAACATTTGATACCGTCATCTGCTTGGTCAGATTATTTGATGAACTGTGGTATTTGCGGACATTTCGGTCCTCGACGCCGAGTAGAAAGCATGATTGATCGCCACTGCGAAACCTTTGGTTTGGGCCTCTCTGGTTACCTCGAATTTGCGCTCGAGAATGGTATTTATTCACTCTTACTCCATCACGGCGCCGATCCGAATGCGCACCCTACACCTTTCACTTCAGCCTGGACTGACTTTGTTCGTTTCGGTATTAAATACCCGTCAATAGTTACTGCTCCTGGTCCTTATCTTAAAACACTGGATGACTTCTTCAAGTACGGAGCGGACCTAGGTGTTTTGACAGTCGGATTGACTTTGCGTCCTGGGGATGCTTCAAGCCACTTACCGCTTTGTATGATCACTGGCTGGAGCACATTTTGCGAGGCTTTGGAAGATCTCCCCGGATTCAAAACAGAAAAGGAGCTCAAATTTATTTCCCAGATTACCACGAAGATGATTAAGCAAGCAATGAAGACTCGGTGGCCTCTGGGAAGGCTACCATCAATCATAAGGAAAGTCTTCCCCGAGGCGCCATCAACCAATGCTCTCTATAATCACTGCCAGTCAAATAGGAGTGCTGACCTCAAGACTCGGTGTAAACGGCTGTCTGAAGAAAACCTCACGCTGGAGAGGAGAGCAAGCGTTTGAAATTACGCTCAGCTGATGTGATGATGTCTCAATCGTTAATTACCCATCTATATCATTGCGATACAACATCCTTTTTTTACGTCTTATTTGATGGGGTTCAAGCAAAGGAGGACTATCTCAGCTATGAATATTTCGATATGCCACTAGATTGCTATCGAGACGGGTCCAAAAATGGGTGATTTGGCGTTCCAACATTTATCTATCTTCCTATCTAGTTCTATTATAGAAGAAACTTGGCTAGGTATTGTACTCACGATTTTCATTTGAACTCGATTTGCTCTTATCGTACGATCTCCCCGGAACACCCGTCTAGCTCCCCGACCGTTTGAGCTGGTGGTATTTAGCAGGCACTGTTCAACCCGTCCGTATGTTGATTTAGTTTATAGTACCTAGTTTAGAACATGTAGAAACTGCTGGAGACTAGGTATGCTTATGTCATGCAATGACCGGAAACAATTGTAGGGAATTTAAAATCTCACGCAAATCGGGCGCCGCCTAGAATTTAAACAGCCGTCTGCGAGAAAATGGTCCGAACGTCAGCTCTAAAGACCTCGTTGTAAACGTATGGATAAAGTCTACCAGCCTCGCCGCCCGGTTTTACTCCCTATTCTTTTTTCTAGACCGCGCTAGGACCCAATGAAAAGAAATCTTTTTAGAATCAGAGTTCCCCCTTATCTCTTCTGACGATAGTCTCACTCGTCACCACTATCCTGTGTACGGAACAGTCGTCATCGTCGTCGCGGGACGGCGGCCGTTTGCCAACCGTGATATGCGTGTTTCGCCGGGCTCTGTGAGCTCCCATATTGCCCAACTCGAGATCCTCCTGCGATTCGCCCACCATCTGAGTGAACCCGCTGGATTTGGTGCTCTTGCGCTTCCTCGCCATAACCATGTCGTTGCCCTTCTCTCGCCAGCTCGAAGCCTCGGATCGACAGGCCGGGAGCACCCGGTCGAAAACGGGACGGAGGAGCGGGGAGTTGGATACGATGATGGCAACGCCGATTTCGCTGGCTCCGTAAAGCATTGTCTGGACTGCTGTGTACGATACGTCGTTGTAGTCGATCTGTAGGATCATGCATAAATTAATGGCGCCGAATACTAGTGTGCTACATTTGGCAAGGAATGATTAGTCGAGATATCCAGTCATCAGGATAGAATTCTTCTTACAGAATGCCAATCGTGAATATACAGACGGTGACAACTCGATACCGGATTTCCACCCCAAGCTTCCAGATCATAGGCAGGGGCAGCATCAGTATCATCAACTGGTTTGTGATGTCCACTATTCCCACAGAAGCGAAGGCTGCCCTTTGATCCCCGCAAAACCCACCAGGCGTTTGAAGGTCCCAGTATGTGTTGATCGGGTGACACATCAACAGGTTGACGAGCACGATCAATAACATCCAGGCGATAGTTAAAGCCATCGTAGCCTTAGCAGCCAGCATGAAATGGGTACCGAAGAAAGTCCGCATAAACATGAGGATAACACTGATCTTGATGAGACCTAAAGACGCCGCGTATAGGAATTGGCGAGCGTACATAGCCTATATCCATCGGCTCCCGTTAACATTTTGATCCTCATATTCATAGAAACTGGGATTAGGCGCGTCGCCGTATATCCTCTCGCAAGGCTTACTAACCTTTAAGAGTCGGACTATATGCCATTCCTGCAGTTCGCTAACGTGGTGGCCCATACCACCTACGAGTACCATAACGAAATCCGTAGCCACGAGGCTAAAAAACAAAGCCACCGCTCCGACATTAAACCAATCCTCGAGAAGACACGCTCGGCCGTTCTGCCGGAGGCTCCAGAATCGCAAGTAGGTCCATAGCGCCGCGAGGAAGACTAATACCACGCCCGAGACGATGATCTTCAAGCCTTCGGTGTTGGGAGGCACTAAGTTGGTTTCGATACGGTCGACAGTCGGCGTCGCGAGGTCCTTTCGCAAGATCGTGAGCCGGTCATAGGCGGCCGACATATCGGGGCTCAAATCTCTCCCTTTCTCTCTCTCTCGCCCTCGTCGTCCCCGAGCACCACCCGTCGCTTTCCACTATCGAAAGAGCGAGGTACCCTCTCCTCACTCGTCGTTGAGCATTTACATACACCCGATCCGAGATCCGCAGCGGCACGAAAAATTTCCTGTTGAAGGTCGCATTCGAGTTTCCCCCCCTTTTAACTAGTAGGTTAAAACGAAAAGGAATCACTAAATCAAGGGACGTGACGACACAAGAAAAAAGAACAGATAAGAAAAAGAAGAATGAAAAACAAAAAAAGGCCAAGACAGGCGTTCTCGAGAATCTACGTGGTTCCAGCCAGGGAGAGCACGAGGGCGGCAAGGGTTGATGAATTATTTTGTTTGTTATCGTACAGGGATGGGTCGACTGTACGTATCCGACATTTGGGGTCCTACCATATGTACGGTGCCCTGGCCCCCTTATTTAATTGTTGCAAGCTCAGGTGTGATATGCTGAATGTAAGGATGAGGCGAGTCTGAGGCATGCTGGTTTATCCGGTCTTAGATATCGTCACCGTGCTGCATAGGCGCCGTAGGACCATGCATGTCCCGCTCAAGCGAAGAGAGGGGGTCCATCTCTTGCCTTTCAAAGATCAAATTTTGGGTGGCTCTCTCTTGTCGAAGAGATCTACGGGTTTCCCGACTACCAAGTTATTATGCTGACCGTTTCGAGTAATACCCATATCTGCACCACGAACGCCGTAATGCTGAATACCGAATGAAATGGTTGCTCGTCTCCGGAGTCGTAAGGGGCTCGATGCGACCTGTCAGCTCATCCCCACGTGTGGTCCGTCAGCTTCGTCCCGCTCGAGAGCTGGGGTGTTTCATTTCCAATGCGGCCATGATCGACAACGCAAATTTGACCTACCGAACAAACACAAAGCGTCGCTTGCATGGCCCGGGCTTGTCTAAACATAGTAATGATTGAAGCTTTCCTAATCCATCCAGGATTTAGGGGTATTACCATGTCGAAACAGTGTTTCTTCATGCCAACATATTACCATTTTGGGAAGAAATTTTGGAACATTCTTAGATCAATCATAGATCAATTATGCGCTTCGAATAGAATGATCTTATCTTTGCGTGCTTACGTATCTGGTAAATCGGTAGGTAAGTATATTATGAAAAGGGGCGTGCATACATAGGTACGATATTAAAAAAGCAAAATCAAATATGTGATCAAACTTGCAGAATAACTGAAGGGAGAAACAAAATAGAAGACTCATAATTATTACCCTGACATAAAGGAATGAATAAATAATTTCGTACAATGTCACCGTGTTGCCATATTTTCATACGTACATCCCGCGCACGGCTATTTACCTTACGCTCGGACGTGGTTGGTGATAATCGTGGGGGCTCACGCCTTTCAATCTCGGACATCAGAACGCCGAACTCATCGGACTTCTCTTATGTCATGATAACAGATTCGTTCGGAATCAACTTTATGACATATATGATGAATTGCGGCGTGGCCAGTATTCTTCTGTCTTTGCAAGACAGCCATTTCCTACACATTTTTTTCGTTGAATTCAACGACGATGTCACCACCTAACAGTCAAGCAGTTTGATGTCGAGCTCGCAAGACAACTTGCTGGAAAAATACGAGTCTTAAGAGTGGATTATCATGAACAACGGTAACCAATTAAAAGAATCTAATTATACTATATCAACATATATGAATACCCAGCGAACTCTACGTAGTAGGTAGTCAAACCGGCAACGGCTATTTTACGAACCATCGCAAACCTCGTCGTCGCCTTTTGAAAAGCCTCGCATATCCATGTACTTTTTACAGTCTCACTATTCGACTCTAACGATGTGGCTTAGTCACCTTACTGAAAGTTAGGGTGTCTACCTAGGTATATATTTAGAGGAGCGAAAACTCACCTTATGGCCAACCAAAAGGAGTCTCACATTGTAAGGTACGTAATGGTAAGCAATACAAATTCCGATGGAGCGTCAACCCGCAGAGACAAACTCAATGGTACAAAATTCCGTATGGGGATCGCACTGTAAGATTAGGTACCCCCACTCCTAAGCTGTGTTAGGTATATAAGCCGGTGCGTTACCGTAGATCGCGTGGTTTGGGTGTTCCACGCGAGGGACTCGGACGGGCTGGGTTCGGAGATTCTCGAATAATTCCATTCACGCCACTTTAACAATTTCAACAGATGGGACAGTAATTACTCTCTTCCCAGTGGGGTTTATATGGCATCCGAAAATCAACTCGGGCTAATTGCTCCCCTCGACATTACAATGCAAGGATGACATTCTTATATTACACAGCACGTCGCTCGTCTTTGATGTTTTCCTCGTTTACTTGTCACTCAACTTCTCAAGGATGCCCTGGATCTACAGACACTCCTGAGGCCTTTAGCTCTTGCAATGAAATACTGCACCCTACGTGTTCGAGACTATCGTTACTCATGGTAAAGAGAATTGACGCCAGAAGGTCCTCCCAAGTAACGCTTCCGACTGGCAGATACGCCATTACCACTGCCACCCACCGATGGTATTAAGGCCGCTATGTTTCACTTACCTTCATTCAATCGCAGAACACTGGTTCCAACCAGACTTTGAAGAGGTAGTCGAGCACGATGGAATCCGCCGCGATGACGACAATAATTCTTAGCATAGCACTGTCAAGAATAAACATGCCAGCACTGAGGACGAGGTAAGCCACTTTCTTCATAAAGAGGAACCCTAGAGTATGAGTATAGGTATAAGTACCAGGTATACATCGGTGGATGCATTGACGGTAGACGGTGCCCGGATAATATGTTGGAATATCGAGCTTGACAGTGGTCTAAAACAGCACCAAGGAGGTTTAGTTGAGGAGACTAGGTCCAACTACACACTTCTTGGATCCGGATTAATCTGTCAATTTTGGAACGGCGAGGATCGAAGCAAGAGAAATCCCGATGACGAAGGCAAAGTCTATCTGTATTAGAAGATCTTATCGTCGACTTAACCCTTTCTACGTGGTAGATTAGTAATTTCGTCCCAATGATAGAGCCTAGACGTACGCTCTCTCATTTGCTTTAGAACAAGACTCACCTCATCTAATAATCCGGTTCGCTAGGGGACCTTGTAGCACGTTGCACATCAGCCATGCCATCGTCGGCGAGACCGTGAGCAACGGCTGCTACATTACGCGCCAGCGCCGTCTGGGCGCTGTAAAATAGCTACGAGGTCCAGTCCGAGTCGAGATAACACAATGTCTTCGAGCGAGCAGACTATAGCAACCCACACCAAGATAACATCTGCTTGGAGGTTTCTCGCTCCGATAGCCTTGATACGAGTGTATGAGGTTCCGAGGATCGTCACCGATACGCCGAAAGAGTAGAGGGCCCACAATCGGATCATGCCCACATGGGCAGCGGCCGCTGCCGCAGATCAGGCCGGGTAGATCGAACACAGAACAGCCAGTAAATTAATACAATATCATGTTTTTCACAATCCTAGATCTACGCCGAGTTGGTTCTACGCCAGGCTGCGATCTAAATTTGTTAGGACGGTAGCAAGGAATTTAGACGTAATTTCCCTGAAAGGACCCTATCTCTAGTACACATCCGCCTAGAATGAGAGCCAAAGGTACGTGAGATCTTTAACTCAATCCTGCATCTTGGACCTTCGTGTAACCCCAGTACCAATTAAATTCAGCATCATATATCATTTTGCTAAAGATACAATTAGGAAATGCAAAAGCAGTTCTGTCAGGGCAGATCCCCCTTACTTGGAGTTTTACAATGCGAAGGATATTAAATAGGGAAATGAACATGTGGTAAATTCAACATGTACTATATATGCAATCTGGTAGTATAAAGATAATTGATTTATTATGGTTGTAGTTAGCCATTTAGGTCTATAATCCGTTCAAAAAGTACACGGATGAGGCTCGATAATGGGACAACGCTAAGCTCATCCTGGCTTAGTCTTCTCCTAGGCTGAGCTCTAGTCCCAAAGCTACGGTTAGATGCGGGGCTAATGCTAATTAAATGGAGAAAGACAGGGGTATGGCCCATTTATTTCCAAGATTATGAACCGATGTGCCCAAAAGGATCGAATCGAGACCGATACTATGCCACTTCACAAGGGGTGTTGCCCAGGAACGAGCTTCATCGGGAGCATGTTCGTTCCGACGTTGGCCATGCCATGGAAGTGGGGTGCAGAGAGAGAAAAACCGAGCCATTGGGTTATCCATCGATCAAAACAATATCACTATCGGTTCAGGTGATATTCAGATCGCAGACCTCATTCTTACCAGTGTTTTGGCCTCTCAAGTATTGCGCAAAGACCTCCATCCGCCGCCAAAATGCGCTGGCTAAGGACCAGTATCTTCGTATCCGTGACGGCTCTATTGTCTGTCTGTCTGGATTACGCCCTCGGCAGCTCTGCGTCTGAAGGACACGCGAACGCCCTCATCGACGCACTTTCCCCGGAGGCCAAGGTCTATTTTCCTAATTCGACAGAGTTCAGTACACTGACATCAAGATGGTCCTCCTTAGCAGAGCCTATCGTAAACGTTGCTGTGGTTCCTGCTACAGAGGATGATGTTGTGAAAATTGTAAGTTCGGCTTTTGGCTTCATCCTATTCCTATCTTCATGTCTCATGTACCCTTTGCGCCGGCTGCCGTCTTGGCATAGGCTCAGTCACTTACAACCCCGGATCTGACATAATGGCTCGCTCGTTACAGGTCCAGTATGCAAATAAGGCAAACTTGCCCATCCTAGCTTTCAATGGTGCTCACGCCGCTATTACCACGCTAGGGCGCATGCATGGGGGTATTGAGATCTATCTGGGCCAATTATCAAGTGTGAACATTGCCCCAGATAATAAGACAGTGACAGTTGGGGGTGGCACATTATCCAAAAATGTGACCGATACCCTTTGGAGCGCAGGGAAGGAAACAGGTTAGTGCTTATATCCGGATGTCTTTCATAAAGCTAGATGCTCACCTTAGCCACAGTGACGGGCACCTGTGAATGTGTGAGTGTACTTGGTCCCGGGCTTGGGGGTGGCCATGGATGGCTTCAGGGACATTACGGCCTTGTAACAGATCAGTTCGTATCCATGAACGTTGTGTTAGCGGACGGTACTCTGCAGACAATTGACGCAGACTCGGACCTCTGGTGGGGCATGAAGGGCGCCGGCCAGAACTTCGGCATCGTTACCTCTCTCACCTCAAAGATCTACGATAGATCTCAAACCGATTGGGCAATTGAAACCCTCATATTCGACGGCGACAATGTCGAGGCTCTTTATCAAGCCGCTAATGACCACTTCTCTAACATACCCGTCGATCTGATTAATTGGTCATACTGGCTTAACATTCCTACCGCTGACCCAAACAAGGTAAATGAAGAAGCATTTTGCTGTTCTGTTGATGATGTCCCGCTGATCTACCTTATTTTCTAGCCTATCATCTTATTTTACATCATCCAGGAAGGAGTAACATCCGTCGACCCAACATACACAAAGCCCTTTCACGACATCGGGCCCATTTCGGTCGAAGCCGACTCGGGCACCTACAAGGACCTCGCCGCGTGGGTCCAAATCGCCGTCGACTCCGCTCCGTGTCAAAAAGCTGGGCTCGCCCATCCCCGCTTCCCCGCTTACATAAAGGAGTACAACATCTCAGCTCAGAAGCTGGCATATGAAGCTTATGCAGCTAATGTATCGGGAGACTCGCCCTTCTCTTCCTCCATTTACATGTTCGAGGGCTACCCTGTCCAGGGTGTACAGGCAATCGATGGTGACTCTGCAGCATTCGCCTTCCGAAGCGACAACATCCTGACCGCCCCGCTTATCACTTACACTCCCGCCGGGAAGGAACTCGATGACCAGGCGGCCGAGCTTGGTAACAGGCTTCGAGAGATTATCCATCAAGGTACCGGCAGCAACGAGTTGCACACGTACGTAAATTACGCCTACGGGGACGAGACGCCGCAGAATTGGTACGGCTACGAACAATGGCGCCAGGATCGCCTCAAAGCATTGAAGAATAAGTATGATCCTGAAGGTCGTTTCAGTTTCTTCGCACCAGTGCAGTAGAACAACTACCTAGGTAGTTGCCTTTGTATATACCTACCTATCTAGTCGAGCTTCCATAGAGTAAACGTATTGCACATCTGGTGCCCTCGTGTAGTCGAATAACCAACGTAGCTCAGAGCTGTCGCAAACATGTTCAGGTAAGTAATGTTATTGTCACATGCGCCGGTTGGCTATCGCATTTGAAGACTTGATGAATGATAAAAGTCGTTGGTGAGCAACTTCAACTTCACCCCCGACGTATAGTCTTATACAGCTTATTTTTTCCGATTCGGCGTATCGTGTTCATGTGCCAATGCCTGGGGGAATAATATTGATGAGTCGATTCTTACCTATCGATAATTAGGCATACATGAGGACGTAATATCAGGTAACAAATAGCACCTACCTACTCATGATAGGGGCTTCTCCAACATTCAAATATGAAGAAGTCTTCACAGACATCACAGACACCCAATGACTAATCAGCCTCAAAACAGAAAAGGCGGCAATTATAGCACTTCAACCATCAAAGGCGAGGCTTTCTTTGAAGAGACGTATATAAACGCGCGCTGGAGATGGATCACATTGCCCTTATTAGAAGTGTTGCTGGCTGCTATCCCTTCTCTCCGTGTCAATTGTATTCACGCAAAAGCGGTTCTCTTGAAGTATTCTATCATGGCTCTATTAGTGGGTGAGTTAGGGGGATGGTCTGAAGATGAGTTGGATATGCCAAGACCTTAAACACGAGAGAAGTTGGATAAGATAGCAGACAAGATGACGGTTAGGTTTGAAGCTGATGATCTGGGTCGTCTGAGAGTTCGAAAGGAGTGATTTGGTTAAGTTTGCGAAAAGATGTTTGAACATGAGGTTATTTTGAATCGGTGCTCATTCAGAGCCTGACGCGCGTCTTTCTAGCTAATATATAAATTCCTAAGCATTATCGAAAACCTATCGTTCCACGACGTACGAGATACTGTAAACATCCGGAAAGGCATCTCTGTAAGCCAATGGAACGTTGAAAATTACTTTGGGCTGACCGGGTGCGAATGCTGAGAAAGCCTTCGTCATACAAGGAACGGATGAGGGCAGTAAGAGAGGCTGGTTAGTGATATATTAATAATGATCTATCATTAATGTCGGAGTTTATAGTGGGGTATTTATAACGATTGAAAAGGGGGGAGCAGAAAAAGGGGCTAACGAACTGCCGTTGGGTGGGGAACCCGAACTCCGTACTCGGTGCTTGCTTCAGCGATTACGATAGGCTAAAAACAGTACCGTCCGAAGTTATCCGAAACCCCGATCTCTGTTACTGTCCCTCATCAGCCCCAGTTACCTTCTACTCCACTTGTTTCTGTGAAGACATATAATAGACTCGACGTACTCGATATATTACATAGATCTGGATCTAGAATATCCTGTTTTTATACATTTTGGTTATTGCTCATCTTCAAGTTTTCTTCTCAGTTTCAACTCAATTGCCATTTAGCAGATTCAACAATGCCGGCCTTTAATGTAAGCCAAACCCCTCAATTCTCATGTATTCTCAATTCTCATACGTAGCCCCATATACGGAAACATACTAACCTCAATAGCGACTAATCCGTTTCCTCGCCAAAAACGGCAAGACATACTATGGAGACGCCATCTTACCTGAGGGCGTGACAGACATTGCCAAAACGAAAAAAGCAAAAGTCATCAAGGGGGATATCTTTGGCAAACATGAAGTCACAGATCAGGTTGCGGACGTCCGATTGCTACTAGCACCCCTCGCACTAGAAGACGTGAAGACAGTCCGATGCCTAGGCCTCAACTATGCGCTACACGCTAAGGAGGTCGGTCTTTTCTCGGCATCGCTATTCGGGTTCCATCATACTGACATATCTTCTTAGGCCGGTCTACCGTTGCCCAAATACCCAGTTCTATTCGTAAGTAACACCGGTCCGCTCTTTCATAAGGCCTAGGATATGATATGCTAAACATATCGGACAGTTCAAGCCTGTCACTTCTCTATCAGGGCCCACGGACCCCATTCCCGTGCACCCGATAGCGCAGGAGGAGGAAGGCCTAGATTATGAGTGCGAGCTTGTAGTCATAATCGGCAAGGAGGCCAGGGATGTATCGGAGGCGGATGCGCTCGACTACGTGCTAGGCTACGCCATCGGTAACGATGTATCTCACCGTGACTGGCAAGTCGCCCGTGGCGGTGGTCAGTGGTCGCTGGGTAAGGGATTCGACGGCTGGGCGCCGTACGGACCGGGTATCGTGACGAGCAACCTCATCAAGGACCCGCAAACCTTGAAGATCAGCACTAGGTTAAACGGGCAAACCGTTCAGGTAAGAAGATAAAATGCGTGCCTACAAATTTGGAAAGATTGGCTAACACAAGATATAGGAGAGCAACACGGCGGATCAGATCTTCAACGTCAGGCAAACTATCTCATTCCTCAGCAGGGGCCACACCCTACTTCCAGGAGACCTGATCTGGACGGGAACGCCATCCGGTGTCGGGATGGGCCGTACCCCTAAGTTGTGGATGAAGGACGGCGATGTGGTTGAGGTTGAGCTTGAGAACGTTGGGGTTGTGACTAACAAGGTTGAGTTCCTCAAGGAGGAAGCCGCCAAACTATAGTTTGGTAGGTATACTTGTTAAACAAAATCCAGGGGTAATTTGTATGGTTGGATACCTCCCTGCACCATAAGCCAGTACAATATGTTTCATAGTAGCATATATGTTGTCAGTTCGATATAAACAGTGTTACATATAAACGTGATTCATTTCACCATTGATGTATCATTTAGGGGGTGAAGTATGATGCCATCAATGCGACAAACCATCAATGTCGCGTTTATATTAGGTTACCCTCCAGCTGCAGCTGAGACCCTCAAAACGCACCACTGAGATTGATTGACTCTGTACGGCAACAGCCAATCATGAGAAGATCACTGACTGGTGAATATTAGACGCATATCGGATAAGCCGAAAGATCCCGGTTAATCTTGCCCACGTGGGTCCTTTTTATATACAACGACGGAAATAGATCCGTACAGCTCCATCTCCGCCGGATCATGCTGCCGGACTATCGAGATAGCCCACGGGATGGGATAGTGGCTGCAGAAAATTGCATCATATCCGATATAGGAGGTCACCATCGCTTGAGACTCCGGACTGTTATTCTTGCGAGATAGATACGTAGAATAGTATTATTCATGTCTGCGTGAACCCATATCTACCCCTTTTCTAATCATGACATGTTATTAATACAATAGCAGGAGTTAACAATTAGGTAGTCTATAGAAACCAAAAACCGCCCTCTCACTAGTACCCTCAATAGATCACGCAAGTAGGCTCCTTAACAGGGCAATTAAACGCCTCCCTAAACCCGCGCGAATTCTCCATCATAGTCTTAATCCTTACCGGATTCGGCGCATGCACATCAGCCGCCAGCAACGCCTCCCTAACCTTATCCGTCGACCGGTCGCAGAAGAACTGGCCCGCCGACACATAAAACAGCTGCTCACGCGTGAACCTTCCCACAAATCCAGGTATATCGAAATCCGCCGCGGGATCCTCGCGCCTCTTATCCTGCCACGCGTCGTACGCCGTGTTGATACCGCCCGTATCCGCGATATTCTCGGCGAGCGTCAGCGTGCCGTTGACGGGCAAGCTTGCGCCCGTGCTGGTAAGCGTCACGGTGTCGGCGCCGACCTGGCGCACGAGACACGCCGTCGCGTTCGCGAAGCCGGCGTCCGACGCCGCGTCCCACCAGCCCGCGAACGCGCCGCGGTCGTCCCACAGCCGCCCGTTGGTGTCCAGCGAGTGCGTGAACTCGTGGCCGATCACGGTCCCCAGCGCCCCGTAATTCATGTACGCGGGTAGACTAGGGTCGAAGAGGAGTTGTTGAAGGGTTCCGGCGATGATGGTTATGGAGTTCTCGGGCGCGAGGTAGAAGGCGTTGATCGTTAGCGCGGAGCTGGTCGCGGGTTGTGGCCACGCTTTGTCTTGGCGCTTGGTGCCGACTAGGAGGGCGGTTTTTCGGGTGTACCATTTCTGGTATGAGATGGCGTTGGCGAAGTATGAGTTTGTGACTTGGAGGTCGGAGTAGTAGTCCCTTAGAGACACGGCGTCGTCTAGGTTGGGCAACTACGTTGGGCTGTTAGATCATTGTGGACCTTACATTGGTCTGGCAAGGTCCTGGTTGACTTACTGCCTGCGGATACCCGAGTTTTTGGGTGATGGCTTCGACCTTGTGTTTTGCGATCGCCTTTACCTTGTCCGTCATCCATTCGATTTGATCGATATTTCTCGCGAGGCGGTTCTGGATTCTGGTTGTCATCTCCCTGAGGGTCTTTTCGACAGCGTCCGTATACTTAACTTCTACGAACGGCTTGCTGAGAAGCCAGGCCATCTTTTTGTCAACGTCAGCCATGCAAACACGCCATCGTTCAGGTCTGTGACTGGGGTCCTAGGAAAAGCATTAGAATCTTGACACGATATTACGGGAATAAGAAGGGGGAAAGGAGGGCGCGTCATTACATTTCCCTGAATGGTGTCTATAAGTTGCTTCAAAGGCTGTAGCTCCGGCCCACCGAGTGAGTCTTCGAAGCTTACGATCGCTTGCCAGAAGAAGTATGCTTGAACCGCCGGCTTAGTGGAATTGGCCAAGATTTGTGAAATCAAAGCAGAGTATTCTGGATGAGGGTACGACGTTCGGTTCACTGGCGCTGGAACGATAGTCCTGACCACTGAGGCAAAGTCGAACGCGGGGGCTAGCTGCGTAAGATTGTCCAAGGTCATGACATTCACCAGATCCTATCTTCAAGTCAGCAGCAGGGTCTCGGGTTTATACATTAGGAAGAGCACTCTATCGTCCACTTACTATAAGACCGGTACCCACTGCTACCGAGGCGACCTTCGCTTCAAGCTCGACTAAACCACGAGCCAATTCTTTGGCAGCGGACCTTGACTCATTGGTTGGCAGAATATTGGCAAATGTTTCCGCGACCACTTTCTCGTACGCTGTTAGCGACTCATTATTCGCAAAGACCGCTTGCCCAATTATGGGACCTGACGGCGCTATAGCCGGGATATAAGTATCCTGCTAAGTTAGCAGGATTATTAAACAGGGTCAGAACGAGGGAACATACGGGATAAAACGCATCGAGGACAGAGCTCATCTCAAAAAAGGGGGTCATTCCATATTGGAAGAATTGGGCAACAGTCTCGCTGAACGACTTATGATCGCCTGGTCCAAAAGCTTTATTGCTTTTGTATTCTGCCGCTGTGACAGGGAAGGTCTCGGTAACGTTCTCAAGGAATATTACCAATGGCTGAACGCCGAGCTCGGCAATTGCAGTTTCGTTCAAGCATGTGTTGTACCCCTTAACTAACTTCTCGAAGTTCATCTCATCTACCGAAGGATTGGAACCCTTTAACGGCTACTTAGCGGATTGTTATATCAGGGTACGTTAATCAAATGGTCTCCTCACCAAAGACGTATCGTACGGAGCCTCGAGGATATTCTTCATGAAGACATAATTCGTACCGGTCAACAAGGTTTGTTCGTTGACCGAAGTTGTCGTTTCTGATAATGCATAGCGTTGCTTGAAACCTCCGCAAATCACTATAATGCGATATTAGTAACATTCTCCCTGTAACCCTTTAGGATTACCAGATACTTACGTTCTTCGAAATTAGTACACGGGTCGATATTCTGGAAATTGGGGCTCAGATTGGAGTATAAGGTGGACGATGCCTTGATACACGCATCTGAAAGACAGACCGAGGAATTCGTCGCGTACATGATGAAAGTCAACGGAAGAAGAAAGACGAAAAGGAAATAAAATAAAATAAAAAGGAAAAAGATACTAGGAAAATGGATGAAGAGACCAAGCGGTACAGGACAAAACTTCTACATGATTTTGAGGCGTCGTCTGGTATATTATATACCCATTCCGATATGTCTGTAGTCTAGTGCTGCTCTCTATCCGACCCAAAGGCTCGTAACCCATGATGGCGTCACCGTCATTGTTGGCAACTCTTGGCGGTCGAAGTCTAGGACTAATAGCCCTACGACAGGGCCTGATCGCAGCATCCAGCCCCAGAAGGCTAAGATACTCAGCTGCAAGCTGAATGCAAGCTGAATGGCAGTGCTACGCTATGTGATCTTCTCGTCCGTCTTCCGGGAGGTTCAGTGGATACCCGGTAGTTTTACAGATCTGCATTACCCAAAACGGCAGCCAAGGGCGTCGTCATTGGACAATTTCCCGTGTGGTGAGTCTGCAATAGGATCGTGGCAATCCACAATACGTTCACTCGTCAATGTTGTTTATAGATTATATTGGTGCGGGATACACAATCTGAAGATCATTCACTTAGATCTGGATTGATCTAGCGAGTTGTCATCTACCACAGCGTCAATCTTGCCAACTTTACCTACCTAGGTAGGTAGGAGAGCTTCCTCGTAGATCTATCAACGCCTGAAGTAAAAGCACCAAGTCCAAACGACCCAGTCAAATGAAGTTTGAGGGCTATTTATTGGATATATCGGAGATAATCACTTTTCCTCATTTAGTATAGGTAGATGGTGAGAATTTAAGATAAACAAAAGTCCTGTTTCCTCACATCGCCTAGGGTTCAAACGACCGCTAGGAGAGCTGTCGTCAGCAAGCCGTTGACTAGCTATCACGTTTATAATTATCTACCTAGGTATCCGCAATTTATCACTTAGCTCTGCTTGCGCCTTGCCTACGCTCTGCCAGCCCTATTCAAATTAACTGGTTCAAGAGCAGGGTTCCCCAGATTCTAACTATGTATGTTTATAGCTATTCCTTCTTGCCATTGGCTACGACTAGCTATGTAAATGTCCTAGGTGTATTATTTTCGAATAGGGGTTAATAAAACGGGTGGAGCTCGGCGACCAGATTTCTAGCAATTGTATGCTTTAGTAAGTGTTAGAGCATGAAGCAAAATACTAAGTTCATAGACACCTACCGCAAGTCAGAGTATGGATTGGGTAAAAGCCTCAGCTACCTGCGCAGTAGAATATGTAACCGAGTGATAGGGGCAAGGATGTGAATGACAAAAATCGTATCAATAGATTATGTCTCGGTTTTTACACTGCATTTTATAGGTCCCGATTTCACATAGGTGAGTAAGTGGGCTTCGTATAAATATAGAGACAGTTCCTTTAGAGTCTTTGTTTTGGGCGGTGGAAATAGTTGCCGAATCAAAAATGCATGACTGGGTATTCACTAACATTTTAGGGCACTCAGTGCCATCTGCGTTTTGCTGGGTGATTTTTACATCGTACGACAGGTAGGGTGGCTTGGAATGTGTCGCTGCATTAGTGCTGAGCTTTCCTTCAATTTAAGCTTATATCTATTAATGGCTGACTTTATAGATGGTAAGTTTCATAAGAAAATAATGCTAGGTTAATTTGTCATGAATTCGAAGTTAAGATCGGGATCGCGATCACATGCAAAACAATGCAGCTTGCATATCTCAATTGAATCAATTGCACACTCTCAATTCGTTAGGCAGGACGGGCAGGGACGAGTTATACTGCGTCATAGCTGTAGGGGACCCGCTAGCGCATCTAAGAATCCCTGAACTCCCGGCTCCAGCTTTCATTTGAGCCGAGAAAACAACATGTGCCACTTGCCGAGGCCGACAAAAAGAAACGTCAGCTTTAATCCGTCCTTCCAACCTCCACGGGAAAATGCTCTTCTCCTATTCCGTACCGACATCGTAGCATCTGCCGTCTCCCGACCGATTTGATCAATACCCAGGAAATATCAATGGTCCGGTAATATCCCCGAACTTCGACAACGTCGCTTCCCTCGCGACGCAAACTGACCTATCTCGCCCTCCACCCCTTTCCTCCCATCCAGCCCAAACTCTTAAATCCGTCACCAAAATGTCCTCCCCAATCCCCCCTCCAGAGCCCACGGCGCTCGAAAGCGCCAAAGCAGCCCTGGAGCGCATAATCCTAGACCCGACATACCACGACCTCCTGGCAATCGTCAAAGCAGCGCGCAACGGCGCTGTCTACGGAGCCAAAGTCCGGTTCCCGCACGCCCTCGTCATGGTCTTCCTCTTCCGACCGGGCACCTTCTCCGAAAAAGCATCCCTCGTCTTCCGCGCGACGCGCACGCACGCGCAGAACCTCGCCCGCTTCGCCGTCATCTACAAGCTCGTGTGCTATGTACTCAAGCACCTAGGCTCGCGCGGCGGGCCGGGTAAAGAAGGCCCGTACGATACGCTCCTCGCGGGGCTCGTGGGCGGGTACGCGGTGTTCGGCGGCAGGGGCAAGCGCAGCGGCAAGATCCCGAGCGTCAACCAGCAGATCGTCGTGTACGTGTTCGCGCGCGTGGTGCTGGCGCTGGCGCGGCTGGCCGTGAAGCCGGCGGACGCGGCCGCGGGCGTCGCGGGCGGCCTGCCCTTCGTCTCGCGGCCCGACGTGTCCGCGCGCATATCGCACTACGCGTGGCCCGTGTTCGCGGCGGCCTCGTGGGGCGCCGTCATGCATTTGTTCCGCTACCACCCGGAGGAGCTGCAGTCCTCGCTCAGGAGCAGCATGACGTATATCTACCAGCAGTCCGATAGCTGGGACGGGCTGCGGAATTTCATCTGGCACAATAAGTAGTGGTAGTTCGGTCTTTCCGGAGGCGGAGCGGGCAAAAGGGAGTTTGTTTGTTAGCATGTTCGAGCTGTGAGAAGAGCGCGCGGTGGCTTCGTCGCTGCGATGTCACGATGTATAAAGGCGTTCTGCGTTGATTTCTTGGCTTTTTTTTTTTTCGGGTTTCAGGTACACACTATTGCGCTGAAGTGTACAACTCGTGCATTTTTGGATGGGCAGCAAATGTATAGGCTCGCATTTATAGAGCAGGTGTCGCGATAGGCAGATAGACGGTCGTCTTTTATGTGGATGACAGGGCAGACTACGATGTTATATACCCTCAAGTAGCAACTTCATCGTCTATTATTACTTCAGTCAAAAGTCAACATGACCGTATCGGCCACGCAGCAACTAGCAATAAGAAAGGACAAATGACGATACTGAAGTGTCACATCATCTACTATGCCTACCTAAGTACTACATCTCTCGACGTGGTTGATTTGTATTCAAGCTGTGAGTTCGAAGTGGGGCAAAATCAAGATCGATGCAATGCTCAGACTTTTGGGTATATTACAAAAAAACCTTTTCCTTCTAGCCAATTCCTTTTTATCTATGCCAGGAACGTATTTTACAAGTGTTTCCATCCATTCGACCACATTATTTGCATCTCGTTGATGAGACATGCCTCTCCGGGCTCGTATCGTGGCAGGTCCCCGTCCGGCGTTTCGAGCTGCCATTGTTCCATCCTACTCCGAACTACCCGGTTCTCAAGCCGGCTCTGTATGCCGACGTGCCAGCTGTATAGCCGGTTGACCCACGCGCCCACCACTGTCCAGAACGGGTTGGGAAACCGGTTCGTCCGGACCTGATAATATGCTTTCACGCCATAAGCGACGCGAACATTTGGATTTAACCATACGCCCTTCTCGGATGTTAGGTAGTTGTCTGCATGTATCAGACAGCATTCCGAACCCTCCAAGTGTAAATCCGCTAGGGTGTCGTCGATACCGCGGAACTCTAGCGGCGGGTTGGCATAGAAAGGCGCTGAGTCGAACGCTACGATCCCGTTCCAACACGATTTTACGCGAATGGGCGCATTGCGCTCGGCAGAGGCCCTCGAGGTAGGAGATTGGAACCACGGCCAGTAAAGGGATATCGTCTTAAGACCCATGTCATCTCGAAGAGCAAATGTGTCGTAGTACAGAGGTGATACCTTGTAGTCCATGGAGCAAGCGGCTGCGTAGTTATTGTCGCGAGTGTTGAATAATGTGACAATGTCCTCGGTCTAGATTATTCACCGTTAGTGGTCTAGTCACTCTTGGGGCGCCTAAGAAGAACGTGAGGGTCTGAGGGTCTTACGTCAAATACGACATCATTCAGCCAAAGGACCTTGTCAAACTTTCTCCCCTCACTCTGCAGCTGTTTGAGCGGTTCCATGGCCTGGTTGCGAACCTTGGCAAGGTAAGGTATGCGGCGCAACTCGAATTGACTTTCGGCAACATTCCAGATCCATCCGGGCTCCCGCGAACCGGGCGGTGGCCTCGCATCAATTTCTTCCAACTGCTCCCAGACCGTTAATCCCAAGCTGATCGTATTCGAAGCAGATCTCTCGTCGAGCGCCGCTTTCAAATCCATCAACGCCTCTTTCGTTCCCTCCTGCGAACCCGATTCAACGGCCGACAGGTGGACATTCTCTGGACCCAAGTAGTCGACTAGAGCTAGGACGGCCTTGTTCCATGCTGACCTCTGTATAAGTTCCGTGTTCCGATGTACCGATGCGATGAAGACGGTGGTGTTTCCCGACGGAGAAGACGGGGATCGTCGGTCAATGTCGTTTAGGTTCGCTCGGTAGGTGTTGGGACGATGGCGCACGAGGAGTATGGCATCGATGGTGAAGAGGAAGAATAGGACGAGGAGTATCGGGCGCAAATAGTTACGCCTGAAGCGGCGGTATCTAAGAAGCATCTAGGAAAAAGAATGTGCTATACGACTAATAAAATGCTTGCACATAAAGGAAAAAAAGAGAGAAGTTAGGTTGACTCTAGAGAGACCATGACATTCTCGAGACAAACGACAGTGATCTCCTTCAACCCCGGTCTCGGTGAAGTAGTTCGGAACAAAGAGAGAGGCTCATGAGGTTCTCGACGATAACCTACTATATAGGAAGCATTGGAGGAATTGGTAAAGAATTGGAGATATTAGAATAAGGAATAAGAAATAAGGAATAAATAAGGATGCGCCGAGACTTAGAACTAAGGGGCTGCGTCCCTACGTGTGCAGGTATGCAGTTGGATACTAGGAGATGCTAGGTGTGTGAAGCGCGCCGAATGAAGATGCGTTAAACTGTTAAAGAGAAGATCAAGAGTCTTGGCCCATCCTGGTAACTTGGCTAGCTATTTTAATCCATGGCCCTTTTAGATGGGGACGGAACGCCCCCTGAAATCTGGGGGGTCTTGGATCTGAGCAACTGCCACAGAATTGGACCTGAGGCTGGCCTGGAAAGCACATCCATCTTTCTGTGCGACACATCCAATGTTTTCTCTTAGGTAAGGCGAGGTATTACATGGCAGGTGCAGCAGGCGTCTAGTATGCAGTGAGACGGAAGGAGTGCAACCATACGATCAGTTTGGTTACAAGTTTGCGACTATCCAAGTTATGCATAAATACATACCTATGCATGTTGTCTTGCGATCCATTAACCTGGGTACGACCTGCGATTAATCTATCATCCTACCTACAGTAGGTATACAACTACGAGACATATATGTTCTTCAAAAATACTAGACAATTACAAGGATAATTACTTTGTATGGCACATATATATTGATGTACTTACGATGATACCTCATCGGCTAATACCTAGCTCTACCGTCATACCGGATATAAGCGTAGAGCTACTTAGACTGACGCAATAGCTTAGGGACGGGACGGCTCAGGTTTGGTAGTCAATTGTGGGGTACGTATCTCCAATCATACTGTAAACAGACACCAACAAAAGGGATACGTCTAGATAGGTGCCCGCGATATTGAGCATACTGAAATCTCTTGCAACTCTTTTTTCATAGAAATATCTTTAAAATCGGCTACCAGTTTCGAAAATGACATCCCAAAATAACACCATACCAAAAGCAGCGGAAGAAGGGTTCAAAGATGCTGCTTCATACGACGCATACCGTCCTTCCTACCCACCAGAAGCCCTTGAAAAATTCCTATCGAATCTGAAGATTGCAGGCCAACCTTCTGCTAAAATCGTGGAGATTGCCTCGGGCACTGGCAAATTCACAGAACTTGTGGCCCAGCGACCTGAAGGATTTGTCGTGAAGGCGATCGAACCCCACCACACTATGAGGGAGAAGCTTGTGCAAAAAGATTTACCCGGTGTCGAAGTGATCGATGGAAAGGCTGATAAGATGCCTGTTGATGATGAATGGGGCGATGCTTGTATTGCCGCCCAAGTGAGTTGATACTCGCTCAATTATCTTCGGACATGAGACAATGCTAACATTAACATCATGTAGGCATTCCATTGGTAAGTTGCCAGACTGAGTTTTTGGGACAAGGTTGGATTCCCTCATCTAATGGATCAAGGTTCGCTACGCCCGAGGCATTGAAAGAGATTCATCGCGTGTTAAGACCAGGTGCTGTGTTTGGAGCCATATGGAATATCGAGGACTGTAAGCTTACCTCAAATTACTACAAGAAAATTGGTGAATCAGGAGTTCTAATGCGGCTAGACAATAAACCTCAGAGTTGGCCATCAACTACAAAGTGGGAGCAAAAGCTAAATGACTTTGTCTACTCACTGGATGATGGTCTTCCTCGATTCAGACACCAGGTTAGTAATTTCTGCCTGAAGGTGAATTCCGAACAAAGCTGATCTTCTGGTAAGAAATGGAAAAACGTATTCGAGCAACAATTACCCACCACCCCACTTCAGGCCCTTAAAGATACGTTCACCGACAGCTTGCCTAAATTCAGTCTTCCTCGTGGAGAAGATAGCGTTAAATGGACAGTTTGGTTGAGCGAAGAGGAACTGTCGTTACGACTCAACACTTTGAGCCAAATTGCCGTGCTCAAGGGTGACGAACGAGAAGCCTGGAATAAGCTTTTTAAAGAAGTTCTTGAGGGGGATGACGTTGAAAAGAATGAGAAGGGTCAATTTGCGGTACATGGCATCACATTCTTCATGTGGACGGATCGACTGTAGAAGAGCCTTCATGTCACAAAGATGCCCAGCGACAGAGACAAAATGCTGCTCTTGATCAGATTTAAGGGTAAAGGAATTCGTAGTCATCATGATGCTAAACTTCTCCCATATCCATGAGTATGTATCAAACGGAAACGCATACCTCGCCTGATACTTGTAGCCTCCGAATGAGAAGTGCAAGGCGTAAAATACGACCGTGGACGGACAGTGTGATATGCCCTCTCGGAATCCCTGATGTCTTAAGTGGTATTCTTAAAGACGGCCCCAATGAGTAAATACTGAGAGTCATCCATCATGAGTCGGCTGAGATGTACATGACTTGAGCAAGGATTTGTTAGTATGCATAGTAGTAAATCGAAATAATCATTCGTTTTCATGAATTAAGAGCACTTACCATTGTTGCCTCTGACAAAGGCATCTCCGTATGTTCTTCGCTTTACGCCATTCACATACTCTTCGGTCTTTTCTAACGCAATGTTCATGTACCCATCAACAGATTGTAGTTCACCTATAGACATGGTGTCAGTATGCTGGTATGAAAATTCATAATTCAAGGTACATCTGAGCTGACCCTTGTAAACGACACCGGAGTTTAACTTGACGGTGACGGGATTGCCGATGATATCTGAGAGAAACCCGGATGGGTCCTTACCCTCACCCTGGGTATTTGTAGATGTGCCGTTTTCCATGTTGGTTGTGGAGACGTGGTTTGGGTTAGAATTGAAAAATTGACTGATATTCAATGGCGTTAGTATTTGCGACTGTTTAGCTTTAGGTAAAGTGTTGTCCGGTTTTAGCGTGATGTGGGATGTCCCGGTATCCACTTTTTAAAGTCGAACAAGCTGGAAACAGCGACTAGAAGCGGGGCACTGAAAGACGCGTGAGACTTTCACTGTAAGTTCACCACCACGCGTTGCGGGCACATTTAACTTTCATTGTTAATTGTTGATAAAGTTCCCACCCTTGACCCCTTTCTTCTATTATTTTTTTATTCTCAGACACAATTCTTCTTCTGAGGCATCTCGGATTGCATCGATCAATCTCAATTATTGCATGCTCATAATCTCTTGAATAATGTGCTGACACTCCATTACAATTGAGAAACGTTAGCTGCATCTTTTCTGTTTATGCATAATGGAATCGCCCCCTAAGAAAAAGCTCCCATTCAAGCGCACGGTTAGGCGTAAATCAAGCGAAGTACCCAATGATGATGCCCTTTCTCTCTTCAGTCGGTCAGGTGACTTCTTTGAAGAGCACCAAAGATTATTGAAAGAAAAGGCTGAAAAGGAAAAGGCCGAGAAGGAGAAGGCTGAGAAGGCTGCTAAAGAGGCTAGGGAAGCTAAGGAGGCGAAGGCCAAACAGCAGCGCAAAGAGCGACTAGCCCGGGAATCTGAAATCGAACGGATTGACCTACTGGATGAAAAACCTATTCGTGAGCCAGGTTCCGCGAAGAAGCGACGTCACATTTCGATCGCCCACGAAGATGAGGATGACAATACCTCCGACCGCGAATACAAGCCCTCAAAAAAGCAAAGGTCGCCTTCCTTACCTCCCACACCAACTTCTAAACGCAAAAGCTCCTTCGCCAGTCCACGTACAGGAGGCCGCTTCACACGCGCCCAAGCACGTACCTCCGTCATCTCTTTAGATGACGACGACGATGATCCCTTTGTGCCAAAATCTCCACTTGAGCCTCCCCCAGCCAAAGGTACAGATTCAAAGAAATCTATTAAGTTAGAGTCAAAACAAGATGTGGTTGCTTTGGACGATGACAGTGATACTCAAGCTGGCGCAGGCGAAGAGCCAAAGGAGGATGAGGAGGAGGATCCTTCGGAGTACTACATCAGACTTGCCAGGGAACGAGCAGAAAAAGAAAAGGCGGAACGCGAAGCTAGAGAAAAACGAGGGGATAGTACAGCTGCTGATGAAGACGATCCTGTCATACAGATCCTCGTCCATTCACATATGCGGGGCATTATTCCTCTACTCTTCCGTCGTAGACTATCTCAGAAACTCAACGTGGTTTATCAGACCTGGGTTGAACAGCAAATAGTTAAGAACAGCAATGTGCCGCGTCCGGTTTTGGAGTCTATGTTCTTCACCTGGAAAGGAAATAAAGTGTATCCACACACAACTCTGAAGACATTAGGCATTAAGCCAGAGCGAGACGGCGGACTCTATCCAGACTGGAAGTCGGACCAGGAGGGGTATCAAGGACGTGAGAAAGTGCTCTTTGAGGCATGGACACAACAACTGTACGATGGATATCTGGAAGAGAAGGAGAGGCAACGGTTACAGCACCTCAACGAGTTGGAAGGGGTGTATGAAGGAAGTCAAGAACCGGAGCCGCCTCAAAACTCACAAGAAGAGAAGAAAATCCGCGTACATTTCAAGGCAAAAGATGTACCTCCTACGAAGGTAACGGTGCGTCCTAGTACTACGGCCGCCCAACTCGTAAAGGCGTATCGGCGACTCGCAAGTATTCCGGAAGATAAGACCATCGAGCTCCATTGGGATGGCGAGGCTCTGGATGACGAAACAACCGTGGAACAGGCAGACATCGAAGATATGGACTCGTTGGAAGTCCATATCAAGTGAGGGATGGGACGGAGTATCTTTTCAAGGTATTGGGAATTAGCGTTTGTACTACGGAAAATATCTTAAGTCACTACTAGGAGCATATTGGACATGGGAGAAAGGCAGGAAAAATACACCGGGCGACAAAAGGACGAGTCTCATGAAATATCCTTTCTTATATACTTCATGATACCCTTAAGTTGTCTAATGACTTAATGGTGCTCAGAAGAGACTTCTCACGTCTCGTAATCTATCAAGTGCGTTTACACATAAACCCCTATTTTGACTCCAGACCGGAACTCCGCCCCATGTGAAAATGTGAGAATTGATCGAATAAAAAACTAAAATCTCTCCTTCATTCTCGCGGACACGGTCCGGAGATTGTTGTACACCTTTCCAGGTGGTTTACCCAATATCAAGCTTACGATGGATTCGCGGGCTATGTGGATATTCTTGAATCCTGCAAATTTACAAAGTTAGCGGGTCTCAAATCATATGCCGCAATTTCGAAACACTCGACCGAACTCACCTCCTAAAATATGGATCTTGGAATCGGCCAGCACGACCCTCGTCCGCGACGCGTTCTCGATGGCGAACTTGGTCTTGCCGTCCTTTCCGGCGATGCGGCCGATGGCGCGGGCGAGGTGGTCGCCGCTCAGGGTCTTGACGTCCTTGACCTCGAAGGTCTCGATGTAGAGGTCGTCGAGGCGCAGCAGGGCGATGGCGTCGTCGACGTCGAAGCCGAGGGCGAAGGCGCGCACGAAGTCCTCCCCCTTTTGTAAGGCGCCGGCGTCGGTCGTGTGCCGCGACGTGCGCAGCTCCACGCGCTTGTGCTTGACGTTCATGCGCACCTGCAGCTTCAGGTGCTCGACCAGCGGCGGGTAGATCTTGGGCCAGCTGTTCTTGAGGGGCGTGAAGCGGTGGGGCGGAATGGTCACCTTGCGCGATTGGATGTGTGCTGAGGGATCCTGCAGGTCATCTGTTAGGCTCTCCTCTTCTCTCTAGCCTTGTAGGTAGGTAGGTTAAGAGTGATAATGAATGACATACGGTGTTCTGGGCGGGCGCGAATCGCGGCTTGTCTTCTTCGTCGATTTCCATATCCGACTCTTCGGTCCTTTTTACCGGCTGGAGGACCGCGTTCGCGTCCTCGGGGAGCGAGTTGATGCCTCCTAGCTCGAAATCTTCATCTTGGTCTGCCTCCGGGAGCGGGACTTCCGTCGGAGGGTTGTCGTCGGCCTGCCTGAGCAAGGCTGTCGGGGCCGGCATTTTTGGTTAATTATCTCTTTTGATTTCCGCGGATGTTTAGTTGAATAATTGGTACCGGATGGATTCGAGGTCAATTTCGAAATGTATTCGCGAGTGTCGTGTCCAATTTGGTGATGGTTTTCTGGAGGACTCAAAAAAAATAACGATAAGTGGTTTGGTGGGTTGCAATTAGTTATCGATAAGATCGATTTCCAGCCCCGATAAAAGAGGGGGTTACACAGACCATGTACCCTGGTATTCATGGGTAAGTGGCGTTGTCGAAACAGCGAAAGCGGCATATCGTAGCGCACAAAAAGCCATTAAACTTAATCGGTTCTAGCCGCCGCTGGTTTTTGTGTGGTACAAATGTACTGATGTGCCAATGACGAACCTAAGAAAGTTTTAAAGGTTGAAGCCGAGCAAACTCTTGATTGGGATTTTATGCTTCTCTCATGATTTTCCATCTTTACATGCTTGTACCCCTCGCACCCCATGCTGTTTGTCGTTCGAATTCAACGATGAGCCTCGCTTGGATTGTGGTCTCTTGTATCAATTAGACTTCAGAAGTTTCAACAACTCTGCTGATCAACTATTAGAATTATTCCATATTGGTTTCCCAGGTGCTCCTCGGGGTTTCAACCTGTGGTTTTGCCTCTATGCTTAAAGACCACACCACCATCATGAACCTATACAATGTCTTCAGCAGCTAGGCCTACAATATTAGGCCAGGGACGCCAGGCATGGCGATCCCTCTACGAGTGCATCGACACTTTTACGTCGAGAGTGCCCGGGAAACGAAATCCGATAAATAGCATTGGGCCTCATCAGACAGCGCCCTATGTTTCGATCGCAAGGCCGCGATCGACGGGATCTCCGTGGTCATTCTTTCGAACACCAAAACCACCCGGCAATCATGTTCGACGGAGCTTTACGTCCAGTGGCCTGCTGCTTATTGGGTTTGCATCACCCACGTCAACCACCTCAGCAGTCACAGCAACGTGTTCGGCTGCTGCGGACTCAGCTATTCTCGGAAGTGCGGTTCAGACGTCCAACATTGGCAACTTAGCGAGGAAAGCGTGGATTAGGGATATGCATACTTCCTCTCGAAGTGGTCGAGGCAGAATAATAAGGGTTCATCGGAGGACGAAAACCTCCAAATCTAATACTGACAATGTTAGCCCGACTGCCGCCCACCAGAAGAATATGACTCCGTCAAACCCTCCTTCAAACCCTCCTCAAAGCTCAAAGCCTGACGCGGAGCCCAGCGTCAAGCCTGCCGAGGGAGAACCGGCATCTTCGCCTGTGTCCAAATACTTCCATCTACCTGCGATGCCTCAGCTACCGCATCTACCACATCGACCAACTAAAGAAGAGTTCCTGGCTGCCGCAACCGGGTTTTGGCAGCGCCTAAAAGTTCGGTTTAAGTGGTTTTCTATCAGAAGCATGAGGCCATGGAATATAGATGAGTGGGGCGCTTTTGTGTCATGGTTTCTCTTCGGTCATCTCGTCTGGGTTCTAGTCGGCACAACTACTTTCTTCTCGCTTGCCATCCTCTTTATCAATACAGTTTTCGCACAAGGTAATATCACTTGCTACGCAATGCCTGAGATCTTAGCTAAAATTATTCATTATAGAAACACTTGCGAAATGGATTGGCGATTATTTGACTGAGTCTGCTGGTGTTACGGTAGTCTTTGAGTCAGCAATCGTTCCCAGATGGAAAGATGGCGTCATTTCGTTCCGAAATGTTTTCGTCTCCCGCAGACCAGGCCAAGTTAAATCTACTGTTAGCAAGGGATCTTCTTCGAACGCTGCGGCCGTAGCTGCTGCTGGAAGAGAGACCGACAAAGAGAGACCTGTCGTTGAGGTCGACGACGGCAACTATACACAGTTTGACATCACGCTAAATACAGTAAACGTCACGCTCTCGTTCGTCAAGTGGTGGAATGGTAGAGGTCTACTAAAGGATGTTGAGATCAAAGGCGTACGAGGAGTGGTGGATCGGACATCGGTTAGATGGTCTGGCGAACGAGTCGACCCCTTATCATACCGTCATGAGCACAATCCCGGCGATTTTGAGATCGATGCATTCAAATTAGAGGACCTTCTCGTCACTGTCCACCAACCAGGCGGCTTCCGACCTTTCCCAGTTAGCATATACTCCTGCGAACTCCCCCAGCTGAGGAAACAGTTTTTGTTCTACGACTTTCTGTCCGCCAACCACATGTCTGGATCGTATGATGGATCACTATTCACCATACATCCTCGACAGATACATGGAGTCCCTGCCGGCCGCGAACACGTCGCTTGCGATCCGTTGGGGGAACCGGACGCCTGGAAGAAATTTAGCCGTATTCGAATAGATGGGCTTAAAATAGATCACCTCAACCGTGGCGTCGAAGGTCCCTTCGGTTGGATTTACGAAGGCAATGTTGATATCGTATCCGACATAAGGTTCCCGGCCGATGACAATGATGGTATCACAAAGGTGGTTTCAGACTTCTACGATCGGCTTGAAGAAGCTGTCACATCAAACCGATACCTCCGTATCCTAGACCAGCCCCGCAGTGACGAAGAAGTCATATTCAACGCGCCGAGCTATTTCGGGTCCGATGAAGTGCCGGAAGAGACTGCCGCTGATGCACCTCCTGCAGATGAAGATACAGATACCGAAACTGACGACGGCTTCGTCATAGTCCCATCATCTTCGAAGTCGAACGGAGAACGACAGCGCTACCTAGTCATGGACCTGCGAATCCACCTTAACGATGTCAAAGCCACTGTCCCCGTCTTTACTTCCAACCTATCTTACGTGAACCAGGCTCTCGTACGACCTATCGTTGCCTACATCAACGCCAAGCGCACCTACATTCCTATTAACTGCCGCATTGTCAAGCGTGCTTCCGACTTCGACGGCTCTTGGACTATCTACGATTGCGGGCTCATGGACGATGCCTCAGCTGAAGTATACGCCGCATTCGCCCACGACGTGGAAGACCAACAGAGTCGCGTTCGCCGCCTGAAGAAGGTCGGTTTTTGGACCTTGAGCTTGGCTGTGCATGCGCTCTTCATGGGTATGGCGGGGAATGTCATTTAAAATCGCCTCTCTGGCCTTACTCCTACTTACTCCCTACACTTTCTCTAACCTCCCCTTTCCCCACCCCTCTATTGTAAATAAAACAAAATGATTAGGCACGCATGGGTGGATTTACGAGGAACAGGGAAAATGGCTTACGCGAACGCCGGTTGACGATTTATTATCCGGGATAGGTTGGGTATATACATACAGATATTACGTACGGAGTTTTGGGGTCTCAGGTTGGGGTTTGTCCTTTTTTTTTCGAGCCGGAAATACCCCCCTTAGGCAGCACAATACAATACAATACAATAGAAATATACAAGAAATACATAAACATTAGCGTCGGTCTACTTGCCTTGAGCTTACCAAATATGATCACGGAATAGTTTGAAGGGAGATCTAGGTCGATTGCTCACTGGGTACCTTACTAGGTAGGGTATCAGATGAAGAAGGGGAAAGAAAAAGCATTGCGCCGTCCGAACTTTTGTAACGTGATCTGTCTTGAGGTAATTCGCAAAGTATCATTCTTGTGTATCTACATTCCCGATGTTGCACCATCCCAGCCAACCGCACCAACCCAACCAGCCAACAGTGTGCAAATCCAGCATCACATTATCATCGCCGTCAATAGAGCCCAAAGCCTAGCCCAGCCCAGCCACGGCTCGGCTCGACCGTTGCAACTTAGTGGGATACCGGTGCAAATGCCAGATAATGCCTCCCTGCTGACCACCCAGCCAGGAAACACAGCCTGAATGATGCCATCGTAGCTGTAGTCCCATAGTAATTACCGCCTGTCCGTCATCATTATTCCAGTCGGTTGTCCGCCTACACCGTTCTATGACTCCAAGAGGGGGAATAGGGCACGCAGCACCTGTAGCCTGATCTAGAAGTGCCAAATGCTGAATGCTGCAAGTCGGGGGTATAGCTCTAAAAAGTCCGCCATGATCGCAAGAATTCTCGGAAGTGGGATGGTATGTGTGGAGGTGTCGTGATGACCATGAAGGGATTCGTATGTGCTCCGCGTTGTTCACATAAAGTCATCACTAGGGAGAATGTTAGTATAAGGTATACGCATCGCAAATCACTGGATTAACTTACTCCCCAAAGTCGTCGTCGTAGGTGCCAACGTCGGCGGTGTTAGCTCGGCTAGTTACCAAGGTGGTCTTGGTCTTTTGCGCCTTCGTCTTTTTGCCACCCTTTTCAGCTGCTTTTTCTTCCTTCATCTTCTCATTGCTGAGAGCTGTAAGGGTGCTGGCAACCTTCTTGATCTGATCGCTGGGTAGGTCCTTAGCGAGTTGTTTAGCGAATTCCTGGAGGAATAGAGAGTAGTGCGCCTTCTTGGAGTTACTGCCGATAATTGGGACAACAGTATTGCGGAGAGTCTCAAATTGAAGCTTGGTCTGCGGGTTGAACAGCGGGAGGGAGCTAAGGTCAACGGTCTTGGTTGGGTCTTTAGCATCGATAGGGACGGCAGAGCCGACAGTGGTGGCCTTTCGTCCATTGCTAAGGCTGATGCCAGCATCACCGAACAGATCCTCAGCGTGCTTCAAGTCGGACTCTTTTTCACTGGCGCGCATTCGTTCACGACGTAGAGCCTCGTCCTCATCTTCAGACCCTTCATCAGACTCGGCTAATTGGCGAGCTCGTTCGGCCTTCTTCTCGGCGATACGTTGAGCCTTGGACTTCTTGCTGGCAGCAGCTTCGGCATCAGCCTTGGCCTTGGCCTCAGCAGCCGCCTTGGCCTTCTCTCGCTCTACTTCGGAATCTTCAGCGGCATCCCACGACTCGAGAACCTAGGAGCATGGTGTCAATTATCACATCAACTGAAAGAGAGCCGCCAGCAAGGGGTTAACTCACATCGCTATCTTCGCCCTCTTCATCTTCAAACTTGTTGCGACGAATGGCGCCGACACCAGGAGGTGGAGAAGAGGGAGGGGTAGTGCTAGAATCGGACTCCTCGTCATCTACATCCGAAAGAGCGGTCAGTAAGGTTCATTATCACAGATGCAAGATGCGCAGGCATGTCGCATGAACGGGAATTAGAATAGCCCAATAGACCAAGAAGAATAGACGCGACGGAGATCCACTAGGACTTGTCGCGCGTCTCTTCGTCTTGATCCCTAAGGGCTGGTATCGCGTTTCACCACCAATCCCTTGGATGGTGATACAGGGTGTAGATGTGGCAACTCGAAAGGAACTAGGAACGCGCGCATTTTTGCGCCTAGGTAGATACAAGGAAGATATTAACTTACCCCACTGTTTTCGGGCAGGCATCGTGACAAGATTGACGTTGAATGTAGGTTAGTTGCAGGTTGGTTGATGTATGATAGTTGTGCGACAAGCGAGAAGCGGTCGTCGATTGCAAGAAGCGTTGTCGAAGGAATAGTTGAAGTTGAGGTTAGTAAGAAGGAAAATGAATTTAGAAGCGGGAAGAAGTTTCGGAGATTGGGCACAAAGGTTAAAAATCGGCTTGAGAGATATTTCTAGGTTTGCCTAAATTATTGTGCGCCGTTGTGCGTGGTGGGACACCTGAAAGAATGCAGTCGCAGTGGATATTAATGCCTAACGGCTTCTATCCGGTTCGAGTCCACAGGGCACTTTGTCAGTAACAACTTGTGTCAAGAACTGGAATAGACTTACAGCAGCGGAAAGGACGCGGGGTGAGGCGGGGCATTGGATAAGATGAATACTTGGGTACATGTCGGCCTTATCGTTGAGAAAATCCGTTCTTGCCTGATGACGTAAACTCCATTTTTATGCAAGGGAAGGTTTAATTCTCAAAATAGACAATCCCAAGGCTGTGGCTACTTCACATGCAAATAGGTACGTGCCTAACTCTAAAGACATAACTTTAATAATTTCCCGCGACTTCAACTTTAAAATAACCAAGCTCTATCAACCTATGAGTTTATCTGTTTGTTTCCATCTCAAGTCTCAAGTCTCATCAACTATCCTACATACCTACCATGCAAACGAAAAAGACAGAATCTGCTTTTTAACAAACTTTCTTCGTCCACATTAGTAAAGGTCCCACTATACGATACGCTAATCCCTTGTTCCTCTCCGAAACTCTGCTGTACAATATCAATATAAGAGAAGGATTCCTTGTCTTAAATAAGGGATCTTGCGCAACTCTTGTAAGGACCTACAATTCATCGCTTTCTTTGATATTTAGATGAATAATCCTGCCACAATACTCGCTTAGGATGTATGCATGTCTCAAAGGCACTCAGGACGCGTCGCAGAGACACAATAAGGCAACCAGCCTCATCAGCCTTACGGACGGGTAAAATACCATTTTCTACCAACCAGACTAGGTACCTATATATTTCAAGTCACGGGTGGACCACTGTCTATAACCAAATCTGTTTCAGTCGGCATTCACTGTCTCGACTGATCACGGGTTCCCAAGTTTTTACTTTATCCTAGGGCAGATACAAGTGGAGCGCCTTACATTCTCTATCATTATATGGATGACTTCACGATCCAGGAACACGAATAAGGATTGTGTGTCATGCGGGCACCCGACACAGATTACGTCTACGGTACTCCGAGGAATTTGTCTAGTCCTAGGAGATTTTCGTGTGACGCGGTGTGGCGGCTTTCCCAAGACGGATCAAGGGGTTGCTTTCTTAGGTCAGGATTGGCCCTGGAAGTCCCCGGCAGCCGTCCGGCTCGGTTCGAGGCTTAGGCGGAATCTCTCTGGTGATATCCCCGGCCTCAACAAGTCTTCACTGGTAAAAGGCTCGAGTTAGTCTCTCGGCCGTTAAACTGCACGGATAATATACTCCATCAACCCAACTTCCAAAGTTCAGCATGGAGGTATCCCACCATGCTGGTTGATATCGTCGAATCTTGATTGGAACGTCCGGATCATGCTAAATTTGGAAATCTTGTAAGCCACCTGCATCTAAGGATACAGTACCCGGTCGCACTACATATTCGACAGCTCTCATCTTGCATGGATGTAGGTACCTAGGTATTTGCATTATTAGATTGTCCGTGGAAGTACAATACACAGCATTGTCGTATCTTTAACGTATCTAATTCTTGGTGAGTCATTGGGAGGGTCTGGCGCTTGACCTGCTAAAGCTTTTTTTTTACGATGAAAAAAAAGGAATCAGCTCCGCCGAAATATTGGCGTATTTCTAAGTATTCACTAACGTGCAACAATTATCTAGCGGCCCTTGAAGAAAATATTTTTCCATAGAAAAAAGTCGGAGCAGTTCGAAGTTCTAGTATTAGAATTATAGAATCCGGTGACTTCAATTTTCAAGAGTTTATCTTTTTGTTTCGGGTTTCCAGGAGATGTCAAAGTGATCCTTTATAATAAGGGAATAGGTACATGGCCCCGAAGGACCGCCGAGAACCGACGAGTTGAGGCCGTTTGAGATTGTTTTGTTCCGAAAATATACCGGAGCCCAACGAGGCGCCCCCATTTATCATCTCCTTTTTCTCCTTCAATTCCCGACTTTTCAAGTCCACCTGACAGATTAGCGAATATCCAATGACCGAAAAGGTAATCAGCTTTGTGTACTGCGGTACAAGAGTTGCCATTCTTTGCCAAGCATGAGGCTGTAAGGATATGAGTAAGGATTGTTACCACAGTCGGTACGCGCTAATGATAGGATGGGACGAAAAACTGTCTGCTCCTTTCGCCGACAGCGTTCGGCGTCTGGATCTCTCTGGCGTCTGGCAAGGTATGCCGGACGGCAACCTTCAAACCTTTATCATTACAATCTCTAGCCCAGGGGCATTGACCACTAACAGGTCAGTGAGACTTGAGGTATTTGTCTTGCCGCTTGTGGTTTCCCGGCCGTATGTGTACGGAGTATAAGTCCAAGTATAAGTATTTCTTCTTCCTGAGGCAACAGTCATACCTTTCTTTTTGTTGTCCTCAAGCCACCCTAGAAAGAAAATTGTCTACTCATCTTTTTTTTCAAGTCTAGTCACTTGAAAATTTTCATTTCGTTTTACCCCTTCACACATCTCCACTGGTCGTGGTACTTTCATACTAGCTTGCCCTCGATGTTATCCGTCAAGGTCCAACCCAACCTTTGCACATCGAAACAAGCTGCCAGGCTCTCTAGAGCTGTGGCTCCTTTGCTTCGAACCTCTGCACTTGGATATCCAGCTGGAATCCGTATCGGCATTGTTGCCTCTAGTTCACGAGCCTTCTCTACGACCCCTACAAACCACTTCAGAGATTTCTTTCCGATCAAGGAGACGGAACACATCCGTCAAACGCCGCCAGCATGGCCGCATCATGGCTACACCGAAGAGGTTAGTACTAATAGCTTTCCATTGTTGTCTTGTAGGTTGTGAATAGTTGGTTTCTCGGCATTGACCTGATATCTACCACTATAAACCCGTTCTCCCAAGGGAAAGCATGTGGGAAAATTCACTAACTGGTCTACTTAATATAGGAAATGCTTAGTGTCGTCCCTTCCCATCGTCCGGCGAAGACATGGGGCGACTGGGCTGCTTGGAAATTCATGCGTTCATGCAGATGGGGAATGGATTTCTTCACCGGCATGAAGAAGAACCAGAAAGTTGACAAGGCAAACCCCACCACTGCCGTCGACACGATTCAGCCTTTGACAGAAAGTCAATGGCTGTTGCGATTCCTCTTTCTCGAGTCCATTGCCGGAGTTCCAGGCATGGTTGCTGGAATGTTGCGACATCTACACAGTATTCGACGACTCAAGAGAGATAATGGCTGGATCGAGACCCTACTCGAAGAAAGCTACAACGAACGCATGCATCTTCTAACATTTATGAAGATGTGCGAGCCAGGTGGGCAATCATCCAATGGATATATACTGAAGTTCATCTACTTACATCGATACTAGGCTGGTTCATGAAGATGCTGCTTATCGGTGCTCAGGGCGTCTACTTCAACGGTCTCTTCCTGACGTATCTGATATCGCCCAAGATCACACATCGGTTCGGTAAGCAAAACATCTAGATCATTCTCGATACCTATTAAGAATACTAATTCTTGCTCAGTTGGTTACCTAGAAGAAGAAGCGGTCCACACGTATACCATGTGTATCAAACAGATAGAAGAAGGATATCTACCAAAGTGGACGGACCCGAATTTCACAATCCCCGACATTGCGGTCCAATACTGGCATATGCCCGAGGGAAAGCGCTCGATGAAAGACCTCATCTACTACATCCGAGCCGACGAAGCTTGTCACAGAGGCGTCAACCACACTCTCAGCAACCTGAACCAGAATGAAGACCCCAACCCCTTCGTCAGCCAGTATAAGGATGGCAAGGGTCCGCCTAGACCTGCCCTAAAAGCAATGGGCTATGAGCGGGAAGAAGTTATGTAAATCTGTGGGGGAGAGGTCCTGCAGAATTTCGTAACTTCGTTGAATTCAACACGGACAATGGCACAAAAAGGGGCGTAGAAATGGTTGAGCTTGCATCGCATTTGCATTATCATGGGCTGATTAGCCATGTAGAGCTAGGTTGGGATGGGATGGCGTTCGGTTATTACATGCGGGAACCAGCCCCAGATTGCGTTTGGGCGATGATAAGACATCAGAATACCCATATAGAAGGGGCCGGAGCAAGAAGCTTACAATGGTGTTTCTCCGGTCCGGGACTCAACTCTTTAGATTAACAGGATCTCTACTTTTCTCTCTTCATTACATGTTACACTCCGTGCTGATCTTGTGGTGGTGTACACAAGGACGTTGTCCGCCCCAACAGAACTGTTACTCTTACCGGGCCGGTGGTCGTAGGTACGCGTGGTGCATCTAGCGATTCCACACTCTGACGTTATCCATAAAATCACCGAACGTAGATGAGATAAGCATGGTGCCAGTGTGTTGAGGATCAGCTTGGCGGAAATAATTGTCCACATGTTTGTCTCTTGCTTATGCTCCTTATCTCTACAAACCGGACATCTAGAACATTGGATGGAACCCAGCCTCAACGGTGTGACTTTGTACAGCAGCCTGTACCTAAAGTACCTAAATCAACAAACTCCGTCGTATCCTTGTCTCATGAGCGCTTGATTACTTTTGCGATATCTACATTAG
This sequence comes from Annulohypoxylon truncatum, assembly GCF_022578515.1. Lineage (NCBI taxonomy): Eukaryota > Fungi > Ascomycota > Sordariomycetes > Xylariales > Hypoxylaceae > Annulohypoxylon > Annulohypoxylon truncatum. Next base: position 319,917 of record NW_025953805.1, read on the forward strand.
ACACAAACACGAATTAGTTAGTACCTGGGAAGCATACGCGATTCAAAATTTTCATTAAACATACCGCTATCGAGCGTTTCTCATTCCGTTGATCTATCTGGGTACCCGATCTACCTGTATTAAACCGAGCCAGCCTCTATAACTTTTTTCAAATTAGGTAGATAATAAACAAGTAAAAATGTAATTCCAAATAACTCCTCCTAAATCGTGAATGCCATGCTATGGATGTGTTTGCGCTTATGTACCTATGCACCTAACCTAACCTAACCTCCTACTTCCTCCCCCACCGGGCCACGCGGAAGAGATAGTACGTGACGACGGTCACAAAAACATTAAACACGATGTAAACCCAGACGAGCCCGAAATCCCTCCACCGGTCGTCCCAGGAGATGCCGCTCGGCGCGAGGAACTGGTCCGCGTTCGAGAGGCTGCAGTACCGGCACGCCGTCATAGCGTCCTTGTTTTGCAGGGAGCCGAGCGCGTTCTCGAGGAAGGGCGCCATGTACGACTGGCAGGACATGCCGGCCGGCGGGTCGAAGACCGAGGTCTCGGCCGGCGAGCAGTCTACCGGCCGATCGTGCAGCTGCGTGCCGACGATGCCGCCGATCCAGTACGTGAAGGGCGAGAGGCGGTACATGAAGATCCAGAAGCCGGGCAGCGCGTCCGGGGTCTGGAAGACGCCGCAGAAGATGAGGCTCATTAATACCAAGAGAGTGACGAGGGCGCCGGCCGTCTCGGCGTTGGGCAAAGCGGCGACGGTCATGTGCGAGAATGTGCTGCTGTAGAGGAAGAATTGGATTATGAAGAGCAGGACCAGGCCTTGCCGGTCCGAGGACTGGATCCCCGTGATCGGGTAGTATACGGCGGCGAAGACGATGATGCCGGCGAGGACTTGGTAGGGTAGCTCGACGATGGTGTTGGCTATTAGGAAGGATTGCCAGGAGTACGCTTTGGAGGGGCGCTCGCGGACTTCGTAGAGGGAACGTTGGGTTGTGAATAGGGGTTGGATCTAGGAAGCACTAGTTAGCATATGGGATTTGGTTGTTTGGCCATTAAATGCGTTTACGTACCTGTTGGACAAAAGGAGAGAATAGAGTCGCTATCATAAACACGCCGAACATCACATTCGACATTCCGGCCTGAGTGTTCTTTGCCTTCCAGAAGGAGAAGCCGATGAATATTCCCGCGGCAGTGGCAAGTCCCCATTTCGCGCCGATGTAGCTGGGCATCCGCCAGTACTGCTGGAAGATTCTGTATGTGACAACCTTAAGTTGAGTTAGGAAGGATGCAGCGAACTCGCCCTGATCATCATGGTCTCTTCCAGCACCCGACATCTGGTTAGCTTTCGACGCATGGATCTGATCGATCTCCATGTTAACGGCATGTCGTTCCTGGCTCGCTTTCCACAGCTCATGCCAGTCTTCGCCGCGGTCGTTGACGCCCTTGTTCACGACCTCGAGCATGTACTCGGCAGGGTTCTCCTGGTCATCGCAAGGCCGCGCGCCCCTAACCTCGAAGTAATCGAGCATGGTGCGCGAATTCGGGCCAATGTCGCCGAAGTAAATGGTCCTACCACCCCTCGCTAGGAAGAGCAGGCGATCGAATTGCTGAAACAGGAGGGCGCTGGGCTGATGGATAGTGCACAGCACGGCCTGGCCCGAGTCCGCCAGCTTGCGCAGGAACGAGCAGATGGCCCACGAGCTCTGTGAGTCGAGGCCCGACGTGGGCTCGTCGAGGAAGAGCAGCAGTTTCGGCTTCGCGGCGAGCTCGACGCCGATGCTGAGGAGCTTGCGCTGCTCGACGTTGAGACCCTCGCCCGGCACGCCGACGACGGCGTCGGCGAAGTCCTCCATGCTGAGCATCGTGATCACTTCTTCGACGAAGGCGTATTTTTCCGCTTTGCTGATGTGCCGCGGTTGGCGGAGCTCGGCGCTGAAGCGGAGGCTTTCGCGGACGGTGGCGGTTTCGAGGTGGAGATCTAGATGGCGGGTTAGCTTGGTGCTCCCTGATGGTAGGTATTTTTGTGAGCCGACTTACCTTGTTGTTGGACGTATCCGGTGTTGCGTTGGAAACTACGAGTTAAGGGCTTGCCGTTGACTAGCATATCCCCGGTGATCACACCCATGGTAGTCCGCTGCGCCAACACGTCCAAGAGAGTCGTCTTCCCTGCGCCGGACACACCCATGAGGGCTGTAAGCGTTCCTGGCTTCGCCCAGCCTGCAACGTTGTCGAGTAGCCTGCGAGTATTGCCCTTGATTTCGATATCGTACACTACATCTCTCCACGTGAATATGTCTCTCTGCGGTTCAATCCCCATAATCTTGTGCTCTGAAGGAACGGCCATGTCTGTTATAAGAGAATCCGCCGAAGACTGTACGTCCAATACTTCCTGCTCGCGTTTTTGATCAGACTGGCCTCCGAAGCGGCGTCCTCTTCTGAAAACGAGGACGAGCGCGGTGCTGCCGGAAGACGAGTTGAGCTCCGTCGCCATGACGTACGTAAACAGGAAAAATATAAGAAACGCGATTAAGATACCGAAGTTCCGCCAGACGTGCGCGTAGGAATACTCGTAACTATCCGCTATGTAATCGTCGCCGCTGACAGTTGTGTTTCCGGCGTGGGCGCCGACAGCAGAGCAGATAAACGAACTACCGGACCTTGGGAGGTAATCAGGAATGAATGAGCTGCAGGCGAAATTCCGGTGGTGGAATTCGTTCGCGATCAGGATCTCGAAGGCGTAGAACACGGGGTTAAGCCAGCGGAGCCAGCCAAACCATGCGCCCATCTGAGGAACGGCGATGGCGAACCCGGCGTATATCACTAGGACAAGTACCATAATACCAGCCAGGGACATCGCTTGTGAGACGGTTCTCGTGACGGCCGCCATAGTTCGGAAGATACCGCTCATGACGAAGGTGAGCATAAACGTGATAAGGAAGTACAAGAAAAACGGGCCGGCATCTCGACGTAGTCCTGCGAGGAAATATAAGACGATATTGAAAGCAACCGCGAGCGTGAATTTGATGGGTATATCGGCCACTATCCCCGCGATAGCTTCGGTCGCTGGATGATAGAAGGCATACGAGGCGTGCTTTTCTACAATAGGCCGTTGGGAATATAGACTGACGATCTCGGAGATGGAAGACAGGGCGTTGATGAGAACAGCAAGAAACAGGACAGATCCTCTCGCTTTGAAGGTGCTCGTGTTATCCGCCGTCCCGTAGAAGACCGATCCTACGATGAGGGCGACTACGATGTTCAGCATGGCCTGCGAGGCCGTCGCCGACTTGTCGTTCCAGATGCGCTGGTATGCCCTCTTGGTCGTGAGCCGGACCTGCATGGGCAGGCTGATGGTGTACGGCGACTTGGGGCGGACGTGTTTGGCCTGCATGAAGTTCTTCGCGCTCCGCAGGTCCGTGATGACTTCGTTGCTCCTGACGATGCGCGACTGGCGCTGGTACTGCGCGATCTCGCGGTTCAACTCCTTGAACTCGGGGGAATTGCGCCAGTACTGCTGGAATTCTTGGGCCGTTCGAGGGACCTGGTCCTCCATCCCGCGCCGGGCTTTACGCTCCCCGGGGTTGGTCACGGCGGTGAGGAAGTCGCCTGTCGTCTGGCGCGGCGGGCAGTACCAGCCCTGTCTTTCAAAGAAGTCTTTGGCTTCATTGGCGGGGCCGAAGTATATCTGCCTTCCATCGTACAGAACCGTTACTCGATCAAACTCTTCGTAGATGGCTTGACTAGCTTGGTAGATGGCTACCGCATTCGCGCTGCCGCCTATGTCTGATGCTAGTCGTAGGCTCTGGACGAATTTGAGCGCTGTAGCCGAATCAAGTCCTCGCGTACTGTCATACCATGTTAGTAACAAGGGGGGAGAAATAGGCAGGTAACACAGGTCTGTAATCACCTATTGTCCCATGCTGATATTGAGGACCCAGCCAGCATCATTTCAGCTATGCTAACTCGCTTCCTTTCGCCACCAGAGACACCTCGGATGAAGTCGTTGCCGACTCTAGTGTCGTACGTATGAGATAGGCCGCACACCTATATGAATGGTTAATATTGAGACATCATCTCACTCGGCTAGTAGCCGATCGAGATTGCGGCATTTCGAAACTTACGGCCATAACAATCCGTACGACGTGTTGGCAGAACTCGTTCCGGGACATCCCGTTAATTCTGGTAGACGGTGTGCGACACGCGGCAGCGAACTCCAGCGTTTGCCCAACTGTGAGATGAGGGAAATGCTTGTCGACTTCCTGGTTGTATGTCACCTCCCCCTTAAACTCATTCACCATCTTGTCCTGTGGTATGCCGTCGTAGTGAATAACAGACTTGTCGTGAACGTGTAAGCTATGAAGCTCTCCGCAAAGAGCCTTCAGTAACGTGCTGCATCCCGAACCGGGACGGCCCAAGACGAGCAGTAGTTCCCCGCTCCTGACTAGACCATTGAAGCTGTGCAAAATCTTCCTCTCCTTCGTCCTTTCGTGTGAAAATAGCTTTCCGAGTTTCAAGGGCGCCATTAGAATATCCGTGACTGTCTCTTGAAAGCGTACTGGCTCGCCGGATCCTGATATGCTGAGAGATTTGAACACCACACCAGTGCGAAGGCCCTTGTGACCTTGCTCTTCGAGACCCTTGTTAAACATCTGTAGCCATTTTCGCATGTCGAAGTCCTCGTGCTGCGGATCTAAGGTGTTCTCCCCGGGTTCCTCGACGATGCTGGAAATGCGGTTGATATTATTTGGACCATTGGGCGGTGCGGAGTTGAGTCTCGAAGATAGCTCTGCTACCATCTGGCGAAGCTCTTGTACTTCCTCGAGTAGGGCCTGAGAAGTCGGCCTTCGTTGTCGGTAGTCATCTTGATATTCGGTCTTGGTATGCCACGAGTTATCATCTGCATTTTGAGAGATAGGGGAAACGATAGCAGAGTAGTAGGACGCTCCGCTCGGATCGCCCTCCGATTCATGATAGGGTCGTTTCTCCATTTTGGCAGTCTTCAAGCCCTTGGTGTGCTCAGGTAACTGGCTCACCAGATATACCTCGCTCCCAGAAGCGTTATTTATTAACGGTAATAGCTTTCGATATGCAAGAGTGAAAGCGATATATGGGCTTTGGGACGAAAGGGAGACTCAAGGATCCAAAATCCCTCTACGCAAGACTCAATCGTATGTGTGCATGGAAAGTTACTCTCTCTCCTTGAGTACAGCAATTAAATCACCGCGGACTACGTCTTTTACTAATACATCCCAAGAGGAACTATCGAAGCCCTAAGACGTTGGTCAGCCTCGGGGTCTTATATCTATCCGGTCACACAAAGCGCGCCCAATCCTTATCGTTAACGTGCGCCTCGGTGATCCTGCGTAGGTAGATGAGGTGAGCCGTGCTCGTCTCTCGTGGATCCCCACCGGGTCCGAGTCTTTCAGCTCAAAGCCCTCTCGACTCCTCGTTGGTCCTACTGTTATCTCCAAGTCTGGTGTGGCTGATGCTAGTAGACGGGAGCTTATTACGGTCTTTTAAAGAGACCGATGGATCCGACTGCGGGAGCCGTTTCCCGTGTTTGTTTGCGGTGGTCAAATCAAAACAATTCTATGGCCCTACCGAGAGCCCGGGAGATCGTCCCTTTGGCAGGTACTTACGTACACCTATGTAGGTGAGCAACATGTTCGCCCGAGCTGTCGGGGCTATCGGATGGTGAGCCTCCATATTGCAGCTGAATTTAGTTATAACAGCCCTATGGCGCTCGTTAAGTCCGAGACTGATGATCAGATGCTTTTTTTATGAGCATGGCTTTTCTAGGTGTCTTATGAATCACTTTGTATCTACACTTCAAGTCCATCTAGAGATGATATTTTCGATCAGGATGAGAATGGAATCTTGGATGCTTATCTTTTTTTCCGGGTAGGGCTACTCCTTGGTGGCGTCGTCACTTTTGCTGCCAAGAATCCGGGTATGTAGGATTTGCTTCTTGTGCAACCCAATATCTTAGCCCAGCTGTACATCGTAAGATTCGGTCTTAAATCCTCTAGATTCGGTGTATTCCCGTCCTACGGGCGAGGTTGGCAGAGGAATGATTCCCCATTACTTAATTGATGGCAAATATACCTACCTAGGTAGTGACACATGCATTCCCCAGACTCGGAGTCCGCCACCGCTATTACCTCGAGAATTACTGCTGCTTTCACGATAATCGTCTAATTTTAGCCAAGCGATGTCCCTTACTTACTTGACAAAGGGATCTTGTATTTATAGTCCACTTCCCCATCGTACTAAAAGTCCCTTTGTCAACCTGTCTAATCACCAGTTATAGTATACAACAATACACATATCACCAGGCCTATATCCTCTATCGCATGCAGTGAGCTGCGAAAACCCTGATCTATAAGCTTCCTAGGTATAGGTAGGATACTTTCGCTGCGAATGATCCTTTGGAAATGCGGGGGGCTGTCTCATATCCAAAAGGCCTCACCTTGTGTTTTGCGGGATGCCCGCACTTAGGTGTTTACATTTACCAGTTATATCCTGGACTGATAGGAGGGTGATGATAGTATTGTGACAATCTGAGTAATACAGGTTAGGATGATTCTTCGGCGAGTGACTTATCTCGATCCTCAAGACTAACTACCTAAGGAACGGTTAGCAATACTTACATTATAATAAGTATGATAGGTAATTTTGTATTAATTGTTTTTCTTTGGGAAATTGAAAGCTTTCATAGGTAAGTCAATTAATGACTAGTATTGTTGTTCTCAATGTTGTGCTAGTTATCAAGCGTTGGGCTGACTTGAGGTTGGCGTTGCTGACTGCGTATTTGAGGAATGACCCCTTAAAGATGTGACAACCTTCTCGGTTTTGTGCTATCAAAGATATTTTACTTTATACTTATCTAGTAAAGAAACGATTTTGTATTGTCGTGAATTTATTATCAGGCTGGGGACCTAACCAACAACCAATCCCAGATCCGAGTGAATCTAAAATCTATAAACGCCTAGGTTACTCGAAATCTTAAAAGACGGGCAAGTATCTAAGAAGTAGTCGAAATATAACGTTACTCGAAAAAACCTTAGTTCCTTGCTGCTTTGTCTAGGGAAACATATTTTTTTCCTTGTGACGAACTGGCCATATCACCTGCAATAAATCGTAAGTTGCCTGACTTGTAGATTCCCGTCTTTTGGTGGTTTGGCTCAGTTGATAGGTGAGATCACCAAGTGTAGGGCTTAGTCCCTACGTCCTGACATTCCTTTTATTAAGTTCATAGCATATCTGACCATACTTCATTTCTTTGACGTATCCCCAATTGTGCAGATATTTTCCAGTTAGGATGATTAAGTGTTAGGTTACTCTGAAGAAACTTACTGCGTCAAGTCGCTTCTCTGCCCCATTTTGAGTGGTTAATCCGGGGTCGCAGGCAGTTCCTAGGCTAAGTTTGCACATGATAGTTGAGCTACTCGGAGAGCAGAAGCTATTGATAAATGGATCAAAATCTAGGTAGAAATTTGCGAGGCCAAGCTGGCGAATAATATTGTTGTAAGTTGCCTTTCTTATACCTCTTTGGGTGGCTGTCTGCGTCAATCAGGGATCAGTGAGTATTGTCTGGACCAGACCCAGAATATATAAAAGCCAAAAGTCATGAAACATACATTAGTCTACACATCTTTTGTCATGTATAGTTTGTACCACCAATGCTACGATCTACGAGTGGTTGATCAGAAGCAAGCTTCCGTGGGTGCTCAAGTGTAGGTATCCTACCTCTAACGTAAACCGTCAGTTAAAGGAATAGCTTGTTGTGTTTCGACTTCGAATACAGTATAGTTACTGACTTACAACTGGTGGCACCCTTTCACCATCGAAGATTACCTTCATCAAGTTATGTAAAATAGTTATGAAGGTGAACGTTAAAAGCATTGCATTGGGAAGAGCTTCTCATGATCCGAACGTAAGGATAGGTATGGTAGCAAAAAAAGTAGTCATAACGAGGAATTCTAATTCATCCATCTCAATACCAGCCGTCCATAGGTTTTCTATCAGTAGACGGACTAGAATTCCAAGGGTTAGGCCTCCAGCGATCAAACTTATGATAGCGCATGATACCGTACTAACAGAACAATCGCTAACAAGTGAACACAGAAGATATTTTTCTACTATTTATTTCCTGATCTACCTACTGAATGAAACTTATAAGTCTAGGATCACAGTATCGTCGACTTTGACGTGAACCTTAAATTGCAACTTGTGAGGAAAATACTCCTTAGCACCCACTCGCACCCGTAGAAGTCCGCTTCTGGTTTTGGGGGAGTATAAATAAGTTAAGTGGATAGGTACCTGTGTGATAATAAAAAGAATTAAAAAAGGGGTTGGATGTTACAGAAAGATAGGCGTGGTATAAGATATACCTCGCTGCAAAGTACCAACCAATTTCTCAGTGTCTAAATTTATCGTAGCCTCAAACCCAAAGTGTCAAAGCTTGGTTTAACTACAAGATAACCAGCATCGGCAAAGAAGTATGATCGCATCCATGGATACCTTGGTAATAACCTTTATTTAGAGAGAGCTGATCTAGACCCTCTTAACGAATAGTATATCATATATTATGGTCACTAGCCGTCCCGGTTATTTCGGGATGGTTCTGACCGGACCGTTGAAGACGTGTGTCATTATGATGCTTAGGCTTTTAGCTCTCATGTTCCCATGTTACGCAATTACATTGGCGACAACAACTCAGCCGACGTTCTACCTACATAGGTTCTATCTACATAGGATGTATAGTTGTCAACGATGACTGCTTCCTTTTCAGCACCGATCGGTTCGGTGTCGTTTTTTGGGATATCGCAAAGGAATAGCGTCGATGTATCGGTATTTCACGTGGAGCTAGACGGCTTACCAGGGGCTAGCTTATGGGCAAGTTTATGGGCCTAGTAATTCTACGATTTCATTGGTGTAACGTACGGCAGATTCCCGCCGATCTGGGGGAAACGGCATGTAAACTGCTGACATGATGCGCTCTTTACTGACGCGATTTTCAGCTGATGGACCTCGTCTTTATTTTGGGATGTCTAAACTACTCTTTTCTACCGTATCGTCGACATTCTGACTTGCCGGTATGGGGAAATCGCCAAGGATGTTCCTTATGGAATGGTGTACATGGTACATATGTGTCTAGAAAATAGGTAAGTCGTGATGTTCTATTCAAGGTACGAAGGTAGCACAGATTAGCGTCATATTTTAGGATTTGGTCAGAACTTTTGATACTAGTATCTGTACGAATTGCGTATTGCCAGCCAATTAGATTTACGGTAAGCATATGACGTTTCGTGAGGACCTCGGACTCCGTACTGCGTATTCGAGGGGATGTGGGTGACCAAATGAACAAATGGATGTCTTCCAGAAATGTTCCGGAACAAGGGCCACGCGGAAGACGGCACAGCGGCTTATGGCTTGTGGCGTCACAGCCACGATCTCCCGTTCGGTAGAAGGACAAGCAAGAAACTGCCTTAATACTCGGTCATGGTAAATGGCAAGCCAATGGATATGTGATAGGGCTGATAGGTGTGCAAGACAGAGTTGCTCATGCATGATGCATTTAGGTTGAGTCAACTAGGCTGTCTCAGGACCGCCGGCTTCGCTCATCTTCGCTCGAGAGTCGAGACAATGCAATAGAAAGTAGGACAGCTTCACTGGACGGGCGCTCTGCCAAGACGGCAATATCCCATCATATTGAAAGGATTTCGTCCGGGGGGTGACGTCTCCTGTAGCGAGAACGAATAAGACCGGTCGGTACCCAACATCCGTCCTGCTCTGTAGAAATAACACATAGTAGCAACGAGAGATCCTCGTTCACCGCCTCGAAAAGGGAGGTCGCTTTGAGAAATATGGTTGCCTGATATTAGATTGACAACGTCGCAGAACGATTGGCGGAGCTAATATTTGCACCATGTTGGTCCTGCTTGCGAAGACATCACCTAAAGATCGTTTATTATGCTCTGTTCTTTTTTCTAACTGCCCACCCATTTTCCAAGCTATTTCGAGGCAGACTAAGGCATGTTTAATATATCAACGCAGATGGGTTGCAGCCCGAGATGGTTTCGAGTGTAGCCCTATGAACCCAATAAGGCCCCTTCGTCCTAAAGGGGTTAAAAGCTATGGAGTAGCTGGTGATAATGAAAGTCCCCAGTTCCACTCGCCTGATGTTCCAAGGTTGCTTTGCCGGAGTACGCCCTTGGGCCCTGGATTATTAGGCCAGCCCTAAAGTTAGGGGAGCCGACCTGGGCGCTTAATAAGTTGCAGAAGCAGTGCAATGCCTTTTTGAATTTGGGTAAGTCGACAATCCATTTTGTTCGTGAACGGGCTAGTTTGAATACTTCCAGTACATGGAATTTCTTTCTTTTTTGAATCATTTCTAAGCCATATTCTTGATAAACCACCAAGACACTAATACACTATCATGTACATTGTAGGGCATGGTCTTGTAATTGCATATTTTTAGAATGGATAATGATCTTAAGTGTATCCATGGATATATAGAATTATCAGTGAATTCCAAGTTCGCAGATTATTAGCATGGCAGTAACAGGTGGGGCGGACTGGGCGGGGTGATAGGGGGTGATGGACTTTGTGTGTCCTACCTACCCAGAATGCCAAACTGACCATCTCTTTTGCGACCGAGTGAAATTTGTGATTTACTTTCCATTCATCTCGCATCTCGCATCTCGCATCTCTTAACCTTAAACCCTCCCACTTTAGAATCAACGTCCAACGGGCCCCTAACGTCTTTTTCTCCCGTCGCCGGCTTCGAAGTGCGAATTGCCGAATCGAATGTACCAAGAAAATCAATTCGCTTAAAGACGATTCACGATCTGTCGAATTGGAGCAATTCCTGCCTTTTGCGGTCAGCTACTCGGATAGATTGTCGCAACACCAAGAAAAGATCTATTTATTCACGCCGTAGTTTGTCGTATTACCTCCGCGATCAGCACCGTCTTCCACATTTAAACGTCCGTCCTGCTATCGGATCGGCCCTAGAATTTTCGGCAGGATTATTTTAAGACACGAAACAAGGGCATTTTTAGAAATAGACTGGAACAAGTGCCTCGGCGCACCGTCATACGGAAATCGATTGCTGCTCTTCTCAAGGCTACGGAGTTTGTAGTTATTATCGGCTACTTACACCGCCTCACAAGCCGTATAACCGCAGTGTTTTTCTTTGCGACACGTCAGAACCTAAGACGGCGACCCTTATGGTGCTCCGGCTTGCCTGATTATTCGAAAGAATTGCCAAGGGTCTCCCACTGTCGCAGATCTCGCAGCGAAACATAGCGTTTTGCAGCCCATACAGCAAGCACTGTAGGAACAGGTACACATCCGAAGTACCGGACCCTGTCCCCCTCCTATCCTCGCCTACCTCCTACAGAAACAGCTGAGACCACTGTATTTCGGGGTTAATACGTCAGTGAAGTCAAGTTAACAAAACAAAGCCTCCATACGGTCAGACTAATTCGCGTCGCCCACATTATTTTTTTCATTTCTATCCTATCAGTGGAAGTATCTAAGCTTGAACGGTGTCTCGCATCAGATCCACGCCCATTATCGTGTTCAGTACGGCGCGAAGACGGTATTTGGAAGAAGGGGTCAGACTCGTCTAAGCACAGCCCCCCTCAAACGTAGCACCTTGGCTGCGCCACGCTGTCAGGCAGATTCGCGGGTCAAGCGCATTCAACCTTGCCAGACTTGGGATTTCTAAAGACAGAAACAATTTACGCGCCATGGATCAACAAGCTGTCCAACCCGCAGGGTCGGCTCGTGGCCGCTCACCTTCCGCCGGAAATCAACAGCCTCATATAAGAAATAGTCATTCTCCTTCGCCTCATCCATATCAATCCCCGGAGCCATCTATCGGCCTCGGCATTGGTATCGACCCCTCGTCAGCAAGCCCCCAGTTCAACACCTCCGACTTCAACAATTACGATAGTAATAGTGCTGGTAACCAATATTTGAATACATCACAGCCGCAGCCATTTCCGGACCCGGCATCTTTCGACCTTAACCAAGACTACTCTCAATCCTTGACGTCGCAATCTCAAGCCGCATTTTCGCAGAACCTCCTGGCTGGCGATTTCAGCAACAGCGACTTCTCCCTATACCCCTCTACTTCTCAGGGCGACCAATTCAACCCAAGTCCATTGTTTGGCGACCTCTCCCAAACCAATGCGCAATCTCTCGACCCAAACGATCTGACCAACATGACGTCCCCACAAACGCATCACTCTCCTACTCCGCCCCACCTCCTGAAGCCGGAACCCGGTTCAGCGCACCAGTCCCCCGCTTTCAACCAACACCAGTTCTCGTCGCCAGGCCACTCGAGACATGCGTCGCTAGGTCCCGAGGCGGCTCTCATGCCAGGGCAGCTGGATTGGAGCCAGCCCCAGTTCCAAGGACATCGAAGGACGCCCTCTGAATATTCAGATGCATCTTCGGCTGCGCCATCTCCGCATTTGACAGGTAACGACAGCTTCGAGCACCCGGAGCACGGCCACTCTCCCATGCAAAGACCTCAAGATGGCTTTTATGACCCCGTCATGGGGTTGGGCAACTTTAGTATAACAGGTTCCAACCAGAACAGCCGGAGCCCGTCCCATAGCCCAGCTATCTCCCCTCGAATACTCCCTCAACAAATGCCCGATGCCACTCAGCAAGGCATGATGCTGAATGCCGGGTACCCAAATCCTCCAACTATGGGTTATCCCGTCCAAGGTTCGGAGGAATTCCCCTCTCTATCTTCAGACGGAGTCATAGACCCTACGATAACTCAGCCAATGGCTCCGCCGTCAATTAACATTGACTTTGCTCCCAATTCGAGACAGAACAGCTTTGAACCTCCGAAGCCACCCATGGATGCCCAGTCCTTAACACCACCCGATCGAGGTAAGTTACGCTGGTGCCGTCATAGGCTTGCGTCACTGATAATATCTAGGTCGACCGCGATCGCGTCCACGAGCTGTCACGGATCCCTACAATAGTGGTGGGGCAGTTCTCTCGCGACCTAATACTCCTGGTAGTCTGTCACCACACCTTGGCGCTGACTTGGCTAGCCGCAACCGCTCTGGTTCCGAGTCATCGGCCCGATCACTTTCACCCGGCGATAGATCTGGTAGCGCCAACGCCGTATCCAGAAGGCGCCAATCAATGTCGGCTGTCCCCAACAATGTGATAGCACTCCGCCTTGCAGATCCTGAATATCAAGCTGCCCAGGACAACGGAAGCACGAAGCGAGTCCAGAAGCATCCTGCCACATTCCAATGTACTCTCTGTCCGAAGCGATTTACTCGGGCGTATAATCTTCGTTCTCATCTGCGTACACATACCGATGAGAGACCATTCGTATGTACGGTTTGCGGGAAAGCTTTCGCCAGGCAGCACGACCGAAAACGTCACGAAGGCCTCCATTCTGGCGAAAAGAAATTCGTCTGTAAAGGAGACCTAAAGGCGGGCGGTCAATGGGGTTGCGGTAGGCGATTTGCTAGAGCAGATGCGCTTGGCCGTCATTTCCGATCCGAGGCGGGCCGAATATGTATAAAGCCTTTACTAGACGAAGAAATGATGGAGAGACAACGGATTTGGCAAGAACAGCGGATGCAAAGCATGGCGCAAAACATGGCCCAGCCGCAAGTCATGGATCCCAACGTTGGTTATCCCGGGATGGATACAGGTTACGGCTTGCCTGCCGCTTTGTTGGCACAGTACCCAGCATTGGCGCAGATGAATTGGGCGCCGAACGAAATGGGTAACGTGGACGAAGAACTCAGCGGCCGCTCCAGCTTCGATGCCTCGGATTATGATGACGGTGACGACACGGGCTACGTCAGCGGTCCGGGAACGGGATTCGGTGAAGGTGGCTTGCAGCAGAATTTCGGCGAATCAATCGGTTATGCTAGCGACTATGGCGGTCGGTAGATGACTACTGATTCATCTAGTTGACTGATTACACACACTTAAACTTTCGGAGTCTGGTATTAATATTTGACTGGATGTTTAAACGACTACAAGCTACACATGGGATTTTGGGCGCAAAGCGGGATGATTTTATGATGACCTTTTACTTCCTCTATTGAGGATTTTACCCCCTCTTAGACGGCATGATAGATACCAATATGAGTTATATGCTTTTTTTCTCTATCTCTGGCAATGCAGGCTTGCGCTTTCGATAATGAATATGTCATGTTTTGATCTTGCGACAGGTCTTACATTCGTACCTTCAACACAACTCGTATCTCGGTGATAGCCCCTCTTCTATGAAGTACACTGCGGTGAGGATTTGGGTTAGGGTACCTGTTCTCTGACAAGGATTCAAACTTGGAAGCTGATTATTAAACCAGCCTTATCCGCCCCCAGTTGTTTCATGCTAAATTTGGAATTTACTTATTTTTCGAGGTCATGCAGGTCCGGCCAACTTGGCCGTGAAATGCCTAGAGTTACTGATCAATTGGATGTATCGCTGTAGCTAGACAATTCCATCTGCACGTACCCAAGTTTTCGTATAACCTGATATTTCAGGTAGGTACCTAAGTACAGGGGCATTCAAACGATGTCAGTAGAGGTTGTTGGATGTACGAACGGGTTATGTTATTGAGGCATAATAGTATTGTCACTAACCCGCTCTATCGGCTTTGTCGTTTTACCGGGTTTGCGCCATTCCAAGTTCTAGACTACTATGAAAGAGGCGATGCCTCGGCATCTTGACTTACGGGGCATCTAAACGGACTTCTCCTTGTTCTGAGGTTACAATCCGCAAGGTTAGCATGCACTTTTAGAAACCTTTAGAATCGATTCGGATTGATGTAGGCCGACTAGATTCAATCGGGAGGTTACCGATACCGATTAATGATTGATTTACGTATGTTTTTACTTCGTGATCATTCGGTCGAAATTTGTCATCAATGTCTTTTCCCCAACCATAGGTTGTATTATAAATCCTCGTACGTACGTGACGTTATGACGTTATTTGCGCAAGAAAAGCATATATAGAGTGCCACTCCCAACTGAATATATGTTGCAATTCATGTTCGATTAAGCCTGATTGTGGAAATTGTAATCAAGAGAAGATACTTCGACAATGCCAGGAAAAGCTATCGTCGCAGTCGCAAAGGGGAAAGCCGAAATTCGCGATGTGGAAAATCCGCCGGTGAAGGATGGTCACGTCCTCGTCAAGGTCACCGCCGTCGGTATAAACCCAACGGATTGGAAGACCCTCGAATGGAGAGCAATTCCCGGTCTTAGGATTGGCGTGGACTATGCTGGAGTCGTCGAAGAAGTCGGTCCTGGCGTGACAAAGTTTAAGAAAGGAGATCGCATAGCAGGAATAGTTTGCGGGGGGTAAGTAGAGCTATCGTCTCGCGCTTCGAAGCGATACTAGCGACCACTGGCTAACTTGTTCCGCAGAAACGAGCTCCAGCCCAACATTGGCACCTTTGGCGAATACACGCTTGCCAGAGCAGATCTCCAAATCAAGACCCCGGACAACATCACCGACGAGCAGGCGGCCACCCTCGGCGTGTCCACGGTAACAGTGGTACGTAACCTCAACCACATCCATACCACCAACCTCTTAAACGCGGTACCCACGCCCAACAAAGCACCTGCAGGTAACTAACATCGCACAAAAAACTAGGGACAAGGTCTATACAAAGTCCTCGGCCTCCCCTGGCCGACCTCACCAACCCCAACACCCTTCCCGATCCTAATCCACGGCGGCAGCACAGCAACCGGCATCTACGGGATCCAGTACGCGAAAGCGTCGGGGCTTACCGTAATCGCGACGTCGTCGCCGCGCAATTTCGAACTCCTGAAATCGCTCGGTGCCGACGCGGTGTTCGACTACAATTCGCCGACGGCGGGGCCAGAGATCCGCGCCCTGACGCAGAATAAGCTGACGCTGGCGTGGGACTGCACGGGCAGCGGGGGCGAGCTCGTCGCGCGCGCGTTGAGTGATGAGCTGCCGAGCCGGTACGCGGCGATTATCCCGGTGGATAAGGAGGTTGTTCACGGTATCAATCCGAAGGTCGAGGGCCCGACTTTTCATATCGGGTACGATGTCATGGGGGAGCCGTATAAGTGGGGCGATAGGGTTGTGGAGGTTAAGCAGGATGAGGTGGACCACGCGGTGAGGTTCTGGGAGACGGCGCGCGAGTTGTTGGAGAGTGGGAAGGTGAGGCCGATTAGGACGGTGGTGAATCAGGGGGGTAAGGGGTTGGAGGGTGTGCTTAAGGGGTTGGAGGAGTTGAAGAATGGGAATATTAGTGCGGGGAAGTTTGTTTATACGCTGTAGGTTGGGTAGGTAGGTTAGGGGTGGCGGGCTGAGATTCTGGGATTGCCTGGGTACTTGTGCGGTTAAGGGGCCAAAATGGTGATGAGAACTTAGCCGGTTTATTATGAAAAGATTCTGATGACCATGAGAATATTGCAATCCTCTCTTTCTATTACAAAGAAATATGAGTACCTAAATACGACTGTCCCTAGCTTACTCCCATACTCCTAGAAAGCTCCAAATGAGAAGAGATCCAACATCCTTCTTATAAGTAGGTACTAAGTAATTGTAGGCTCGATACCTACTCTTAGAACTTGCCGTCCCGGGGAAGGTACGGAGAGATCTCGAGAAACTGCCACCGTTGGATCCGTATGGATTCCGGCCGGAGTGGGGTCACCGAATTGTGGGACATTCCGGAACCAAATAATATCTTCTCATGATGCACATAGTTGATGACTCAGAATTCATTTCTCCTTGGTCCTTTATACGACGCTATACACGGGCACCCACGGGCACCTAGGTAGTTGGACTTGAGAAACATCCATTTACTAGGTGATATGATTGTGTGGGTTTGAAGTATCTACGACTCGAATGCGACACCAGAAACGTGGGATTTGACCCTGAAGCTGCAATGGAAATTTTCGAGACACATTGGGAGTTACGCACAGAAGCTTTTCTACCCAGCATCTTCTTCCTACCCACTGCACCGACCTTTTGCTTGCTTAACCCGACGGATAGGTGATTTATGACTGATCTCTTGTGGCTTGCAGTTAGTCAGATACCTGTACCCTGTGTGGAAAACTCGTATCAGAATCAACTGAAACTAAGTCTAATTGGAATGTAATAGTTACGAAAACGGCAAGACAGGCTTATATTCAATTAAATTATAATGGAATTGTTGCTTGTCTGCCTAAAGTAGGTAGATACATTTATCTGTAAAAGTCACTCATTTTATTGTTAGGTTTACGATTACGGCTTCATTACATCAATGTGGCCGGCGTCGCGTGAAAGTCTAGTTATAGGGTTATTATGGAAGTCTCTTCCTCAACTTCCACTCGACGCTGTACAACGTGTCGCCGACAAAAGCAAAAGGTATGTCTATGATCTAGTATCGCTAACTTACGCCAAGCTGATAGCATCGATAGTGCTCATGGACGCGGCAAGACGACGCTTGTGACCGATGCTTAGAGAAGGGCTTTAGTTGCCCGCCCCGAAAAGGCACCCCGGGTTTTCGCCTTCCAACGCGAAGTCTCTTCAAGTGTGACTATTGCCGTAAGGCTCACGAAACTGTTAGTGAATATACACTTTGGTATTATTGTGTAATCGCTAATTCTTTTAAGTGTCACCCAGTGAATCGAAAGTGGCCAGACAAATGCGAGTTCTGCGTAGCGAGAAACTATCCCTGCACGATTCCCCGAGATAAAAGGGAATTTGAGGATTTCCGTGTGAGACAAGAGCGCGAAGAAAGCATCTCCGAGACTCATGTTGAATACGAGCCACATCCCGCACAGAATCAAGAGGTCACTACGTTTATTCCTTCTGCCTCAAACATAATGTTAGAAATTTCCGACTCTGATGATACAATTTCGCCTATTTCCACCCCGGATTTACCTCCCTTGAAGCGCATGAAGGAAGGTAATAGGGACATCCAGCCTGCCGCGGTCGAGGAGGTCGAACGGCTCAAATATATGATCCAAAGTATGGAGAACGAATTCAAGGAAGTCCTGAAAGCGGAACAAGAGAGGTACGAGATGAATATCAAAGCGTTAAAAGTAGAACATAGAGAGGAACTTGTTCAACAACGCCAAAGATACGAGTCAAGGATTGACGACCTTATCAGAATCATGAAGAACTTGTAGTGGTACGGTTAAATATGTCGCATCTCCTTCGAGTATCGATATTTAGCGAGTCTGATGATTCAATTGTTAATAATTAACAGCGATGTATATTTGAAGTTGGGTTTTGTTGCTGAACTTTCCGAGATAATGGTATAGCCCGTCCAGTACAGGCGTCAACAACAACAACCCGAGCGAAGCCCGAAGAGCACCGAACGCAGACATCCGGCCTTCAACCAACAAAATCATGATGATTCGGACTTCGGAGAACGATAATTACATACCTAGATCTATGGATTGCTACTCACAACACCGTTCTGGCATCAACTGCCTCTGTAACCAGGTTGTACAGAAGAATAAGCTGCAACTCAAAGTCATACTGAGGCCTTCGAAGTAAAACTATAAGACATATCGATTGACTCACCTTGTTTATGCTTAGAAGATGAATACAGCATCTCCGACTCTTATTTGGAATTGCATATGCAACTCCATCACAACTGCTGCAGCGCGCCTTATCATCAAGTTGCGCTTATTCAGCCCCATACTTCAACCTGTATCGAGTCTCATACTTAAATAGACGAAATCAACCTTATACTTGCATAGTCTCTATCTAATACTCAAAGTTGCACAAACTTCCTTATTCAAACATTTCTCATCATGGCACAAGAAACACCTTATTATACCTTGGCAGAGGGCGGTCCTCTTTCAAGGAATGATACGTCAGTTCAACTACGAACTGGTGGTGGCGGTGGTGGTTTTGTCCTTCTCACATCAACTCAACTCCTCGAGAACCTGGCACACTTTGCTCGGGAAAGAATCCCTGAAAGGAGTGTCCATGCTAAAGCAGCAGGAGCAAGAGGGTACTTCGAAGTCACAGATGATATCTCAGATCTTACCGACGCTGATTTCTTGACTGGTGTCGGCAAGAAGACAGAAGTTCTCGCTCGTATTTCCACTGTTGGCCCTGAAAAGGGGTCAGCGGATAGCGTGAGAGACTTCAGGGGCTTTGCTATGAAGTTCAAGACCTCGCAAGGAAACCATGACTTCGTGTTCAACAATCATGTATGCTCAGTTACACATTTTGTCTTTCTAAACGTATTACTGACGTGTATATAGCCGGTATTCTTCGTTCGCGACCCGACCAAGTTCCCTTCGTTGAATCGTAGCCACAAGCGCGATCCTCGGACAAATAGTAAGTCAGCTTCAATCATCTTCAAGATGTGTTCAGAGAGTTTCCCCCTTAGAAACCCCTCTAAGTACCTTATGAAATCTGATCCGGTATGTCTTTATTATCTCTTCTAATGCCTGAATAGTCGCTAGCTCGGACATGTTCTGGGACTTCCACGTCCACAACCAGGAAAGCATCCATGCGTTAATGTTCCTCTTCGGGGATCGAGGAATTCCCGCTTCCTTCCGACACGTGAATGCTTATAGTGGCCATACCTATAAGTTCACCAAAGCAGATGGTTCATACTGCTACGTCCGCATCCATTTCCTGACTAATCAGGGGATTCACTACTTCACGGACGAGGAAGGGGCCATATTGGCCGGCACCGAACCCGACAGGAACCTCGCGGACCTCCAAGACGCCATCCGATCAGGCAACTTCCCTTCATGGGATATGTACGTGCAAGTCATGCGCCCCTCAGACATCGCCGACGCGCCCATCGACATCTTCGACATGACCAAGACCTGGCCCCTGGGAAAATACCCCCGGCGCAGAGTCGGCCGCATGACGCTCGACAAGAACCCGGCGAACTGGTTCGCGGAGATCGAGCAGGCCGCCTTCAGCCCGAGCAACATGGTCCCCGGCATCGACGCGAGCCCCGACCCGATGCTGCACGCGCGCATGTTCGCGTACCCGGATGCGGCGCGCTATCGGCTCGGCGCGAATTACCAGTTCCTGCCTACGAACGCGGCCAAGAGCGAGGTCTACTGCCCGATCGAGCGCGACGGGGCTATGAATTTCACGGCGAACTACGGCGGCGACCCGAATTACATCGGTGCGAAGATCAAGCCAACGAGGTTCCTCCAGTATGGGCAAGAGGGACAGGCTCAAACCCAGCGACGCGGCGGGCTCGACCAGGTAGCGGCTGATAACGCGGTGCCTGTGGTATTCTCCTCGGAGGTTACTGATAAGGATTTTGAGCAGTCTGCGGCCCTGTGGCATTTGATGGAGAAGCAAGACGGTGCGCAACAGCGATTCGTGGGTAACGTATCGGCTCACCTGAGTGGCGCGCAGACGAAGTGGATTAGGGAGGAAGCCTATGGTATGTTGATTTTCACTAATCACTGTTCTTTCATTTATTCGTCTATTTTTTCACGATACCCTTGGAGTCATACAGTGTAGCTGACTCAGTCCCGTGCAGCGATGTTCCGACGTGTCGACGAGAAGCTGGGGCAGATGGTGGAGACCGCGACGGAAGCGCGTGTCCAGGGCCAACTCAGCAGGGATCTGCGCAAGATGGCCTGGCACTGAGTAAGCTCCGGGCTTCGACTGGACTTGGCTTTTTGGTAGGAGTGCAGATGTGAGAGATTAGAGTGGTACATAAACGGTTGCATACGATAGACGAGATGAATCCGGAGATGCGCGGAGATGGACGGAGATATACGATCTTAATTACCTAAATCACCTCTCTTATTGGCTTTCCCTACTGCGTGGCTAACGCCAGGCTTGTCTATCTTGGGCTGAACGGCCCGGAGGGTAACCTCACAGTAACTCCTACAAGCTGCCGGTGAAAAACAACAATATGTACCTAGGAACTCGGGCTTTGCTCGGTAGACGTACGATTACTCAAAAATATGTACAGTGTAATATTATATGTCAACTGAAGATATCCATATGCGCATGATGCATCTTCATCAAGTCTCCGCGGAGAGCATCTGTTTCGTTATATCAGCATTCCGCGGCACAAATCGGACTGTCCTGGCTTTCGGACCCGCAATGGGATTCTCCCGAGTTAGTAGGCCCTCTATGGGATCCGCAACAATAGGGTCCTTCGTGTCTTCCGCCGGGAGGACTTGGAAGTGCGCAATTAGGTGGAAGAAAGCAGCGTAGAGAGCCTTGGTCGCGACGTGGCTTGCTACGCACATGCGGCCTCCTATGCCGAAGGCGTACTGGTGTCGGTTTGCCGTCTGGTCGCCGACCATCCAACGCTCGGGTTCAAATACATTCGGATCTGAGAACACGGTTGGATCTAGATACGCGAAGAGTTGTTAGTAAACATGACAGTGCTACATGACTGAAGGTTAACAACAGTTACTTACCCCTAGTACAGGCCCACGAGTTTAGAAATAAGAGCGTGTTTGGCGGTATCGTCGCACCGTTCCATTGGACCTCCGAGTACGTCGCTTTCGGGAGCGCGAGACGTTGAACTACGAAATAACGACCGACTTCCTTCGTGAAAGCCTCCACATACTCGACTCTAGTATGCGCTACATTCGGCGACCCAAGCAGACGGGAATCCGCCTCCTTGATCGCCCGGTATGCTTTCTCCTGGATATCTGGGCGATGCGCGAGTAGCAAGATAGCCCACATTATCGACCGCTTGGTGGTGTCAGCGCCCGCGAGCATGCTCAATCCGATGCTGAGGAGTTCTCCCTCAGTGAGGCCTTTGCTCTCTGGGTCTTTAAGGACATTTCCCTGGATGCAGGGGCGGTCGACGCCATCGGCGATGTCTTTCCTCAGCTTCTCCTGGAGAACGCGGTGGTAAGCATACCGTCGTTTCCCTATGTCGGCCATGTGCGAACCCTTCTGGAGTCCGAGCCAACCGGCGATAGTGTTAAGCGGCCGAAGCAGCGGGATGTAGTTAGAGTGATTGCTTGCAGGATTCCTGAACTTGGAGATTTCTTCCTCGATGTACACGATCTCGGAGATCATGAGGTCCCGGTGTAAATCCTTGACATCCTCGACGCTAGGTACGTGGTTGTTAGTCGCCCCCTTTTGTTGTAAGAACTGTACATGCTTACCGAGTCCCGTAGGCTAGTGTCAAGCTGAGGTTCAACGCAAATTTGCGCGTAAGGTCAAGCACGTCGACAGTTACTTTGCCGCCGCCACAACTGGATAAGATATCTAGAATGAACGCTCTTGATTCTAGATCTAGGATCTATTACATATGAGTTAGGTAAGAGGGATCACTGTCTTTTAACTTGGGTGATGTGCATACTGGATAATAACTCTCAGTACTAGTCTTGTTCAAAGCCGTAGCCGCAACTTTGCGCCGCCGCTTACAGCTTTCGTTCCAAGGACTAGTTCCGATACTCGTTACCGGACCGCCTTGCTGAACTTTCTTATGCAAGACGTAGAAAACGGGGCGCGAGTTCGTCGCTTCTCTCTGGCTGATGAAGAGTGCACGAGCTGCTGCTGCGCTGTTGACTACTACGGCTGTGACGTTTCCTAACTGTACTTGGAACACATCGCCGTACCGCTCAGCCCACTATGATGGTAGTATCAGCTTGGTTGTCACTCCTCGAGGTATATCAGGCATTATCGAGCTGGTTGGTTCGTGCTTTTGGAGTGACTTAAGACAGTACGTACTATCCTATATTCATCCGACGTCGCGGTTCCGCGTAACGATAGAATGCTCCCGAATAGGGGGTAGCCCCATGGCCCCGGCAGGTTAGGAATTCGAGCTCGTAGCCGCACTACTTCATTGAGAGCAACGTATATGACTAACAGAATTGTCGGGGCGAAGAATAAGAACTTGGCTAACGACACGAAAAAATCTATATCAATCGTCGCAAAGCTATTCAATGAATTGGGCAAGACGGCCATCTTGGTTGGAAAATTGACTCCCTAGGTAGGATGTTCTATGGTTCGTCCCGTCTCCTAGTTATGGCTATCGAGCAGAAGATAAAGGCTCCCGAATCCGAGGAAATACCATCATCATATCATGTAGGTACCATCGTTCAATGATCGGATTCCCTTCAAGCGAGATCCCCGCATGGTAGGCTACGATGCCTTTCTAACCAATGGGTTATTATAGATTGTAACACGATGGTACTCGGCGCGACTAGGGTTGTCCTAACCCATCTCTGGTAGCAACGTTCGACCCTTGTTAGATGGCCGCTTGCATGCAACCTCCTCTACGAACTAGCGAATCCTGATTGATTCGGTGATGGGCCTGCTCCGTAGATCCATCGTTAGTGCCGTGTTGACGAACCCGAATAGCTGGTATCGGGTAAACCTGTTGCGTTTCGGGGTTTGATAACCGAAACATTCATTATTATCGTGGCGCGGGTATGGCTTCTGTCGCGGGATCCCCTTTAAGATTACGTGATACAGTGGACCGTTGACGATTTGCATCCCGTTCCTATCTATTCGAACTTGATTTCCAATGGTGCGAAGAAAATCAGTGGCAGCAAATCTTAACCACTGTGACCACTCTGAGTGTTGGTCAGATTCTTTATTGCTCGGGATCTTATGGAATAGCATATTCGGGAATAGAACTAACTAGATGTCATTGTCGGCTTTCGCTATGGAAGCATGTTTCCCAGACTTATCAACATTGAACTGCTCAGGCTCACCCCAATCCTCTCTCGCTGCTAACTCCCTCGTCTCTCGGAACATGTAAGGAGAGTGTTTGTAACCTCTATGCCACTTTCGGCCCTCCCATTCTTCTTCGACAGGCTTCTCCCCTTCCGCTTGAATTTCCTTGGCTCTGCGATCGATGGTCCCCCAAACACGCAGTATATTGTCCCCCACCAGGAGTCTGATCTGGTCATCAGAAGCTCCACGAGCCATCAAGAGCTCGATTAGATCTGGATACTTCGAGACATCCTGAGAAGGAATGAGCATACGATGAATTCGAAGTGAACAGTGTCTAAGGGGTCACTCACCTCCAAACCGCTGGGGGTAAAAGGGGTCCCGCTAAAGTCAGACCCAATCCCAACGTGTTCCCAACCAGCGACTTCAGCTAAGTGCCAGATATGATCTACGACGTCGTGAATAGTAACTGCACTCGGGTCCTTCATGTTCAAAAAGCGATTCACGAACACGGCCATCACAATTCCCCCGTTCCGACGTAGACCCCGGAGTACATCGTCAGGTACATTGCGCAGATGAGGCGTGACGGAGAATGCGCCTGAGTGGGAGAAGATTACAGGGGCTTGAGTGATAGACAGGATGTCCCGCATAGTTTGGTGAGAGACGTGCGAGAGGTCGATCATCATCCCGAGGCGATTCGATTCGCGGACGTAAGCAGCGCCCAATGCTGTGAGGCCTTTATCGGGGTTTCCGCGAGCGACGGTTGATGTCGAAGTCGCCCACGCGTTGTCGCAATTGTGCGTAGTCGTGATGTATCGGACCCCCAAGTCGTAAGCTTGTCGCAAAGCAGCGATGGAGCCTCCGAGCTGGTGGCCGCCTTCGATCCCTAGCATGCTCGCGATGCGGCCATTCTTGAATGCGGCGCGAGCGCAGGAGGGCGTCTCACAGTAAGTAAATACTTCCGGGGATTCAGCTATAAATCGCTTTGCTACGTCGATCTGTTCCAGAGTGTCACGCACTATCCACTGGATTTCGCCATAGATAGGTTAGATTTTAGGGATATACTGAAAGCAATTAGGCGATCAGAGAGGCATACAGATGGATCCTCGAAGTGCTGTTGGGCTGTGTCGCATTTGACATACACACTCCAGAACTGGCCTCCCATCATCCCCTGCCTCATTCGGCCGATATCCGTGTGGCCTAGAAGGCGCTGATTTGGATTGAATCTGCCATCGTATATGCGATTATGTAGTTCGACGCGTAGCATCCACGGGAAATCATTATGGCCGTCGATGAGAGGCGTCGTCTCTAATATGCGCCTAGTCCGCAGGGCATAGTTGGTTGGGTCAATCGGGGATTCCGCTGGCAAAAGCCAGCTCCCTAGGGTTGTAAAAGGGGTAGCGAGAACGGCAAAACTAGCTGCGATTATTGTATTTCGCCAACGTCTCCACCAACTATATTGCGAAGCTTGAGGATGGATAATGAGAGCATTTCCATCCGATTCTGAGTCTACCCGATCTGGCCTTGCTGTCGGCCGGAGAGGTGTTCTCGGGCTTGAATCAGCCTCGCCACTGGATGACATCGCGTAACGTCGGTCGCCGTCCCGGAGACTCAGTCTATATTCCACGCACCCAGGCGTGATTTTCAATTGAACATCAAAATGACCCTAAATATCCCCTCCAAGACCAATTTTGAGATCGTAGATATCTGCGATGTCGGGATCGTCGGTACTACTCGGCCGAAAATCTAACCTAGGAGTCTTGTTTCCGCAACCCGACGCCAAGGTTTGAATCCGGCTTGCCTGCCGGCCACGTTGGTGGAGTTCTCCAAGCACATCGTTATCGTGAGCTCTTGTGTCACTTCTCATATTCAACTAAAATTTGGTGGCGTAATGTGACTCTAGTATCGCATCATAGCGTAAACCATGCTGTTCGTTTAGGGAAGAGGGGCCAACATGCGATCTCTGTCGAAGACGCGTTTCTCCAAGCTACCTAGTAAGCTTTGTGTATGTGAGAAATGAGAAATCTCGGGCCGGTCGGCTGAGACAGATTCTATATGCATAGATTTGGAGTAGGTAATCCCGCATCTGCTAAGCGAGTCAGCTCGATTAGCTAGGTGACTGTCGTTGAGGTTGCAGTACCAGCATCAATCGATGCGGGTTGGGTTGGAGATGTTCGGTACCACCTCTAATATCTGCCATTCCTGCAGGGTTCCGCACCCCCGTCCGCGGCGGATATATTGTTGATAAGCACGCAATTTCCAGCACGCCAGAGCCTCAAGCAGGGCGGAACGTTATTAGATATCACTGTAGAGTTCACATTCCAATTATCGAGACAGTATAGTACGAATTCTAATCACCGATAATTTTAATATACCTATCTTATTATCTTGATGTCTTCCAACGTCTGTCTTAAGTCCGACGCGCGAGTTTAACGAGCCGTACACTGACGTCTTAGCCATGGGAGATAACGAGAAAGAAGAAAAACGACGCGATTACGTGGCCGTGGAGGATGATAGACCGTCTGAGAATGTCATTGCGGCAGAGAAACGACTCGTGAGGAAAACTGATTTGTTGATGATGCCGGGTTTAGGCGGGTGTTGTTTTCCCCATATTCACATGGAATCGTTGCTGACTATTTTCAAGCTCTTGCATACTTTACACATACCCTTGACCGTGCCAATATAGGAAATGCGAAGACCGATGGCTTCGAGAAAGACTTGGGTTTAATAGGCAACCAATTCTCGCTTCTATTGGTCTTGTTCTATATCCCGTATGGCCTATTCAATATCCCTTGGTCTATATTGGCAAGGAGGTATAATCCTGCTCGGATCATTCCTCTTGCCATTTTGAGCTGGGGAGCTTGCACGATGGCCTCTGCCGCTGCTAAGAACTTTTCTGGTATTATGGCGGCGAGGATTGTAACGGGTGCCCTTGAAGCAGCCTGGTATGTGTGTAACTCTCCTTAGAAGCCCTTGGTTGCTAACTAAGAACATAGTACGTTAGAGAACACTACCTATATATCGCAGGAAAAAGCGTTGACAGAAACTACCTAGATAAACCTTGCGAAGTTTACTATTTGTCATTGTTCTATACTAGAAAAGAGATCGCGTTTCGAGTCTCATGGATTGGACAAATGGGCTTCATCGCGGTAAGTGGAAAGCCAACACGTCAGTTTAGGCACTTCTCTTACATGGCTACTTCAGGGGGCTGTATCGGGCTTGATATCATGGAGTGTTTTCCAATGGGAAGGAAGATTAAAGGTGAGCACCCCAATTCCAAGAACACAGAGGGGATTCCTGACCTTGGCTTCCGGGATAAGGGCTGGCAATATTTATTCCTCATCGAAGGCTCGATCACTGTTGTCGTTGCCACTTATCTTTATATCTTCGCTCCCCGAAGCCCCGAAAAATCCCGGTGGTATACAGAGGAGGAGGTTAAACTTGCCAAATGCCGTCTCGAACAAGACTCACAAGACCAAGATAAGACATTTCGGTGGGATGATGCGAAGAAACAGCTCAGGCATTGGCCGACGTGGGCTTTCGCGTTTATGGCTTTGATGTATGGCGTTGGCGTAGCTAGTAGCTCTAACTTCCTTCCGGTTCGTGTTGCCTCCCGTCTACGGCAGGATGACTTGCTCTTGACTAACTTCTTGTAGACAATGATTCAAAGACTTACAAATAAGACTACAACAGCTAATTTATATACCGTCGGACCCAACTTGACAGCGTCAGTGTTCCAAGTTACGATATGCTGGCTCTCGGACCGCTACCAGCAACGCGCGACATATGCTTGCGGCACCATAGTCATTTCCCTGATAGCTTGGATCCTTCTGGGCACCTTAGACTTAGTCCGCTTGCCTCAAGTCGGGTACTTCTTAACGTACCTGATCACATTTGCTACCTTCATCCCAAGTAACTTAGTGCCTGTATGGATTGCATCGAACACCCCTACCACGACGGGCCGGGCCGTATCTCTTGGCATGAATTACATGGCTATGAACTTGGCAGGCATTGTTTCGTCGTTAATATATCGAGAGCAAGATGCACCGGTCTATCGGCCAGCGCTTATCACTGTCGGGTGTACCCAAGGTGTTTTCATTGTTACAGCCTTGATGATGCGACAGTATTATGCTCGTATAAATAAGAAACTCGATTCAGGAGAAGTTCCCCACGCGCCGGGCATGGAGGGTCGGCCCCAATATCGGTATGCAGTCTAAGAGCTAGCTAAAAAAGGGGAGCCTGCACCAACACCGAGTAATTACCTACCATCATGTAGATAGCTCCGGAATTCTTGGCATCCCCTACTTCTGAAATAGAAAATACATTGATACCCAGAAGCTACCTATCAAATCGGTTTCATTCAGTTGTTTACCATAGAATCTTACCTAAGCAGCCAGTTGAAGAGGCCGGTTTTCCCCACGAAGTCCGGCAAAAGCAAATATTCACCTGCATTTGATGATACCTGGTGCTTAGCTTGGCACGCCACGTGGCTGACTGGCAGTGTTCGTGAAGATAAATTACTGGTAAAATACAGTATGGAATTCCTAACTATCCCATTCCTACCTACACTAACCTGTTAACCTCAAGAAATAATACACGCAAATAGAGAAGAACGAGGCTACAAGATCATTATCAATCTGAAGGCTTTACCATAATCTCACATATCTCGAAAAACAGACGCCATGATCACCCCCTTCACCTGACGACGGGCTTCATGTGTATGTTCAACGCCGGCTTTTTCCACAGGGTGTAAGCCTTCTGGATCTTCACCCAGTCGCGGCTGTCATCAGCAATCACCATATCGAAGTTGTAGATGATCCTGGCCAGGATAAGCCGCATCTCGGCGTAAGCCATGCTAGGTAAATCCAACGTTAGCACGTGATGTTTACGACAACCAACCACGCGAAGGGCGAAAAACTTACTTGCGACCGATGCAGTTCCGCGGGCCGACGCTGAAAGGCTGCATCGCGTCGAGCTGGTCGTTCTTGAACTTCGGGTCGCCCATGAATCGTTCCGGCGCGAAACTGTCCGGCTCCGTCCAGAAGTTCGGGTTGTGGTTGACGGAATACTGCCAGACGGCTACGACGGTCTGGGTATGAATTACGTTAATATAGCGGCAAGAGGGGGCTGAAAGGGGATTAATGACTCACGTCCTCAGGAACGAATTTCCCCAAGATGAAACAACCGCCCTTCGGAGACTGTCGCGGCATTCCGGTCGGAACAGGAGGGTACATTCGAAGGGATTCATTGAGACAGGCCAGCATATACGACAACCTCGAAACCGAGCTCAAAGTAATCTCATCATCATTATTAAACGAAGACCGGACCTCCTGAGTGAGCTTCTCGAGCTTATCCGGGTTCGTCGTCAGCAGGAACAGCGCGCCGCTCAACAGCGTCGCCGTGGTCTCGCTCCCGGCCACGATGAGGATCATGGCGTTCGCGGCGATCTGCCAGAAGCCCATCTCGCCCGCCTCCTTCTTCTTGATGAACGCCTCGAGGAAATCCGGCCTCTCGACGCCGAGCTCGATCCTCTGCTGCAGCTTCGCCGCGACCAACTTCTGGTTGTCCGTGATCGCGAGCCTCGTCATCTTGAGGAGGGCCCGGATAAGCGGCCGGAGCCCCATGCCGGCGAGCACGTGCATGGCGGCCGTCTGTTGCACCGAGTTGGCGACGAGCTTGACCCACGGGTGGTAGTCGGATTTCTCGAGGCAGTCGAACGACGAGCCGAAGGCTAGGTCGCCGATGACGTCGAACGTCGTCCAGTTCAGCCACTCGCGCATGTTGAGGCCGACGGCGCCTCCCTGGCACTGTTCTTGGAGCCGGCGGACCAGCAAGTCGACGTACGATCCGATGATGGGCTCCTGGAGCTGCATCGAGCGCTCGGAGAAGCCGTGCGACAGCTGGCGGCGCAGGGCGGCGTGCTCATCGCGGTGCGCGTTGAGGATACCTCGCGGTATGTTGTCCACGGCGCGGTAGAAGTACTCGTACTTGGGCAGCTCCGGCGCGCCTCCGGAGCGGTGGCCGTAGATATCCTTCCACGCTTGGGGATGGCAGAACGCCAACTCGTTCGGGGCTATCCGCACGACGGGCCCGTATTTGGTGTGCAGCTCTCTCATGTAAAAGGGCAGGTCTCCGTGCGAAAAGCGAATCCATCGGGCGAGGGGGAAGAGCTTCCAAAGGAAAGGCCCGGGATAGGATCGCAGAGGGTGTAGGAACACATTGTAGATCGCTTTGCCTACAATCACTGAAACAACCTTGGGGTCTGGTTAGTTGAATGGCTCCTACTTACTCTTTCGATCTCCGACTTATATAGCTCGGCGCGGGGGGTGCGAACTCACTAATACTACGCCGATTAAGGCCCAATTGAGGGAACTAGCTGCTTGCAGAGGCGCCATATTCTATTTATTAACTTAATATATAGATGTTACTGCCGAAAGATGTTGTGTGACGCTCATGAATCCTATTTCATCCAAGGCCGCAGGATCCTACTATATCTTATATTGGCTTCCAAAGCCGTTTCGGAGCCCGTCCTCGCTCTTTCGTGGCTATTCAAAGTGGCGCATGACGACGAAAGTGCGCGCGAAAAACTGCTGGGTTTGGTTCCACCGATGAGGAGTTCGGCGCATGGCGGAGGATCGGGTTGATGCTGCCATGGAAGATGAAGGGCAGCATGCCATGCATAAATGTAGCCCAAGATCGGGCAGAATCACTCCGCCTGTGTGTCTAGTCTACGTATTCCAGAGGTCATAGGGGTGAATTGGATGAATCGTAATAGGTTCCATCTCCGATCGTCCGAATCTGATGCAACACGACAGCGACAGCTAAACGATGTTTACATAAATGTGGACGGGTCCCGTCCACATGCTAGACCGTGCACAAACTATCAAGCGGGTTAATGGGCTTTATGGAGATAACATGGCCAAAGAGTTCACGGCTTTCTGGGTATTCAACCTGTCAACCAGTCAGCCAGCGCATAGCCATCATCGCCTAGTGTCAGCAGGAATATAGGTATTGATATTCAAAGTCTCCGAGCGATCTGCACTAGACGGCGGGTGTCTAGTTTAGAACGGATTTAAGAGGATAATGTCTAGCACTTGATTGGAAAGGCAGAAAGGATGATACGAAATCCACTGCGGGATAAGCTCTAACTGCGTCGTAGTGCGGGTGGAAACCGGGGTTTAGTATTCTATGTCCTGGGATCTAGACTCGTTTACCGACGTCATGCATCTCTGTACGCAATCTCGTAGATCGAGGACCTTAGATCCACCCTTAGAAGCTCCTATGGAATCTTTAAATCGCCCAAACAGGTATGAGTTAAGCCCGACCTTCCGGAGAATCTCGTTGATTATTAAAGAACGTGTTTCATAATTCTTTAATCTCGCCGAGCAACGGGACTCGGATAAAAGACCTATGAAAAGCCACCGGTATGCAAAGCGATAGACCGACGACATCGTGATAGGTTAATTCGCTGTGTGGTAAAATACTCAGTTACAATAGGATAGACAATAACATAAACCCGTCCATTATACCATTGCGATGCTGTGCAGCTGTATTTCCAGGGACATTGCACAACGTTACCAATAGACTCTTCATTTCCCCCTTTCATTGTGAAGCGGCGAAGGGTGTCTAGGTAGGTACTCACATAGGATATACACGAGGTAGATGGCCATTTGTAAGCTTTCTTTTTCTTCTACGACATCGGCGGGAGAGTTGTTCCGGCTGGCACGGCTCGCTTCCACATGTCTGTCTTCCTGAGCTGCTCGTGCCACCGGACCAAAGTCGGCGGAAGAAGATCAAGTCTTCCCTTGTCATACAGTCGCCCGAGAAACACTACCACGTGCGCATCTAGCACTGTCGGCTCAGGTCCGAAGATGTACGTGAACTTGTCCTTCTGCTCAGGGCGCTTCTCCATCAGGGCGACGATCTTAGCACAGAAGGCTCGCGTACTGTCTTCGTTTTGCGCCAGGTCGGCCTCGGAATGATTGTCTGCCCATCCCTTCGTTCTATACAATGTTCTTTAGCAAACTTTCAACGCAATTCGGCCTATAATAGTAAATCAAGGGTAAAGGTAAGAGTTAGGGTTAGGGTTACATACAGTCCTACCTTGTACTCTAAGGCCTTCCTATATTCGTCCGAGATATCCGTCCGGTTAATCCGTTCGCGCATCCAGTTGACGGCAACTTCTGGAAATTTCGTCCGAGTACCGAAGGTCAAGAGCTTGTAGCTAATCTGATGCAACTCTTCCATGAGTTCATGGATCACCTGCTTGTGCTGAGGCGGGAGCAAACTGGGATACCAGTCGGCGATATAATACGAGATATCGACGCTCTCAGGCATAGGCTTGTCGAGGAGTTTCTCGTTGACAAGTACGGGAACAGTCCCTTTCGGGTTGACTTTGAGCAGGTAGAATTCGGACAATTGCTCACGACCGGTGGGGCCAATGTCAACTTGTTTCCGCTCTAACTTGAGGTCTGGTCTTCCCTCGCGAGGAGATCCGCGCATCTCGTAAGTCATCTGTACCATGATGGCGCATATTGAGCAGGTGTATGTATAGAGGGTGAACGGCGCTGAATAGTCTTGGGATGCCATGACGTGATGAAATACTTGGCTGATGAGATCAATTGTGCTGGTTGGTATCAGATTTGTGAAAAATGAATCTGTAGGTCAAGTAGGTGTCTTTTAATCATCGAGAGGCACGGAATGAACCTATTCATATATCCTTAGGTACGTACTCATAAGGTCATCGCTTGATGCAATGTGGATGATGAGGAATCATCATTCCCCCGCGTAGATATTCGCGAGACGCCGACCATTCCTCTACTTTACTAGCAGTTGCTTGCGATGCCGTTCCGCGCCTTTGAAGTACCTAAATGAAACGGCATTTGGTGATATATGGCCGATCTCAGAATGAAAGCGTACGTAGCGCTGCAGCTACGGGAGAGATTACCTCATGGAGATCTAGCACAAACGAGAGTCTCCCGCTTTTTAGTCGGCAATTTGGCGCCAGTTACTCATGCTGCAAGCTTCCGCCCCGAAATAGATAGGCACGGAGGCACAGAGGCACGGAGACACTTGGTAGCGAGTTGCAAAATTTACCTCGGCACCTACGTTGCTGCACTGATAAGCAATTTGTGTGATAGATTACGTAATAGAAAATCAGAGCTTAACTGAAGCTTTTCATTCTTATCCACTATCCAACAACTTTCTCTCCCGAGCTAAAGTTAAGCTTGCATAAACTTTCTACGGTAACTTGCTAGACGAGTGTTACGAGGAAACGAATCATACAAGAGGAAAGGGCAAGAATAGCCTTGATAATGGGTATTCCGTTGATAATCACCCCTCGGATGGTGCGCTCTGAGCCTATGCACAATCAACCCCGGACTTGCACATGTCTCGACATCCGGGAATCGAAGGTAATTCGGTAGGATATTTACCTACCTATCTATGACCCCTTTTTTCCTACCTATTGAGATACTTCATTGCGGATAAGTAACTATTATGGATGACAATATCCTCCCATGAACTTTAAAGCTCAGTCAATCATTTCTTCCCAGGTAAGCTATCGGTCTTCTCCTGCTTCCTTCGCATCAGCTCCTCATCCTCGCGCTGGATCTCGGCGTCGATCTTTGCGCCCTTCGACGGTTCATTCCCGTGCATCGTCGCCTATTATCAAAACTATAAGTATCGGTAGGATTGATGCGCCTGTTGCTTTTGTAGATTACTTACACGATAGGTGGGGTCGTGCTTGTATTTCTCAGCAACTTCGTCTTGGATCTGTTGACGTTAGAATGAAATTCACTATAAGCCCGTGCTTATTTCCTCGGACGTACGTTCTCCTCAAGCATTTTGTTCATAGCTTTGTTTTGGTCCTCTGGGTTATTCTTAGCAATATATCAAAAGCGAAGATGAGACTTTGAACTCACTGGGTCTATAACCCTCGGCGCTCATCGTATGGTGCTTCTCCTCGTTTGCCACATTGGACCGCGGGTAGTTTACCTGATCTCCCTGCTCATAGATACGAGCAGAACCGTGGGTGTTGGACATGTTGGTGCTTGGGTGATACTGATCAATCAAAGCGGTATTACGGCAGACTAGGGAATAAGGTACGATCAATCTGATGTGAGATTTATATGTGCTGTGCAGTGTGCTAAGGAAGTCGATGAGGTTAAAATGCTAAACGAGTCCCTGCCCAGGTGAGCTCCGTTGCTATCTATATATGTACTTCGTAGTACACGATTGTCGGGCGTCATCATCGTAACGTCACAGGAGCTGTTTCCCCGAACAGCCTCTTGCATCGATTGATATGAAAGGTTGAGGTACCACAACGTTCACTCTTTGACGTTGATATGCTTAGACTTAATATGTTGTTTTCTAGAATGTTGCAAGAGAATGATGTCATGCATCGACACTATGATCAATGCTACCGTGGAGCTTTCCTAGTACATACTATGCGGGGGTCGACTAGGTTCTTCCCAGCTACAAAAATGCGCCGTCGCAAAGCTGCTCACAATTTATACACATCTTCTTCGCTAGGAGATACGGTACCTGTCAAGCTGCAATTGAGGCCAAGGGAAGCTCAAAGGTCACGTAGAAGGTCACGTAAAATGGCACTCCTTCAATATCTGTCGGCTATAGCTACAGTCGCCCCCCTTTTTCTTATCCAACCCCTGTTAACCCCTCAGGTCGCCGCACAAGCTCAATGGTCGCGAGTACCCGAAATACCAGCCTTTGGCTTAGGGACCTGGCGTTCAGATGGAGAGCAGGTAAATATATTCATGCCCTAATAAAGTGAACATGGACAAACTTACAGGTTCTTGTAGGCTGCACATGCCGTCAAATACGCCCTCGATTTAGGGTATCTTCACATTGATGCAGCACACATATATCGTATGAATACCCTTCCTCAAGCATTGCTAGAAGATGAACGAGTTTAGAAACTGATGCGACATGTAGGAAATGAGGATCAGACTGGAAAAGGAATCCATGAAGCCAATGTTGACAGGCGAGACATTTGGGTGACGAGCAAGCTGTGGAATACCGATCACCGTCCCGAAAACGTTGAACCGGCTATCAGACAGTCACTTTCGGATCTTGGGCTAGATTACCTAGATCTCTATCTCATGCATTGGCCGGTTGCCTTTGTCCCTGGTGGAGATAGTGAACTTGACAGAGACACGACGATAGTCGATACCTGGCGGGCCATGGAGGATCTGGTACGGGCCAACCTCACACGGTTCATCGGTGTCTCCAACTTTTCCAGGAGAAATGTTAACCAGATCCTGGAAATCTGCGACATCTGCCCGTATGCACACGAGTTCGAGACCCATCCCTACCTCCAGCAACAAGAGTTCGTCAACTTCCACCACGAGGCTGGTATAAAGGTCATCGCCTATTCGCCGCTCGGGAACACCAATCCGACGTATAACGGCCACCACGAGGACCTCGGGCCCCTTCTAGAAGACCCTTTCTGGAAAGCCTTGGCCAAAACCAAGGGCGCTACAGTGGCGCAACTTGTGCTTGCTTGGGGAATGCAACGGGGCACCATCGTCATTCCCAAAAGCGTGCACGACAAGTACATCTACCAAAATATCTTCTCTCGGGAAATCAACTTCAATGTCCTTGAAATGTACAACATCAGCCAGGAGGATAAAAGGTCTAGGATGAATGACCCTAGCAAGAGCTGGGGCGTCGAGCTTTTTGCGGATTTGGATGATCATACGAACCCGAATGATGATAAGGGCGGGGAATTGTAGGTATAAATAGGTAACAGGTGAGCTAACTGAGAGCCTCGGGTAGGGAATCGTACAGCTTCTCCTAGTACGCGCGCAAGCTATATGCTAAAAAATTGTCGAAGCAGTATGATACGAATTTATGCATAATAGCTCTAATCAAAATGACCTGCCTATCGAAATGTTCATAAATTTCAAATTGCAAATGACGATGTGTTATTCTTCCCGTATTCCCCCCTTTGCCCCCTTTTTCGTCCGCCCAACCCGTCGGCTACACACTATCATCCCTTCTTATATGTTAGATTAACACATTCTTCATTATCCCCGTTTGAGGTTCAAGAGACCTGTCTTTACAGACAATAAAGGTTGTATTAATTTTGTATTAACGGTCGCTCATTATAGAACCAGCCCACCAAGCGCCAGCAACATCCACATATACCCCTCGCCCAACCGTGTCCTGCCCGCCGCGCTCGCGGGAACATCATTAGTTCCGCCGGATGTTGATGCGGACGCCTTAGTATTATTAGATGCCCCCAGCTTGCTCTGCACGAACTGCAGCGCAGCCTGTCCATATTCACGCCCATAGCCCTGGTGCGTCGCCGTGCTATTCCCCTTCGCGCAAAACGGGTCCGCCGCGTCGCAGTACTCCTGTATGATATTTTCAAAAGCCGGGCATTGGAACCCGGCCGGTCGGGCCGCAAACTGTTTCCACTTTAGTCAGCTCGAATGCTCCGAGACTACGGTAGGTAGGTAGGGGGTTTTTGTCGGGACTCACTCCTCCTGCCGTTGCGTTCCCGACGTTGTAAGGTAGCCCATTGACGTGGCGAGGGTCTCCCATGAGTATAATCGCAGCGACCATCTCGCTGACCCCTGTGGAGACGAGGGCCATGCTCGTGTTTAAGCTGGTCCCGTCTGGGCCGCCGCAGAACGCGTCGTCTACGATTTGCGCGCCCTGTCGAATCGTCAGAACCTAACCTCTAGACACAATACTCTACGGAAGATAAGCTCACCTGCGAGTACCCAACCACGACGATCTTCGAGTCCGGGCACATCTGATTGAAAGTGTTCGTCTGGTTTGCTACCGCCAGTATGCCGCTCGACACACTCGAGGCATACTCGTTTCCGCCGGCGGCGGGGTAGACGATAGATTCCGATGTAGCGCCATCGTTTGCGTTCATAACGAGGTCCACGACCGTCGAGGCGGACCCGAAGCCGGGAGGGGCGGTCGTCTCGCGAGCGCCGAAGATGTGGATATTAGGGCAGTTGGCCCGACGTGCCTTGGCTGCGTCGGCCACCGAAGCCGTCGCAATCGTGCTTATTATTATGTCGTTTAACCTCATTTTTGCTATATTAAGAGTTGTCTAGAACCTCTCTGGACATTGAGAGCGGTTCTTGCAACCTCTTAATCTATCATATCATCGCTCGTACTTTGCCGGAGACGGGACTTGTTACAGCATTCGTGCATAGTGTTTCCAAAGAGGATCAGTATAGAGGCTACGATGATCATCCGAGCCCAATCTAGAGCGGATCATCTCATAACTGAATTATGGACCTTCTTGTCATTGAATATTGTTTTGAAACATCATGAACCCAATAAGGACGAGCTGCATTTCACGAACTAATGACGGTAGGGAACAAACACTCAACAATTGACCCGGGGACTCGTACCACTCCCATTACTTGAATTGCTTATTCTACCTATTTAATGAAGTGTTATTTACAGGGCTTGGTATCTATAAGTAAAAAATAATGATTGGAGCAAGTGAAGATTGAGACGACACCCCGAACCGGGACTGTGGGCTTGAAACAGCGAATGTCGCGGGCGCATTGCTCGATATGGGATGATTAATCTAGACTTACTGGCGCATATTATGGGTTTATTGGAAAGCTGTCATAAAACTTTAACCCAACATCAAGCTTTATAATCACATATTTCATGTAGTGATGTCTCTGATCAGGGGTAACATGCAGTTGGATACTAGTACTTACCTAAGCATCATGAGAAGACTGTTAACTGGAATATATGCAAACTGTGGGTTAATATAAAGAGTAGATGTAATTTAATCTAGTATTGTATGTAGCCCTCGAGGAGTTTTCACCCGAGTTAGCAGTGATCGTAGAAGTTGTGCTGATAAGAGCATACATAGCTACTCATGTATGCCAAGACTCCACGATATCGGCGTCGATGAGAGGGGAAGTAGTAGTTGGATTTAGATATTGTCATAGTCAATTGATTTTGCCTCTTTACCCTCCAAAATCGCCATAAACTGACACATAATTACCTGTTTTTATCATAGCGATCCACGGTAGTTCATTGTATCATGCACATCAAGATCCCCTGGACTATCGGGCTTCTGGTTCAGGTAGCATGTTCCCACGGCAGGATAAAGCCGAACTACACCTCACCATCTGGAGTACAGATTTTCAATCCGTCTAACTTTTTCAACGCCACGGGACCGTGGAGTTTGATGTCTATCGCGGGAGACACTTTGTACATTTCCGGTGGGTAGAGAGTTTCTGGCATCTACCTGCTTGTTACTAACCTCTCAATTCCTAAGGTATGCGCGGCATCTATCCCCCGAACAGCACGCTCGCGCCGGTGGGCCTTGCTCGTGTGAGGCAAGCTTACCAGAACATGGCGACGCTCGCCGAGATGGTTGGATCGGACGTCAATTCCTGCGTGCGGCTGGTCGTCTACGTGACTGATATGTTCCGGTACCGGCCGATGTGTAACCAAGCGCAGGTTGAAATATGGGGGGACGACCCCAGCAGATATCCGCCTCGGACGATTATCGAGGTGGGCAGACTGAATGACGATGACATTGTCGAGGTGGAGGGTACGTTTTATGTAGGCGGATCAACTGCCATCAAAACGTAACTGAGCGGGCCAATATTGTGTTAATATTTCCTAGTCCTAGGCGGTAAGCAGCGCTCTAGAACATAGCGTAGATTTTCATGCCTCCTGAGTAAACAAGTGGAGTTATTTTCCTTGTCATACATACTGGTAGATATCATAATAAGGCTTCTCATATATAGCGTAAATCGTTAAGACTTTCTTAAACCAAGGCCGAAGAAATCAAGAAATCAATCCGTAAGCCCATCCATTTCATGTTGGTCGCACGGCTGGAGGCATCTGCTGCCCACTCAATGCCTTCTCAGCACCCTGATACGTATATATCGTCCTCGCAAACTGCTCAGGTGTGATGAGCTCTTTGGTCTTCTCTTCCTCTGTCTGTATATTGCCCAGCTCATGCGAACGCCTCGTGACGAAGGCCACACGGTCTTTCCGAAGCGCCATGAACCTCTGTAACACCTCTGGGATAGCATCGGGCGATTCAACATCTTTCAAAAGATACCCTAGCGCTTCAGCGTCTTCGATTGTGACGTTGCATCCTTGCCCAGCGTGGGGCGTTACCGCATGAGCCGCATCTCCTATCAACAATGCCTTGCCAGAAAACCAGGTGCTTAGGGGCGCCACATCGCGAATCCTCCACGCGTCGACTTGGCTATGTCGGAAGAGATTGACGAATCCTTCTGCGAACTCAGGGGCAAAGTCCTCAACTACCCGCGATACGGGGACGTCCCTGATGATGGCTGTCTTGGCAGAGTCAAATATTTCGGAAAACTCATTCTCGGAGGTGTATCCTACAACTTGCAAGCCACGGGGTGATGTGTGATAAGTCAGAATGCGCTTGTTTACGCGGGGCCCCGAATTTGCGTGTGCGCTGCAGAGCCCGGCTTGGGTCGTGGGGTCGGCCAAGTAAGCAAACCCAGGATCCGACTTCAGATCTTCGACGGACAATTGCGCCATGAAAGTAAGGGTATTGTAAGTCCTGATAGATGCCGTGATATCCTCTCCAAGGACGGCGCTGCGGACGACCGAGTGGATACCGTCTGCTCCGATAATTAAGTCGCCTTCAAAATCTCGGCCGTCTTCGGTCCAGACCTTACCAGCAGCAGGGTCGACTCGCGTTACCTTAGCATTTTGAATGATGTTCGCGGGTGCTCCGGAAAACTCGGGGCCAGTTGCGAATCGCAGCAGCTCTTTTTGTAGCAGGGCAC
This sequence comes from Annulohypoxylon truncatum, assembly GCF_022578515.1. Classification (NCBI taxonomy): domain Eukaryota; kingdom Fungi; phylum Ascomycota; class Sordariomycetes; order Xylariales; family Hypoxylaceae; genus Annulohypoxylon; species Annulohypoxylon truncatum. The sequence goes on from NW_025953805.1 coordinate 359,325, forward strand.
GTTTCACTAATACAGAGGGAGCTCCGCCAAATCTCGCCCTCGTATCGAAATGCATGGTCTTCAACTCTTCATTATTAGGGCCTCTCTGCCAGACATGTGTCATAACAACCGTATCGAGATTTTCTGTCTTGATCCCTGCCCTTTCCAAGAGGTTGAATGAGTTCGAAACGACCGACAGTCCATAGTCATTTACTGTGAAGTCCAGTTCTCCCCGTTCAAGGACTGTGACATCGTGCTTAGCCCGGAGGAATCCTGCCGCTGAAAGACCCCCGATGCCGGCACCACAGATGATAATCTTCAGTGGCATTCTTATCGATGTTATCGATGTTATCGATGATGCTATATGTTAGACCGTTACTGCAATTTGATTGATAGATGAGTCCCAAGGTTGTATCGGTCACAGTGTCACTATACTCGTTTAGCTAGGAGATGGTAACATCAGCTTTTCGATGACTTCCAGGTTGTTTAGAGCCTCTTGTAGATCAACTAATATCATTGACAAATCTATGACGGTGTTAGGTGCTAATGATACTGCGCTCCTATGTGAATCTGGGTGGTACAGGAATATATTGTCAGAGGTAGTAGTTATAGTTCGGTTGATGAAGAGAATTGGGAGTCAACCAGTGTGGACTGATCGGAGTTATGGTAAGCAAGTACGAATAGCCCCGCAACAATTAGACTATTTTAGTTAATGCAATATCTGAGTGACCCATATGCATTTATGCATATAAAATGCGGGGTTACTTACGCGCCTAACTGCATTTAATAGCATCAAATTTCTAATCCTAATTACTACTTTTACATCTCAAGTCAGGATATCACTCTTCTGTTCTCCTACATTCTCTTCACAGCATTTTCTCATGACATTTCAAGCCCCACTATGGAAGATTCTGAAGCCAAGTTAGTTGCATGCGAAAATGTGCTGAAGCGCACGGAGTCCCTACAATCGGAAGTTCAGCGCTTCGCGGCGCATCTCGAAGATGTGTACAGCGATTACTTTCAACATATGCCAACATACGTCCATACCTCTTTTTCCAGCGAGGTCCGCACTGAGGTAGAGAGCCTAGAAAGAACTTTCCGAGAGCTCCAGATGGGAGACCCGCAGACGTTGAATCGCGCGCAGTCTAGTAACCTCGCCTTTCTAGAACCTGTGTGGGAAACAGCCAAGAGATCTCGGGACATCGTGAGGGTGCGATGCGCCGTCCCCACTGGTCCGTTTAAGAAGCAAGTTTTGGCACCGGGAACACGTATCGTTCGGACACAAGGCCAATCGCAGACATCCCGGACAGGAAGCTTCATCGTTGATGTGATAGCAGACAGCGGCCACTCATGGTACAAGGTTTCATCCATGACTAACAAGAGAGTGTTATTTGACTTGGCAAAAGAAGCAGTATACTGTGGGGATAGTGACGACGATGAAGACACCGAGACAGTTACTCAAGACTATGCGGATATCCCTCTCGTAAAACTAGCTAGGAACCTGGCTGACACTGCCAAAGGACACCGCATTCAGACTAAAAGCCCGAGCACTTTTCTTATCCTTCCACGCATCGAAGAAGGTGTATTAGCTCAAGTCGATAAAATCCTTGACATTTGTCGTCGGCTAGGTGTCAATGTACTCTGTGGAGAGGCGTTGCCGCCGGCGCCCCCTCTGACGGATGATCTACTTCACGCAATGGCACCAAGCCCGAAAGCGAACTTCACAGAAGTTCTCAACATTGACACCTCCCTCTTAGTTGCTCTCGCCTCTGACTTTTCTCATACCAACGTTACTAAGCAACCCTGGTTTAGCCATTCTCACAACGATCATACTAACTTAGAAAGTGAGCAGTCGATGCTATCCTTGGTATATCCTATGATAGGTAATCACAAGCTTGTCTGTACTAAGGAAGCAGCTGATACATTCTTCCATATCGTCGACACATTAGCGACCGAGTCAGAAAAAGCTCGTGCTTATTTGATACTGAGTTCTGACTCTGGAAAATCGCAGGAGCAGCGAGTTCAAGAATTACAGACATTGTCAATCCACAAAGTCCCCTCCTGCTTACAATTACCAATCAGTATCATCGATGTGAACGAGGATAATTGCCGGCACCGTTTGACAGGTCCAATCAAGAAGACACTGGAAACTGTACTAAATCCTGGAAGATCAGTGTTTTCTTATGGCTGGGCAAGCGGACTTACTACGCTGACATGTAACTCTGTCATTGTCAAGCAGCTTGAGAAAGACCTCGAGAAACTTCCAACTCTAGAAGATTTACCTTGGCCATCGATATGGGCGTTTCCTACATCAAGACCCTTCGTTGGCAAGCCCAGGAATTCTCGAACACAAGTGCGGAAACATATCGGCGACTGCAGCGTGACTTGTACCTGCGGTGTGGATGAATTCTACGGCAACCGAAGTAACGTTAAGATCATATGATACTTGAGAACGGCACCAGAGACGTTGGTATAGACGTCGTCTGTTGTCTTGGAATACGGATCTTGACGTACGAAGGGACACGAGAAGGCTCGGTAGCTACTCTTCATAGTAGTGTTGAGGTATTTCGGTCAGGCTTTGTCTCGGTTACTCGGGATTTACTATTCGGCAGCTACTTAACGTGACATGAGCTACGACCTCGAGGACCTCTTAACTGCAAGGGTGTGTTTTTCCGCACCGAGTCTCTCATCAGGTAAATACTCACCTAACCTTGCACTTACCTAGTCGATCTGAAGCTGGTGTTCGTATGTAAGAAGTTGGCTTATCATCGCCCCTCTTCTATAGCGCTTTACTTAACTCAATTGAACAAGAATTTGACCGAAATAATATTCTTAGTAATGATAAATGGTGCTATGACATATGTTTTGGTCGACCGGCAATGAACTCGGCGTGCGGCGATCCCTGGAACCTGACGATCGGGGAAGAATTTAATCTGGGGAATCTCCCCGGTAATATCTCACCCGAACCAACCAGCGCACTTATGCACCTACTGCAGATCCCAATGTGCCTCCACGATGGACATCTGTAATTTTTCCGGGCACAATTGGAGCTCGTGTGGGTTCGACTTGGAGATATTCGGGCTATCCTGCAGCCACGACGCATCATCGATGCGGGGAATATGAGGAGGAAAGTTGCTACGCTGCTCCACCGACTGGGGAAGCTTGGGAGCTATAAATGGCAAGGCAGCGATCTTCGGTAGCTTGGAGCACGAGGAGCTGAAGGCCATCTTGTAATCCTACGAGCTTCGACATGGCACTCATCCTAGGGTCAGCCATATGGCTGATGAGCTCGGGCGTCTCAGCTGTCGGCCACATCTTTCCAAACTGCGCCAGCGGTCCCCTAGCCGACAATGGTGTCTGTAATACGGCCCTTTCTGTTGGGCAGAGAGCTCAAGCTCTCGTCGCGGCTCTTGAGACGGATGAGAAATTCGGGCTCTTATCAAGCACGTCGCCGGGTGTCGAAAGGCTCGGGTTGCCTAGCTATGAGTGGTGGCGTATGTATCCCTCCTCTTCACCGCATTTCATAATACCTAAGCAGAACAAGGCGCTGAGACCCTTTATAGAAGAAGCTCTGCATGGCGTCGCATCCTCGCCCGGAGTGGCGTTCAGCGACTCCGGTGACTTTTCCTATGCCACATCCTTCCCACAACCGATCTTGATGGGTGCTGCATTCGATGACGATCTCATCGAGGCCGTGGCGACCGTTATTAGCACCGAAGCCCGCGCATTCAACAATTTCAATCGGTCAGGATTGGACTATTGGGTATGCTTATGCAATAAAATTTTCTCTTCCTATGTTCCTGCCTCTGATGTGCAGAGAAGACCGACGAACTTGTCTAGGAGGCCCCGCGAAAGAGCTCAATTATACCAATTGAAGATGAATATTCCTAAAGAGTCATGAATACTAACTCCTGATCATGTAGACCCCAAATATTAACCCCTACCGTGACCCTAGATGGGGGCGTGGCCAGGAAACTCCCGGAGAAGATCCTTTCCATCTCAGCAGCTATGTAACAGCTCTAGTAAAAGGTCTTCAAGGCGGAGAGGACCCCGACGTCCTCAAAGTGATTGCCACCTGTAAGGTGAGGTCTAAGTCCATAATCTCATAGCTGTCTTCTTTAAGGGAGCATACTAACTAAGACCTTGCTACAGCACTTCGTCGCGTACGACATTGAGGACTGGCTAGGAAACGAGCGCTATGAATATGACGCGCAGGTCAATCCCCAGGAACTCGCCGAGTATTACATGCCAACATTCGAAGCTTGCGCGCGAGCAAACGTCGGATCCTTCATGTGCTCGTACAATGCCCTGAACGGGGTACCGACGTGCTCGAACTCGTACATACTACAAGACATTCTTAGGGATCACTGGAACTGGACGCGGGACTACCAATACGTCGTCTCCGATTGTGATGCTCTTCAAAACGTCTACATGCCTCATGATTACCGTGATACACGCGAGGGTGCTGCTGCTAGTTCCCTCCTAGCCGGGACGGACCTCAACTGCGGTACCTACTACCAAATCCATCTACCCACCGCTTACCAGCAAGGCATCATCAACGACGACGCGCTCGACAAAGCCGTCACGCGACTGTACGCGGGTCTCATCAAGCTAGGCTACTTCGACCCCGCCGACTCGAACCCGTACCGGTCCCTGACATTCTCCAATGTATCCACGCCGTACGCCGAGGACCTCGCCCGCAAGGCGGCAGAATCCGGCATCGTGTTAATCAAAAACGACGGCACGCTCCCGCTCCAGGTGTCCGAGGACGGCAACCTCACTGTGGCGTTCATCGGGGCCTGGGCCAACGCGACGACGGACATGCAGGGCAACTACATGGGCATCGCGCCGTACCTGCACTCGCCGTACTACGCGGCCACCCAAACGCCCGGAATCAACGCCGTGTACGGCGGCGACCCCGGCGACCCCGTGACGATCGGGTACCCGGCGGCACTCGCGGCGGCCGCCGCAGCCGACGTGATCGTGTTCGCGGACGGGCCGACGACCGCCAGCGAGTCCGAGAGCAACGACCGCACGCTGATCCGCTGGTCGGGCGAGAACATCGACATCATGACGGAGCTCGCGGGTCTCGGCAAGCCGTTCATCCTCTTGCAGATGGGCGACCAGCGCGACGACACCCTCTTCCTCAACGACTCCAACGTCTCCGCCATCCTGTGGGCCGGGTACCCGGGCCAAGCCGGCGGCGACGCCATCGTCAACGTGCTGACGGGCAAGGTCGCGCCCGCCGGCCGCCTGCCCGTCACCCAGTACCCGGCGCACTACGTGACGGACGTGCCGATGACGGACATGAGCCTGCGGCCCGACTCGCGGACGGGGAACCCCGGACGCACGTACATGTGGTACGAGACGCCGACGGTGCCGTTCGGGTTCGGCCTGCACTACACGAATTTCAGCGCCGCGATCGCGGCGCCTGGTAACGCGAGCGCGTGGCAGATCGCCGACCTGACGAAGGCGTGCTCGGGCGTCGCGCACCTCGACCAGTGTCCCTTCCAGAACGTCTCGGTCAGCGTGTCCAACACCGGGGCCACGACGTCGGATTTCGTGACTTTGGGCTTCGTCGCGGGAAACCACGGGCCCGCGCCTGTTCCGATTAAGCGGCTCGTCGCGTACCAGCGGCTCCACGACGTCGAGGCGGGCAAGAAGCAGACGGCGAACTTGGCGCTGACGCTGGGGAGCTTGGGACGTCGTGATGAGAAGGGGGATTTGGTGCTGTATCCTGGCGAGTACAGTCTGCTGGTCGATGTGCCGACGCAGGCGGTTTGGAACTTTACGCTGGAGGGAGAGGCGTTTGTTTTGGATGAGTGGCCGCAGGATACGGGGTCATAGGGGGGATGTTGGGAGGTGTTATGGGGCAAGTATGAGAAGGTGCCGGGTTAAGCGATTGCATATTGGAATAATTAGAAACTTTCTAGCTATGATAAATAATAGAAGATCGTCAATGAGAAGATATTTCGTACACAACTTTGCCAACATTTTTCTTGCCGCCCTGCACTACTGTGTTCGTATCCTCTTTTGTGGTCGATCGTCCTCGCCCTTTTCTCCCCCTTTCAACAACTTGTGTATCGTTGCGTTGTCCCTCGGCATGTATTGCAGAGGAGTGTTTCCATCTACGTCCACCGCGTTAACGTTAGCACCCTTTTCAATTAAGTACTTTACAACAGGTTCGTTGGCTACTCCTGCAGACCAGTGCAATGGCGTTCTACCATGACGATCTCTTGCGTCAATATCGATATTGCAATCAATCAAATATTTGACCAGGTCCTCGTTACCACCTGCTGCAGCTTTGTGTAAAAGACCGTTGCCCCGCTTATCTGTTGCCTTCGTATCAGCACCACGATCAATCAGTAGCCTAGCTAGATCGTAACACATTTTCCCTCCATACACGCATAAACTTTGCAGAGCGGTATCGTTGTAGCAGTCTTTTGCGTTGATGTCAACGCCATGATCCAGTAGCGAGTTGATTAGGCCCAATCTGTAGTGTTCCACAGCAATAAACAGAGGAGTCTTGCCTAAATAATCTCGAGTATTAACTTCGGCGTCATGGTCAACCAGCATCTTCACGAAGCTCTCACTTTTCTCACTTCCGGATAAAGAATTCAGAGGTGTTCGACCCTTCTTGTCTTTTGCGTTGGTATCAGCACCGTGATCGATTAGAAGACGAGCCATGCCCTCATGGTCTCTGTTTATAGCTATATGCAAAGCAGTTTGACCGTGTTTGTCTTTTGCGTTAATATCGACACCACGATCGTTATCGTGGCCTCCATCTACAGCAACCTCAAGGGTAGTAGTAGTGGCGGCTGCCCCGCCGTTTATTAAACGCTGGGCCGTGTGGAATAGTCCAAATTTTGCTGCGAAAAGGAGTCTGTCTTGTTCAATGTATCGCCCCCCTTTTTTACGAGACGATTGAATAAGATCATATAGTCTGCACGCATCTTCGCAAGAGAGGAAATCTATGACGAGGCCGGTGATTTCCGCAGAACTCGATTCAACCACAGTAGCATGGTCTGTCCAGTATAGACTAGCATGTAAAAGCAGTGGATAAGTTCGAACAAGTCGTTTATACTCTGGCCGAACCTTCGCTTGCTCACGCAATTGCAGTTGATGCACAATGCAAACTTTCGCAATCGAGGCCCTAGCATTGATCTCTAGGAATTCATCAGTTATGCCTTCCTTGGGTTGCTTTGGATTTAAGTATTCTTTGACGGAATTATGAGCAAGTTGTACCACCTCGACCTCGTCCTCGTCAGAGAAATCCTCGACATCCCAATCAACGGATTGTTCTTCGGAGAAGGTTGATAGTGGTATCGTAACCACCAAGCTAGAGCAGAGTGCCAATATTTCCTTGGGATCCGGCATTCTATCAGCTTCATTGAACTCATCTATATCTTCAATGTTCACTGCAACAGCATCGACGAGTTGATTGATTGTTAAGACCACATTAGAATAGGCCAATAATTGCAGAATTCTTATTGCTTTCGGAAGAAGTGGCTCAGGAATTCGTTGCAAGATTCGGTCATACGTTTCACTTAACGTATCTGGGAGGGATTTGAGAACTTTCCTGACCATCGGGCGATCAATACAGTATTCGAGTGCATCGAGCTGGCATGCAACCCAACGAAACCTAATATCATTAGAGCCTTATTGTGTTTAGATTGTCGCATAGAACTTACATCCCATCGGCCTTTTCCACTAAGGCCTTTTCAATCTCATTCCGCACCTGTGGCTGTGTTTTCCACCTCATGCCCAACTCGCCATCTGTCAGTCTTGCTCGGATATACTGACAAATATCGTTCCGTACCAAAGCCCGATCGATATTGAGCAGGATCTTGGGATGATCCCAGTCGGCAATGGCAGACTGTATATCAAGTTCTTCGCGGCTTGTGACAAGAAGATGGACGTTCGTGAGACTATTCTGTAGAGTTTTAATCCACGGAAGTACTTTTTCAATTTCACCCCGTTGTCTTACACGTTCGTCTAAAGCATCTATTACGATCCACAGTTCGTCGGCTTCCTCGATCATACGTTGAAGGGTTTGCTGCAGTGCGTCGGTGCTTGGTCTTTGTTCGTGATCATTATAGAAAGTGTATAGTGAATCTAGGTGATGCTGGACTTTCTTTTCCTTGCGGTACAGCTGAATTATCAGGCTTCGGAGCACATTCTCGAATGATTGCTTCTGTAATTCGCCGAAATCGAAATAAAAGTACAGTGTCCCTGAAGAGCAAGGATTTCTACTTCCTAAATCCTCAATAATGGTAGAGGATAGGACTGATTTGCCACACCCGGATATGCCATTGAGCCAAAGAAAGGAGTTTTTAATATTTCTCCATTCCGAGTATTCCTTGCTGTTGAGGAACCATAGTCCAGTGGCATTTTCACGACGGTCCTGTGCTCGCTTCAGGTTGGTTGAGGGGTCTGGCGCAGAGAACCAAGTCTTCAGCTTTTCGAAGTATTCATTAGTCGTTAGGGTCACGATATCAGAACGAATATCGATTAAATCCTTATTGACTGTAATGTCGTCAATTCATTAATGCCATAACTTTTAGTTATCTCTAATAAATTATGGAGTTGGAACTACTGACCCTCCTCAAGAGCTTTCTGGATGCTCTTCTCAGTTTGTAACTGGCTCGGAGAAATCTGCTCAATTACGTCTTTCGCATATGCAGCTGCTCTCATCGCTGCAAAGCCTTGCCACGATTTGTTTTTGTGGCTATCAGAGTAGTCACATATACCACGAATAACGAGGCAGGGGAAATGATTCATCAGGCCCGCAGCTTCCATCTCAAAACATAAAACATCCCATTTCGCCGCAAGTTTATCCCGAATCAAGGCGTCTTTCATCAACCCGTTCCCAGAGGCAATCAAGCCATGATGGATCTTAGGGCCTTTTTCATTTTCAGGTCTGTCGATTCTACAAACCATGTTTGATTCATCGTCTCCGCAATTCGCAGCACAGTTGTCGCCCCCTTTGTGCTTGAAGTTCGGTAGGTATAGTTTATCGGTATTGGTGCCTGGATGTTGATATTTCATTCGCAATTGGTTGTTCTTTTGTAGGATGTTTTCAATGCTCTTGTCAATGTTGTCGCCATATCTCTCGTATTTAGCATCCACTCCCGCAATTGCTATCAGCACCAGTTGCGGTGGTTGATTGAGGTGTCCTGTGACTTCGAAGCATTCGTCTTGAATCGTCTTTCCATAATCATACTGAAGCACGCCCCCGATTCTATTCTGAACGGTGCTGACTACAATGTCACCAAGACGAATATCGTGCCGGGAGCTCGGTACACCCCCTCCAACGCCAACCATCAAAATGACCCTTAGATTTTTGAATGTATGCGCCATGTCTTTGGCGACACCAAGGGCATTGGTGGTTCCATATTGACTTAGAGGCAATATGGCCACGACAACATTGTGAGGGCCTATCTGGCCCAATGCATAGCGATTTTGATCATGGATCGCCCTGTGCGCCGGTTGTGGGTGTGGGTCGCCGAGGAATTCCTCTGCTGCAACGAGCTCTTCTGTGAGCGCACAAATCCATCCAATGGTGTAGTTATCAGGGTTCGACATTTTCGAATATGGTTGGTAATGGGTAGTAGGAACGTATCTACTAGGTAAAGTGTAAGTTTAGGTACGGTACATGATAAGTATTATATACCCAAGTACTTGAGTAAGTAGGTAGGTACATATGTAATTAGTTGGCTGGATAGGTAGGTATAAACCTTGAATATTTTTCTACTTACTTAGTCTATCTAAGATAGATAACTTCAGAGTGATTGTACTTTTTTGATACTAGGTTACCAAGATATGTTATATCTACCTTGAACCGAATGCAACTGGATAGTAGGTAATTAGTGAAAAGGACTTAAAGCTAAGTGTTCAAGAAAAGGGGGAAGTAGTTATGAAAGCGCTCAAGGTAGGTCATATGCACTTTATATGGGTAGATACCTGAGCCATGTCTAACAGACCCCCCTTATTCCGTGGAAATGCACCCGCTGCCTGGTCGGAAATGCAAAACTAGGTAGATAAGTATGCTTCATGAATCGCCAATGAAGAGCAAGTTGCAATGTATGAAGCCCTGGATATACAACGAAGCGTGCAGTAACGCAGCCACTCTAGGCCATTGTGCAACACAACTATGAAAATCTATGTTGTAATAGATAATTTAATATAATCTCGGTCCCGTAGCTTCCTGTCACTGAATTTTCCGGAGCTCTTAGAGGTCGGGCTTGGTCAGATCAGAGCGTGGCGGGGGCTTAGCATAATGTTGTAGCGCATATATACCAATCATTCAACCACACACATACTTCGCCTTGCTATTTATATGCTTCTTATCAATAACAATAATTCTTGTTATCTCATAATATCTAGTACATGTACTATGTACTCGTGATTTACCCAGGAACCTAGGTTATGTTGTATCTAATTAGATTGGTAATTTGAAATCTCATGATGATTTGCCCAAGAGGGCTCATGTACGATTGTACTGTCAGGTGTCGGTTAGTTTATTGGAGGAATAGTAGCTAAAAGTCTTGTAGTCTTGTAGTATCGGAGCTCGGCGCTCTTAAACACCTGCTGGCGACAGACTTTAGAACGAGATTGGTAGAGGGCTCTTCTTTTACGTATCTCTACTGTGTTTCCGCAGATGAGAATGGTTTAGAGAAACAGCCGCATCTACATACCCAGACACACCATGTCATACACAGTCTGTGGGTACCGGATCTCTAGCACAATGAACGGTATGATCTATTAAGTAAAAGGAGAGCGTTGCTCCCACGGAATGTCGGCTGAGTTAGGTAATCAGAGGCTAATCCCCATGATATGGTTGTTTAATATATAGGTATCTAAGTAGGTAGTGTCAGTAATAGGTCCCTAAGTCAAGCGTAAAGTGAGTGCAGAGGAGCGGCGTAGCCGCTGCTAGTATATAGCAAGTATGAGATGAACTAATAACGCTACTTCTTCTAAGGTTGAAGGGGGCTTCGCCCCCTTCTTATACCTGGCTAGCTCGCGTTTGCCTAGCAGGAGGTCCGCAGGACCTCCTTCTAGGCCTACTCCACTTATGCCCCTGACAGGTAGGCACTTGGGTAGGTATGCATATCTATCTAGATAACCTCACATAAACTAAGCACCATGAATATTGATAAGTATGGTTTACATTCATGCCCAAAACGCATGATAATGATAATGATAATATAAGATTTGACAACAGCTACGTAGCATACGGTATCAACCATGCAATTTTATGATATCTTCAAGACGAACCTCCACTCCTCAGACTCTCGTCAAAGCCTCGTCGGACTTCCAGAACGGTCTCAATATGATCAAGCCTTAGAGGTGCACCATCAAACCGAGCCAATGTCCTTGCTGTATTCATAGCGTTTGCGATTTCTCTTCCGTTAAGCTTGACTGTAACTAAAAAGTCGATTGTTTTATCCACATCTATCTCTAAAGCATCCGCTGGCACATTTTTGAGACAGTGAAGCCAGATGCGTCGGCGCACCTCGATCTCCGGTGGCACGTAGCTAAGAGATAGATGGATTCTTGATTTCATGGCGATGTCGAATGAATTCACGCGGTTAGTCGTCAGGAATACTATGCCACCAAAGTACTCAAGTTCCTTGAGAAATACTATGTCTAAATTAGAATGTTTCAAGTAAGTTTTTAAGATTGATTTGTGGGAGACTTGCCTGCAACTAAGGAATTTCGTTCTGTGCTTCCAACATCCTTCCGAGCCTCTAGAAACACATCGGCCTCGTCGAGAAGGACAACCGCTTGCCAGATCGTGGCATATTGAAGAACCTTTTTGAGCTCCTTCTCAAATGATGCCGATCCAGAAATGAAACTGTATGAGTTTGTTGAGTGAAAAAAAGCTTCATTATAGGGGAAAAAAAAACTTACCTCCCACCCTTACTCAGCTCACCAACCGAAGTAGACACAAGAGCCTTCCTAGTTCCCTCCGCGGCCGTCTCAGCAGTTAGTGTCTTCCCAGAGCCGGGTGTTCCATGGAGCAGAACGACAAGCCCTTTTCCTTTCTGTTGCATAGAATCACGAGGCTTTCTTGAGTACGCATGAGACGAGATTAGAGCTCGAAGTAGATGTTTCTCCTTATCCGGGAGCACCAAGGAATCCCACGCGCTTGAGCTCCATTCCACGTCGCTGATGCAGTCAACAAAGAATCGACACCATTGTTTACGACCGAGTGAATATCCAAGAGTATATGGTGGGCAGTGTATGGCCTCGGGGTCCATCCTCTTAACACGAGCCTTACCTAATGGCTGCTCCTCGCCGAAGGTCTTTCGATCTAGGACTACCCGGCCATTTTCAGTGTAGGGGAGCCATACTCCGCGAAATTTGGTTTGTGACGGGTCATAGAAATCAAAGGGCGGCTCTTTAAGCCATTCGGCGGCACCATCTGCATTTCCATTAATTCCCTACACAAAAATTTTAAAGCCTTTAAATTCTATAGTCATTTCAATTCCATGAAAGATTTATGTATGGAATGACTGACTAGCCTCTGTTGGCATGCTTCATGTCCCTATGCAGACAGCATGGAGAATTCAGGGTTTCTGTTTGGAAAGGGGTAGTCTTGTACATACCGTAAGCTACCGTGGAATTGTCCATCAATGCCAGGAATTTTTCTCCGCGGAGTTTAATGCGGCGCTCAAGGCTTTCGCCTTCGTTAACAAATTTACGCGGGTAAATTTCTAGATCAGTAATCGGGACCGGATTTCCGGCGGGAAACTTAATCCTCTGGTTCAAGCTGACGACATGTGTAGCCTGGCCCACAAACATGCCATTATCGTCTGTGTAGGTACAGTGAACTTCGAGGTAAGGACCGATGTCCATGTTCTCCTCATACGCTGTCTTCCGGCAAACCAAAAGCCAAGAATGGCCGTTCATCTCCGTATACATAAGGTCTCCAGGACGAAAGATAATCCAGGCATTATCATAGCTGATCTGCTGCTTTTGAACCATATTGCGAGCAAGCTCAAGATCAGGTCCAATTTCATGATCCATGAATTTTAGCAGAAGGTCAAGATGCTCCTGTACAATGGCGTCTGTCTGCCATTTTCGATAGTTATGCAATTCATCCCAATAATGAACTAGCATTTCGAACGGGCTGTGCAGCTCGAAAGCAGAGGTAAAATCGGACGGCACAGCAAGATATGATTTGACTACTTCGCGGAAGGCTTTCAGGATATGTGGAGAATTCACTTGTAATGTAGTCCTGTCTGGCTTATTCTCCTGGAACTTCCTCCTGATAACCAAAGCATAGCCACTATCTTCGTCACGAGAGGCGTCTTTATTAAAGGGATCCGGGGTAGGCTCGGTAGAGCTTAGACCATGTTTTATAGTCTCATGATAGGCCTTGAACTCGCATTTCTCTCCCAGAGGCATTTTCAAGTAGGTGTCGTTTGTTTTGGTATCTGTCTTTTGGTTCAAAGACATCTCGATTTTGGTCTTCATAAAACGATCATGGTAAAATGATGGACAATGAAACTTCATGAAACTAAAACTGTTAAGTAGACATCTAATACTGCAATAATACAAAAAGCAAACTCATCTATGATTTAGATGATCATGATGTTCCTGACGTGTACCAAACGTGTTAATATGTACCTTGTTACGTAGGCGCGCTTCGAGAGAAAATTCATGGCTAAAGAGTATCAGGTAGGTATGCAGGCTACCCGGTCATGCTACCTAAAAGTCCAGCCTGCCTTATGGATTAACCTATGAGTACTTAATCTGCCCCCAACGATACCCAGCCTACCGAGGTCCGTATCACTCTTAGGTGCACTTGCAGCTAGTGTAGTTCAAGTGTAAGTAATGATTCGCTGCCTGATAGCCTAACCAAGTAATAACAGCTCATTATTTACATTTTTACTCGTTTCATTACCGAGCCCTTCGTGTACGGCGTTATTAATTAGTGATACTACATCTTCTCTCTGAGTTGTCATTCAAGTCATGGGATTAGAAAGGGCTTATTCCTATGTAACATACCTAGTGAAATATGCCTAACAGTATTTTGGGTGTATAGGTATAAGGTAGGTATGTAAGACAATACACGTGCATATGACAAGGCTCTTGAGGTTGTTAATAAGGGATGCAGCTGAACATCCATGGATAGGACACCATGACATCATATACCTCCTAAGTGAGTGGCTACTGTACTCTACCTATGCATCCAGATAACCGGGATATTGCCTTAGTGATTTCTAACAAAAATTCGCTTATTCTAATATAAGAGACGGAGCAGACGATTGTCTCTAAAGGACTTCTTATTGCCATAACATTTACTTGTGGATCTAATTCCTAGACTACGCCAGCGCGCAAGTATGTGTGATATTTTCGATTAGCTATCTCAATACGATCCTATTTTTTACAAATGTGAGATTAGAAGGCTGCCCAATGGGTTAACTAGGACTAGTAGGGATCCCCATCGAATCAATTTATCCCGTCAGTTTAATACCGCAGACACCTCCTTTACATCATAGCATGGCCGTCAATTCCGAGGACCTTGCCATTGATCCATTCACCATCTTGAGATGCCAAGAAGCAAACGACACGGGCGATATCGATGGGGAGGCCGACACGGCCAAGAGGTGACCACGTCGAAGCGTACTGTGAAATTTATTAGCCATCTAATAATCGCCAACCAAAGGTAAGGTGGCCAGGGAATAAGAATAAGGTAACTCGCCTCGTCAACTTCTTCGTCTTGCAGCTTGTCGCCGTTGGGGATGTACTCCCGGCACACGGCGTGGTACATGTCGGTCTTGATGCCGCCGGGCGCGACGGCGTTGACGGTGATCTTCTTGTCGCCGAAGTCGATGGCCATGCAGCGGACGAAGGTCTCGATGGTGCCCTTGCTGCCGGAGTAGACGGCGTGCTTGGGCACGCCCTTGGCCTGGCCCGTGATGCTGCCCATGAGGATGAGGCGGCCGCCGACCTCGAGGTGCTTGTAGGCCTCGCGGGCGACGAAGAACTGGCCGCGCGTGTTGACGCCGAAGACGCGGTCGAACTCCTCGGGCGTGACGTCCTTGACGTGGCCGAAGGAGACGACGCCGCTGTTGGAGCAGACGATGTTGAGCTTGCCCCACACCTTGACGGCCTGGTCGAACAGCTGCACGATCTGGTCCACGTCCGACACGTTGGCCTTGATGGCCCGCGCGTCCGACCCGCTCTTCTTGATCTGCTGCACCACCTCCTCGGCCGACTCGGAGCTGTTGGCGTAGTTCACGATGACCTTGGCGCCGCGGCGCCCGAGCTCGAGCGCCATCTCGCGACCGATACCACGGCCTGCATTAGCGCGTTAGCTTGGTCCTATTCACCGCATTGCCCATTTGAAGTTAAACACGTCGCTGGATTCGAGAAATTGCTTTTCTATTAGATCCGGACTTTGCCTGGGGGTGCCCGCACCCGAACGCCACGTCTGTGGTATCGGAATGCAGATAACCGCCGGCTTTCTTTTAGGGCTACCTCATGGCCCCGATGTATTGGTCGGCTTTCTGAGCGCCACTCCACGAAAGAAAAAAAAATCAAACGAAAAAGCAAAAACTCCGCGTGGGGAAATCATTAGATACGTACCAGCACCGGTGACGAGAGCTACCTTGCCCTCAAGAGAAGCAGATGCCAAACCCAGAGGACCCGGGATGGCATCGTACTTGCTACCTGTCTTCGTGGCACTAGGCATCTTGGATAGAAGGAGAGCTATTCGAATGTGAAGCAATAGGGAGGATAAACTTTATCAGATGATCTTAGTGGCGGAGAGGCTGCTGATGAAGTCTGATGAGGTGGTAGTTGTTGTGTGGTGATGAGTCTAAAGAATAATCCAAGACGAATTCCAGGAGAGAGGCGCTTTTCTATATAAGGACATATTCGTTGCGGCTGTCCCAAGCCTGCGCACAACGCTATTCGAGGGACGACCTACGGACCTTGTTGGAGACATACCGAAAGGTGCCGGACATCGTGCTACCGAAAAGGGGAATATGTTGATAGCCCATTTTAAGTTCTTTCTAATACACCGGTACCCTTTTGCCCAGGAGGTCCGGGACACTGCAGAGATGTAAGTCGTCGTTTTAGCTACTTCACGAGCGTCGCTTCAATTCGGCCTTTAGCACCACGTAAGCTAAAGACACAACGGAATCAAACCTGCAAAATCACAATAGCGTCTCCGCACTCGCAGACGGTAATTTAGTGTTGTTGACACAAGATTGGAGTGATCATAAGTTGATACGCAGCATAGACGGGATTGTCGGATACAGCTCAACTGCATTGTATTCATGCTTAATATTGCCGGAATCCAATACTGAACCTCGGGTATCCACACATTGTGGTTACATTACGTTGCGCAAATGATGGTTAGAGCACGACGATCTAATTGTACGATTCAACGCACAATTCTACCAACATTGAGAGTGAAATGCCGGAGGCGTTGTCCGGACTAGACTGTGGCGGACAGTGCGCATGCCTTCCTGTGACACATATCTGTCTGAGTTGGATTCCTGTGTGGCTCTGCTAGTTGGCGCCAGGGGTAATATTCCAGCGCTACAGTCTTACACTTAAAGTCCGCTGGAAGAGTTCGTTTTAAAAAAGTAAGAGGACAGAAGATGACAGTTGTAAGCGAGGGCTGATGCTACTAAGACAGCCACACCGTTCTAAATCGAGGTTTGAGGGAATGCTGTGAAACAGTGTATACTTCTTTTGGTGCGAATTCAGATTCGGCATTGGCCGCAGCGTGCATCTAGCTTTGATAGGCCTAGAACACCCACTGACGATGGCTTTCAGCTGGTCCTAAAGACAAGTAACTCCAACTCCGCATCCGCAGAGTTAGGTGAACATATATAATAAATGATAGGTAGTGAGACATTTGTATTTTAGGGATCCGCTGCCGATAGCCTAGGCAGCAGTCTTGACTCAGGCGAGGATGGGTGGATGAAGGATTGTATATAATCCTACAATCCTTCACTATACGAGAAGATATATTATATAAGCGTAGTAGCTGTAGATACGCTCTGGCAAGACGGTTGGGCCAATTGACATTTAGAAAGAGTATTTGGCATTTTGAATTGATTAACGATATTGAAAAAGATTCTAGGAACACCTAAACACCGGAAGTACTTATTAATTTGCATTTATATATATTTCATATCAACTATTTCTCTTAAAGTGCGCTATCCCTGGAGACACTATTCATCGATCTTACCCGAAGCTTATAACTTAACAATCCCGGATCCACCTACGGAATCACGGCCGATCCGGACACGGAAGACGTCTTACAACCCTACGAACCGACCGGGGGACGACAATCATTCCCATCCTAAAGCCGATAGACGAATAAATCGCAAATATGTGATTGAAGCGTAGTTATAACAGACAAAAAGAAACTTCAAGGTTACAAGCTTAATTCCGATGGCTTGTATTGTAAACTTGCTACCCTGGCTACCTGGTATTCAGGTCAGGGGAATCGCTAAATTGTATATGAGAAATAAGCCTATCAAGTTGCCACGAAATTTATTTGCCATTATGGGACGAAAGTTCAACGTAGGCGAAAAGGTTGAATTCTAATGATATTAAAGTTAAGCATTTCTAGCTATTCGTTGTCCAGGAAACATAACTATTTCCAAAGCAGTTGAGGATATAAATACCGAGATCAAAAAGGATGCATTCGTTAATATTCGACCAAGTCTCTAAACAGTTCACATACGTTGATGCTTACCTACATATCATATCGGGAAGTCTAGCCAACGATCACCAGCCCGGAAGGCGTTAGTAACAAATGGACTCTTCTTCCATAATCTTGTTTATAATGTTCCACCAATATATACCAGTACTAACGGATGGACTGGTGATGCGTGGGGCATTAATTCGCGTCAGCGACGTTCTTCTGGAAATGTTGACTATAGTACACCAGAACCATAGGGCATTTTGGGAGCTTATAGGATGGATGTATTTATGTTGGGTTTTCATATTCCTTTCATCCGGGATATGGTTGCGGTTTCTCCATTCACTTTACCAATACGGGCTTTAAGGCCGAATGAACTCAACGACTAGATGGCTACCAATTGGAGGAACGGTCAATTTTCATACTTTCATCGCAACTTCGTCCCAATACTCCTAGGAAAATGGAATGTCCCAAGCTGATGTCACCACTATCATGGGTGATGTCCACTATGGCTCTTCGGGAACAAGGGACCAAACTTACGAGAAATGACAATGGCCCTAAAAAAGGAAAGGGGTAGGACGCGACTAGGAATACATGCCCCTGAATGAATATCTGCAAGATTTATACTCGCGATAAAGAAATCATAACTGCCCCCGAAGACCGAACAGAAAAATGTTGTTCCACTTTGCCAGCCGACAACCAGACCCCCAAACTCGGACGTTGGTCAAAGACGCGAGCCCCGACCCACGTGCTTCAAGGAACACCGTCATCCGGACCTTCGTCGCTAATGTGGGCCATGAATCATCGGCAATCCCGACTTACTTAGACACTCGGTCCCGAATCTGACTATCAGCGCTGTGGTTGGGCGTGGTGCTGGAGCTTACGCAGGGCGTTGAACATTGAGCCCCCTTAAAAAATTGAGGCGTTACCCCAAGAACTGGCCCCTTCTGTACGACGTGGTGGAATGGATACGACGGCAACTCAGGGCAGTCCCCATGCCGGAGCCAGATGGGGTAAAATGGAAATATATCTTCGACGGCACAGATAGAAGCAGATCCAAGCGGTCGGTATGCTTTCGCTCCCACGTCTCATCCCGACAACCCGGTTCCTTTCTAATAGATCAAACCCTTAGCATTCGGTCTCAAGTCTTTTCTTCTCCAGATTCAACTAGTGAGCTTGGCAATTAAGAAGAGCCAGCCTTCTGATAGGTCCAATCGCATTAGCATCTACCATTTCCGGAAATTGCACTTGTAATTTCGGGGTGCATATGTAGGTACACCCTATACTCGCAAAGTGCTCCCTTCATATTAATGCACTTCCGACGTAAAAATCACAATCAATTGCAATAAACCGCGAAGGTATATTTACCCCTCCCAGCCCTCCCAACCGACCCTCAAGCCATCATCAACCTCCTCATCTCCTCACTATCCATCGTACTTCCTATCCCTATCATTAGGACCCTGCCACGGGCGCAGCACGATCGGCAACCCCCCGATCGCTTTCGGCTCCTAAACACAATCATCTTCGTCCCCGCTTTGCTTGAAAAGCATCTCGCCCCTCCTTTTTCAGCTCCCGCCAACCCTCTTAACTACTATAGGGCGAGGCTTCCTTCGTCGCGCACCAATAAGTAGGTAGCTTCGTAGTCGCGTCCTCCTTCGGGTACCGGTCCTGCGCATTCAGATTCAGGTAGTCGTCGAAGTTGCTCAGCCGGTGACTGAGCAGCAGTTGCCGGCCCCCTGGTGAGGCGGCGGCGCCACGGTATCGTAGAACAAGAGCCCATCGTGAGCCCGCCTCCCCTTTCTCCTCCCCCGTCCCCTTCCTCAACTTTGTCATTCTCCGCGCCGGGTGGGGCAGGCGGTGGGATTTCAAGCTGCTAGCAATCCATGCTCATGCCCCCGTACACTGCCAACAACCTCATGACATCCATCCAGCCTCCTAACGCCAGGGTCCATGCCCCCACGTCACGCCCAGCCGTCTCCGGCTCGCATCAGTGACACCGATGATCAGATATCGGCATTCGTCTCTATCTTGGATACTTCCAATATCATCTATGATATAAACATCATAATAAGAGTATGGATGGTATTTATGGGGTAATTTGTGGGGAGAGGATTGTCTATTGATGCAAGCCTACGCCTGCCTGTGAAATGTCTACGTATATGTAGTTCTTATCACTTAACTTAATGAAAACATGAAAGGGAAGAGGATGAGGCCCCCAAAGCCTTGATAAACTATCAGCAAAGCTCCCACAAAGGTCGGGGAAGATCTGCCCGCACTGGCGGTGCGTGTCCAGTCTTCATCTGCACGTAAACTACCTTACGTTTCGGGTTGCCTATGAAGACGGAGCGAGAGTTCAAGCCGTAGTAATCAGAGATGGAATGCGTAATCCAGCGTCTACAATTGCGTTAGTAGTACTCACGGAAATACAACCACCATAGCTTTAAGGCATACCTGAACGCACGATCGGCATCATTGCCTAAGGCATCGAAGATCATTCCCTCTTCCTCGGTCTTGTCCTGGTTCTCTCTTTTGGCCTTCTTCCAACCCTCTCGCATACTGCCATCGCGGCCGACAAACACAATCTCCTCATCCTCGGTATCATCTTCACTATTCGAAGATGTTGGCTCGTTCACGAGTTGCTGTTCGACCAAGTACTGTCGCACAGGTTCCTCAAGAGAACGCACCCAAGTCTTCATAGCGGGAGTCTTCTTTGCACGCTGAAATAGCTCTCTAGGCACTCGTCCGGTAACATGTTCATCGCCAAGTGTTCGAGTCTGCATCTGCTTACGACGAGCTGCGGCGGCTCTCTTCTCCTCGACCTCGGCGCGAACTCGCTTGTCCCATGCAATAGCAATTTGATAAGGGATGTGATTCACGGGGTATAACGGACGTGGCTCCCAATCATAAGGTTCAGGAGGTTGTGCATTTGGCACATGGATCAGACGGTCTAGAAAAAGGAAAATCGCATTAGTCTCACTATTAGGTACGTTGATCATTTGGAGTAGATGGGGTTCGGATGAAAAGGGGGATACACCATTTTCCCAGCGTCGTCGCTGTCGACTGCCCTCTTTGCCCTTAAGCAGTGCCTCTCGTCTTTTCTGGCTATCGCGGCGAGACAGTGGTCGCGGAGGCGGCGTAATCGCAGTGGACTTAGCACGGGGATCTTGGATTGAGACGGACGCTTTCTTGCGGGATTCCTCGTCTAGCGGAATTGATAGCGGGGTACCGGTGCCGCGAGCGATTGGTGATACGCTGAGTGACTCGAGGGCGGAAACCGTCCATGCTTCGATATCAACACCAGACGGCGCATTTGTAACCGTCGGATTCGAAATTGGTGATTGATGCGACTCCTGCGATTGCTGTTGTTGCTGCTGATTCGAATCAGTCGTCGTGGCCGTGAATTCCGGAGGGGGCGGGACAGCGCTGTAGATTGCCATGGCGATAACGGAACTCCGTCTGGAGCTGTGTGTAGCAAGATAAACTTGTGGGATAATGACTAGAAAAGATTCTAATCTATAGGTAATGTTGCTAGGAAAAAAAAATCGAGACGCCCAATGCTGTCTATCGGATGACGCACCACCAGAAGAAAAAGAGATATCTGAATTAATGTCGTCGGGAAAAGAATATGATTCATGACACATTGACCTTGACTCAAAACCCCATCAGCAAGAGATATGAGCTCTGGCCAATCAGATCCGTAGCGCAATCACGCGCATTATTGGTTGGTCCCACGGCAGGGGCAAGGCACTTAATTCTTTAAGTAGGTGCAGCGACGGCGTCATTGCAGGTAACTAAACCTTACCTTAGCTAGATTTTTAGTACTAAAGCTTTGCGAGAAATAGTCCGGGGATCATTCTGAATCATCATGTTTCATGCTTGGCGCACTGAAGCTATTCTGAGATACTTTACTTCACTACCACACCTTTTCGTCCAGATTCATTTAGTCAAGTTTGCCGTTTTCCCAATCAATTTAGTTCCCATATAAAAGCTAGATCTATCAACTATCAACTTTCACTAGCGGTTACACTCCGTCATAATGTCTAGAAGTCATTTTCATTCTTTTGTACAACACTTCTCAGATATGGATAGGTTGTCACGTAGACATATATGGACATTCTTGTGGTCAAGAGATAGAGACCTGATGGGGAAACGAGAGCAAAGCCGAGCTGCTCTTTATACACACACGATCCATTACCGAACACCTGAACTGCCTAAACCCCCTGGTGCTAGAAGAGGCTGGTTCTCTCCTACTCCTTGCACACTTTCACGATCAAGAGCACGCTCGATTTCCTCTTGCGTTTCACCGTAGGCCTGTAAGTGAGCCGAGTATGGACCAGGAGAAGGCAGGACTCTAGGCGTAGTTCGTCGGTTGTAAGTGGGTCGCTGTGGCTGCGGAGTGGAATGATGAGCCCGTTCTTCCGGTGATGGCCACTCGTACGATATGGCCATGATTAACAGAACACCCTGCATTATAGCAGTCAGAACGTACACGCCCCATGAACTCCACCCTGCCCAGCCAAGACGTGCCGCCAGACTAGCAGCGAAGAGGAGTCCACCAGGAGTTTGTATACACATCATTAGAATACTCAGACTACCAGCATGTTTGATGCGATATGTAGTCCAGATCTGAGGAATGTATTGAATGGCGGCGAGCACAGCAGACATAATCCCCAAGAAATTTGCCCATGCTCCTAAGTATCCAGGGGCACCTAGCGCAAATGCAGCCGATATAATGACAACGAGGAGGCCATGGACGAAACACATGACGGCTACGGTAACCGCAGTCCTCCAGGTCGGTTGATCAGGATCTCGTTCGTATTCATCGTCGACATCGTCCCTACGGAAGAAGACCAAGAATAAAACCAGACTATATGTGGTCAGCAACTCATTCGTGTCAAGTGTTGTTATAGGCGACGACAAACATAATGGCGAAACATATCCACTGTGTTCCGATCTGTGCAATCCCAAGTAACCCAGCAGTGCATTCGAAAGGACTGACTTCCTTGCAGCAGGCGACGTCGGCTCGTGACTGGGGTAGCGTAAGGATATTTCCGAACTGGGAGTTCGCTGACGTGACACCGAGTAGGACGAAGTACGGAGAAATGCCTTCAGAGGAACCACGAGAAATGATACGATAGTGTTGTGTTACGTAGGATAGCATGATACCGATGACGATTAGACTAGATATATACTGTAATTAGCATTGATGAGGTTCTCGTGCCCATCAAAAAAGAAGGCAACATGTTATCTACTAACATAGAGATGAAGAAGTTAGCGAACCCGCCCTCGCGGAGCGAGTCGCAGCGGTCGGCGACGTATATACTCCAGCTATCCATGATGTCTGACATCTATGCAACACCTTCTCTCCCAAATACTAGATGATGGTAAAAAAATATGATATATTAAGCAGCTAGAAAGAGGCCTCCCTCCCAAAGTATTACAGAAAAAGGTGATGCCAATGCGGGATTGTTGAGGATGGGCCAACCAGAGCTGACCAGGTAGGTGGACGGTCGATCCCGAAGGCGATCTGAATAGAATGGAAATGAAGACGGAATGCGCGCGTCACGCCCAGAAGTCGATAACCCTTCTTTGCTACCGGAGCATGGCGGATGGAAACTGAATCCTGTACCGCGATGTTGCGATGTTGTTTTGGCGATAAGCTTAGTCGGGAGTTGATGAGAGGAAGATGGGTTCAATTTAGGTACGCCAAAAGTCAGAAGTCAGCAGCTCAGGAACAAGTCATGATAGGCAATCATGCTAGGCGACCCCATCAACCCTTCAGGGTCCGGGGGTTGAGCTGTGGCACGCAGCTACCGCGTGCGACTATACATTACATGGCCCCCCATCACATGCCCCTGCGCTTTAATCTTGATAGTGACCTAGCTCGTGGCATGTACCGTACCATATCAATTCTGCAGACATGGAACAAGTATAGGAGCATCTCGCTAGCATCGTGCATAAGTCTTGGCATTTACTGCTTGTACACTACCGAGAAGACCCACTATGTTTCAGCGGGCGGATCAGCTTCTACATTTCCGCAGAAACAATGCGATCTCATGAACATTGGAATTCCATGCTTTTCAGGGTTATTACCTAAGACAGTTAGCTCTATCCGATAGATATCTAACTTCACATGACATTTACACTTGCAATTTAGCATTTCGTACTCTTTTCAGTATGCAATGAGTAAGGCCTTAGAGCTACGACCTCGTAGAAATGAAAACTCGGGAAACAGCGGAAAGATTTCTGGGATGGATCAAGACGAGGTGCACCCGGAAGACAGCAGGGTGGAACTTGTAGCTTCAACTGGAGACATAACCCTACAAAACGACATCCGCTCATCACTATCGCCTTCACCGTCCCCTCCACTTTTCAACGAAAGAAACGATGGTCTCCGCGGCTACTTCGAGACCGCCCACTGGACAGCAGACGGAACCACGATCCTCACATCCTCCTCCTCTAACCTAATATCCGGGTACATCGTGCCCGAAGACCTCCTTTCCCCTAGCGCCAAACATCCCCTCCCCCTAACCCCCCAAGCCAGCATCCAACTCCCAGAACCCAGCGCCGTCCTCTCCAGCGCGCCATACTTCCACCTCTCCTCACCATGGACCCAACAACTCCTCGTCTCCGCTCGCGACCACCCCATCCAACTATTATACCTCTCCCCCTCCGCCTCCTCCCACACCCCGGCATCCGCAGCCTACCCCCTAACCAAGCAGCGCTCAGAAACCTTCCTAACCGCCACATCCCTCGTCTGGCCTAACCCGGGAACCCACTTCATAGCCGGCACGCGCTCCCTCCTCGCCAAATACGACCTGAGCCGGCCGAACTCCGAGCCCGTTCTCCGCGTCAAAACCATCCCCTCGGAGCGGCACCTCTCCAAGGGCAACGGCATCGGCATGCGCGGCGCCATCTCCAGCCTCGCCGCCCAGCCCCCCGACGCCAGTAACGCGAGCCTCGTCGCGGCGGGAACATGGACGCGCTGGGTCGGGCTCTACGACTTCGCCGGCGCGGACGGGTCGTGCGCCGCGACCTGGAGCGTCGGGCGCGCCGCAGATAGTAGCGATGGCGAGGATGGGGCTAGCATCGGCGGCGACGGCGTAATGCAAACCCTCTGGAGTCCGTGCGGTCGGTACCTACTCGTATCCGAGCGCAAGGCCGCGGGGATCCTCGTCTATGACGTGCGCGTGACGGGCAAGTTATTGGGCTGGCTGGCGGGCCGCGAGGCCCGCTCCAACCAGCGCATGACGGCCGACGCGTTCCCGGGTGGTGGTGGGCGCGCCGGGTTCGAGGTCTGGGCCGGCACGACGGGGGGCGCGGTGAAGGTGTGGGAGGGTGTGGGGGGTCGCGAGGGCGCGCACGAGCCGGCTTGGGGCTGGGAAGCGGCGAGGCGGTCGACGGTGGGGAGCGCGTGCGTGCATCTGAGCGGGGCTGTTGTGGCGACTTGTTCTGGGGCTTGGGAGTTCCCTGATGATGATGATGATGATGATGATGATGATAAGGAGGAGGAGGATGGGTCGCTGTCGCGGAGTGGGAGGAGTAGCGCTGATAGTGGTAGTGATGTTTCCGGGGCTGAGGCGCCTTGGATGCGAAGACGGAATAAGGAGAGTTGTTTGAAGATATGGAGTATATCGAACAACGAGCAAGATGAGGAGGACGAGGAATCGCAGAGACGGGAACAGGACGAGGTTGAACAATAACATCCGTTATGGGGTGTAAACTGACTCTACGCGACAACTCGGCTGAAAATATTTATCGGTCAAATCTCTCTGGAAGCCTTGGTGGTCTACTTTGGCTTCTAGAATATCGCACAATGGTGAGCTGTTGGTCTATGGAGCTATCTAAACCAGCAGACATTAAAGCCAAAGCTACATAGGTGAAAGAATCAACACAGCATCTTCTTACCCGCCGAATCTTCTCCATACAACGACGGACGTTACATCAGCTCAATATGTTAGCACAAGCAACAACATAACCAGCCAGAATTAGCGATTCAATGAACTCCATTGCGTCTCCAGAACCTGGCTGACTCTACGCAATACCCTCTCCCCGCCCATTATGACACGAAAATTCTGCACTCTCTCTGCAGGTGTCATTCTAATGAATGCTGGCAACCCATATTTACCGGCCTCCTCTTCCCCTATGTCATCAGGGGCTTTCAGTTGTCCAAGTATAGCCTGCGCAGCGTACGCATTCATTCCGGCTCGCCGTAAGAACAGCTCCCATAGCGTCTCCTCCTGGATCAGGAGATCTTTTGCCCCAGCAGCCTCCGGCGCATAGCAGGTCAAGAAAGAGACCAGCCATTTCGTGAGCGTGCAAGTCCCGCCCCCGACATAATACACCTGCGCATTAGTATCCTGCCCGACCACGAACCCAGAAAAATCAGCGTAAGCAGCACATTCAAATGGTGTGAGATTTCGGGCTGTCTCATCGATCTGGTTTCCCTCTGATACTAGCACGATTAGACGTTCGTACCGACACGCAACGTTACGGATGCGCTCGCGAATTGCCGCAAGACCTTTATGGCCCGGTGATGGCTTCTGCATGGCTTTGAGCAGCGTAGTCACCACGATTCCGGTTGTGGGCGAAACAATCACGTCCGCTTCGGCTGCAAGTGGTGATACAATCGGCGACCGGGATACCGAGTTACGGTCCCATGCTAGGGTATTCCATCGGTCGAAATCTCGTTCGATGATTTCAGCATTCGGATAAAATTTCTCAAGGCGTGAGAACACTCCGCGATCAAGTGTTAAGGCCTTAATGATTTTTGTTGAAGCAGATGTTGGTCGGTATTTGGGACAGGGGGCGGGAACACCTGGCTTAGGCTTCAGATCAGGCTTGGCTGCGTTCTTTGCCTTTAGTTCTACGGCGGTCGCAACTCCTAGGTCTCGTTTTTCCTCAACTGTGGTCACTGGTTTGGCAAGAGTCGGGAAAAAGGAACTCTTGGTATTCTTCTGCCGCTTCGAGGCATGGAAGTTAATGTGGTTCGAGAGTAGTGTTGATGTGGCTGAGGAATCATTATGGCTAAGAAGGAGGTTAGGAAGCTGCGCTGATCCTGATGCTGCTCTCTGGGTGTTTTGAACCAAGTCAATTGGTGACGCTGAACCCGCAGAATTACTAGGTTCCAAGTCCAGGTTGATAGTTTCAAGTTTCCTTTTCCTTTTCCTTACAAGGGACTCTATGTTTCTGTCATCGCCGCCCTCGGAGGAAGACTCTAGTTGTTCTTCCTCTTCTTCGGGTTCCCGAAGAATTGCCAACCCTGGTTTCTTCCAAACGTAGTCCGCGCTCGTTACTATTCTATTGGTGCTAGGACAATCTAGAAGATTGCCGACGCCATCGTCGCCATCGATCGATTCATTTAAAGAGATATGGCCCATCTTAGATGTAAACGGAGACCACTTTAATTCTCTTTCCGCTTGAAAATTCTTTGACCACGGTGGTATGTTAAATGCTTTACACGTTTTCTTTATGTATGCTAATTGTGATGAAGCGTCCAACGGCGCCTTTTTCCATTCGGGATCGGGAATTGAGAAGTCCATTGTGGGGATTTCTATCCGGGCGATCGCATCCGCACTTTGAAGTTGCTCCTGGTCAATAATTCTCCTCGCAGATGCTGCCTTGTCCTCTAGCAAGGCTAGAGTATCGTCACTAAATATTTTATGAGGAATCGTTTTATTTGCTCCACTCGCTTGGCCTAATTGTTGGTTGTCCAGGACTTGATCAATATCCAGGCTCTTTGCGAAACCCGAGATATCTACTGCTAGTTCCGATGATGGCGGCAAAGAGTTCAATGGAGTCAAGGGACCTTCAACCTTTAATGAGTTGATACTTGGCCGTTTTGGCTCGAGCAATGGCAAGCCCCCTGGAGAAGACGGAAGTAGAGACTCCAGGGGTGCTGGAGTGTCAAGATCGCAGTCATCTTGCCGGAGTAGATCCGCTTCAGCTTTTCTCAGATCGTCCTCGAGTAGGGTACTAGTATCTGATGGAATAGGGATTTGGCAGACCTCTTCGCTGGGAACAAAGTAGTCTTCTTGATGGTCATGAGGACTGAGGGGAGGGGTAATGGCCAACTCCTGGAAGCACTACCTCGAATGACTTGGTTAGTGCACCAAGGAGACGAATTTAGACTTGTAGATGGCCTACCTTCCGGTGTAAAAATGTATCTTCTAACTCTTCTTGTTTATCCTGGGTCCACTCATCCTTCAAGACAGAGGTAAGATAATGCAATGATTCCCGTGAGATATCTAACTTCTCATCTTGGATTCCTGCCAGCAACTTCTGTTTGTATTGATAGGCTGTATCCGGAAACTCGAGACTCTCATCGTTCGATGTGTCTAGGGGCTCTGATGGAACGCTCGTCAGGTCTATATCAGCCCTCCTCTGTTCTTGAACACACCGAGCTAGTTCCCGAAAGTCGAAATCCGGGTCACTCCGAAGTAAGGGTGGCTCTAGTTTCAATTTTGTGATATCCCTGAGAGTGGGTATCTTCAAGTCTTGTTCGCTTTGCCGTTCCAATGAGGTGATCGTGCTTAATAACTCAAGAGACTCCTTGGATACACTAAGCTGTTCGGTTCGGGAAACAAGATATGGAATACGTAATTGAGGAAGAGCGGTGTCGTCAGTTTGCTCGTCAGATAATAACCGAGTACCTTGGACATGGTTGAACAGGAGAGAGACGTCCCCCTGAGAATCAACTGATAAACCATTCGTGCGGGCATACTCGTCAGGCCGCGAATTAACATCGTCCAGGGGTATCTCTTGAGGGTCCATTATACTACAATTGAGTAAGTGCTAACTATCTGGATAATATATGCCATCAACTCTTGAGTAACAGGTGTTGGTTGATGCCTACGACAATAAGATAATTAAACAGTTCTGCTAATTATTCATTCAGAGTGAAACTTATATTGGAATATGAGGACGTTTTGCAAGTTTACATGTTCAGTTTTAAACTTCTATTAATTTATTACCTCAATTGGAGCTGGTGTTTGCAGTTTCCGATTGCGATATCTTAATCTTAATCCGAGCAGTCCGAGTAACATGAGGCAAGAGGAAGTTAGCTCCACGAGGTAATTGCGGTACCTAAGTGCATTCTAGATTTGTCAGGAAGGCCCCTTCCCTACCTACATAGGTGGGTACTTCTTTTGTACAAATGTATACCTAAAATGCCTATAATGACGAGAAGCTACATGCGACAGAAGATGAAAGGGGACAGGAATTGTTGAACTCTTGCCACAATTCTGACAAGTCGATTTCCTTGTGTAACAAATTTCCCTTGATCATAAAATGGTTCCATGAAACGTAAGTGGCTTCAATCATTGTGATACAAGTACCTGGCTAGGAGTCAGTTCCTACAGAAAATTTTCATATTGTCTCAAGCCTCCTCCAACGTTAAGTAGTCGTTGACAGGACAGGATTCAGAGTGGTCGTGTGCAGCGTGTGACGGTGACAGTGACGGTGACGAAACAGAACAGGGGAGAAATTCGGAAAATTATCGGGCTATTTTGGGGGAAGTGGCCGCTGACGTCCGTTACACTAAATAAAGTGGAGACTACGGGATTGCCCCATTTCTTAGTTACACGCAGGCTGCCAGGCAACATTGAAAGCAGCAGCAGAACACAGAAGCAGCTGCTGACCAAGACATTTTCTGGCCCTTGCTCAGACCGCCCAAGGACTGCCCAGATTGAAGGTCCAGCCACCCTGCTACCGTCGAAGAAATTCCCACCCATCTTTTATGATCGGCTGCCGGGTTTTATGTTGACCGTTACAACCGCAAAATCGGACTTCTTCTACCGCGACATTGTACGTGTAAGCCTCTAACAGTTAGCTCCTCGATAAGCGGCCATCTCGATCTTTTTTTAGAGGGGAAAAAGGAAAAAAGTCGAGATGGATCCAGCGTCTCTTGATCCACGCCTTCGCGATCCCGGCGAGGACTCAATTGTCGTCAACGGTCCGGCCAATCCGCCTCAACAACAACAAATAGCTGTCGCGGGAATTCACTCTTCTTCACATCCGTCACAACAACCGCCAGATCTTCCCGAATCACCTTTACAGCAGCAATTCCAAGCCCAATCGACCGGCCCATCTCCTTCAGCTTCTGTCACTGGCTATACTCCCCATACTCCTAATGGCCACCATGCCCATTCCGCTGCCAGCGATACTCCCAACGGCCCTGGCAATACCCCGCAGGACCCGAACGACCCCAAGCGACCGCGAGCTTGCGAAGCTTGCCGTGGACTGAAGGTGAAATGCGAACCCGATCCAGCGAATCCCGAAGGGCCCTGCAAAAGATGTGCGAAGGCAGGTCGCAACTGTGTTGTGACGCAGCCCACGCGAAAAAGACAGAAGAAGACGGATAGTCGGGTTGCAGAGTTGGAGAAGAAGATAGATGCTCTGACTGCAAGTCTGCATGCGAGCCGCGGAGCACCAAGCAGCACTACTTCGCATCCGCCCCCATCGGAGGATCCGACATACGGATATGGCCATGCTTCGACCGCAAGAGATTGGGGTGCTCCGCCATCTCGAGATCACCAACCTCAAGCCGCATCCGAGGCTGAGAAACGATCTTCATTTGCGGCGCCAACCGCCATGGCTGGTCAGAAGCGCAAGTTCACCGAATCCACCGAGGGGTCACCTGTCGTTGCTAGTGCCTCGCCCGCGCCGCCCAAGTTCAATACAGGACCCGAGTCGGAGCCAGATATTATCGATCGTGGGATAATTACTATGAGCGAAGCTGCCGCATTCTTCGCCCGATTCACGGAAGACATGGTACCACACTTACCAGCCGTCGTTTTCCCCGAGGGCACAACTGCTACTGAAGTTCGAAAGACGAAGCCTATCCTGTTCCTTGCTATCATGGCCGCTGCCTCATCTGAAATCCCTAAGCTTCAACGCCAACTCGTGCGGGAAATCATGCAAATATTTGCTGACCACATCATCATCTCGGGTCGCAAATCATTGGAGCTCATCCAATCGCTTTTAGTCAGCGTCATATGGTACTATCCACCGGAGCATTTCGAGGAGCTCAAGTTTTACCAATTCGTACACTTGGCAGCTGTTATGTCCATCGATATCGGGCTTGGGAGAAGAAAGCACAACCCGAAAACTCGACTTGTGCCTTACACTTGGCGTGACCATCCATTCAGGAAGCAGCCTCTTCCTGACCCCATGTCAGTTGAGGCACGACGGACGTGGTTAGCCGTCTATTTTTTGGCTTCCAACGTGTCAATGGCTTTGCATCGCCCAAACTTGATTAGATGGCAACCTTTTATGACCGAGTGCATGGATATCTTGGAATCTTCTCCACAGGCGGCACCCACCGATAGGTATCTGTGTCATCTTGTCTGGACGCATCGACTCGCCGAGGACGTTGGTATCCAGTTCTCTATGGATGATCCGAGCGTTTTTGTCAACGTCTCGGAACAGAAAGTCCAATATGCTCTGAAGGGTTTCGAACGAGATCTTGCTAAGTATAGCGAATCCATCCCTAAGGCGGAGAAGAGACGTACGTCTACCCACTTTCCCGTTCTGTTTGTCATATGAACTAACAGTGAACAGCTTCTCTTATTCTTGGCTTTCACGTATTAAACCTATATATGCATGAGATCGCGCTCCACGTCGATAAGAGCCCTGAGGATTACCGACCTCCGTGCAACGCCGATTCCCTCCGGGAGCCTATCCCGGGATTAGATGACTCGCTAACACCCTCGCACATTAGCGCTCTGTCATCGTGTCTCGTTGCGATCGATGGCATCTTTGAAACGTTCTTATCGATGGATGTCCATAGTATTCGCTGTATTCCGATCTTTAGTTTTGTTCGGGTCGCCTACGCCGTGGTTGTTCTGATTAAGATGTACTTTAGCGCAAGTAACTCGAATTCAGAGCTAGGCAAGGTTATTAACAAGGATAACATGAAGGTTGCGGAGTACCTTGAGAAGCTGCTTGAGAAATTCCGCGAGGTCGCTGCGTCGGATAAGTCGCGCCCGGCTAGCAAATTTCTACTTGTTCTGGCCATGCTGCGCAGCTGGTTCTATAAGCAAGGTCAGGCTCATGGTAAGGGTTTAGGTGATGATGAAGCTGCTTCGGCAGCTATCCAAGACCTAAGAGGAGGAATGCCCACAAGTGAGCAAAAGAACGGTTCGGCTCCCCCACAGCATCCGTCGCAGCAACACCAATCGCAATCGAACAATCTTGGGCAAACAAACACACCGCTACAATTACTATCAGAGATAGCGACTGGTAACGGCCCGTCACGCAATAACGGTCAGAACCCGGGCCCGGATACCAACGCTCAATCGTACCAGACGAACCCAGGATGGCTACGATCTGTACCGCAGCCGGCTCAACCATTCATGTATGACCCAACCGGTGGTAATACGGCAGCTACGTCTAGGGGAGGGATGCCTGGTCCGGGTCCGGAGCAATCGTTCGTACCGTGGATGGCTGGTTCTTTCGGAACTACGGATTTCGATTATACCACCCTAGGCGACGGTTTCGAGCAGGCCATGGGCCTCACTCTAACGGGCTTCGGCGGCGGCAGCCCCGGCGACCCGGCCTCGTACGAAGATACCATGCGCTATATGATGCAAAACGATATGCTCGGCCCAATCCCGGTCGAGGGCTTCGCAACCGCGCCCCAGGGCCCACAGGCCGGTCCAAATGGAAGCTATTACCCGTTCTAGGCAAGCGCGGAATGTCCGGTCGCGAAGCGCGGCGGTTGGTGTATGAGCTGCGGTTATTACTATTTCGCGCAGGGGTACTAATAAGTCCGTGTTCCTGAAGGGCTGCTCGGGGGGGATTTCTCACCCGGAGTCGCGGACGAGGCGGGGGGAGGATTATACTGTATTATTATAGGTCACTTACCCAGGCGGGCGAATACCCGCTTACGTTCGTTCGTTATTCGGATTCGCATTACGCCATGCGAAGGGGAAAAAAGGCTCGTTACTCGTTACCTGTTACTCATTACGGCAAAACTGGAGGATTATTACGGGCATGATATGTACGAGGGTGGAAAAGGCCGGAACTGGAATGTCAGGTCTCACAACAACTACTACTACCACTACTGCAACTACTACTTACTACTATACCTGGTACATATAAACACAAACGAATCGGGAGTATATGGCGAAGGGGCGTAATGAAACGCAATGCAATGCAATGCAATGTGTAGGGTATATTTCGGCTTCAGGACTATGGGACCTAGGGTTATCTTCGAGAGAAAGGAAACGGCGAACAGATGGAGTTCTAGGTGTAGTGATGATGTGGATGGATGTATTTTTGAACGATCGATTCATAATGTCCTCTCCCATCCGGTTGGTACGAGACATTGCAAAATAAATCCCAATCGCAACTGCAGTTAGAATACAAAGTGATCTCAATTGATGTGATGTTAAATGGTGATATTGATTCAATATCTGGTTCTCAGTCTGATAAGCTAGCTCGACTAAATCTTACAATGTGCCGGGTAGGTGATAGTGGTTTTTTTCCCACAACGCCCCATATCAGATGCTCCAATTGTTTTGGTGATCTCCGAGTACATTTGTGATGATCGAAAGACTTGTTTACCCTTATCCGAAGGCTCCCCAAGAAACCGGCAAAATACCGCCCTAATCCGACGTTATATCATACAAACGCAGCTCCGCTGCGCTTTGGCAATCACTAGTACAGTCCAAATCCACTCCTTGGCGCCGAACATTGCCTATTTTAGGCTCCAAAAATCAGCAAAAGCCAGTCGGTGAAGTTGGTCTTTCCCGGACCAATATCTCTAATTCCCCAAATTGTCACGTCATCCCCAGAAGCGACGCTGCTCATCTCTCGTTTCAGCATAGCTATGTTTTGCATAAACAATTTACCCGACCGTCCTCGGCACTTCCCCGTCTCAACGCCATAAAAAGAAGTCGTCGAAACGAATGACGTCAGTTGAAGAGACGTAGTGCAAAGGAAATACAGTAGATAGAACAGATGACAACGGGCCTTAGGAATGATTATAAGCTCGTATGAGGTGGTGGTTTAGGAGTTGGCGATTTAGGAGTTGGCACCGTCCTAGATCATTTGAACATGTTGGTGTTTGTATTCCCCTTTGCGCAGGCTATGTGTTCAGTCCATATAAAAGTCACCCTTGAGGATGCGTTCTTGCATATGATCTGGCTTCGGTCTCTCTGGTTGCTTGGGCTTAACAGCAGCAGCCTGCTGAGGTGGAGCCGGCATCTCGGAAACAGACTTGGAGCGATCGTGTTGACCATGGCCGCGTGGCGGCGAGCCGTACCTAACGGCTCCGAAGGACGGTTTATGACCTTGAACGCTGCTCTCGGCGCGGGATCTAAGCTGCTCGGACCAGTTGTAGGCGTTATCTGCCCGAGCAGAAAACTTGTCAGAAGGAATTCTGTAGGAAAATGTGTGGCTTGCCTGAGAGGTGCTTGCCCGTCTCGTAGCAGCTGAGGCGGGCGGGGCACCGGTAGGTGGAGAACGTATATGTCCATTAGAGATACGTCTTGACTCTTGGGGATGCCTACCAGCTGACCCAGGACTAGTCGGTCCAGTGCGCAGATTACGCATGGCCTGGGCGCCGAAACTCATTCGACGAGCGAATGGAGAATTAGGACCTGCCTTGGCAGATTCCTCGTCGTCGATAGCATTCTCGTCAATAGAGTCCGAATTGTTGGTAGAGATACTACCACGTCGAATCCCAAACGGAGCACTTTGAGAGTTGGGAGAAGTGCCAAGCCCTATGGTAGTAACAGAAAGTCGTCGGCGTTGATCTCTGGCCGCAATTGATGTGACAGATTCGCGACCGTTGCTTCCGGTCGAAGTTGAGTTGCTTCGGTGGAAGAGATTGGTGAAAGCAGCCGAAGTGACAGAACCACGGCGGTCGTTAGGCGCTCCGTTAGATGTTCCGTTATCGTTCGACATATTGATGGGTGTAGTTGTGATTGAGATTTAGAGCTAATAGCTGGATGGTAGACAAAGAAGGAGGTCCGGTCGATCTATGTAGAGGTCCTGTTCGTTATTTTGTAGCTGACTTGATGGCGCGATGTAGGTTCGGCCTGCACGTGTTTCAACCCACAAAGGTGGTATGATGTGGTGTTGTTGAAGTAGCAAAGGTGAAACCCCTCGCTTGCTTCGTGGGATGATTGATGTAGTCAGACAACTGTGTCGAGGACGGAAAAAATAGAAGAATAAGACGAGAAAACTAAACAGATGAGACAAGGTGAGATGTTCCTTTGTGGATAATGGCACCAGTAGCGTAGACAGTAAACGGTAGATGGGTCAAAAGTGACAAGGAGTGACGAGAGTTAATAGTCAGGGAATAGTCAAGTATGGTTGGTTGGTAGGTAAATGTGACAATGACAATGCGATCAACCGCTTTTTCCTTTGACGCGATAAGAGACCGGTGCACGCTATCAATAGAGACAACTGAGGTCCAATCGTTTGTGTCGTGTTAATTGAAAAGTGACGATGATGGCCTCAGAACCGTGTAGTATCGACTGACTCGGACTATTTTCAAGCGGGGTAAATTCAGGCTGCTAAATGGAGCCGACTCAGATGATTGAATTTGGTATAAAGGTGGTCTAACGTTGTGTCCGGAAGTAGAAACAAGTGGAAACAAAGCTTTGAAATAGGGGATTGGCTTGGCTGGATCATGAACTTTGGAATTGGGAGTTGGTCAGATAGACTGTTCGTTGGAAGTATGGAAAGTATTAAATATGAAGAAGGCGAATTGAATAAATGCTGTTTATGAGAATCTCAGATATGGTAGGATTATTATGGAACTGGCAAGGATGCTTTCATATGGATATTGTAGCTACAGTAGGTACGATGCGATTGCTCACTCTCCCAGTCTGCCCAGTAAGACAGATTCTTGGTAAGTGTTACCACAGGAGCTTCAGCCGATCGCCATTACTAGGCCAAAAATGGAAGACAAATATCAACAGTCCATTGGCGAACTAACTAGAGTTGCACTACGCTAGCGCATACTTCTACATGGGTATACCACGCATATTGAAGACGTAGCTCCGAGCTACTACAAAGAGAACTAGGGACATTTGGTAAGGTACGATAGAAATCTCTCTGTCCGGTGGGTGTTGAATCGTCGATAACACTAACAGATTATACGTATGTTCTACCCACCAACTCGCTTAGTGGCCAATACGTCACCCGCAATCCAGAACTTAAAGGATTTGCGG
Source organism: Annulohypoxylon truncatum (assembly GCF_022578515.1). Lineage (NCBI taxonomy): Eukaryota > Fungi > Ascomycota > Sordariomycetes > Xylariales > Hypoxylaceae > Annulohypoxylon > Annulohypoxylon truncatum. Next base: position 395,166 of record NW_025953805.1, read on the forward strand.
GGTAAAAGGGGTAGAAGGGACACCCCTACCGCCTCTCAGCCCTTCGTGAACGTCCATCGACATTGCTCATATGGTTTCTATCTGATACAGCCTTTGATGTAATTCCCTTACACTAAGGAATTAAACTTGCATCACATGGTCCCTGAGAAAAGCTTACTTCTATCTTATCTCTAATTTATACTCTTTGAGATGTCTATAGGTATCGTATCAAGATGAACTTTCAAATTCCTAGGACTTCGGTTCTAATACGTATGTGCCCACCCTCTTCTAAGGCACACATTTGACTTTGGAATATCAAACTGCTGATCTTCAATATTCTATTCGGGCTTCTCTCCGGGCTTATTTCATATGATACATTGATACAACAACACACTGGTAGAATTGACTGTGTTGTGTTTCATTGCAGACATGATTCTTCTACCCAATAGCTCTTGCAGTTGCTATTCGACTTGCATTTATCATCTGATCTGCAAACATTCGATCTACTAACGGTCGTCATCACTCCTTTTAGCTCATCAACGACCAAGTTCAATATCTAAGCTCATATTAGTGAAAGATAAACTAGGATATTGTCCTAGCAACGTGTCACACATATTCTACTTGGCCGTTGAAGAAGACTCCGCCCGATCCTTCGGCCGTTGCTAGGTTTCGAAAGAGGTGTGTCGATCTAGCATCGTTTATCTCAGGGTCGTGGAGTCCGGTGAAAGGAGTCTGTCGTGGTCGAGACGTAGCCAAGGCGGCGCATTCTTGGGGTCGACACATACGATCCATATGATAGGGCCATGTGGGTAACAAGCATCAGTAAGCCATCCCCAGATTTCCTTTCGGGCTGCACGGCTGCACCCTACGACGCAACGTCGTAGCGGCATGCATGCTAACATAGCTCATATCCACACCACCCACAATCTGGGATGTGATACGATTGGTAGCGTCCGCTATGAAAGCCGACGCCAATGAACTTGGCATATCCTCCAAGCAAACCGTCGGCGAATCCGCATCTCGATGAACAAATCACAATTGCCCCGACTGCCAGAAGTTCTGCCTTTTATGCAGGACATCGTACTATAGCGAGCCCTGACTGCATTCACCTAACCCCTACTGCGGCGCACAAACTTGGTGATTTTGCAATGGAGAGTGGGTCATCTCACACACTACCTGTGAAGGTGTTCGTAACACCATATTCTATGGCACGGTATTTATTTCCTACACAGACGACGAAATGGCCATAGCAACTATTACATTGGTCAAACATCGTCACGTGAGGTACATATAGTATAATATGTACTACATAAGGCATGAGATCTCGAGTCGCTGTGATTACTCGCAACCAACGGACATAAACAGCTCGCTGTTTGATAATACTGCTCCGCGGCAACGGTTTCACTTATTCGGCAATACGCATAGCGCAATAACCAAATATCAGGCCCATCTATTGTCTTACCGCAGAAAAGTGCACATAATGTAATTGGGTGTATGCGAATAGTTGGGTTCTGCGGACATCATGAACGAAGCATGACTCGCACCTCTACCCCTCACAGCAACTTCATTCGCTAGAGATGGTGCAAGCCTACGAATTAGTATGCATTTACCACGTCTGCTTGCATTTGCATTATAATATGTCGGTTGAAAAGAAAGTAGTTGGAGTTGCTGAGCTGACAACACATATGGTTAATCTCATGAAGATCCAGCTTGAGTTAGTTCTCTGCCACCTTCGGAGAATTACTTCATGACAAGGACTTAGCAGAATCGAAACGGTAAGTCTGGTTCAGCGAGTATTACACACTCCTTCATAGTATATACTATCGTAGCTAACGTACATTAACATAGATTCTATTCGAAACTGTCCTTCGCCCAGATCCGATATCTCATATCTTGATATCTACCTACCTACCTATTCACATTCGTCATTATCTATGCCAAAAACCGTCTATCGCACTCGCAACGCTAGAACTCATTGTGAAAGGTAACTCATGGCCACCAGGTAAAATTGCAAACTCTACCCCATCAACCCCTAGTACCTGCTCTGCATCTTCAATTATCTCATCTTTGACAACAACAGAGTCATCTTCTCCAATTACCATGAGTACTTTCCCAGCGGGAATCCCCGAAATAGATCCTAGTTCCATAGGATGCTCAAGCTGTCTTCTTGTTTCAAGTATCATAGCCAAATGCTTCCAGTCGTCTTGGGGGGCATAGATAGGGGCATTCCTTATCGAGCTTAGAAATGCCGTGACAAACCCTTCATGATGATCGACTTGCCATCTCACAATTGAGGCCACGGTAACATCTGGTCGAAATTTTGAAATGGTCGCACTGTCAAATCCATCACCACCGTTGGAATCACCGTCTCCACTTGGGAAGTGCTTCTTAATCTCGACGGATATGATATCCACACCGCCCGCGGTCGAGGGTAGCTGCTCATCCTTAGGCCGTATTCTTCTCTTAACTAGAATCCTGACTAGGAATTCAGGTATGAGCCCTGAGTTGTATAGCAGACGACTCTGCCAGCCTACATGGTACGGTCGAATCAGGCCGCCACTCGCCACTAATGAGAGCGATCTAACCATATGCGGGCAATATCTCATAAATGAGACACCGAGACAACCGCCAAGGGAATATCCCACGAGATGGAACGCTGTCCATGACAACTTAGACGAGGCTAGGACCAGCAGAATCTGCGTCACATAGAGACGCGCGTCGTAGTCAAGGTCTGTGGGCGCATCAGAGTATCCACGACCAAAGAGGTCTACGAAGAAAACTAGTCAGCTAAACCCTTTCTTCCCATATGATGTCTTGTGATTGAAAACCTTAGGGGGCGCATATTACCAAAGAGCATGACTCGGTAACCCCTGTTGGCAAATTCATGCCCAAGGTCCCCGAGAGCCACTGCCGGTGTGCTGATACCATGAATAAAGAGAACCTTCTCCCCTTCTTCAGGGCCCCACTCGTATATGCGTATCGATCCGTAAGGGGTAATCGCGTCTCGACCTCCAGGTAGAGCGTCAGGAGGATACGGTAGATTCGCGATCTCTTGCTCCTGGAGCTCGGGGACAACTGTGGTTCCTGGAGATGGAATGAAAAGGCCCTTCGTTTTCCTCCCTGACTGTAGGACGAGGTGAACCGAGAGCCATGCCGTAGCGGTTATAGTGGCAGTTAGAAGCATGCTTTTGGACATGCTGAGCCGTAGCTGGAGTAGACCGGACGAGAGATCTGCGAGGGGACCCATTGAATTCGGTATATTTGCCGTGATGGTAGATTCACGGAAGTCGGAGGGGTAAGTCAAGCTTGGTATCCAATGGAACCGAATTCCCGACAAGCCCACCAGCACCCCTCAAAATTTATACTCCTCGGTGTTCGGGGATAACCATCATAAAGGTGAATAGCTCATTGCTTTGCTGTTCATATATCCACGAACCTGTCGATTTACGGGCAATATTTAGGTGGCTTTTGGCTCGAGCTCTTGATGTTTACCGAGTCCCATAACTTTAAACCACCGGCCGATTTACGGTGCCATCAAGCACGGGGCTCCACCAAACAAGCGCTAAATAGATGCGATAGGGCCGGTGATGCCCGGTCCATGTACGTATTCACATATTTCTGACGGCTTCGAAGGATGTAAGACAACTCGGTCATCTCATAACCCTTCGTCTTCGCAAATTCTCTAATGCCAACATTTGGGAGCCATAAATATGATGGGCTTCTATTACGTACGCATTGATTCAGTTTAAGGTGTGAAGCTGTCTCAATCAACCTTAGTAGTTAAGCGACTCCTGTTGCTCCTTGTACGGCGTCCTTCTTTCAATTTGACTTCAGTCTCGACTACCTAGACTGATAGTTTTCTTCACTCATGGACTACGATATTGGCAGATCATGCAAACTTTAGGAAGAAATCGATCTTCTATAATCTTGAATAGGCTCTGCGAGTTCCCAACTCCGATTGTCAAGATAAAACTATACATAACATTAGACCTTATTCGACTAGGTAGGAATTTGCGTAGCATGATATCTAAAAGGTTGTAACTGATTACCATCCGAAACTTAAGATGGGATACCAGAGACCACTATGTACCAGTTCTACCTATTAATTATACTTACTTAGGTACCTTCGACGTACAAATTTCTATTGGGCTCTTCATTCGAGCCCATTGTAAGCCATGCCCACTCTGATCAGATCCTGTCATTAATAGTAGAATAGATACAAGACAAAGATCTCGTTTGTGACTACCCCTGGTCTATGAGAACCTCATGACGATTCAGCTTCGGTAAATTCCAGAATTGACGTCAAGATCTTCGGATCTTTCTCCGTAGTCTACTTTCGGATTGGTTCGCGAGGAAGTCATCCGTCCTGAGCCACGCGGTGGAACCTAGCACAACACGTTTTTGAGCCGCCTTAGGGGCAACGAATTTCGGTGTAAATTACGGGAGCCCCCGGAAGCGTCATTACCTCATGTTTACTCTAAATTTAGTCGAAACTCCGTTGTCTGGAAACGTTCATGTCTCGTAAGATCAAGGCATGTATTCAATGTATTTACTATTTACCCATGACGTTTTGGATAATACTAACAAACACCCCTGAAATCAACAAATACTATCAACCTAACATATAGTTTGACGAATAGGGCGTAATGAGAAGGGCTTTAGGAACGTGGGATCATTCGGCGATTATTATCATCGGGAAGCGCAACGCCCGAGACCTGTACGACATCGTTCCCACCAACTTTTCATCACATAGCCAGCCTACTCGTAGATAAGCCGCTCATAATAGTTACTCCGTTCTTTTCATTCCAATAATTACAAATTTTGAACTCCTTTATAGGATATCAACGTTGAATCAATAGGTAGCATTGATGCCGAAGCCGGATCATAGCTTTGCGAAGACTCCTTGTTGTCTCAAGCAGCGAAATCCAAAGTCAAGGCCATGTCCTAGCTCGAGTTGCTACCAGGGTCCTCCGCTCGAAGCGTATCCCGATTGACTACACCAGTACTCCAAAAGATCGACTTTTCATGTGTTTGCAGGTACAATCCTAAGGCAACGTTTAGCACCTACGTTGAGATCAGGATTGGTGAGGTATTGCTTACCAGTTGCCACAATAGTCAGACGTTCAGCTATTACAATCGTTGCCGGGAAATGATTCTTCTGTGCTAGGCAGTCGTCAAACATGCTAATGTTCGTGTTTTTGCCCGGGTAGTCAATCACATTGGCCGCGTTCAGGTCAGGATCCACCACTGAATAGTATTGTTTTTTAGCTAAATTACCAGATGATAATTAGGTATTCCGGTATCACTTTGGAGAAAGAAAGAAAAGTTACATACAATTAGCCACGTCGATGACTTCGTTTATTCCTTCCATAATATCCTCCAAGTATCCCGGGCACAAAATGGTCCGAATTACGCCATTCTGGAACTGTTGACGCTAGGAGGTAGTAAAATGGCTACTTACCTAGGCAGATAAATAAGTAATCAAGAACTAATAGTTTATTCCGGGGTTTCAATTATTTCTTGTAGGTACATTACGAAAAGATTTTTTTACAACTCAGCATCTATCGTAAGTTCCATAGGAACACTTTGGCGTCCTCTGTAAAATTGTGGATATTCTAAGAGTGTTGGCTAAAGACTCATTATTTAGTGTTTAGGTCTGTATATCATGATTGTCCGCTTGTGTTTTAATAACTCGAAACTGCTCAGTTTCCTAGCCAAGTATCATACATGTTGATGTATTAACAAACAGCCCGGGTAAGCTGCTTGCTAGGTCTCGGGCACATTCCGCGAACATTGTGTAGCAGTTCCCAACATATGAACTCATTAAATGAACAAGGTAATTAACAGATCAATCTAGACGCTGCTATTTATAGAAAGGACTTATTACAAAAAGGTACAATATATATAAATACCTACACACCAAGCGAACTTCCCTTCTTGTGTGATCTTCACGTCTTATAGAAACAGAAACATTGCTTGACAAGATCTTCCTTGCAAGTATCCTGACCAGCTAACGACAATTGAATTCAGCTTTATAAGAGAATCCAACATAACTCAAACCGTGTCCCTCACGTCGTATCTTGGTCATGTCCCATGGCGACGAAAATAAAGGGGTAAATACCTATTGTCCTGTGGTAATATCTCTATATCGATTATGCATTAATACAATATTATTCCAGGAAATAAATACCTAGGTACCTAGATAAGCATCTTTTATTTCCGTGGTTGTACCATGTTGGAAAATAAATAATGAGCTTATTCTCACACATACCAGGGTCTCATTTCGCTTCTTCGCATTTTTGCCGTTCCGATCACTGGATCCCGCGTTTACGAAATTTACTTAGGTAACCAAACTCGGATGAAGCGATCTTCAATGATTACTAAGACCAGTTCTCCGTAGGGATTTACGAAAAACAATTTAGGTAGTCGACTTAATACACAGAAAAATAGCACGACTTTTGCTTTGTCGGCACGCCTGAAGCCGCAACAGCTTACGAATTAGTAATCGTCTTCGTTATGCAGCTACATAGTAGAGCGAAGAACCCTAACACGCCAGCGCTTATCAGATGGCGCTAACAGACCGCTATGTGGGGACATATGTAGTGCATGTCCAGTGCCAAGAAAATTTATCAGATCTCTTAGAGAGATTCCATTGGGTCGCCCTAATAGCTCGATGCAGGAATCGTCTGCTTTCCGTCGCAAAGACGCTTTTGATTACCTTTTCCTCTTATTATTTTCTACGGTAAGAAATAGCGTCGGAGTTAAGCTCGGGACCTCGCTTTAAGGAACTACACAACCGTGCTCGGCTTCTCGCGTGGAAATAAGCCGTATAATGTTACCCCTAGAGTGGACCGTCCAGCGTATAACGGCCTATTATGTTATCCCGTTGAAGCGAGCCCTGGCCCCGTTTGCGGAGACGAAATCTTAAGGGTTGGAACTCCTAGGACAATATCTACGTAAGTAGCCGGGATTTAAGAGTCGTCGGCAGAATTATACGATACTAGCATGGAGGACGCGCATCTATCTTTACAAAATGGAGCGAGCTCCTCAACTAGATAGACTTATGAGTATGTCTATCGTGAGCATACCTTTCGCAGATTTCTGCTTCTAAGTCACTGCCCGGAGGTCGATGAGTTACCATTCAGCGGAGGTTCATAATTGACGACATGGCTGAGAAGAAGGAAGGCGGCGGCGTAATGGCCGAGCCGGCGACAGAAACGGCTCCCCCACAATTATCCGCAGAGAATCTCGAAGAGCCAGAAGAGCAAGCTAGAAGTCAAGACGCCGAAGCGGAAAAGCGCCTCGCCAGACTCCACGAGCTGTACGGCGCGACATGGGACGGGCCGGACGACCCCAACGACCCGTACAACTGGGCCGAGTGGCGCAAGGTCTCGATGGGGATCATCTTCTCCATCGGCCAGCTCGTGACGCTGATGTCCGCCAGCATCATGGCCGCCGCCCTCGACAACATATCGCACGACCTGGGCATCGGGGCGTCGGCCACGCAGATCACGCTCTCCATCTACTTCCTGGGCCTGGGGATCGGCCCGTTCTTCGTCGCCGCGCTCGGCGAGATGGACGGCCGGAGGAACGTCTGGATCGCGAGCAATATCTGGTATATCCTGTGGAATTCGCTCTGCCCGGTGGGCAAGTCGCAGGCCTTGATGATTATCGGCAGGTTTTTCGCTGCGACGGGGGCGGCCGCTGGTGTGATAGTATGTATTCCGTGTTCCCCAACCTGGATTGGAGATGTGTTGATATCTTACCGCTATTTCTAGCTTACGGGCCCGGTCATGGCGGATATGTATCACGCGAAAGACCGCGGCAAGTCTCTGGCCATCGCCTCCTTTCTGCCGTACCTCGGACCTGCGCTGGGACCTATCATCGGCGGGGTCGTCGTGCAATATGTCTACTGGCCCTGGCTCTTTTGGATCATAAGCATCTTCGACGCGCTCATAGTCGTTATAGGCGCAATGATCATCAAAGAGTCGTACACCCCAGTTTTACTACGCCGTAAAGCAGCCGCACAATCGGACCAATCTGGCAATCCAGCTCTATCACCGGCGAAGTGGGCCTTCTGGCAAGATTTTTTCTCCCGGTTAATGACCTATCTTCAAAGACCTGTTCGGCTACTCGTCCGACGCCCGATAATTCAGGTCGTATCTCTTGTCCTGGGTTTGAATTTCGGAATCTACACTCTGATGCTCTCGACTTTCGCGACGCTCTGGATCGAGCAGTATAAGGAATCGTCTCTCATAAGCAGTCTGCATTATTTATCGATCTCCATCGGCTTCTGCCTCACAGCGCAAGGCGGAGGCCGGATAATGGACATTATCTATAAGCGCCTACGGGATCGACCGAAGTACAAGGGGGAAGGCCGACCGGAGTTCCGGGCCCCGTACATGATCCCGGGCGTGCTCTTCGTCCCCGCGGGCCTGTTCTGGTACGGATGGTCGGCCGAACACCATATTACTTGGATCATGGTTGATATCGGTGCCGTAATTTTCGCTATCGGAAGCTCCATATTATCGCAGAGCGTGCTGGCTTATACGCTCGACGTATTTGGCGACGCCGGTGCCTCGGCCTATGCCGCCACGCGACTCCTGTCTAACGTCATGGGTTTCGCGTTTCCGATCTTCGCCCCTCAATTGTACGACCGCTTAGGGTATGGCTGGGGCAATAGTGTCCTAGCGTTTATCTTCGTGGCACTTGGCCTGCCTGTACCGATGATTCTGTGGTTCTGGGGAAAGAAGCTGAGGGAGATGGGGAAAACGCACCATGATGCTAATTGACGACATGCTCAACGAAGACATATGTGTGGTTATTTTCAGCATGGTATCTGCGCAATAGCTTTGGTACGTTGAAACATAGAAATTAATGAGGTATATTGACGTAAACTAGCCGAGGTGTTCTTCAATTTGTTCTTTATATGTCATAGATTGCCTTAATTATGCGCGGTGATGCACCAAGAGGCCGATGCTACGGACCAATTTAGCGTTCCCACGATCCGGGGACCCGGAACGGCGTACCGGATGGCGATCAGCGGGCTCGCGACATCTGGATTCGAGGACGGATTCCGGTTTTGGAAGACGCATCCGCGCGGGTCGGCTATGCCAATATTGGAATATCGAGATCTCGACATCTCCGTTTTTCTTGGAAAGTAAATGATCGTTGCGTATAGATAGGATCACCGGTGCAGATACCCGTAAATTATGGGTCCGGATCCGTTTGAAGGAGGGAGTATGGCGACACACGACCGGGCTAGATTATGCGAGGTTCTTTATATAGCGAGGATTCGAAATGCGGATAATTGGAACCATGTCTCGCATTTACGAGAGGGCCTTGGGATGAAAACGGGATCCAACAGCCTTCGTGATGGTACATCCATGTCAATCTCCTTTACAAATCAAGCAATCGGCCGCCCAGAAGACCTCAAACGAAGTAATAGTGACGTCACCATTTCTTATAAAGATGTAAATATCGTAAGATGTAGATAGCTTCTGAGTGCTTTCGGAGTAAGCTCCGTGGTCTCCTGGATGTGAATTGTTGACCGGTTGTTTAGAGGATGGTATGGGAAAGGGGTATAACCCAAAGCTGCTGCTTCCTTCCGGACTCCTCATTCATACGCGCATCGCCGTTATCATTCCCTCACTGACAGTCGTTAGAAGAAAAGGTCGATTGGAAAAAGTGGGCGAAAACTTCCCAATGTGAGGATGAGGACGGATGACGAGCCGTCGCTATAGCCGGATCCCCTAACCCATTAATTGTGTGGCCATGGAACCCACTTCTACCGGTGTGTGTGCATCCATGGATCTGTATAAGCTCCCATGGGACTGATGACTGCAGCCGCACGTGGAGGGTGGGTATATTCTGACGATGGAGTGACAAGGTCGCGTACAGCATGTGCGTCGATGCCCAGTCGCGTCTGACCGCATATTACTTCTCGCCCCGGATAGCACGAATATATAAGTAGATGAAGGTGTCTGACGGTAGAGTTCGTCAATGTCTAGGTCACTTATCGTACCTAAATATCGACCCTCTCGCTTATATAAGCGTCATCACTAGAATATTATTACGTCTTCACTAAAGATGGTACTCACGAGACCTTTGCGGCAGCATATACACTCCGGACCTGGCTGTTCATTAGTCTAGGAGCGTCAAAACCCAGACTGATGTAACATTTCTGTGTTCAACCTTGGGTTGGTAGGTAGGGTCCCGATGGCTTTTTTTAAAAAAAAGGGATACTCTCCTCGGGGGTCCGAAGGGGAAAGAGGTAAATTCAAAACATGTTTATTTTATATCTCCACCACATACATACACCTGAAGGAAATGGGAAGGCAGAAAATCAAGAACTGGTCAATATTCCCATTAGCATTGGGCAAGAATATCGGTCTGATACAGGAAGGAAACCCCAAAAATATACGAACTTGACGTACTGCCCTACCACCTATTTATTACACTATTTTTGTTTGTTGACCCGTTGACCCGTTGACCCTGCTGCCCATTCATTGATATCATTCAAACATTATCGATCATTAAATTCGTCGAGCTGTTCCCTGTTCCCAAAAATTCCTTTCCTTTTCATCACTTTTCTCTTACCATCCCAGCCCTTTCCCTCCTTTTCTACTCCCTCCCTCGGATACTTGCGTACTTCCCTCCCCCTTTTTCCTAATCTCATCCCCTTCCCCCCCCTTCCTTTGATCCCAGACATGGAAGCCCATCAATTCACATCCCTCGCCGCGCGCGCGATGTAATTCTGTATGATATCACTATTGCACTCGCTGTGCCTCAAGATCTCGTTCTTCAAATCCAGAATCTCGTCGCGCAGGCTGCCCGCGTGCTCCTGCAGCATCCGGTTCTGCCGGCTGAGCTCGCGCTCCCGCGCCTGCAGGTCCGTCATGCTCTGCTTCGCCTTCTGCCGGCACTTGTGCGCCGCCACCCGGTTCCGCTCCCGGTTGCGCCGGCTCTTCGTCGGCGGCGCCCCTGCCGCCCGCGTCGTCGTCGTCGACCTCTCCCCCGCTCCCGCTTCTCCCGTCGCGTTCGTGGTAGGGTTTGTGGTCGGGCTGGTCGTGGCCCCGGTCCAGTCCCAGGACCCCGCCGGCGAGCGCAGCGCCGACGGGCTGGCCACCGTCGACGACGTGAGGCTGTCGTCGAAGAGGCCCTCGTCGTCCGCCGCCCCCGCCCCGAAGTTCTGTACGCCCCCGTCGCCGACGCTGTGGTGTCGCCCGCGAGGCGCGAAGGGGTCGATGGCTTGGCGAGGGTCCGACAGCCCCGTCATCTGCGCGACGGAGTGACGGTGGTGGTAGTCGTAGCCGAGCGCGTCGTGATCGGAACCCGCCGGCGGCCTCGTCACGGCGTTGATCGTGTACCCGGTCTCGAACTAGGTCGGCTGTTAGCGGCTTGGGGAAAAAAAAATTTAAAAAAAAAAAAAATAATGTATGTAACGGACGATGTGACCGGCGGTCGATCATTTACCTATGGAAAGGGGATGTTTGGAAACCGAGCTGTGAAGGAAAATAGGAGGCTTACGTTGTCGGCGGCATCGAAGCTGTGTCTTAGATCATCGCCGGTCGATTGCGAATTGGTCCTGCAGTACTCCTCCGAGCTATTCCCAGGGCTTCCCCAGAAGTGCGGGTCGGGCACTGGTTGCATATTTTCCCCGAAGGGAGAGGTGAACATCGTCGGCGCCCATGGAGAGACGTCATCTTGCCAGTCGTCGAACTGTTTCTGGGTGATTCCGACGGTTGCATTCATGCTTACGAGGTCCTATAGGTTATAGAGAACGCGCCCGTTCAGTAGCAGTATGTCGGGTCTGGGATTGGTAGATCATAAGCTGATTATTTTCATAGGATAGGTATCAAGCAGTAGTTATGAGTCTGCCGAAGATCGATGGGATAAAATGGGGATAAATTTGTGCGTCTTGTTGCGTTGTCGAGCAGAGTTGGTCTTGAGCCTTACTCTCCAAGCGAAGCGAATATCGATGAATCGCGTCTAAATCCCCTCCATAAAACTTTATTATACTGGGCCTAGTCCTTCGATCTGGGAATTAGGTAAGTAGGCACATGGTATGAATAAGAAGTTAGATGTGTTTAGGGGAGGAGACGGTATTTCCATATCGGTTTTGGTCGGCATCAGATGTTTGTTTTGCTTCGGGGGATCCATGATAGCGATTAAATGGCCTGCTAATTTTCTATAAAAAACAATACTTGTCTAGATCTCAAAAAGGCGTGCTCTATCACGATAAACCTGCCGGGGTTCAGTCTGTACTGCCCTATCACAGACTACAGGCCACATGGAAGTACCCAAATGCGCTACCAGAATTGCCTATGGCTGTATGCATGTACCGCACGGAATATGGAGCCGAGTCGGACCCGACGCCGGATGGAATATGAATGGATAAAACAATTCATACCTAGTCAAAGTTCCCAGCGAACTGGCGAGCCGCGTGATACAGTGGCTTGCGCCAGAGGCTTGCAGAGCGGGATATCTACGATACCTGGATAAGTAGCACTGTACGATATGTTAGTTGTAAGCCATGGCGTGGCAAAGAAAAGTACAGGAGCATAAGGAGTATACAAGGAGAAACCGGAGAGAATTGGGTGGACTTACATATAGGTGTTAGGTATTTACCTACCTACATATTAGATACTTGAACCCTTTTAGAGTTGAATTTGCCCCTGGCGAAAACTTATAGCAGTCATTCAGTCATGAGATGAATGATTTCTGCGTGGTGAAAGGACAGTAGTCCAAGTTAGGCAATAATGAATGCTGCTCCTCCTCGGTAGTCACCCCACATCCCTTATTCCAACACCTTCGACGCGCTCTCCGGCTTACTCGAGTCTCACCGTTCATGCCGCGAACTATGCCAACTTTTCTAGATTTTTCGATTTTAGTCCCCCGCCTGGCGTAGTTTGACAGGCCGAGTCTCCAATCACGTAACAAAGTCGCCCCCCAAGCATCTGACATCCATGGATCCCAAGATTCCCCGCAGACGGGCTGTGCATTTTGGCAGTCTAGTTTCTCATTAGAGTATACGCTACGTGCATTAAGACATGTTGGATACAACCTAGATATTACTATAAGTATCCTATAAGTTTCTCTTTAAAAAACGACTCAACAGCATAGGTGTTAATATACGGTATCCCTTTATGCTATATGTCCTTGCCTCTGAATTTTGACAAAATGTTGAGGTCTTCTGAGGTTTCTATACTACATAGACTCTCTGTTCCAAACAATATAAGGCACGGTCCACTCAAGTGATTGGCTCGGATTTATATCCGAGGTGGTGTTTGGACTGTGGCTTTGCAGGGCTAGATACATATACGAAGACTTTTTTGGGCGAACGGGGTAGCAGAGAACATGCAGCCCAGGGAATTGACTTAACGCTAGGATTCCTCCGGGCCTGTTGGGTCGGTGGAAGGTTTAAACCGTTGTTGACATGTAGCCGCATTCCGCCGATATATCGTTACTCTCTCCGTCGAAGGTAATCTAACCGCCTCTATTTATTGGTCGCTTCAATACAGAAACGATTAGGAGACGCGCCCCAACAAAGACCTCATTCGACCTGGTCTGATTCAACAAGGCTGATCTAACCACCAGCAGACCAGAATTCGAATTTTATTAGGGTATCGATGCCTCATCGCAAAACGATAACGATGAATTAAAGTTGAGAAGTAGGCCCCTGAATCCTGTTAGGGCCCGTAAATATTGGGGTCTCTATGACTCGCATCATTGAAGTTGGCTAGCAATCGTGATCCACAATGAATACACCATATGTAGGTTCGATTCCCATCGGCGCTATTGATATCGCGCTAGTAGTACTGTTTCTCACATGGATCACCATTGGCGTTAGGTAATAGGGGTCAAGCTTTGACTCGTTAGCAGCTCGAGCGTATTAATATGTACCGAGGTCTACATCCGGACCTGAAGAGATCATTAGACAAAAGCGTATCTAGTAAGACAATATACGGCCGCATTTAGACATCAGAGACTTGAGATATGGGTGTGGGATGTACTTTTGCTAGGACAATTCTTAGTCTTTACAGCTTGGTACTCCATTGTTGTGAAACTCCCTAGCAGAAGATTGGAATATCTACCTAGGCATGATACGGGAGATGTTCTTCGAGATATCTTGGGGATGCAAAGAGCTTGGGCCCTGAGCAGGGATCGAAGCTGTAGAAAAAGCTGCTAAATTTAGTTCTGGGTAAGTCTAGACTCGCAGTAATATCATGGCCGTAGCCTTATTTTCTGAAATGGTGGGCATCGGCGACGGTTCATTCATGTGGGGTTTATTACACTTCGTCCTAATACTTGTTCTAAGGATCTAGCTTCAACGGTTAACTGACCTGATTAATGGTTACTCCTTCATCCTGGGTATCTTCCATACAAGCTTCGACCTCCTCTCTTCTATAGCAAATCTGGAATCGGATGATGTCTGTTTCGGAGCTACCACTAGCGGCTGAAAAACAGAGCTCTAGTAATAATATGACTTTTAATAGGTAAGGTGTTTTGATCTGAACCGTCACCCTAGCTTGCGTTGTCTAAGATCTAGAGCTCTCAATAGGGTTTTCTAGGGTGGTAGACATGGGAAAGCTTTACTGAACCAAGAATAGCTTACAAGTAGCTCCCAGATGACACCTCAAGCCTTGTGATCCTTTAGGGTAAGATAACTTACTACATAACTTCTAGAAATCCTTTACAATGACAAGATATACATATGAGACGATTCAGTGCCCATTGTTAGGGAAGTACATCCGAAATCAATACATACTGCTCTACCATATGGAAAGGTATATGGTAAACGCAATGGTAAGAAGGTTGCCTTGAAAATGGAAATGATGCCAAGATACCTACACATCAGCCCCACAACCCTACGTAGGCGTTCAAGACCCTTGGCCTCAGGGTCTGGCGTCGTTGGCCATCAGATTGCCATGCATGAACGTATACTACTGCACTGCATTGCATTTCTGGTAACCTTAGCGCCTACCGAACCCTACCGAACCCCTAAAGAACCGCACATGCCCGCCGGGAGAGGATCCCCGTGGGGGTTCCACGAGTCTAGACTCATCTCTACCTCACGCGCATCACCGAAAGCAGAAGCCGGCAGCTAACCCGGCTTCCGTCCAGGACAAGTGGAGGCTGGCTCGGTTGTCCGGCTGTGAAGGGATAAGGGACAAAGAAGGGAAAAAAAGATGAAAGTTTGCTAACCTAAACCGGGGGAAATTGCCGTTTTCTATTTTCGTTCTTTTCGTCCGGACGAAGGAGGGTTTCACATGATCTTCGAGGGAAACGAGCCCGTTTGGGCGAAACTTCCCTTGGCAATGGAAACGTCGATTTGTGTCCGCCGAATCCTGGTCCGAAGGGACTGGGAGTTGGACCGGTCCCGACGCGGGCCATCCAATGAAAGAGTGACATGAGTTGTGGCCGGTGTCGACGATATACCCCGTGATCTACTTGGACCGCAGATCACCTCCAAGCACGCGGTGGGAGGTGGTACCATATCATTGGTCAAGATTGGGGACCCCGACGGCATCGTCGGATGGAGAAGAAAGAGGATTTGGGAGCTGCTAGCTTTGAATTGGGAAAAAACAAAGTACGGAGAATACCGAACATATTAAACTATTAGAATTTAGAATTAAAATGACTACAGAATAGTACTTCGAAATAGTTGACTTGGGCAATTGCTGCTCTAACCAGTCGTTTCTACCTAGGTAAGTATTCTCTTATACCTAATTTTGCAGTCTACCTAAGTTTCTGTTGAGCAGATCAGTGGCTAGGTAGGTACCTACTGATCTACATTCACTGGCAACAACACCTAATTTCTTACATTTCCAATCTTGCTATTTCTGACTTGTGCTTTGCTGTTGTCCTAGCTAACCGCTTCTTGTAACCCGAATTTCGAGTCTTAAGCCCCTATCTGATATTCACACAATGTGTATTCCTCTCCGTCGCTCATCCAGCACATCCGAAGTAAAAGGCAAACCCGCAGATAGCCAACCTATACCGAGTGCCTACGCGTATCTTCTAAAAAATCTCTCCTAAGTTCAAAGGGTAGATATCTGAAGATGGTCTTTGCCTAGATTACCAATAGCCAAGAAAGTACTTACGTACCACGTTTACGAAGCCAAAACGAACGAAGTCCGTGACCTTTAACCGCCTACCGCAACTCTAGCGATCTATAGAAGGCTTTGCCAATAAAGCCAAGTAGGTAGTTTATTCGATGTCCTAGTTAAGCCGAGTATAACCCTGCCTTTGACGTTAAGTTGATTATTAAGAGGGGGTTACTTACCATTGGGTGACGGCGTATTATGCCCAATGCCAAGCCCAAGGGGTACGCGGAGCCCCTTATGCGCGCGGACTCTTCTCACCCATGACCACGAACGTTCGAATCACAACACAATATCAACACGAGCTTCCGAGAAAACGTGGATTTTTAATTATTTTCATTTGCTAAGTGCTACGTAAATTTGGTGATCATTTGCCACCATAGCCGCCAACGCCACAACATTTTGCCGTCGCGTCATTCAAGAAATTCCACCCGGTGAATATTTTACGTAGAAATCGATAATAGGCCTCCTGAAATCATAACTGTAGCGCCAATTCGGCCGAAAAAAAATCGGCACCACATTTCGGGGTAACTGAATGATATCTTCCTCTACTCCCAAGTCTGTCCCGTGCTGTAATACCGCGTTCCAGAATCTTCGTCTAGAAAAACTATCATTAGACTATTAGGTTTGCTAGGGCCCCAGTCCGTAGCGGCGGTATTTATGAAATGATGCTCGATCTAAGTCAATGAGGCGTGAAGTAGAGTGGGTATTGTCCAGTCCTGATTCTGGTTGCCAAACGCATGGCAAGAACGAAATCATTCGTATGTGCGAGGATTCAAACGAAAAAAAATCAACGAGATGGTGGTATTCGCACCGGCCCCGAAACAGTAATACATCGTGGTTTAAATAAGGCGTAGCCATTCATAGTGACCATGCGACCAAGGTCGCGCCGAATCACAACGTTAGACGTGATCACATTCTTGTTTCTTCCCTTAAGCGGCTCTTGGAGCCCTGCTGATTAAGCATCATGTTTCCCATAAACATTGAGCTCTCTCTTCTCTTGTTCTTATTATAGGATTGATCATATGCAGATAGATTGTTTTCGTTAAAATCCTGCTCGTATGCGTTTCCGTAAAGTGGGCGATCATAATTGGGTTGTCTCGCGCCTGATTCATAGCCTGGTGGTACGGCAAAGCCACCCTCATACGCTGGGCGAAGAGAAGATTGCGATCCCGCTTGAGCTAGATAATGCGGCTCATACGAAGTCTGGCGAGGCGGAGGTGTTGCGGTCGGACGTAGACCGCCTGTGACACCAGGCGGTGGGGTGGGCGATGACCGCTGTTGCATCTGTTCCATGAGCCGTTGCCTTTGGGGCGAATCTGTTGCCGTAGATGGTCGACGTGGTTGAGCCTCCAGTGGTGGACGTGAATCGGCATCCGTGTCTGGAGATGGGAGCTCATACTCCTCTGGGTCTAATCCGAAGATACCCTCATAGTTCTGCAATAACAATGCGAATACCGGAGCCGGAATGTTCAGCGTTGGCGAGAAGACAATACCGACATTACGCACGGTCATCTTGTTCATATTCGCGTGGTTGATGATCTTTATGAGGAAAGCAATGAGGTATTTTAGCAACGTCTCATTGGCTAACGGCAGTTTCTGCACGAGTTCTGCCAAAGATGCGATCTTCTCCCGCTGATTGTCCATCTCTGCTGCAGCGACAAAACTCATGTGGAGATCTCTAGTGAGAATGGTAGTGGGAAGCTCTCGAAGGTAGAGCTTCAATAAGGAAGCAACCGCGTGGATATCATAGTAAGTTTCATCGGTCACGAGATTAACGTCTCCTTCGGTATTGAAGCGCTCGCGAAGCTGTTTGATCACCACGTTAGAACCACTAAGTCGGAAGATACCTTCTTCCAAAATCGCGTTCTTCGCATCGAGATATTGGATACAGCGAAATACCACTGCGGGAAGAGGCACGTTAACATCAAACGGCCCATTGAATCTCACAGCTTCGGCGAGAGGCGCTCCAAACACTTGTCGAATAGGTCCTCGAGGTTCATTTGAACCCTGAATACCGCCACCGTTAGAACCATATAGGGGGTCCTGATCATCGCTAGAAGATCGGGTCTTCGGACCAAATCCAAAGAAACTACGCTTTCTCTGCTTCTTCTCTTCTATTGTAGGACCAGGAGGGGCCAAACCCATCTTATTACCCCACGATGCTGAATCGGGAATCAACTGCGGATCTTTAGGGGCAGAGATGTTGTAAGTCGGGCCGTGCGTTCTATCTTGAAGATCAGGTGTGCCAGTTTTGCGTCGGGGAGGAGCGCCGTCTGGAATGTCGCCCTGTTTTGCTGAGTTGTAACTCATCCCGATTAAACCATCTTGACTACCACCTTTCTGTCCTTGATTCTTCACGTGCCCGTGTCCCTTTTTCTTCGTGTTTGCGTTAGAATGAGTGTTGCTTCCACCGTGGCTTCGATCGTGGCCAGCAGATGAATGCGCTTCCTCATCATCCTTATCTTTAAAGTCGATCCAGCGAAGTAGAGCCTCTACCCATTGGTCACGTTCCAAATCGCTTTCGGCACAGAGAACGTGCTTCACGTGACTACTAGAATCCTTCTTTTTCGGTTCAAGGACCAGAAACGCATGGCGGTACTGGTTATCCAACTCGTCTCCGTTCGGGCCGCTTGCGGGTGATCCGTCATTAGTTTGGGGCTGTGACTGCTTCCCGATTTGCGCATTCTGAAGCTTGATGGTCCCCAGATGTGCGCCACCGGGTGCCTCATAGTACTTCAAATGGGGTCCATCGAGAACGAAGAATCGAGCTTTCCATCCACCAAAATTCTTGCCTCTTTTTGTCAAATATCCATTCTTGAATGGCCTACCTCCAGGTCCTTTCTTTTGGGTTGCGCCTTCGTTACTTGAGTCTTGAGGCGATGAAGAGTCATCGATGCTAGGTCGGAGTGTGTTGGTTGACAGGTATTTGCAAAGTTCCAAGGCAGTCGTGGTGTCTAGAGGACTATTGAGGAGCTCGTCAAGATATTGGTCTAGAACAGTACGGCGGGCATCAAGTTTGGCGGGCGAATGTCCACTGAACAAAGACCTATCCGGCGTCTTGGCAGTGAAAGACGAACATTGCTTCATCTTTTGATCAAGCTTAGAGAGGGAGGTAGTATCTTTCTCCACACGCCACAACTCGACTCGTTCTGATCGCGAGAAAATTGCTAGAGTAAAAACAGGATCTTCCTCCAACTGGGTCAGTGATAGGAGACTTGCCCTCGACGGCTTCATTCGAGATGACGCAACCCTGACTTCGATAGACGGTAAGGCATTCGGCGGCAGTAAAAGGTCAGGATATTCCTCCGTAACAAATCCTTTATAGATCTTCGCTTTTTCGACAGGACTATCTCGATTCGCGGGGGGACTCGGTTGCGACTGACTTGAAGGTTGAGCAACAGGCGGACTAGACATGTTAGGAGGCATAGGGATTGGCTGTCTGGGAGCTCGTGGCGATAGTGGCAACCCAATCCCCAGGGAACGGGGAGACATCGGCGGCGAGTTCATAGGCGATTTTGGAGGCATTGGCCTCGGGCTGGCGGGAAGTCCGGGGGTCATCAAAGACGCGGGAACCATAGTCTGTCGGATCTCGTTGCCACTCAGGACACCGGCCAGCGAGGCGTGCATATTGTCAGGTGCTAGCATAGGTTGCATGCCGGCCATTCGGGGACTCGCTGGAATACCATACTGAGGCTCGGGTTCTTTGGCAGTAGGTTTTTGGCTTCCCTTTTTGCTCTTCTTGGACAAACTTCGAACCTCGGCCTCCTTCTCAGCAAGAATTTCTCTTTCTCGGTCGTCTTCCTCTCTCGTTCTTCTCCGACCACGTTTCTCAATGATCGGCAGTTCATCCACCTCCAACAACGAATCATAATCCGAGTCGGAATCCTCTTCGTCTTTCGGGGGAGTTACAGCAGGGACCTTCGACTCCTTTTTTAATTGTAATGGGGCGGGAGGCGGCTTGCGCGGCGGCGGAGCAGATGGTGGTGGAAATTGAGAGATGCCTTGATCAACCAAAGGCGTGGCTTCGATTACTGACACTGCTGGTGGTGGGTCAGCGGGTCGTTTGGGAGGTGGCACCCGTGGTGGTTCGCTTGGGAGGCTTCGAGATGGTGGTAGCGAGAGATTGATCGGTAGTCCCGGGTCCCTCGACGCATCAGATGCCTTTTTAGCTTCCTCAGCAGCACGATCTTCCTCTTCACGGTCAAAATGGTCCAACGCATGCTCAGACGCCTTTGGCATCGCATGTGATGGATCTAAGAGTTCACCAACCGCCGACGGCAGCCCATTGGTAATTTGATCAGCCGGGGGTGTGATGGGATAGGGAGCCATGGAAACATCGATAGGCGAGTGCTTGACACTGTCCGAATCGAGATTTGATGGCGACGCTGGTACCTCAACCTCCTGTTCCTCGGGTACGTTTACATTAACCTTGGGAATACTCGATGCACTTGACTGTGCAAGGTCGACTTTAATCTGCTCTTCATGCGCAGCCATTACATCTTTTAATTTCTTCCTGTACTTCTCTTTATCTTTCAAGGCGCGCTCGAGATCCTTATTTAGGCCCAAGATCATGGCCCTCTGTTTATCAACCAGTCTCCATAACTGGGAATTCTGCTGAGATTGGGACTGCTTCTCTTTCAGAAGATATTGTATGACAGCCTCTGGACTACCTGCTGCCTTAACCAGATTAGAAATATCTGCAGTTCCAGACTGAGCATCTTGCGAGCCTTGATGGGAATGAGTTCGCGAGATGGCGGATATAGCGGAATCGATGGATGATGTTCGAGGCGCGCCTGAAGGAGGAGTATCGGGCTTCGAGGATGCCGGGTTGCCAGCCATGTTGGGCAGACTCGCACCGGCAGAGCCTACAGGCGACCTTGTAGTTGCTGCTGAGTCGGAAACACTTCTAGTGTCATTCGAAGGAGAAAATAAGAGTCTCGCTCTAAAAGCGCAAGCGCGTCTTGTTAGGCTTATTCAAAAATCGTTTGAAGAGGCGGGCAAAAGTCGTTGAAGAAGAGGAAAAAAAGAAGGTTGAAAGAGTCAGCAAAATAGGACTAACCCGTAGTTAGAAGATAAAGGTGAAACTGGAGAAATATCCCCTTTGCGATA
This sequence comes from Annulohypoxylon truncatum, assembly GCF_022578515.1. NCBI lineage: Eukaryota > Fungi > Ascomycota > Sordariomycetes > Xylariales > Hypoxylaceae > Annulohypoxylon > Annulohypoxylon truncatum. The sequence goes on from NW_025953805.1 coordinate 416,363, forward strand.
GGAGTTCCCTGGAAGATAGGAATGATTCGCCCTGTCGTCTACAGGAGAGCGTCGCAGTGGTTGTCGTGATGGGACCTGAGTGAACGAAGCGGCTGAGAACGAGGCATGTACGGGTTCGGGGAATTTCGCTTGGGATGGGCTTGCGCTGGAAGGCGGAGACACGGCCGTACTCGTTTGTAAAGGGCTAGGAATTGGTTTTCGTTGTCTAATGGGAAGAGTGGGGATTTCAGGTCAGCGCCAGTATCAAGACATGCATCATAGGTCGCAGGGAGTTTTCTAGACGTGAAGAAGGCCTAGGAGTTTCGTAATAGGCCGACAGAAGGGAAAAAGAAGAAAAACCGTCTCCACCCAACATCCCATTGCATACCTACACTAACAGAAACTACCCAGATGTACTTGGGTAAATGACAATTGGCTGTTGTAATGATGGGATATGATGATAAATGGTGTTTTAGGTAGGGAAGAGACCTGAGAACCAAGAAAAAATATGGGAACTATGTCTCACTCACTTTGAGGTGTTCAATGGTACAGGAGGGAAAGAAGACAAATTGGTGTCAGCAGGAGGATAATTCACGACGGCCCTACCAATTGTCGGACTATCTTCTAGAGCTTGACTGTCTGATGGACTTTCGCTACACTGAAGCGATAGATGTGACATGGTCCACAATGCAGTGGAAGAGGGTCTGCTGTATGTAGTATGTCGTTGTCCAAGGGGCAGCCGAAAGCCAATCGGCGTACGAACTCTTGTCGAGGTCGGAGCTTCTCATTCGAGACGCCTGGTTGACCCTGATTGACGCCGCATATAGCCTGACAGGGTTCGAGGGCAAAAGGATCGAGACAGCTAAGCGCGTGCGGATACTTGCTTGATGGCCTGCTTGCTGCAAGGGCTGTTCTAGGCTATCAGCTCTCTAAAAACAAGAGAAATGCCGGTTTGCAGTGTTAGAAATATTTGTATATTTCCAAGACTGAATCAAACAGAATATCTTAAAAACCCAAGACCAAACAAAGAAAAGATTAGATGAACGTTCATCTTAGGATAAGGGGCTAAGGCCAGAATTTAGTCTACAGAAGAAAAAAATAAAGATAAAAAAGAAGGTTACAGATTGGCCAAGAGAGATGAGATGGTTGCATTTTCCGAATGAGCCTTGCTCTTTACAAGGTAAGGTATTTGATGTACTTATTCTACATTCGACAGTGAGCAGATGTCGAGTTTACCGCAGTATGGTACCTGCAGTGCCTGCATCTAAGAAGTAAATCCCCGCTTCACTGGAGTACCTTCCTGTGAGCAATTTGGTAGCACGCACTAGCAGCCAACGGTTAACGAACAAACCTTGTAAGATGTGGCCCCCACATACCTAAAACGGGCTGATATTCAAGGGAGAGCGTGGGAGCTACTGCGCATTTAGCAAAGTGAGTGCAGTTGAAATGGATACAACACCAGGTACTACCCAGGTCGGTAGCATAGATTAGTGTAGATATTACTTTTTCTACAACCACGTGCGCTGAAGATGAAAATATGTGATAAATCTGCTGTCAGAATCTCATAGCAATTAATATATCATGCAATAGATAATCAAGCATTGCGTAGAATGTCTATTAATACTACAGAATGTAAGCACTTTGACCATAAACGGCTTTACCATACGCTGTTGTGGTTAATCGTCTTCTCCTTCTACCTTCAGCCACGATGGATGCTTATTAAATGTAAGGCCGCTAAGACTCCTCTACACCCCAGATTAGACTGTAATTAAACTTTCACGCCAGGATCCCTGCGGCGAACCCTTGGGTTATTTGGTGCATTCCAATCAGAGTGGTTGGACAGTTGGACAGCCCGTATCGCAAAACCCTCAGAGCATCCGGGAATCCAAGCTTCCATTTCGATGTTCCCGTTTTGGCTACCCCAGGTTTCCTTCAAGGGTGATTGCAGATTCCAAATCGGGCACATATTTCTTCGCGAACGGATTCAGCAGATGGATTCCCAGGGTTCACTAAAACGGTTACATGACTAACTCGACTTTGCATCCCCATATCTAGATAGTGCCCGTGTGTTGCTCGGACGTAGATATGTGCATATGTGCAGTTGTGGATGAAAACCATGAATTTGGGCCATAGCTGAGGTCTGATACCTAATACCTAGTATATACCGACCTAGGTATTTAGTGATGGCCGGTTTCCTTTCCGCGTCTCACCGGATCTTAGAAATAGATGATCATAGGCAAAATAATACTTAGTACGATACAGTAGCACCCGCAGTGGGTGTTGATAATGTATCATGCAGGAGGTTGGAAATCAATATACGGAATATTTCTGCAGGAACAGCTTCTAGTAGGTTATCCTGAGCTACCCCTATTAGGTATCCACCAAGTCTAGCCATTCCTTGCTATCGAAAAATGAGATTTCAACAGTAGCGGCTACAATAGGACGACGAGCAAGATGAGGACCTACTAATAAAATGATAAGCATATGTATGTATGATATGAATAGGAAAAAACGCACGTCAACTTTTCTATCCCAGATTTGCCTCAACACCATCTCAGTTACAAGCCGACCAATCATAGCCGAGATTCGCTAAAACACACACTTGAGCGTGAGTTGGCGGTGTGATACGACAAGCATTAAAGGCAGCTATATAGGTACCCAGGAAGTCATACAGAAGTAGTAATACGTTCTGCCATTATACATGATAAAATGATGTGGCGATCTTGAATTGGCCTTCTCAACCAGGCGCCTGACGATCGATAGTCTTTCATACGCGAAATCGAATCTCGATTAGGCGTACATACTCCTTATGTGCAGGAGGGAAAATCAAGTTTGGTAACCTATCGGCCCAGCACGTCGCCAGCCACATTTCCTCTTTTTGGCTTTTGCAGCCAGCCTTCGCTTCGGGTGGCTGCTTGTCAGTTTTCTATACCTACAAGCCTTGTCGGTACCACGGCTTGGAATGCTAAAAACATCTACGTTTAATTGGACATAATTGTCATGTCTACCGATGCCACGTCAACATGCGGTTTGAAGTGCCAGACATCGTTCTTCGGCGTGACGGGGGCTGATGTGCTAATGTTGTTCAACCACAACAATGCAGTAATGGCATGACTCTGAAAAGCCACATCTTCACGGATACTCGTTCGCAAGCTCGGGAGATCTACTTCCTCTCATAAGGAGCTTCGGTGATGCAGATCCAGACACCCGGGAACGAACGTGCTCTACCGGTAGATAGGATTACACATACCTAGGGGAGTGTTGAAAAGACACGATTGGTCCTCCCTGAGACATGTCTTAACCCCGCCAGTCGAAGCTTGTTCTGTGATTCTGTGTGATTCTGTGCGAGCGGAAAAATTTCTATCTTCGTCGTTTACTGATTTGAACTCCTTGCGCCCTGTACGCCAAGAGTCGAGAGCAGATCCCCCGCCCAGTCATATTGGAAGTACGTAGATGTGTGCATACGTACATTGTAGACGTATGCATAGTAGATGTTTCTCATGACACTCGAATTTCCACGTACGTAGTCGATCCCTCACCATTCGCACCTCTCACACAACTTCGATTGCTTCGGCGCTGATAGGTTTATGGTTAACCTTGCAAGCCGCGTAGGGTGGAAGTCGCATAGAAGAGAAGGGCACGAGACCCCCCAGCCCTGACGTCTTCGGGACGCACAATAGTAACACTACTACTCTATGAGCCGAATGGTTCGATTATGACGCCTCCCGCTCCACGGAACACTCTCTTCGCAACGCCTCCGGCTACTCCGCAATTTCATAAATAGAAATTCGAAATCGCCCAGCAGGAATGCAGGACCCTGTCGTTTGGTTTTTGGCAGAATTTCCGTGGTTTCGCATTGGTTTCATCGATAGAGATCGAAGGTGCGAAGACGAGCCACAGAAGTGAGAAATTGTGACCTTGGCCCCCATGCCGCATCCAAGGTTTTTTGTATTCTGGCAAGTCTGGCAGACGAGTCCGGGGTCAGGGGTCCTAGTCCTGGCTGGTCTGGGCGCTGCAAGGGTCAGGGGGTTAACAGGGAATTGGATTTCCGCGCTTAACCGCAATTCCCTGATAAGTGATTAATAAGCTTTGATAAAGGAGGGACCTAGGACCCTGATCAACATTGCACGTGCACTCTCCTATTCAAAAAGCTTCAAGATATCTGCTTGGCAACAAACTGAACCATGAGCAATTGAGAAAAGCGCGGCTGGTCTAGCGCTTCTGGAAACGACCGCCCTAACGACCAAGCAGCAAACCGCAAGTTTCAAGAAGCACTGTCAACTACGGATCGAAGTCATATCTACCTACCGAGTGTCACAAACCGAATCCGCAAGTCACAAGTCACCGTCAAGAGAAAAACAACATGTTTGGTGGATTCTGACAGTGTAACGATTGTCTAAACGCTAGCTTACAGGGGCGCTTGGCAATAACTGACAAGCTACCTAAAAGGAAAGACGCTATATAGACGATAATACATCGTGTACCTAGAAGCAAAATCCCGAGCCAGTTTTAAGCAGTCTCTACTTTTATTGTCTCTCTTCTTTTTTTTCTTCTTCTACTTCTCAGAGTACCAACACCGTGTGTATGCCTTGCCAACTCTCGGACGGGGGGAGGTAGCATGTGTGACGGGATGGGCTTCGCAACAAAACGAAGAGTTAGTCACCTTAGATTGTTCAATGCGCGCCGTTCGTGTACCCGTTAGTGTACCCGTTCGCCTGTCCATTGGTATGACCATTAGTGTAGCCGTTGGTGTTGCCATTAGTCTCGCTCAACAGGCCTTCCGAAGCCAACGCTATTAGTGGGCCGTACAAAGAACCTCCCTTGATCGCATCGTGGACAATGGAGATCCAGCCACCGATCGTTCTCTTCGGTCGGCCGTTGAAGCTATCAACCTTATTGGTGGGGTGTTCAACAAAGCCCTGGTGGAACGGTACACCAAGTTCTTCACGAACATACTGGTACAAGACCTTTGATCCCTTACCCAAGACCGTGGGAGTGTGGGGCTTGGCGCAGAAGTCGTCAAAGGTCTTTTTCCACAAAGCCTTAACGGCCTCGATGGCTTGCTCTTTCCATTGAGTGACGTCTTCGACGCTACCCTTTGTGTGGCTGACAACGATGGGCACAGCTGTGCTTACGAGAGATTCGCAACGGTCCGCGAGGTCCTTCTTGCTCGAAGACGACCAGGAAGGGTATACGTGGGCTGCGATGGCCTTCTGGAAGGTTTCCAGCTCCTCTGATGCTAGACTTCCGGAGAAGCACTGTGTGGTGACTGATGATAGTGTCTCAATAGCCTTCTTCACGAAATGCATATGCAGAGCCCTAAGATCGACCCCCTGGCAGCTGGCGTATAAGTGGGCTGCGGTCATCATAGTTAGAATTTCTGTCGCGTGAGCACTCATGCGGGCCGAGGCCAACGCCATCGAGTTGACAGATTGGTTGTGCATCTCGGCGGCCTGGATAAATGGACTCATGGGACCGGCATAGTATGATAACTCCGCCATGTAAGAAGCCATGTTGATCTCGACTCCCTTGAAGGTGAATGAGAGACTGGGATCGTCAGCGGCAAGGTTGGCTGGTAAGCCTCCGCTGAGACTTGGGTCGACCATTTCGGTAAGCTGCGAGAAGAGCATCCTGCCGAACATCTGCAGCGACAACCGTACTTTCTCCATGGATGATGTGATGCTTGCCGCCTGGAAATTGCAACCGTAATGAATGTCCTTGGTCTCTACGTCGACAAGTGGGTTGTCGCACGAGGAGTTGAGTTCAATGCTGATCTGCTGGTCCGCAAGAAGCAGGTCCTCGATCTGTGGACCGATCCATTGCGGCGCACTTCGTACGGAGTATCGATCTTGAACCAAGTCTTCGGAGCGGCGGTTCTTTGGTTCAAGCACGTCTCGTGCGAGGGCTGAGTCACGCATGAAATAGTAGATATTTCTAGCGACTTCAATCTGGCCCGGGTGAGGTCGGGTCTTAGCAATGAAAGGGTTGAAGCTTTCTCTGCTTCCGTGAAGCGCCTCCACGGCCATGCCGGTGAGGGCTTGTGTAAGCAGCGCCAGGCGGTGAGATTCGGTGATCACGATCGAAGCAAGTGCTGCCGATGATGATGTCCCGTTAATCAAACCGAGACCCTCTTTGGGGCCAAGCTTCACTGGCTGTAGTCCTGCCTCTGCCAACGCCTGGGGTGCTGGGAGGACTTTGCCGTTCTTTTCAATCAGAACATCCGGGTTTCCTTCTATGCTGCCGGCCACGTATGAAAGCGGCATCAAGTCACCGGAGCTCGAGACAGAGCCGCGTAACGGTACAACGGGTGTCAGGTCATTCTCAAGCAGGTCTGTTATAGCCTTGAGAATTGGGAGCGAAACGGCAGAGTGACCTCGTAGGGTACTGTTGCACCTCACTACAATGGCCGCCTTGACCCATTCTGCGGGCATAGAATGGCCTGGCTTCGATCCATCAGCGTGGCGGGAGATGATCCCGGACTGAGTCAGTTGCATCAAAGACGATTGCAATGCTACAACTTGATCAGTTCGCGTGTCCGCGCTTCCTCCAAATCCCGTGTTGACGCCTAGTGGTTTGTTAGTGATTGTCAAGACGACGAAGATCGGGTTCACACACCATAGACATACCACCCCTTCGAAAGGTAGTGGTATAGAACATCCACACTGTCCTGAATGCTCTTGACAACCTTCGGATCATCGGTGATCTGTGGAATGCACCCATGGCTGTTGATTGTCTTATTAGTCAAGGAACGTCTCTAGATGGTCTTGCGAGTTGCAACATACAGGGCCGTAGCCACAACATCAGAGATGTGGAGGTCTTGGCCGTTTAAGACATAGCTGCCCGCATCAATGCGCTTCTGTAGGAGGTCCCATGCCTCGGCCACTTTGGCAAGGTGATTGCTTTGGTTACCCATGGCGAATGTAGTAAGAGATTCCAGAGAAGATGCTGTGTGGGATGCTAATGGCGAGGAAGCAAGTTGTCCGTTGGGATCAGGTGGACTTAGTGGATATATATAGATTATCGACAAAAAGAACGTGGCTGTAAACAAAGGTGAATCATACTATTTTTCCCAGGCAAGGATCGTAGTCTTTGAGGTCATTGCTTCCCTCGTATCCTTAATTTTTGGTACCTTTAGTCAACAAACTCACTTGAAAGGAGTCATTGACCCTAGATTGACCCTAACTGGACGGGTAGGCACAGCGCCGTTTCTCGCATGTGCCCTATCCCTTATGCACACCGGAGAAGGCGAGATCCAAACAAACTTTCCTTGACTCTCCTATCTTCGCAAGATAAGGGCCTAGAACCCGACATTGGTGTCAGAAACTTAGAACTACGACGTCACATCCACTTATCTATGGCATTTGAAGATGTCAATGGCTTCTTAAATGTAGGTGTTTGGGCGAGATTGCGCGTAATCAGTCGATGTTGTGCATTTCAACGACACGGAAGCCTATTATCCCTACATTCCGAGTAACACCGAGCCATGGGCAAGGAGACCAGGCTATGTGATCCCCTTAATTATGCTTCTCGTCTGAATCTAGGCTAGTATGGTACTGATAAAGTGGTGCAGAATTGCTCTGCAGGTTACATCACATATCTACCTAGGGGCCTTGTTCGAGATCTTAGTCACAAGATCTTCCCAGCATTAAATCCCAGCAACGGGTTTAGGATGGCGTGTGGAAAGTAGGACCAACCAGGTCATGATTTACATAGCTAGGGAAGGTGGTAAGCCAGAATCCAGATAGGTTGTAGTCGCTAAAACTGATTGCATATGAAACCATATTTATGTAGGTAGATACCTGGTAACTAGTGGTATAGCGACTAATATGAGGCTCACTTGCATATACCAGTTAGTTACTCCTGATAGCATAGACACAGCAGAAGTAATAATCATGAGTTAATAGGTTATTGCCCGTTAGAAATGGGTAATTAGTCTTACTAGGTAGTCTATGGTGACCCGACTATACGGTACTCTCCCATCCCAAGAAACATCAGCACTCGTGGCAGAAGAAAGACACCATGTGACATTCCTGTCAAAGGACCCTAAACTAACCTATTAGAGGCTACAAGCCGAATGTCGTTAGTAGAAAAGGGATTGCTTTCATATCCTGTGGCGTTCGGGACGGTTGAGGCGAACTGTTCTGAATAATAAGGATAAAGGGTGGCTCGAGGTGAAACAAGGACTCACCCTTAGGTTCCCAACAATCCAATAAGCATAACCAGATAGTTGGGAGCCCGGATGTTTAGAACATGTCGATCTTCTATGTCCTTCTTTGTCCTGTTAATATGGTGCCCAGTTTTGAAAGGCATCGACTTGCTTCACATGATTCTAGAAAACCATACAAAGTAGGCTTCAGGGAAACAAAAGCCCGGAAATGAACCAATAGGAGTCTTATAGCAACCATAAAGGCTGCACCGTGACGCGAAGTTGGAATAAAGTCCTGATGTACCTAATCAGGTAATCCAGGGGTTGAAAATGCAGGATGTATTCCGTTATATGTCTTACCATAGTTCTTAGAGCTATGGATACAGCTAGGATTCGCCAGTATTGATCGGAAGCTGCCGAGACTAGGTCCCCCCATATAAAGACCATATATACCGAGAACTCTATTAAGGTTACATAAGAAAAGTAATGTCCCATATGCACATCAGCGACACGTTGAAAGGGTTATATCGTCTTAGGAGGTAGCTATAAGTGAGGACGATAATCACGATATTAAGAGTCTTACGTGGATTTCTTCATTCATAAGATGACCCTATAATCTAACTCGGTTAGAATTACTTCGCTATCTTTGAGTTGCTTGTCTAATGGTACCCTCGCGGGGGATTTACCGTCGATCAAGTGTGGTCTAACCACCAATCATATCATGGCGAAATGTTGCCCTACAGAAGGAATCGGGACGGCAACCTAATCTGGCTCAATCGTCCCGTCCCGTCCATCGAGATCCAGGATCATCAGAGATTTCCCTACTTATGGTAGGTGGAGGTTGACGTACGTAGGTCAGATGATTAAACGGGTCTGTAGTAGGTTTACGTTCGAAAATGATATGCTAATTGAATGCATGGCTCCTGTTACAGTGTGAAAACCGCCATCGGCCTTACGTCAGCTATCATGGTTGAAACACATAGTGGTAACTATACAGCTGCCACTGGTATTGGTGTCGGTTTCGGAAGGATTTCATCGGCCTTACGATAGTATAGTAAGCATGCAAGGTATTGAAAAGGAGATCGAGGCGAAGATCTGCAAGTGGCCAAGGAAACGACGAACACTATAAACGGGCCCAGCATAATCAAACATGTAATCGACTTGGTCAACGAGGTATATAGATAAGTGGGATAACTACTATGCAAAGCTACGGCGCAGACCGTACTCGGATGCGCCACGCCACGTCAATATAAGGTTAATCCTCAGGGGTGCTGACTTAGTTTGCTCTACTTTTTGGTAAGCAAGGTAGTATCACATCTATGTACCGCAGAGGCAAGGTGAAAGCGAATCGGGATGGGCGGGATATTGCTTGGTACCAATGCATGCTATACGAATGAGGTATATGTTACGAGGCATGAAATAAGCACGGGTTTTGGTATGTTTATAGGGAGTACGAGAATAAGCTATGTTATAAATCCGGGGGTGAAGTTGATACTGATAGATATGTCATGCATAAGGTGAAATATCAAACTAAATGTAGAACCAGGATATCTACTGCTACCTACCTACTTACTCCCAAGAATCTACAAAGTTCTCCCTCTTTAATCGGAAAAGAGCGACCCTGAGATTTTATCCAGATCAACTATGAGGTATCTAGGTGCCTAGGTGAGATAAGTTTCTCCCTTCTAGTGTCATCTTTTTTTGTTGTATCATAGTCCTAGATACGGCTCTTAGAAAACAATAGGTACCCTTGGAAGGGGGCGAATGTTATATAAAATGAAAACACGGTAATGTTTCTGCCTTTAGTCACTTACATATTTTCTTTAATTTAAGGGATGGAATCATGTATTGGAACTAAGGTAGGGACAATGAAAAGTGGCTTTTGGTTGAATTATTCTATAATTCCATAAGAATACGCAGTATGCATCACTCCTTAGGTAGTTTTCGATGTATTCATCACAGGGTTTATGAATATAAACTACCTACTCTCGTGATTCACGACCTATATCTATCCCGATGAGCTTAGGTAGGTCATAGTTGTTAGAATCCCCTTTATAGGTACGCGAATACTTAAGATTTAGCGTAACAAGACCCTATTCATAGAAAATTCTACCTAACCTGATACATCCTATAGAATTTCAAAGGTAAACATAAAGGTTTCTCGAAAATTTCTAGGCAAGTTTCTGGCCTTATGGGATGTAGTATTTGACTATAGCGAATGGAAAAGTTACCTACCTATATCGCCGTAAGGTGAAACGGTTCGAATTCTAACCATCATCGTCCAAAGAGCGAAAAACTGCTCTCGTAACATCAGGTTATCATGAAAATTCCGATTCCCTTGGAACTCCGGTCTTGAATTATTCCCGACGCGCTTCAGAACCATGCACTAATGATGTAATAACATCTGCTCATAACCAAGTTTGAAGAAAGACTGGTGACCGACGCAGGTTTCGCGTTCATATGTCAACCAATTCTTTGACAGTAACCAGTTATGCAATAAACTTAAAAGCTTACAGCGCCTTCGAAGAAGTCCCAATTATTCTGGGTCTCATGACAGAGAATACCAAACCTCCAGCTTTTGACCAGAATACTAGGAGGGGCGCAGGTTTCCGCATTCATGCTTCCGGCGGCGTGATACTGTGGGGCAACATGATAGTTGCTATGGACACCGATGAGAGGTACAAATGAGCAGATCTGACGGCCGCAAAGTGGAATCGGCTGGTATTCAGTTGAGAAATGCAATGCAGAGTTTCCGTCTTTTTGCTATCCTTTGTGAGACGCCTTATGAAGAGGGTCGAATTAATAAGCGTGTCGGGGGGTGATAGATCAAGCAACATCAGCTTGGCGTGAATCAGCGAATAGATGGTGTTATTCACGTTTGGAAATCTTGAGGACCACGGTGTTGCATAGATACTTTCCTTATTATGAGATACTTCATTGTTTTCATATTAAACTATGGAGTTAGTTCTATGTTGGAATTATTGGAGATGTTGAGTAAAGGGGCTACATAGGTACTACTCACCTAGGTTTGAGTGTGGCACCCGGTCAATTACCCGGGGAAGCGGGGGAGTTTAATATCTGCAGAATCCGATAGGTCTGACCAAGTTAGAAGTTTACTCACGTACGACATACTAGGTAGGCGGTTGTTGAGACTCTTCTATGAGTTTTATGCCGTAGTCGTTTCAAATAATGTGATTTGGCTCCCGCAAGTTCCTACCCACCTGGTGCCTATCAAAGAGCTACCTGCCAAGTCGAAAGATTAATAATCTTAAAGACTACCTGATATCAAAGTAGTATCAACGTCAAAATGGTATGTGGTGTCTAATCATGGATACCATTTTGTATTGGCTAATAAGGAGAACATAGGTCAATGCATTTCAGCCGGCTATTCAGCTAGAGGTGGTCGTCATAGGCGCCGGGATAAGTGGTCTGGCAGTCGCTATAGAGACGGCGCTGTCCGGCCATCATGTGATTGTCTTCGAAGCAGCTGATGGACTCCATGAGGTAACCTACTTCATCTATGTCACTTACATGAGCCCTAGGAAAGCGTTCTGTTGCTTACGCAGTTATAGATAGGGGCTGGGATAAACATCAGCCCGAATGCCTCGCGAATACTACGACAATGGGGCCTTCCGGCCGAATTATGGGCCTCAGCTACTCACCCCACGTCGCTTTCTGTTCGACGGTACTCAGGAGAGATATTAGCTCTGGAAAAAGACTTCGATGCGAAAATGCGTGTGAGGTATGATGCCCCTTATATCGAGTTACATCGTGTCGATTTCCAGACAGCACTTTACATACGTGCCAAGGAACTCGGCGTGGAATTCAGATTCGGGGAGAGAGTTAACCAAGTGAACTTCGAGACGGGGAAAATTACGACCCATTCTGGATTGAACGCAAAAGGCGATATTGTTGTCGCAGCTGACGGCCTGTGGTCTGTTTGCCGCGCCCAGTTTCTTCCCAAAGACTTCGAGGGAGTTCCGAGACCAACGGGCGATTTGGCATACCGGCTGGTCTTGACACTGGATCAAATCCAAGATCTCGAATTAAGAGAATGGATAAGCAAGCCGTCACTTGATATATGGTTAGGGCCTCATTCGCATGCTGTTGGATACTCACTCCGAGGAGGTACGGAGTTTAACATCGTGTTATTGGTCCCTGATGACCTGCCAGCGGGCATTAGCAGGCAGGTCGGATCCGTCGAGGAGATGAGAGCTCATTTTACGAACTGGGATCCGATTTTGACCAAGTTCATTGCTGTCGCCGATTCTGTGAAGAAGTGGAAACTTATGCATCGTAAGTTTCCAGATTATGCTTCTCACCTCTCTTGACAAAACCCGGAGCTTAACAGGAAACATCCTTTTAGGAAAGGAAATGCGAAGATGGGTATATTCCTCTTCAAATAGCAATTTTGCGTTTCTGTGAGTTGAGAGGTCGTTTCTATACATTGTAAGATTCATTAGCCTAGCTAACGCGATTTTGAAGTGGAGATTCCTGCCACCCCATGCTACCATACCTTGGACAGGGGGCCACCTCGGCTATCGAAGATGGCGCCGTCCTTGGTCGCCTGCTAGGACATATCCAGACTAAGGAGCAGATAGGAAAGGCCTTGGAAATGTACGAGCAGCTTCGGAAGCACCGAGGAGATGCCATCGTGAAAGAAACCATCGTACAGGTAAGTTATTGAACATCGCCGTCGCGAAATGGATTGCTTACAAATCCTGGCAAACACTAGCGTGACGTCTTCCAAATTGTTGATGGCCCTAAGCAACGGGAACGAGACGAATTACTCCTATCGCAGCTAAACGAAGAAACCAAACATGCGCCCTTTCCAATTCGGTTGCTTTGCCCTCAGTTTCAACCCTGGTTATTCGGCTATGACGCTTGCGCAGAAGTCGATAAGGCTGTCAGTAAGGATTCATTCGTGGTCGTCAAGGATGTGAAGACGGAGCCAAGTCCTGATAAAAGCGACATAGGTAGTCATCGGCAGTTGAATGGCTGAGAGGTACGTCTCTGGGATTTTGGGATACGAGTTTATTCAAAAAATGGAGTATCTAGGCTATGATCTGAGAACAAGAATGTACGAGGTTTGATTACCTATCGTTCATCAGCAAAGCATACAATCAGTTTGGACGCATATGGCAATAAAATTGAGATACCTTGTCAAATCAACTGTAAATCGTGATAATCCCCATTGAATGTCCCCGATTACTAAATCTACATTGATTCTTAACCTCGTTTTATATTTTCGGTACGTAGGTAGGTGCCTGGGCACCTCGGTAGGCGGTGATGTTCGTCTTTGACCTTCGCAGGGCGTGCTCTTACGTTAGGAGTATTAATTATTAGCACCGTACATCTTATAACTTGCCCTGCCTCTCCCCGGGCTTCCAATTCCGTCGTATTACACCATCCTGATATTCCGTGGCTACGTGCACACCTTTTGGACTCCAGATCTTACTCATAATGATGGCCCGCCCAGCCTCAACTCGGGGAAAGCAAGCTTCCTGAACCCACCATTCATTCTCACCATAAGACATTATCGCATCTTCAGGATTAACGTGCACAACGAAAGAATAGCTCAAACTAGCTGCTCGAGCGAAGTCATAACCGAATCCCACATGGTTTCCTATCATCAGCAGTCCATTCCTATCCGCCTCGTAGGCGTGAGTGAGAACGTGTGAATCTGGCTGATCCGCAGGAAGTGGCGCAAGAAGCCGATATAACAACAGCTCACGTCGATCGGATAGGGATTTGCCTTCATTGAATGAGGTGAGGTCGACCTTTTTCATATCAACCGCCGGAAAAGAGCCAGGATTCTTCATGGGAAAATCGTCCAGCTTTTTAGCGATATCAATGTGTGGCGCAGGGCCCCACTGGGATGGCGGTCGCGAGCTTAGAATATTCGCGAACCGTGTCTGCACGGGTAATTCTTGAGCGATATGTTGGGAGATCCCGGGTGGCCTGAACGATACTATGGCGCTAAAGCAGACTGGGCCGAGAGGAAGGGTGGCGTCTGCCAATGGATAATAATCCCCGACAGCATTTGTGCTCGGCGACAGAGGCTGCCGCACTGTGACGAGAAAGTTTGGAAAGGATGTGTTTGTCCCAATGGCGGTTACATTGTATATGAAGGGCCTATCAATAAATCCAGCCTCGGAGAAGTAGCCATGAATAGTCTGAATCTGTTAGCAAGTTTGACTGACAGAAGACTGTTAGTCGTTAGATAATAGGGGTACAGTATGGCCAATCCTATGGGACTGTATGTTGTGTTGGGTCCTCCATTTGAGATCTGTTGGACTTAACTCCGATTATCAAGATAAATTGAGTAGAAATGCTTACATGAATGCCGAGTATTCTTCGAGAAGCTGGTTGAGAAGTCTCTGCAAGGGCTCTAGAAACAGCCATTCCCGCTTGGCTATAAACATGACCACCGTACGCCGCTTTTCGCCGACGTGAGTTCTCCTGTTCCGGGTAGGCCATTTCACTCGCAATCGGTACATCGTCTTCTGGACACCACGCCCTGCGCCGACTCATATATTGCTTTGTGATTTTTCCATCCGCCATCCCGTCCTCGAGAGGAACTAAACTCATAATCTCTTGAAACGTGAGTCGCTGACAACCAGCCGTATCAGGAGGCATTGTGATGGTAATGGACAGGAATATTGGTCAATAAAAGACTTAGCACATGAGAAATAGTATTAAATGTTAAGGCGATATGATCTTACGAACGTTAAATGCTTGACTAATCGAGAAATATAAATAATCTTATGTACTACGTAGTATTATGAACCTCGGAACTTTGGTGGGGAAGTTTACTCAACAACAGACCGAGGACATCACGTGGCACATCGTGTCTTAGTCATCCAGCATTAGCATCGAGAGCAACCCCATTTCTCCTCACAGCTTGGCTCTAGAGGCCTGGCTGGGCTATCGTTTTCGGAAGTTTAGGTACCTAGGTACCTAGGTAAACATCGGCACGGGAATTTCACTTATTGTCACCGCGCCATTTTAGAACCCCAAAACACCCCCGTCAAGTACATTTTCGGCGGGGCATATAAGGTAGGTACTTCATGAAGTTCACTGTACACACACAGTACGATCGTGTGCATGCGACATGTCATAGTGCTTGCAAATTCATGTTACCAACTCTTTGGCTACAGTGAGCAGAGTCAGGTCTCCAAGCTTATGCTGAGCTCCTATAGCCAGCGCCCTAACCCTCAACCAACCAGTGACCACATCTAGTCAGATGCTTACGTTGCAGCTGTAAGTTTGAGGCGGCGAAGAAACGTATTATACCTAACTTACTATCGGTAAACAGCGGAAAAATAAGATATATCTTTCCTAATCGTCATCCAACTAGTATTGTCATTCCTTACCTACTGCCTACTCTAGCTGGCCGCCTCCCTGTATATTTGGCTCACCTAGCTTTACTTAAGTAACATCGTCAACTGGCTCGTACGACCGGTTCAAGGATGGATATCGTGGCCATGGTGTTGACAGAGGTCGCCAGGGAGCACGTGGAAAGCCACGTACTGTTCCCCAGAGGATATGTGTTATATAATGTGGTATATGTGGATTAATAATGCTTCTTTTAGGTTCTAAAATTACTTAAAATTTAATAAAGTGTTATTTAATGTTAATAATATATTAAAATATATATATTAAAATATAATATTATATAATAATATTATTTATAAAAAGTTTATATTTTTATAAGTTTAATATAATTATTATAATTAATTTTTTTTTATATTAAAATTTATAATTATTTTATTTTTATTATTATTTAAATTTTTTTTTTAATTTATTTAATATATTTATTATTTAATTTTTTATATTTAACGAAATAACGTTATCGCGTCAAGTCGTAATTAATAATTTTTTATTAATAAATTTCGAATATTATTTATTTAAAATATAATAAATTATAATTAAAAATATTTATAAAAAATACGGGTTTTAAATAATTAATAAAAATTATATCGTATATTTTTTAATAATTAAAAAAATTAAACTTATAAATAAAATAAATAATATATTTAATAATTCGGAAAAATCCGGTATATTATTATTTAAATTTTTTTTTTAAAATTATTATTATTAATATATTATAATTTTTATATAATTATAATATTATTTTTTATTCGATTTTAAAAAATATAAACTTATAAATCGCGTTAAAATATTTTTTTAAAATTATTATTATTATAATTATAATATTATATATATTAATTTTATTTATTAATATTATTATATTAATATTAAATAAAAAATTAAATATATAATTATATAAAGTTTTTAATAAAAATTTTTTCATTATTAATAATTTTATTATATTAAATTTATATAATAATTTTAATAAATATTATTTTTATTTTAAATTATTAATTAAATTATAAAAATAATATTATAATATTAATTTTAAATATAAAATAAATTTTTTAAATTATTTATTAATTCGTAAATAATATATAATTATAAAAAATAATTTTATATTTTATTTTTTTTAAAATATTAATTAAAATTCGAATAATTATTTAAAATTTTTATTTATTATAATAACTTTAAAAAGATTTTAATTATTTAATAACATTTAATTATAATACACGTTTATTTAATTTTTTATTATTTAATTATATTTTTTTATAATAATTATTATTATTTTTATAAATTTATTTATTATTATATTTATAACGTTATATCCGTTATTAATTTATAAAAATCCGAAACTTAAATTTAATATTATTATAAAAAAAATATAATAATAATAAAATTAATTATATATTTTTATAAAATTTATAAGTTTTTATTTTAAATAAAAAATATTTAAAATATAAATTTATATATTTTTTAAACTTTTTTCGATTTATAATAAAACTTATTAATTATAATTTTAATTTTATAAATCCGTAATAATTAAAACCGTGAATTATTTTAAAAATTTTTAAAAAACACGATTTTAAAATATAAAATTTATTTATTATTTTTAATTTTTTTTAAAATATCCGGTTTTATATATAAAATAATAATAATATTTAATTTTCGGGTATTAAGTTTTAATTAACTTTTATAACATTTAAAATATTTTTTCATTTAAAATTTTTTAAGTATTTTATTTACATTTTAATTCGAAACTTTAAATTTATTTTTATAAATTTTATATTTTTTAATGTTTTTAAAGTTTAAAATTAAATTATTAATATAATTATAAATTTAATCGTTAATAATATAATTTTATAACTTATTTATAAGTCCGGTTTTATATAATTATTTTTTATAATTATTATTAATTATATTTAATAATTATTTAAATTATAAAATAATATATTTAAACCGTTTAATTCGGTATTATTATTAATTTTTTCGAATATTCGTAATTATAAAAATACGTTAAAAATTATATATAAATAACCCGGTTTATATAACATTATAAATTTAAATTTTTTAATATATTTTATTATTTATATTAATTATAAATTTTTATTATTTATAATTATAAAATTTATAAAATTAAAATATAAAAATATACCGAAAATTATTTAATAATCCGTGAAAATATATATTCCGTTTTAAGTTATAAATGTTTATATTTCCGTTTTTTTTAAATGTTTAAATTAAATTAAATATTTTTATTTTTATTAATTAATATTTTTTTTCGGAAATTAAAAAAATTTTAAATAAAAATGTAATAAATTAAATAACGGTTTTCGGAATATATTTTATAATTTTTCCATTCTTTAAAATTTTTAATAATATATTAAAATAAATATAATAAACGTAAATTTTAATATTATATTTTAAAATATTAACATTAATATATAATAATTTATTTATATTATAATATATTAATATTATATATTTAATTAATGCGTTTTTTATTATTTTAAATAATGTTAATTTAACTTTAAATAATATTATAATATTTATATTTTTTATTTATATTTTTTATTTTTACTTAATTTTAATATAATAAAAGTTTTATTAATATAATATTATTTTATAATATTTTAATAATATAATTAATTTAATAAATTTAAATATAAATAATCGTATATATTTAATTAATTTAATAAATATTTTAAAATTTTTTAAAAATTTTAAAAATTAAATACATTTTATTATTATAAGTCTTTTTTTAATAATTAATAAACCGAATAAATTAATAAATTTTTTTAATAATATAATATTAAAAAAAATAATAAAAAATTTAAAAAAATTAATAAAAATATTTATATTTTAAAAAATTATAAAAATAACTTTTAAATTTAATATATATTTTTTAATAATTTTAAATATTATTATTATATTATTATAATAATAATTCGTATTATTAATTAATTCGAAAATTATATTTATTTTTCGTTATATATATATTATATTATTTTTATATTTTATAATTAAATAATTAAATATATATTAACTTTTCGTTATAATTATTATAAATATTTAATAAAAAAATAAATAAATTTCTTATTAATAATAAAAAGTTAAATAATTATAAATTATTATATATTTTTTATTTTTTATTTTTTTTAATATATTGTTTTAAAATTTTATAAAGTATTTGTTATTAAGGTTTATTACATTTAAAATTTTTATATTTATTATTATACGTTTTTTTTTTTATTTTATTTAATTTTATTATAATAATATTTAGTTATAAATATGTTATTAATAAATATTCCGGAATATTTTTATAAACGATAAAAATAAATATTAAAAAAAAAATTAATACTTATATACGGTTTATGCGATTTTAATTTAAAAGTTTTATAATTATATTATTAATAATATTTTAATTTTTTAAGGTTATTAAATATAATTTATATTTTTTAAAAATCATGTTTTTTTATTTAAATTTTAAATTTAAATATAATATTTCTTTTTTTAATATTTTTATAAAATTTATATTTATAAATATATTTTAAAATTCCGAAATTAAGTTATAAAATTTTATAAAATTTTTATTATTAATTAAATTACGATATATTATTATATCGATTAAATGTTTTTTTATATTTTAAATATATTATAATATAAAATTTAATATTACGTTATATATATATTTATTTTATAATTATATTTTAAGTTTTTATATAATAAATTTAATTATTCGATTATTTTATATATAATAATTTTATATTTTTTATTTTATAAGCGATATATATTTTATTAATATGTTTTTTTATAATACGATATTTTTCGTTATATTATTATAAATAATAATTTAAATTATATTATTATTAATTAATAATGCGAAATAAAAAATTAATTTTAACGTTAATTTAAATATTAAATTTTAATTAAAATTAACCGTATATTATATATTAATATATACGTATATTTTAATTAAAATTATTATAATACGTGTTATTATAATTTTAATTTAATATTTATTATAATTATTTAATTTAATAAATATAAAAATAATTATTTCGTATAATTATATTATTATTATTTTTTTAAAAAATAATAAATTAAATTTTTTATTATTTAAAATATTTATTCCGAGTAATATATAAATAATTAATTCATTTATTAAAATTATTTTTCGGATAAATATCGCGATAATTAATTAATTATTTCGAAATTTTTTAAAATAAAATTATATTATTATATATTCGATAATAATATATTAATTATTAATTATTTTTTTAATATATATTAATATAATTTTAATGTAAATTTTAACGTTTTTATAATGGGTTAAAAGTTATATTTTATTAATTAAAGTTTTAATGTATTTTAAATTTATATAAATATTTTTTTTATATTTTAAATTTAAAAATATTATTAAAAATATTTTTAAATATATTTTTATTTTATATAAAAAACCCGTGTTAAAGTTTAAAATTAAATTTATTTTAAAAGGAATAATTAATAATTTACGAATTATTAAAATTTAAAAATATTTTTATAAATTTTTATAATTAATAATAAATTAATTATTAATTATATTATTTATAATTATTTTATTATTAATATAATTTATTTTTATTAAAAGTAAGTTTAACGTTATAATTATATTAATATATTTAATTATTTTTTTAAACGATTATTAAAATTACGAAAAAGTTTATATTATTTTACGTTCCGAGGAAAAATACGCAATAATATTATCCACGAAAAAAACGTTTATACGATTAAACTTAAAGTAATCCTAATAAAAATAACGGAATAATAAATTTTAATTAAAAAAATTTTATCCGTATAATTAATATAATAATAATTTATTTAAATGTATTATTATTACGAAATTAACCGCATTTTTAATATTATTAATTATTTAAAAAAAATTAAAATTTTTATAAATTAAATTATAATTTATGTTCGGATTTTTAATATTTATATTAAATATATCGAAATTATTTATTTAAAAATTTCCGTTATTATATTAATTAACGTATACGTTATTTATGTTTTTTAAATTTATTTAATATATTTTATTTATATTTTTTTTTATTAATTTATATATATTTTTATATTATATAATTATTAAAATTATTAAAAATGTATTTTTTTTTATAAAATTTACGAAATTTACGAAATTTAAAAAATATTATATAATTATAAATAATTTAATTATATTTAAAAATAATTTTAAATTAACGTTAAAACGTATTTTTATTAAAAAAATAAATTATATAATTATTAATATAATTATTATTAATTTTAAAAAAATTATTATAATTTTTAATTTTATTAATAAAACGTTTAATACGATTAATAATACGAGTATTACGGTTATTATTAACGTTAAAAATATAATAATTATATTTAAAATAATTAAACTTATAATATTTAAATATTTAACGATTAATTTTATTATTAAAATTATTATAAATAATTATTATATTTATTATAATTATTTTATTATTTTACGGGTTAATTAATATAAAATAATTATTAAATTTATTAATAATTAATTTATTTATTATATTATAATAATTTATTTATTAATAATAATTTCGTTATATTTTTTAATATATTTTTTTTTAATTAATACGATTTATAAATTTACTTAATATTATTTTATTTATTAATTTATTAAATTACGATTAAATGATATAATTAAATGTTTTAAAAATATAAAATAATTAATTTTTTAATAATAAATTATATAATTTAATATTACGTATAATTAATTATATAAATAAATATATTTTTTTATTTATTTTTATATTTTATATTATGAAAAACTTTTTTTTTAAGTTATTAAATATTAAATTTTATTTTTTTCGAAATTTATTAATAAATTATTCGCATATATATTTTACCATTCCGAAATTAAACGCGTTTATTTCGTTTTTCGAATTTTCCGTATAAAATTAAAAATACGTTTTATTTTATAAATATTATAATTAAATAATTTTTACTTTTTTTTTATTTTATATTACGGTAATTTTTATTAATTTATCCGTGAAAATATAAACGTTAATATATATTATATATTTATTTAAAAAAATTATATTATAATTCGAATAATTTTTTTACGTTAAATTTAAATTAAAATATTTAATATTAAAAAATAAAAATATATTATTATAATTATTTATTATAATTATATTATTTAATATTTTATTAAATTTATTATTAATTAACCGAAATGTTTTAATTATAATTTATATTATAAATGTAATTATAATTATATTTATAATTATATTTATAATTATATTATTATATTATTATTTAAATTAAATATTAATATTAATATATTTTTAATTTAAATATAATTAATTTTAATAAATTTTTTAAAAATTTATTTTTTATTATTTATTCGGTTTAATAATTTTTAAAGTAATTTATTTAATTTTTTATTTAAAAGCTTTAATTTTTAATTATTATACGTAAATAAAGAATTTTTATTATTATTTTTAATGGAATAATTAATATTTTTTTTATGTAAAATAATTTTATAATTAAATATATATTAAAGTAAATTATTAATAATTAAATTATTTAATTTAAAAAAAAATAAATTTTTAATGTTTTTTTATAAAAATAAATTAAAGTATAAATTTTATACGAAATTATATAATAAATTATTAATAAATTTTATTAAAAATAAAATTAAAGTTTTTCCGATAAATAATAAATAATTAAATTTTATATAATTAATAAATTATAATAAAGTTTTTAAATTCGTTATTAAAAATAATTTAAAATTTAATAATAAAAAAAATATTTTTTTTAATAATTTAATTAAAATAAATAATTATATAAAAAATAATAAAAGCGTTTATAAATTATATATATTAATATATTATTTTAATTAATTAATACGTAATATATTTATTATAAAAATAAATAATTTAAATATTAAAATAATAAAAAAATTATTAATTTATAAGTTTAAATTTATAATTTATTTAATAAATGTTTATATTTTTTAATAATTTTTTTTTTAATTAATTAAAAATTTAATAAAAGATTTTTTTTTTATTTAATTTAATAAATATTTAATTAAATTATTAACGTTAATTTATTTTAATTTAAAATAATTAAAAAATAATAATAATTTTATTATTTTAAAATTTTATTATTATATAAATTAAATGTTTAAATAATTTTAATAATTAAATTATAAAAATTAAATTATTTATTTAATAAAATTTATAAATATAAATAAAAAAAATTATAAAAATATAAAACGAAAAAATATATAACCGGTAAAAAAAAAATAATATAAAAAAATATAATATTATATAAATTAATAAAGTTTAAAATAAATATAATAAAGTTTATAATAATTAATTAAAAGGTTATTTAAAAAAAAGTTTAAATAAAAATAATTTAATAATTTAATAAAAATATAAATAATTTTTAAATTAAAATCTTATAAATAAAAATAATTTAATAAAATAAAAAAAAGAAAAATTTTTTATTAACGGAAAAATGCTACCATTATTATATAATATGGTATATATGGATTAATAATGTTTTTTCTAAGTTTTAAGATTGTTTAAGATCTAGTAAAGCATTGTCTAATGTTAATAATATATTAAGGTATATGTATTAAGGTACGACGTCATGTGACAATATGGGAGCTCTGGTCAGACCTTAGCTATGGCCCATTGAGCACTATGAGCGCTGGGGAGCGCTGTGGGCGATGGAAACCGACACACCTTTAAAGCATATTAAGTAAGCCTCGAATAAACCCCAGGAGTAAATTTCAGGGCAACTATAGGTAGCCATCCTCAACCCACAATCTCAAGACCACATTTCATTCTTCATACTAGATAGCCAAAGAGACTGGTTTGGATATTCGTCTAAGACCATACACAGATATTCATGCCAATCATCAGTCCAACCAGCGTTAGCATATATAGCCGTTGAATATTCCCAGTAAGTCGGATACCAAGACGCAAATTCCCAGTCGATGATAAGTGGCGTGCCATCGGGCTGTATCAGGACATTCTTCCTCTGAAAGTCGTTATGGGTAAAGACAGGAGAGCCATTGCCGCGAAGGACAGTCGGGAAGACATGCTGGTAATACTGAGTCTTATAAGCCATACGCTTGCCCGTTTCAAGAGAGTATGCCTGGATGATATAGTCGATTAGATTGTCCTCAGTTGTAAGCGATGTCTCTATATCCTGGGCATTCTGTATTGCTGAAAACATGTTGTCAAGTGGTGGTCCGCCGTGAATGTCGCCAAAGTAGCCCGGCGGCTGTAGTTGCCGGAGCTGATCGAAATAGGTTCGAAGGGTCAAAGCGATAGCGGTTTTGCGAGCCCTGTCTAAGCTACCCCATGAGTCTAAAAGCGTCGTGCCCGGCATATATTGCATAAAGATATATGTAATAATGCGTTGCTCTTCTTGACATTGGTATATCGCGTAAACCTTGGGAATCGGCACTGTCGTAAACTTTGCTACATATAGCATATTATAGCCCTCGATAGGGTGGACATGAATGCCGAATTTGACGAGAAATCTTTGCTGTACCCGTAGGAGGCGAGAGCCTGTAGACTCATGGACTACGGATTCAGAGCCGTCAATATCGTTTGGGGTCGGCAGGGGATTGGGATGGTTTTGGGACTGGTCTAAAAACAAGACATTGTATGGCTTTGCACCAGGCATAATGAATTTCACTTCAAGTATGAAGAGTGAGAATTTTGATTGGGAGAAGCTGGGGATCACGTGTGTAAAATGGAATCGGAACCCCTGATATCGACACGGGGATTACACGAGATATTTTCTATAAACGTGTTCATTAACCCCCATACATACGTACCTATCTCGTAGATAGGTAAGCATACAATTTGCTAATGATAGGATACTTATTTAAATACCTATAGTTTTGTTTCTGAAATAGTACGTATGAAAAAGAGTGAGTATCGTTATGCCATCCATCTAACCCTCAATTACCTTCTCCAACAACCCTAACCCTGTCCATTAATAACTTTTAATCCTATCTTAACTAAATAGCATGCTTATTAACATAATAATTAAGCGAAACATGTAAATCTTTACTTGCACTGCCAACTAGAAGCGTCGTC
Organism: Annulohypoxylon truncatum; assembly: GCF_022578515.1. Classification (NCBI taxonomy): domain Eukaryota; kingdom Fungi; phylum Ascomycota; class Sordariomycetes; order Xylariales; family Hypoxylaceae; genus Annulohypoxylon; species Annulohypoxylon truncatum. The sequence goes on from NW_025953805.1 coordinate 440,984, forward strand.
CTGGGATCCCTGCCCATCCCACATGGCTGTTTGAGGATATGGGCAAATAGGTCGCTGCCGGTACATGACGATGTTCTGCAATGTGGCGTCCGTAAAATTGAACTCGGAAGCGATTATTTGAGACACCGCGTTGCCATTCTCAACCCAATCCATTAGTGCCAACAGTGCGTCGTGTTGGGTGTCGTTGTTGCCAAGAGGGACCGAGAAGCCGGAATTGTACGGTGGCATTTGAGCAGCTTGACCGGCACCGCCCATCATCCATGGAGCTTTGACGTTGTCGGGAGTACCCCAACAATGACCCATACCGGGAATCTGAAAATAGCGGAAGAAGTCATCGATATTTCCCATTGCGTCGACGGTCCTATCATAATATAAATTTGTGTGCTGGACTGGTACAACAGAATCCGCGAGGCCACCATACATAACTAAAATATCTCGAGTCAGCTTTTACAGCCTCATTATCCCCCATTACATTCTAAAGAATGTAAGAGGGAATGATTATGAGTCGTACGTACCAATTTTCCCCTTTGTTCTGAAACTGCCAAGGTCATACTGATCAGCAGTACACTGGATGCTTTCGTCACGCACCCTCGCGTCGCTTACAACGCTGTCATTGTACGAAGTAATTTGCCAACCAGAGCCGTAACTCATGAATGTTCTCTCGTACTCCGCGTCGAAGTTTCTCCTTACGTTGCTAGAGTCATTGGCATCAGCCGGCAACAGGTAAGTGGCCCAGCCTGCTTCAGAGCTGTAATCCATTCCTTTGTAAACGAACTCTCCATCCTCTGTGGTATAATCAGTGTACATTTTCTGTGCCGTGTCTATCTGAGCTTGGGTCCAACAGGACGTCTTGTTTGATGTTACGTCGCAGCGGATTTTCGAGATGTCAAAGTGTTCTCTACAGGCTGATAGAGAGCTGACTATATTATCTTGCACGCCATCAAGAGAGTCGCATTGTTTAACAACTTCTGCTTGGAGCCTGGAGAAAAGATTTGAGTCGTTGATGCTCCCCGCAGCATCCTCCGGAAGGTTCCAGGTCGCGAGCTTGGAGATCCAGGGCATTAAATGCTTCGTATCCCAAGCCGGTGCTCCAATCAGGGCTCCATCAAACATGTCGGGATCCCTCTATTGAGTAAGATTAGACTAAGTTCTTATGGAGGAGTTCTTATTAGAATATACCTGAATCTGTTTGAGACCCTGTCTCCCTCCTGTTGAGCAACCGCTGAAATACGAATATGCGATAGGTTTATTGCTGTAATAAGATTCGATGAGGGTCTTCCCCAGGACAATGGATCCTTCCAAAGCTTGGTATGCCCAATTGACTTTGAGCTCTTGGGTTGTCGGCCATGTGAGGTCTCCTTGGCCACTACTATGGCCAGTATCAGTTGAGAGACTTGCCATGCCGTACTTCGCTCCGGGGCCCATATCAAGCCAGTTTATCCCGCCAAGGAATGAGTAGCTTCCTATAGCGAGAAACCTTGAGTTCCAATCATCCGGAAGGAACATCCCAAAACGGTAATTTGCCGTTTCGTTCTTAACTATAACCGCACACAACGACGGAAGGCCTCCAGCGAATGATGGATATCCTATGTCTCCGCTTTCCACAAAAGTCCCGGTGGTGACTTTTTCTACTCGTTCAATCGAGATGCCGGAAGGGATAATCCCGTTAAAATAATCCTCGGTGCATCCCGTAGATTGGCGAACTTGTTTGGTAGAAGGTGCACTATAAACATGGCATGCAAAAAAGCTTAGCAAAGCCCAGAGGCTCGGAACCGTGAAAGTCGCCATTTTAGATGAACCGGTTAAAGGTCAAGTAGATCAGTAATGCAGCCCTACCGATGCTCGATATTTGCCTATATTAAACAGCGACTGTCTATGGTTATATGTCAGCTGGTAAGTCACATCAGTCTCAAACCATCGGGGCCTAGAGGAAGCTTCGGGCATACATGGCTTGGTCAGCTGATGGCTTACACCTTCGTATAGACGATTCATAGTCCCATTTCCATCCTCAACTTTTAAGTCAATTGGATGCGTTGGGAGTACAAGAATATCCACCTTTCCCGGTCCGAGGTAATCAAGATGTTTGAATCCCAACTCGGCATTATTCAGTTGCATCGTGGCTTCGGACGTCTGGGCTGACATTCTTGCCTACGAAGTCAGCTGGTATTTCTTTGTTCTACAAACTTGATGCGGCTGGCACGGAGAGATGTCTTTGGATGTTCCCTTGCATTACCCCAGATTTCTTTGATCACACCTCCAAGAATTTGGCCTAAATAGGATTCTATGACGTTAAAATACTTTAAACGGTCCCGAAACGACATCGCAAGTATAGAATACAGGATTGCATCTAGGTAGGTTAATGGACGCCTAAGAGTAGCATCTTCCATTTTTTTTCTCGCGAACTTCCCCCCCTTACCGCTATCAGCTCGGAGATATTTCCGCATTCACTCAATCATAAGCACCAAAACATTACACGAATTGAATAGCCACCACATTCTTATAGCTTCGGGTGCTCGGTCATCTACTAGGTCCATCCCTATCCAATACGTCCAGTAATAGGATTGCCGGTCCCCACAAGAATATTTCACGGCGTAGAAAAGTCCTTTGTTTGTTAGAATGTCTATATCATAGATTCTATTAGTGAGCGTGCTAGCAACATAAGCTAGATAATGTGAACAATGACCTTAGCTCATGTAACCCTAATTAATACCAAGATCCAATCTGGGGAACTGGAGATGGTGTCATGCAGCCCTCTCCACATGCCCCCCACAATCTATGTCCTCGTGGGATACCAGACATCTCCCACGCGGAATTTTACTAAGGGGACCTCGACTCAGAATTTGAAAATAAGACATTCTAAGACATTTGGAGACATAATTTAGTAGCTGACTAATACTATGTTTGAACCATCAATAGACTTATAAGTCTTAGAAATATAACCTACAAACATTTCGATATTACGCCGCTCACTATAAATCGTACTAATACTTTTAATTGAATATAAAATAGTTCTTTTAAATGTAGCTCAGAGTGTGTTTATAATCCTTCTACAAAAGTTGAAAAGGAACACAACTTCACCAAAAAGAGTGGTTGTTGGAAATGGAAAAACGGCAATCATAGTAGATGAAAGAATCATCACAATGTCCTGTGAAATCTCGTAAAGAAAAAGGAAACTTTTCAGCTCATCCTCTACCTAATGTTGGGTTAAGTCTCATCAATTCATGTAGGGCTTGCACTTTTACGTTGGCAAGAATACCACTCTCATCTTTCAAGCGGGAATAAATGTTACACCACGATAGCGCCAAGTATATGGGCTAACGGGGCCAGCTGCGCTGCCCTTGTTTAGGGAGAATTTTCGCTCTTCTATATGCAACTTCAGTCATAATTCTAGGATTATCGTGGAAGGACCGAGGTTCTCGGTTAGTTTGGATCATAGAATAAAATCAGCATGCAGGTAAATTTCAATCGTATGGTACCTATGAAAGATGCAGATATGCCAGTCCTTGTAGCCCTGTCCGAGGCCCACCGTTCCTTATGATATTTTATATATTGATATATCGTAGTGCCAGCCCAGTAACAGATCTTGATCGTATATTTCCAGTATTAGATTTATAGGTAGAAGGGTGGCAGAGCCCCTTTAATGAAACTCTAAGAAAAATTACTTTTATCATTTTTTCATATACTAGTCCGGGGCTTTCCTCAGCTGTATTTGCAAGTAAGCTAATGGGCAGGATATTTCACATTTAAAATAACATAACTTACCGAAAGAGATTAAACAGCATTTCGAGACTTTTATTACTTCAGAAGAAAAAGGAACTAGAGACCTGCAGGTATTAGACTATCTAGGTGCATCTTTAAGTCGTAATAAAATGATGCCTCAGTTTAAGAGAGTTGGTTTTAGTACCCCTGAATTCACCTACAATATAATAACCCCAAATTTGAACACACAGGTAGGTGGGTATTAATTAGGTACCTACCTCTATGACCAATAGTTAGGTAGGTATCAAAGATATCTCTTAGAAACACGATACTAGGAAAATGCCATATAGTTAGTCTAATTAGCCCGAAAAATTAATAATCAAAAGTCTTGGACGCCTATAAAAATTTTCTTTCATATGTCCGTTCTTGTCGGTCCCGTACAAAACTCAGTTCCGAAAACGGGAAAGCGACCTGAATCTACGGACAACTTTAGTAATTGATGTACTGTTAAGCATCGATCTTCGCGATCTTATCATTAGCAAAGAAGGTAGTAATTGATAATCCAAATTTCCCGGCAGGGTTCACGCTAATTAGCCGGTTCTAGAAGGTTGAAAGACCTTAAAGCTGCACGTTCAGGGGATAATTGTTAGCTAGAATGCAACACAAGATCCTCCCGACGGGAACTAATTTTAGGAGACGAGGGAGGTTCTAGGCTACAACGTAATTGACAAGCATTTAAGTCTTATTTTTACTACACGATCAGTCGAATTGTGTACACTGCTGTCCAAACCTCGCCATTCCTCCACAGGGCTCGAAACGAATTCTGATTCTGATCCCGATCTACAACACAACACCATCATGAAGATCACCAGCTTGATGGTGGGAATTTCCCTTGCGATAGGTGTTCTCGCGGAAAGTGACCCGCCGCCTCCACAAACGCCAATTATTTTGGGAGTCGTATCAGACACACCCACTCAGTGCTCTCCCGGGCAAAATATGAACATTACTTTTCTACCGAACACGCTCAGACTAGAGCTCTCGAATATGTACTTTGGCACAGAAGGACATGGCAGGACAGATGAGGTTTCCGTGTGCCAATTCACCGTAGAGTACACCTCTTGGTGGTACAAGTATCGTTTCTCGATCCAGGACGTAACCTACAGAGGACATTTGAATGCGACAGATGGCGTTCAGCTATATCAATTGACTGCCAATTCAGTCTTCAGGTATGAGAATCGAAAGCTTAATCCGGGAAGGGCGCCACCTGATATTTGGAATGTGTCTATGTCTACCATGGTAAGATTACCCCTTTAATTCAGTTCCAATCAGTATTCTGCCTTATTTACAAAATATCTATCTGGCACGTACCTGATTATGAATAAACACATAGATAGATGATACGGCTCAAACATCTATTGGTGGCGTGGGAAACTTTGACGACGATTTTGAAGCCAGTGGTAACAGTTCTCACTTGGAATGGTCGACATGTATGGATGGAGGTGAAGGTACAGGCGACGTCAAGACGAAACTGCAATTCAGACTTAGTGCGACAACAAGTGACAAGACTGGGAAAGGCACTGGAGTGCTGACAAATGGCTTGACATTCGACTTTGGTATCGTCTGGGAAGAATGTTATCCTGACCGAGCAGTTAAAAATGCTTGGGGGGAAACCCGAATCAATAACTGGTCGACCTGTACATATAACAACACAAATCAAACGTCGCAAACTATCTCGAGGGCTCTGTGCCGTGGACCAGGCCTACTAATCTAGCGTCGTTGGTTAATTTGCAGAAAGTTGGTTCTATTCTTAGGTAGATATCGGGGCTTTAATACGTTGTCAATAGATATTTCTGAAACCAACATCACCATGTACTATACATAGAACTATTTCCCATGGCGTAATTATACTCGGCGAGGCAAGAATATGTCACCCCAACCTGAAGTACCTAGGTAATAATAGACATAAAGGAGATAGCCAGTCAGCTGTACTAGTAATGTTATGTCCAAAAACTCCGAGTGACCTTCGTGATCTAGATTTTTACTGGGTAAAACCAATCTTACGTGAACTGTTCCCACACCAACATCTATACTAACATCCCTTAACAGCCGTTTATCTGGTGCAACTAGCCAATCAGTCCACACCCGCTTCCGTGAAGTCATCACAAGTCCGCGCGATAAATGACGTAGATTGTGGAGGGCCAAAAATATTGCGATATGTTCCTATCACGAACTTCCACACAGCCACAAAATGATTACAACCTAGGCATTATTATCCGAACGGTGAGCAAGTCACATCTAAGTGTACCTATCATCATGGCAAAGCTTGAGCGATCTGTGAACATATCGTTAGTGACAGTGACAGTGACAGTATCAAGTCTGACTGCAGAAGTGACTTACTTTCCTAGGTCACACGAAATGAAATGATTGATAGCGGCCAATGGGTGATTTAGACATACTAAATAACGTGTTCATCTGTGAGACATATAGTTAAGGTTCGTTTGTGGAAGAAATGATATATGAACTAGACCGGCTCGAGGAGGTTAAATTCTTACTCTAGCCCCTGATTATCTTATATTCCTCCGCTGCGTATCACATCTACCACCCTTCGGTCTTCACCCTGATTTTATATATATAAGAGTATTCAATCAATTAAATATGTATAGCAGACTTGGTTTTGAAGTCCCCGGCCCTTCCTTCGACATTACTCTATCAAAGATTATCATATTAGGGCTCCTTTTTGTATGTACTGCAGGTTATCAATTATCTCCTTTTCAAATCCTTGGACAAGATAGGCTTATTTTTAATTAGGTACTAGGTGTTATAGTATGTCAATTGATCTATAATGGCTTATTCCATCCTCTTTCTTCGTTTCCGGGCCCGTTTCTTTATGGGACATCCGAATTGCCTCTGCGTTGGCACCAGTTAAAAGGGCAAGAGCCTTATATACTCGCGAAACTCCACCATAAATACGGACCAGTCGTTAGAATCGCGCCAAACGATACATCTTACACCAATTTAGAATCATGGAATGCTATATACGGATATCGCGCTGCACCAGGGGGGACCCACTGTAAGTTACCCCTATTACCCCTTTTCATTCCCAAGTGGGTCCCCATGGCCCCTATCTATGTTGCGTACCTAGGTGGCATTCGCGGAACAGAATCTCGCTAACTTGCAACACAACAGTAGAGCGTAACCTCCCTAAAGAACCGGATCTCGATTTTTACGGTGCGCTCGGTTTATTCAGCGCAGACGGGGAGGGCCACGCCCGTCAACGACGGCAACTCGCGCCAGCATTTTCCGACAGGGCGCTGCGCGAACAAGAGCCCCTAATAACAAGCTACATTGACCGTGCTATCTCGCGTTTTGGCGAGAGCGCAGAAGCTAGGAGACCGATTGACATATCTGCTTGGTTTAATTACATCACTTTCGACATAATCGGCGACCTAATGTTCGGACACGACGTATTTGAATGCGTCGAGAAGTCGCGCTATCATCCCCTGGTATCTGAACTCCTCACCCGTTTCGAGATCCTGACGTACGCCATAGCCATCCAAAGCCTGGCGCCCTGGCTCTTCTCCGTGCTTAAATTCCTAACACCAAGACGTGTGACAGAAAGACAGCGGGCCCAGGCGAACTCCATCAAGGACATGGTGGATAGGAGACTTCAAACGATGACTAGTCGGCCCGACTTCATGACTCTCATTCTTCGCGAGGGCAAGAAGGGCGATTCTTCCCTGCTCAGGAACGGCGAAATATACCCCACGGCCGCACAAATCCTACTCGCCGGAAGCGAGACCGTGGCCACGGCATTATCAGGATGTGTTTTTCTCCTACTCCGACATCCCGACGTCATGGCCAAGCTGAAGCAAGAGATCCGTACCGGGTTTAGATCTGCAGGGGAAATCAATTCCTCCACGTTACCTAGTAAGAAGTATCTCCTTGCTGTTATCAACGAGGCGATGCGGATCTACCCACCAAACCCAAATTTCCTTCGGCGCTGCGCGCCGCCCGGAGGGTGCGCGATCCTCGGCCGCTTCATCCCCAGCGGGACTGCTGTTGGTTTCACGGCGTTCTCTGCGTATCGCGATGAGTCGCATTTCAAGGACGCGACCGAGTTCGCCCCAGAGCGATGGTTAGGGACGGATCCTCGATACGCAAATGATAACCTAGGCGTTGTACAGCATTTCGGTGTCGGACCCATGAATTGCATTGGGATCAATCTGGCGAACTTGGAGCTACGTATGATTCTAGCCCAACTTTTGTGGAAGTTCGATATTGAGCTGATGCCCGGGAGTGATAATTGGTTCGACCAGAAGGCATTCGTGATTTGGTTTCGACGACCGTTACCTGTTAGGCTGGTGACGAGAGATACTTCAGAATAATTATGTGAAAACGTGGAAGAGGGGGAAAAAAGTGCTCTGCGATCTTTCTTATATTTAGCTCATTCTATTTGTGAATAGATCATCTATAAACCACTCGTGGACCCCTCTTCAGGGGTTGTGGTCTGCTCGGTCATGTTCATAATGTCGCTTACATCCCCTACTTTCTCAATTCGCCCATCTTTCATCCAAACCACGGCATCTACCCCTTCTCTTAAATGTGACACGGCTGCACCTACTCTATGGGCGACCATAATTACCGTGTGACCCTTACTCGCGAGCTCTTCGTTGATGATATCGAGTATCATCTTCTCAGTCGATGAATCGAGGGATGAAGTCGCCTCGTCAAGTAGGATTATAGGTTTCGCTCCCAATGTGTTTATGACGTATACCTGTAACAGTGCCCGTGCGAGGGCTAGTAGCTGTCTTTGACCAACTGAGAGAGGAGGAAGTGATGTAATTGCGCGATCTAGGATCGGATGAGTACACGCATTGACATCGCCTAACTCATCTTGATCTGGAATAGAGTTAAAATGCTGCCATAAGTAGACCTTTGAAAGTATTTCGATGATAGTATCATTTGAGAGGGTCTCTGTGGGGTCCACATTGAATCGGAGAGATTCTTGGTTGAAGAGAAGGGGTTCTTGAGGCACTGTAACAAAGCATCGTTCGCGTACAACTGAACGAGGTACAAGGCCAATGTTCACGCCGTCAACTATAATTGAACCTGACTTCGTATCCAATAAGCGGAGAAGAGTGAGTATCAAGGAACTCTTGCCGCTGCGCAAAGGAGGTCAGTGCGCGAACCCCTGAATCGTTCATCAACAACAACTTACCTCCCACTTCGGCCGCAGATGACAACTTTCTGCCCCGGCTCTATCCTTAGTAATATATCTTCAAGGACCGTGGTCTCTGTATTATATGCTGCTGAAACACTTCGGAACTCAACTGTGCCAGAAGACGGCCAAGTTTCAGGAGGTACAACAGTTTCGGATGGCTTGTCCTCGGGAGACACTTCGTCCTCAAGACCCTTAATTCTAGCGATGGCACCGAGAGATATCTCAAGATTTGTCCATGTTTGAATGAGTCGGAGTAGCGTAGTATTTGCAATCAGCACAATATTTAGCGCCATACCTACTTGGCCACCCGATGTGGTATCTCTGAGAATTACAGCTAGAGCGATAACTCCAACGGCTACCGCCGCTACGAGTAGATCGAGGACAATTTTCAGCCAACATTGGAGACATAAGAGAAGGTAGAACGGCTTCTGAGATTCATCGAGGCGGTAGAGATGTTCAGATTCTGCCTTTGATTGACCTTCAAAAGCACGTATAGTAGCCAATCCGTCAACCGTCTCCAAGAGGTCGATGGAAACTATCGATCGAGATTCAAGTTCTAATAGGCGTAATTGTCGAGAAGTTCGAAGGTATACCTTTTGAACTACATAAACGAAGACGAGACATATAGGCAGGGTAAACGTTAACAGCTTCTGTGATATGAATAGTAAGATGACTTGGACTAGGAGTTTGAAGATCTCTGTGACATTTGTCAGCGCTACGTTGAAATATTTCTAGAGAAAGGGCAACTCACGGATGAACACCGAAGACAGGGCGGCTGCGAGTTGCTTGTCTACAAGTTGGAGATCTTGACTAAATCTGGATCTGATGAGCCGTAGTATCAATAAATCAGTGACAATACTTACCGGTTGAGTATTGACCCACTATCTGTCATAGAAAAATATAGCAGAGGTGCGCTTATTTCAATCAGCTTCTTAATCCCTGAAGAAAAAGTGAAGGATAATACCAGGCGATCGTATGTAGAAGTTTGGAATGTAAGACCAAACCTGAATGAGGAGCCATCCGAAGATGAATCGTCCTAGTCATGATGTTAGTTCTATCATCATACAGTTTACGTGGTGTTCGTATACGGTAAAGCTTACCATGCAATCCCGTTCGTAGCAACGTATGCGATGAAGTTAAGGATAATGTATCCTCCAATATAGAACCAATCGTTGCTTGACCCCGAGCTGGTCCACATCTTGACCCAATATTGGGGGAATGTGATGAAGAAAGAGTACGTCACAGTACAAGCGATCATGAGTGCGGAATTCCCCAGTCCAGCGGCCTTGATATAATAACCTAACGATATTTAGATGGAATTCTCGACGGTAGCAAGTCTTCGGCCTTACCATAGAGAGAGGAGTCGCCTGTTTTCCGCTTCGAGTCAACAGTAACATCGTCATACGATCTTTGCTGTTGAGGTAGCAGGTCGGATCTCTCAATGGCTAATCCCTTATGCTCGCCATCTTCGCTTGTGATAATCTTTAATATTTCAGGGTCTCGAGAGGCAAGCTCGTTCCATTTGCCCTGTTCTTTTATACGTCCATCTTCCAAGACAATTACCTCGTCTGCTAGACGAAAGTACTGAGCTGCGGAAGAATGTTAGCGTGCGCGAACAACCAAACCTACAATATCGGGAATAAATACTAGAGTTGCTTATCAGTATAACCGTCGTTCCGAGTTCTCCGAAAAGACCTTCGCTTCCGAACAAGTTGTCGACAATTTGATTCTCAGTCCTCCCGTCTAGTGCGCTGAAAGGATCGTCTAATATGAGGATGGCCGTTCGAGCAAATAGCGCGCGCGCAAGAGCCTAGAGTGTGTCAAGAACTGACTTGAAAATAGAAAAAAAAATCCGTATACATACTAGTCGTTGGCGTTGACCACCAGATAGGTTGGTTCCTCTACTCCCAACAAACGTTTCGTCCCCGTCCGGGAGTGCATCAATATCTTTCATGAGGCAGCAAGCATCGATGACCGTCTTGTACCACGCCAAGTCGATAATTGAGTCATCATGAAAGTCTGCTATAATTTGCTTGATACTGCCATTCGGCAGCCATGGTATCTGAGAACAATAGCCAATACGCTTAGAGGATACAGCAACTGTTCCGACATAAGGGACCTCGCCCAAAATAGAATAAGCTAGGATGGACTTTCCGGAGGCTGTGGCACCAGAGAGAACAATGACAGAGCCTTCTTTCACGGTCAGATTGATATTTTCTAGAGCAAGACGAGACTCTCCAACTGAAAGGCCTTCCATATTAACGACTGGGTATGAAGTCACGTCAGAACCGCTTTCAGAACTACCAGATTCACTGAGAGCTTTTGAGTTGGAGATCTCGATTCTGTAGTCTTGCCGAGGCGGCTCAAGGAGAAAATTTTGGATCCTCTCAAAACTGGCAAAGGATGTAATGATCTTTGGGATGAATGTCATAACCATATTTGCCGGGTGCGTGACCATAGTTAAAATGGCAATAGTTGTGAATGCAGTCCCAACATCCAGTTTATTGCCTCTCGTTTTAGCTGATATGGCGTAGAGAACAAGGGTGAGCACTGGCGCAAACATCCCATTGGCATTTGCCGACGCGTTATAAGCAATTGACATCCATCGAACCGCATTTGCCTTTTGGAGCTCGATTCGCCGAAGTTCTTCAATATGTGCTGATATCGCGTCTTGTAGGCCGAGCATCTTAATATTCTTAATAGCACTAATGGCAGAACTTGTCATGGAAATGCGATTCTGGGTTGCTTCATTCCAGCCACCCTGCCTTGATCGCATATTCCTTGCAACGTATTGGCTCACACGAGAACACACTAAGAATAATTCAGCTAAATGTCCAGACGTACAGGTGAAGTAGGATATAAACTTACGAAAAATGATGAAAATAGGAACAAGTGAGAACCAGCCGACTTCCCAAGTCAACATTACGATCCCAATAAGGACCTCAAGGACTTGCCCCCAGGTTTCATGTAACATCTCTCCAATAGTATCGATACTATCAACATCATTATTAGTGAGCGTCAAGACCTTACCTTCACTGATTGTTTCGGCGTAAGAATTCATCGTCTTATCATGGATCAACGCTATAAGAGCAGTTCGAATCATCATTCTGAATTTGTTGAGTTGGTGTTGGTACACTGTAGTTGAGATCTGAATACATGTTTAGAAGCCGACTCCTTCGGAAAGCAGGTGCATAGGTGAGATAAAGTGAAACGCTTACAGCTAAGCCGGCGTAAATGACGATTGCAGCCATGACAAGACCAGGTCCAGTCCATGTTTGATTTCTTAGTTCGTCAGTGGTGACGAATATGATGGCTTGCCGAATAATAATTGGTTGTGAATATCGGAAAAATGTGAGGAAAAGCCGTGGCGGTATCGCAAACAAGAATGGCCTTTTAAGACACTTGAGCAACACTCTTGGAAGTGTCATCCTATTCTCGGGTCTTACTATATGGTTATCCGAACATCAGCCCCTTCCACTCTCGCTCTTCATCTAGTGAGATACTTACACCTTCGCTCCCAAGCGTGTAACGCTGCGATACGAGTAGGCTTTGATAATAACTTCGTGTCAATCGAGGGTAGGTCATAGCTCAAGAGGACATTGTGATACCCTTCATATAGGATGGGATTGATCCACCAAAAAAAGGTCCGGCCTAAAATGCTAGACTTCTCCTCGGAAGATATATCGTCATTCAAGGACTTTCTAATAAGGTCCTTTTGAAGATTCTCGGTAGCTAGTAAAGAAGTCTCGAGGACTAGCTGAGCTAATATCGGGTCTTGCATCAGCCAATCGCTCTGCCCCCGAATGGTTGATGGTAGCTCGAAGCAATCACGAATGAGACATGCGACGAGGTACAAAATGATTGTGTCCGATGGGCGGACGCTCCGTCGATGTTTTAGCCATGATAGAATACAGAGCACTAATGCCGCGGCAAGTTCCAGGGCACGGGAAGCGACATGCAAATTGGTCTCATTGAGTGTTGAATTCCCTAATGCGAGAAGACGTCCCAAACTCGATAGAGCAAACAAGATTGACAAAACCTATTGCAAATGTCAGTTGATGATCATCGCGCTTCCGTATTGAGGGACCTAGGGCTACTGCTACCGTTTTACTATGCCCCTGAAACCCCGCGATAACAACGGTGGGTGCTCTGCGTAAGCGCCATAAGCGAAAGACTGCTACGCAAAGAAACAGTACCGAAAGCAAAATCGAGAAAACAGCGACCGCGTCTGCAGAGCTCGCGATGCGAGCCATCGCCATATCTTATTGATGATTATAAACTTACAACATCATACCATGATGATGAGTGAAGAAGAAAGGATTCCGTCAGCAGGATTAAAGCGACGGGAATAAGGCAGTTCATGCGGGCGAGTGGCACCAATTGGATAGCGCATGATGGGGGCAGAACTTGGTAAGGTAAAACACCTTCGTCACCTCGTATTGGGTCGCCAACACATCCCTCGAGCACCCTAGAATATTTCCCGAACGGGATGTAGGAAGACTTTAAATACCACGTTGATTGGCCCATTTCGACGGGAACTAAGTCCTACAGAAACACCAATAAGTGGACCTCCCTGGGCACTTGTCCAAGGCAAACGGGACGAGCATTAGTGTATCCTACCAGGTCCTACCCAAAGCTACCCATAGTTCGAAGAAACGGGGAGAAGAGAATTTGACGTACTATATATAATGAGACAGTTACAAGTATACACGTACAACTACCTATATACTAACCTATAGGTCGGATATCTTGGACAGCCCCTCCAACTGCGCCTTTATCTGAAGAGCGACGACTCGAGAGAAGTACCGGCACATGGCCAGGTTGCCTCCGTGAAGCCAGAGGCCAGGATGGCCACTTTGCCGCCACATCACCTTTGTCTCTCCCTCCTCGTCGTAGCCCCATACATTTGACTTGACTTTGCTCGCGACCTCCTCTCCGAATATGGCCTCCGTGGCCGTCTTCATGTTCTGGTAGCCCGTTGCGCAGACGATCTCATCTGCTTCTAGCTCCGTCCCGTCTTCCAGCTTCACGCCGTGTGGAAGAATCTCGCTTATCCCGACGCCATGCTTAACCTTCACTTGGCCGTCGATGATGAGTTGCGAAGTACCGACGTCGATGTAATATCCACCACCACGTTGGAGATACTTGGTCCATAGGCCGGCGTTCATTGGACCTCTGTCGGTCCTGAATCCAGCCTTATTAAGTCCTTCGAGGATGTCCTTGTCTTGGATTTGTTGGCGCTCGTTCTGGTCGGCTTGGAATGCCTTATAAACCTCACCCGGCCTGGCCCATGTAAGCAAGTCCGCTTCCTCGGTTGGCATTCCGCCCTCGCGATATGCGGGGAAAAGCAATAGATCCATCACGGCCTTGCTGCTCATGACCGTTGTTGACGATCGCTGGACCATAGTCACATCCCACCCTTTTTCGTAGTAATCTTGAGAGATGTCCATCGCCGAGTTGCAGGCACCGATCACGACTGCTTTCTTCCCTTTGCCGTTCTTCTTAGCACCTCGGAATTCGGAAGAATGACAGAGCACGTCGCCCTTGAAGTTTTCCTGGCCTTTGAAATTCGGATAGTTCTTCTTTCCGGAATGGCCAGTACACTGGACGATATGCTTGGGGTGCATTACGCGAACTTCGACGCTCCCGTCCTTCTTGCCCCGCTTAAGAACTGCGGTCCATTGCTTTTTCTTGTCATCCCACGAGCTGTACTCGAGGCTCGTGTTATTCCACACGTTGAGCTCGAGCATTTCAGCATACGATTTCAAGAATCCGGCTAGTTTATCCTTAGGGGTAAAAATGGGCCAAAATTCTGGGAATTTTAAGTAAGGGAGGTGATCGTACCACACGGCGTCGTGTAGGACGAGTTGGTGGTAACGCCCCCTCCAGTTGTCGCCGATGTTGTCACACACGTCAATGGCGAGCGTAGGAACTCCGAGCATCTTCAATCGAGCCTGTATTGAAAGTCCGGCTTGTCCACAACCTGCGATAAAGTAAGCATCATCAGACGTCGGTCAAGAATTATCGAGTTATAACTCACCAATGACGAGAACTTCAGGGTCACCGTTCACGAAATTAAACTCTTCCTCCCTTCTATCAAGCCAATTTTTCCTATCGGCTTGTGCGCCATGCTGGACACCGACTGGTCTTAAATGGCCGACTGGCTCTGGGTGAGCATTGAGCTTTTGTAGTGAGGTGAAGAGTGTCCAAATTTTCCATTCGTTGTTGACTTTGATCAGGCGGACAAGACCAGGTCCGATTCCATGTTCGGAGACGCTTCGTAGGTAAACTTGGATTCCATGAACGGACCCATCGCCTCGGAAGGTAGTTATCTCCGGTCCAGGGTTTTTGAACGGATATTCTCGGTCGGGTTCAACGCTTATCAGGTGGTGGCCTTTCTCTAGGAAAGAAATAATCTTATCTCTTCCTTTTAATGTGCGGAGATCCCAGGTCATCCCAAGATGATCTCGCCAGTAGCCATTCTCCTCGACAAAGAGATTGGCAAGGGCCTTATAATCTCGTGCCGCGAGGGAACTATTTAAAGAATTTATAATCTGGGAAGATACTGCAGAGGCGTCCACACTTTCGTCTTTGGCGGTTACCGGCCATAATGCAATGGGAATATCCACGGACCCAGGAACAACTCCTTGGTTTGGCGGAAGAACGACTGAGGTTGCCATGTTGATCGGTGTTCAAGGAGCAGCACAGAACTAAGTAGAGGAACGTGGGGAAACTTAGGAGTTGAGACAGCCCAAAAAGCCAGGAGCTCAAGCTCGTAGATAAGCTCTTCACGTCGGCATAGGTGGCTGAAAGACCCCGCATCCAGCGGAGGGAAGCCGGAGGCTCTCCATGAGGCACGTCCGTAGGAACGTACCATACGGACATACGGGACAGTGAATCAGGTATAAATCGCCGTAGTCGCGCTCCATCACCCCGCAATCCACATCGAAAATAAAAGATAACGGTCAGGAGACAAGTTTGATTCGTATTGACCTAGGCCGACGGCCTCCTATAATGCCCCGAGGTGAACTAGGTAGATAGCTTACTTAGAGGAGTGTTGGAGAAGAGTTGTCACGGCCTATCCATGGTAAGTAGTTAAGCTAGGTCAGATCAGCTCACAAATCTAACACATAGAGTTTAGACTCTTGACGATAGTCTCTGAATATGCACTCTGAATATGCACCCCAGTGTACCCCAGTGTCCCCCGTGCTGTACTCCAGTGTGGGGGACTGTGGAATATGGGGTATATTTGGGGTTGCCTTATATCGGGTTACCTCTTTTAGGTGTTACCGCTGCCCCGACATGTAGTTAGACGTAGCTAACATCAAATAAGGGTTCCGTACATGTATTCGTTCCCACTTCTATAGTCCGTGCCTCTATACTGTATGTAACCACTACGGCGTAGACAGTTACCTAGCTGATAGAATCTTGGGATATGAAGAGTTGGCGTTGACTCGTCGCACGGATGTTGTATGAATAAGGTCTAGTATGACTAATATTAGATAGATCTATTGTCACTTACCGTTAAAATCCCGAAAACTCAATGGCAATCAAAGTGTGCTAGCTTGCTGACATTTCCATGGCTTCATCTGTTATCATGAACTCAATTGAAGGATGTAGGAATGCAATCCTGGTTTCAGGGGTGACATTGGACTTGAACTATGAATAACTTCCTTTTTTCCGATAAACCACTTCTAGAATCATGAGTTTAATAATCCACAAATAACCAGCTGACCGTCGACGCGTAGGAACTAGTATCTATGATGCAGACAGTGACGGAGTTGGGGAGTCTTGAAGACCTTGAGAGCACTAGAGATGGCCATAAAAAGAAAAAGGTTCCAAGAGTGGCAATTGGGTGAAAATGATGGATCTGCATTCACAAGATCAAGCTAGATCATAAACCCACCAATAGGATGTTATTGTATCCGATCCACGAGGATTATGTAAAGAGGCTGGACAGGGATCTGATGCTATTCCTTTTTTTTCTCCAGCCCTTGATTCCGTAGACCATCGTTGCCGCCCTCTCCAATAAGGCTCCGTTACCGCATGTTTTTCGACCTATCCGGTCAGGTTAGACGTGCGCAAATCAAGAATTCCGTAATTGCCTCGTTGTTTTCAATCTAGGACAGAGAATATTTCGATTAGATCGTAAGGAAACGACGCTAGCCATGACCAAAAAATCCTCTTCCATGCACCGAGTCCCCTCGTCCGGGGCCGTCGAGCATGGCTATCCGAGTGGACATCTTGGCCATCTCACAGAGCACGAAGAGCACGCTCTAGTAGAATTTAAAGATCTTCTAGAGAAGAAAGGGTTATATAAGCCGGGCGATCCGCCATCTCATGATGATCCCACGCTTCTGTATGTAAAAAAAACTCTTCCAAGGCTATCCCTAGATTCCCATTGAGTCCTGGCTCTAATATCCGTCGCCAATCTCCAGCCGATACCTTCGAGCGCGAAAATGGATTCCCGAAGACGCATACGGGCAATTCAACGAAACAGAGAAGTTCCGTAACGCAAACCAGATCGATGTGCTCTACGACACCATCGATATTGAGTCGTTCGAGGCGACCAGAAGACTTGTATGTTACATCGAAGAACCCCACGAACTTCCTTGGCACAGAGCACTTACCAATTCTTGTTGCCGTCAATATAGTATCCTCGATTCACGGGACGACGCGATAAGCGGTGTGTATTACCTACCCAGGTTATTCCGACATAAGCGCCATATACAAGATGAATTGACATCCTACCAGAGGCATCCCGATTTACGTATTCCAGATCCGACATCTAGACTCCCACGTTGTAGCCAAATATGAGAAGTCCACCGAGACGACGTACAGTAGGGCCAAGACGGATGGCAAGACGCCTCCCAAACTGCTCCGACTTTTCGCGTTATACGAGCATTTGACCAGATTCGTACAACCGTTATCGTCTGAGTGTACCGACCGCCCGCATCCCGACACCCCAATTACGCTCAGTACCAACATCGTCGACATTTCCCACGTTAGCCTACGTATGTTCTGGAACTTGAAAGCCCACATGCAGGCTGCGAGCCAACTTGCGACCGCGCATTATCCCGAGACTCTTGATCGTACGTGCTCGGACTTTGTGGTACCTCACACGGCGATAGTAAAGGCATGCTGACTGTTTTGCAGGCATATTCATTATCGGAGCACCGATGTTCTTCTCAACCGTCTGGGGCTGGATCAAGCGCTGGTTCGACCCAGTGACAGTATCCAAGATTTTTATCCTTTCGGACCACGACGTCATACCCGTTTTAACAACTTTTATGGATATCAAGGACATCCCCAAACATTACGGCGGTGAGTTAGAGTGGGACTTCTTCGACGAGCCTGCTTGGGGCGACGAGATCAAGCGAATATGCCAGTGGGAGAATGGCTACACCACTTTCCCCACAGGTCCGATGTATTGGCGTCCTATCGATGGCGGCAAGCGAGTTGAATGCTTTGCGGTCGGTAGCAATGGCGAGACGGACAGGAGAGAACGTGTCTGTACCATCACAAAAGCATACCCTCCCAAGTCCGCCGCGGACACCGCCGCTTCCGCAGAGGCATCGCAAACCGACGGCGCAACGGAAGGTGAGGAGAGTTTCGTGTCGCCAACCTCTGAGAAAACTGCTCTAAACGGTGAAGTTCCAACGGCAAACATCGCGGCTTTGTCAGTGTCCGAGTGAAATTAATGTGGGATGTAATAACGACTTCCTCGAGATCGAACTTGAAAGACCCATTGCAAAGTTTGGAATAGAACCGCTGAAGATAGATACAAATACGGGCATATATATGATACACATATATTACGCCGGCTATGCCAGCGTTCTGGGGGTTATTTTAACTTTTGTATCATCTTCTCTTTAGGGTATATTGGCGCATAATCATGGGAATATGGGGTGCTGTTTATTCTGGCATAAATAGGATAGATCTTTTTCTAACGCACGGAGTGAATATAACGACCTGAACTCCTAACTCCTCCTGGACTCCTTCCATTACGTCGTAGCCATGATGTGTGTCCTCGCCGTCTACATTGTATGCTCTATCCTCTCTAAACCGGCCTTCTATCGGCCATCGAAACGCCACGCAGTTCTATGACCCGAAGCAATCTTGCAAAGGTGCCGTAAAACTCAAATGCCCTTTCGTCTCCTCCACTCTTTAATCCCCTCAACAACTTCATTCCACGTAACACCATCCCGCACCAGCCACATCGTCAGACCCAGGGACTCCGTATCCCTATTCCGACTCTCGTCATCAAAAAACAGCATCTCCGAATGCGGGATCCCCATCCTCTTCCCCAGCGCCTTAAAATGCTGAATCTTGCTACTAGGATAGATCTCAAGCCCGGCATCAAAGAAGTCAATCGCCTTACGAACCTTATCCTTCTTATTCGCCGCGCTCCCCGCACCGCTCTGCCCCGCCGCCGCCGCAGCCTTGATCACAGCATCCACGCTCGCCTCCTCGAGCAGCGCGCTCGCGGGCGGGACCTGCAACAGCTTCAGCATCTCCCTGCCCAAGTCGGGCGCGTGGGTGCGGCTGGCGACGCCGAGCTTCACGCCCGCGAGCGCGAGCCCGTGCAGCACGGCCGGCACCTGCGCGTAGAAGGCGAAGGACTCGCCGACCTTGTCGACGGCGGCGCTGCGCTCGGCGTTCGCGGCCCGCAAGGGCGGGTACACGTGCGTGTCCACCCAGAACGGCCACAGCGTGTAGTCGAGGTCGAAGACCACGGCCCGCGGCAGCGGGAGGCCGTCGCTGAGGATGGGCGGGAGCGCCGCCGGGTCGTTGAGCGGGAGGGTGGGCTGCTTGGAGAGCTTGCGTATCATTTTTTTTGGGCGATGTGTGTGTGAGGGTGGGCGGAGATCGGGAAGATCGGAGACGGGGGGCGTTGCCGTTTGGGGATGCCGTTTACGGATGCGACTTCGGCACCGATTCGCGATCTAGGGGGAGCGGTAAATGGGATGTGAAAAGGTAGAGGATGGGGCTAAAAGTGTATCGAGGTACAACTTTCGGAATTCTACCTAATGCTAAGAGGTGTGACGTATGAAACAGCCAGTTAGAACCTTCTATGTCTTAAACGCTAACGGGCATATTATTATGGCCGATACCGATTGTGGCTTCTTCTTCAGATCAATGAGAAACCGATTCCCCGCCTCTTTCCCGCTTCTCGAAAATCGGAGACCCTTTAGAAAGGTCCTTTTGCCGGCCCGTCAACTACGTCACCCCTCCTCTGCCGGCTGGTAACACTGCCCCTTCTCCAAATCTACAAGTCTTATTTCCGTTCACAAATCTCCAAAGTCCCCAACTTTTGTATATTACAGCATGCAAGGAAATGCTACCAGATCAAACGTCACTTCGTCGATGTCGGTGTTAACGAGCCGATATGCGGGCCGGGCTTATTAGCTGAGCATTAATATGCATCTCCTGAATCAATTTCTAATGCTACAATAAGCAAAACCAGTTACCAGCGTGTGACAGAAGCAAACTCCATCTGCCTCTCATTGTATGCATAGGCTGAGACCTTGGCATCAAAACCACGCAATAGATGCCATGCATCCACGAGTCTCAGCGGCTCCCTTACAGGGGTTTTGTTCAAGTGGCCCATTCCTAAGCGTTCGTAGTTCGGGATCTTAGGGGTGAACACCCACAGATAATCAGCCAAATGATAACTGCCGAATACGTTCCCTGGCAGATACACCAGCACCCATGCGGGGCCGCGGCTGAGGGGAATGATCTAGTGGGTAACCTCAATGTTGTCACACAAGCTGGCCTTCTACCTAAAATAGGTACGCCTAGCAGAAGCAAACGAATGCTAGCTACACTTCACTCAATAGTCTTCAAGCTACCAGCTTATGTAGCAGGTCTGCGTACGGCTCCAAAGGCAAGGACATTGATTCGCCGCTTTACTCGCGAACGGACTCCTCCACACCACCCCGGCTATATCCGTTTCACACGCCCGTATCCTATGTTGTAGGTATATAATATAAGGACATCTCGCCGTCCCAAATTGTTGGAGGCTAGTCCTCCCTTGCGACCTTGTTTACATCTACACCCAAAAGAGACCTATCATCTATAACTTGGCTTAGCTTCAACTACCACCCGCTGAACTAGGAAGCAAGGTAAAGAGTATCTAAGATTCAACATGGCGGAACGGAAGATTCAACTCGTGAAAATAACCCACGTGTACTACAAGTACCCGGACCTTGAGAAGGCGGTGACATTCCTGAAGGACTTCGGCTTCACTGAAGAAAAGAGAGTGTCGGATGAAAAGGTATACTTCCGAGGATACGGTACCGACCCGTGGGTGCTGTGCGCCATCAAGTCAGATAAACCCGAGTTTGGAGGCGCGGCGTTCGTTGTCGAATCGGAGGAAGACTTGAAGCTCGCGGCTGAGACAATTCCAAAAGCGACCAAAATCTACGAGCTTACAGATGCGCCGGGTGGCGGCAAGTGTGTAACATTCTACGATCCAGTCGACGGGTACCCATTTCATCTCGTGTGGGGCCAGGAACCCGCTCCGATGTTGGATATCCCCCTCCCACACGAGCCCATAAACTATGTGAGGAGTCTCACGACCCGACCCGCTATAGTTGGGTACTGACGGAGATATAGCCTACCGAGAAGAACCGACCTGTGAACAAGTTCCAGCGATTCCAGAAGCGGCCTGCTCCGGTACACAAGCTTGGCCACTTCGGTGTGAGGACGACGAATTTTGCGAAAGCTTACGAGTTCTACTGCAAATACTTTAACTTCTTGGCTAGCGATGTACGAATTGCCTTCCACAGTCATATCTATGTTAAATACTTACACGACAGCAGCTCATTCACGACGACAAAAAGATTGACCGGACGGTGTTCTACCGCCTAAACAGGGGCGATGAGGAAGTAGACCACCACGTCTTCTTCTTTGCCGAGGGAGCTACTTACAGAGTACACCACTCCTCATTCGAGACGCACGACTTCGATACTCAAGTCCTCGGCCACGACTGGCTACGGGAGAAGGGCTACAAGAACTGCTGGGGCGTTGGGAGACACGTCCTCGGCAGCCAGATCTTCGACTACTGGTAAGCATCTTTCATCTTCTCATTTATGGTACCATTTTAACTAACCATATTTCAGGTATGACCCGTTCGGGCTAATCATGGAGCACTACGTCGACGGCGACCTAGTAAACGCCTCGGAACCGACGCACATCTCCCAGGCGGGGCCAGGTAGCCTACATGTGTGGGGTGAGTACTTCACCTTCCTCTGTTTACTTAAGGAAGACATCATTAATCAGGTATCCATTAGGTCCGGCTGTTCCAGGAGAGTTCTTGCCAAAGGACTGATTTAAGTGCCGGTTAAAGTACCTATTCCAGATTGTGTGGTCTCTCGAACTCAAATGTATTTGTATTTACTTAGGTATAATTTGTGAGTGTTCAATGAGAATTAATGACACAATCCAACACCATCCAACCCCCACATCAAGCAGGCTTTTCAAGATCGTGTCGAGTTGTCGGTACTGTAGCCTTCCGACATTTTAAGATTCAAGTGTGGAGAGCAAAAGCCCAAGCCCATGAAGCCCATTGACTGACCAAAAGAACCCTCACGAACATCTCAGTAAAACTCATGCGCTCAGGATATTCGGGGAACTTTAATACCTAAGCAATTCACATTAATACTTCTAAAAGCATTCCTTTCCGCTGCTGGATAACCCTGGACTTTGCAAGCTGAATTGCTGCCTTAAACTCGCCCACCGTCCTAGCCCGCACGCCTTTCATCCATTCGCCCTCCCCAGTCTCGGTCATGTCTCCACCATCAGCGCCTGAACTGGCCGCGGCCTCCGCGAGGGCGGCATAGTTAGGCGTGGGCCAAAATGATATGTTAATCTCGTCGTCCGAGGCCGCGGCGCTAAGGCCGTTGGGATAGGTATACCAGCATGGCTGAGTTCCGCGGTGCTTTCCATCCTGCAGTAGGTAATTAGTGCCATGTACTTCATCTGCTAAGATGGAAGGCGGCTTGATTCGCCTGCCCATTGTACGAAAGGTATGTATGCGGTGGAGATGTACAAAGTTAAAGGAGTACCGCTGGAAATAGAATTCCAGTCAGGTAGACCAGCCACGTCGTACTTCTCTGCTGGCGGAATTGTGCATCCAACCACCAGAAGACCGTCGTCCTCTTTTCACGGACGGATCGGATAACCGCCGTGGTATTCCTATTCCACCTCAGGACGCATCCCCCGCTGGCGACGAACCCTCGTCCCGTGGTGGTGGTCTGCTCAATGGTTGCAATTCGAGCTCCGGATCGGTATGGTCCTGGCCGAAGCGTCCTGAAGGGCTTGCCTTGATGAACCGTCCTCTCGCGTCGCGCAATCGAGCGCTCTTCTTGCCCTTTCCCATAGGTGGGCAGGTAGGATTAATTAATAATATTCCAAATCGTTCCCGTTAAACAGAGAAATGCTACTATAATATGACGTCCTAATCAAGGATAAACGTAATAATAGACGCAAACAACAATAACAATAAACAATCGTAACAACAAATTCTCGTGAAGCGAAATGAGTTGTTTTTCTTAACTATCTTAATGCTAAAAAACCCTATTTTACCCCTCTTAGCTAATAGTCTATTTTCTCTTCCTTATCAAAGCTAGTAGGTCCTTCCTTTCTCAGGACGAGGAAGGAGAGTCCTGTGACAGTCACCTACCTTCGTTGCTGAGCACAATCGTGAGAACAAGGATCTCGTACTTCCTCCCGACCCAAAGCGCACTAGACGGCGCCGCACACATGAAGCTGCCGTCGCCCACGACGAAGTGGACGATGACGGCTTGAGGGCGTCCCAACACGCGAGCGTAGCCATCTGCCATGATATCGCGGTGACCTCGGAAGGACACGTGATTATCTTGGGCCAAGCACGCGGCCGTTCCCTCTTCCCCTTCACAATAGTCTCGAGGACTGACGGGTGGTCGGACCCGACGTTTACGAAGCATGTTGTGATGCCAGCCTGTATAGAGCAAGCAACGAGCACCGGGGAATATTGTAAAGATATTTGGGCAGGAGTTTTGGAGGAATGCGTGCTTCCCACAAAACTTCGAAAAGATCGAAGGCGGTTGTGTATCTGCTTGAAGTTCTAGCGCCATGACTTAAATTGGCAAACAGGGTACCTCCTAGGCATCATGATGTCTGACTCGAATACATCGCACTTCGTAGCATGGGGTAATTCATCAACCCTTCCAATATAGAAAAGACTGGCTTCGAAGGTAGAAGAGAACGACAATTCCTCTTTGTTCCCAAGTGTGTGTCTCGCCTGGGATGCACATGGAAGCGGCACGTTGCTATATTCCAAGTATCCTTGCTCTCTACCTATTCAAGAAGTCCATCTTGAGGAGAAGGATATTCATGTTTTGGCTGGATAATAAGCCCGATCACATGGGTGAACACTGAAGGATCGTCTCTCGCGGCTTATGGACGTAAAATCTCAACTTATACCTAAAGAGTCTCGTGTGATTTTGCAGCTAACAACAGAGAGCAAGAAAGGCTAATGAGCCTGGAGCACCTCATCAAGGATGAGACAACGGCTATTATAAGCCCACATAAGCTTTGGGGAGGGGGTGGGTTTGACAATCGATCAGAAGGTTGGGTCTAGCATATATATGACAAGGAAAGGGGAGCTTAGATTTGATTGAGCACCTTTTCCCACGGATTTTAGGAAGGGATATGTTGCATCAGCCTTGGCATTCTCAAAAATGAAGAGATGTGGTGATACTTTGCTTTATTATGATCGGGTTGAGCTAAGTGTCTAGATACGTAAGTACCTATCCAGCTCTATAGCCAAGATGCCGATTGGTCTCTTGATCGAATTGCTATTTCCATTATATCCATAACTACCTAGTCAACCTTGTCTGGACGGCGTGCTAACCGCATAATATAGGTATAGACTAAGTCTCTTAGACTGTAGAAGTCAACAAGCACATTCCGTCTAGGAGCGCCTCTTCTCGTGGGAGAATATAGACCAAGCTGATTCTAAACGTAACCCTTTATGGAGTACTTTGGGGAAAGACGACTGGAGACCTGGAGATGTATTAGCAGGTTATTAATAACACTTCCCAAGGCAAGACATTACAGTCGTTACATGTCGTTTCGAGCTTAAGAGCACGATATAACGTATGATACGCTCATGTTTTAGCGACCGGGGACTTATTAACGTTGGAGGGGTCTGAGATAAGTCACCAAGTTCCCTTATAAATGATAGAACTAGAGTCATCATCATATAAATCTCCCTCGCATGACTAGCCGGCGCCAGACCGCCTCTTCATCCTCATCCTGGTCGGCTGAAGCGGCAGGGGTATGGTCAATGGGATCCGGATTCTCACACAACTCGAGGAAATCTTCTGCCATTCGCTCACCCGGAGCAAACCCAAGATTTCGCAAGGTGTCAAATGGCGTCGAGTCAAGCCTATATCAAATTAGATACAGATGAGATGTGTAAGATTCAGTAATACTCACCATCGAGAAGTTTCGTCAAGATGAAATTCGGTATTTTCGAAGGGCGTCGCGGACGGGTTGTTTGATTCGGGGTGCCGTGAATGCTCAGAGATCTGCACGGATGGGTCGACGCTCATTCGTCTGTCTAGTACTGAACGATCATTTGTCTGCTGCGTACCAGCTCCGTAGCCATCGACAGAGCCATTTGAAAAGGGCGTGGTGCCCTGAGCGGCAGTGAGATTCGATGATGTGTGATTTGGGCTCATATCGTGGGTCAAATCTTCAGGAAGGCCCAAGAAGTAGCTGTTTATGTGGGATTGGTTATGAAATACACGCCTTCGGATATCCTCACTTTGGATGTATATGTCACTAGGATCTTGGGGTGCGCCGTGTGGATTCACCGGACAAGACTGTGAAATGGAAGCTGAGCGATTAGATTGTCCGGACATACTCTTAGCCACGTCTTGTTGGCGGTGAGTATTCGCAGATTGGCTGAAGCCCATTTCACTACGTACTTGAGCAATCATCGGCGAAACATGCGGGTTACTAGGGGGCAGAAGCAGATCAGGGGATTCCCCATTCTGCAGGAATCTACCAAGGCGACTCTCATTGAACCAGTTGACAAGTTCGGCTTGATTGTCGTTATTTCTGAAATAATCGAGATTGGGAACGCCGGTGTTGCCGTATGTACCGCCGCGCAGGACCTGCAAGACTATATCCTCGAGCTCGGGCCGAGCTTGCAGGATTATGGCCCAAAGACGTTCGCCATTCTGACCGGTATACCCACTACGGGGACCCCTTTTCCGTACCGGTCTGTTGTAGGTACACTCTGTGCCTGCGCGTACGCATACGCTGCACTTAGGAGCAGCATTATCACAAGGCTGGTGCTGAGAGTTGCAGCGGTCGCAAGCACGGCTAGCCTTACGTTTCTTCAACGCTCGCTTAGCGTCATCACTCTCAGCATCACTCATCGCCTCCACGATAACCTTCGAAGTAGAGGTCGTTAGTTCCACGCAAGCCTCCAGCTGAAACGCACATGTATCCATAGAGTGACGTACCGTACCGTACGCGTCTCCTTTTGGAAGAGGAAAAAGGTATAATGGAGAATTCCGACTCCCTTTTCCCCGAACTCTTCAAGTTACGTCATGAGAGCCCCAGCTTCAATTAGCATTAAGTTAGAAGGGAGAGTGCATCGAGGGTTTTGAGTTAGTGCAGTGTCGAGGAGTTAGAGATAACGGAAAGCTTTGTGTAGCTGTGCGACAATTGGGGACAAATGCGAGATGAGCATTGAATTGGCGTTTTAGGACGTTGGAAATACGAAAGCCAATCACCCCCCTGTCGACGCGGGGTTAAGCCGAGCATGCATACCCTGAACGGTATTTAAATGTACTACGAAGTAGGTACCTCTGGGGTATCGTCGTGATTGTGGCTTTATACGGAGGTTCGTGGCTTGTATGTAGCAGGGTGCAGCCACGACAGCCAGGAGTAACTTTCTTTAGCTTATTGCCGATCCGCTTGCCGTGTCGTTGCATTTTCATAGGCCAGCAATTTCACACACGATTATGAATCAAGACTGAACTGAACTGAACCACCAGATCGGCTCAACCTCATTCGTTCTCAATGAGAGAACTCTCGTATGATTTACTCTATGATTAGTGAATAGGATCATGCCAGCATCCTTGATGATCTTACTGAAATCTCACTGAGTCCTTAGGTATTTCAGTGCAGTTATCCCCAAGCAATCTCATTGCAACTGTTTTCAACAAGCAGACCTGAGATCAGTCTCCATCAAATACTCTATTGTCACCTCTTACTGAGCAATCACCGTCACATCACAGTGTCAGCACTAGTCATCAAGCAAAATAGGAATGTTTAAACGGGAATACTAAGTTATCTTGAAATTCAACTTTCCAGTTGAGGTTTGCCTAAATCCGATCACTACAAACCACCCCGGAGTCAATGTTAGGATGGAAGGAATAGAATTCAGCTCAGCTCCTGACGGCCCCATCATATCCACATCAAAAGCCAGACATAGGATATTTCCTACAGACTCATCGATTATCCTAGTCGGATGTCGTGGCGCCGGAAAACGAACTTTAGGGTTCATCGCTGCCAAGTATCTAGGTCGCCGACTTGTCACAGAGGATCACTCTTTCGAACAGTCGACCGGATGTACAAGAGCAACTTTCCTGCAAAAGTATGGCCGAGATACCTTCAACCAGCAAATGGCAATTGTACTCGCTCGAGTGCTCAAGCTGAATCAAACCAACTGCGTCATAGAGTGCGGAACAGGCACGTTGTCGCCGGATATCGCGGAAATACTCAAAGGCTATGTTGAGACGAATCCTATTATTTACATTCATCGTGACAAGGAGGATCTCTACAAGTTATTGAAACTTCCAGTAGCTGATGCTGAACGTCTGCTCGTCACGGACCAGAGTCACCGTGACTTCTCCAACTTCGAGTACTTCAACCTCTATGACTCTAGTGGCGAAGGTCAGATCGCGGAGAATAGTTCGATCCGATCTGCAACTACGAGTACCGCCAAGCTCGTGGAGGCAAAGCAAGGCTTCAAGGACTTCCTTGATCACATCTTTGGTCATGGCCTGACACGGTCCTGGGTTGCAAACCCTTTTTCAAGGAAAGCAATTCCTCCGGAATACCGCAGCCTCTCCTTCGTCTTCAACCTACGTCTCTCAACTTTGATAAATCTAGACATTGATTTATCTACCATAGAAGCTCCTGGCGACGTGTTGGAATTGGTAATTGATACTTGGCCTAACAACGTACTTGACATTATTGCGACTCAGGTAGCCTTAATCCGCCGCAAATTGGACATCCCAATCATATATAACGTAGAAGAGAATCCGCGGGAAGAACGCAAGAGGTCGTTAGAAGAACGGGACGCCATGGATCTCGAATTAATGCTCCACGGTCTTCGACTTGGAGTCGACTATCTGAGTCTCGATCTCGAAAGGAGTCCAGAGCTCGTCTCCAGTATTCTTTCTATGCGAGGCAGGACGAAAATCATTGGAAATTTCGTCATTAAGGGAATGGCAACTCCGAAGTGGACTGACGATGTCTACCTCGAGCGATTCTTATTTGCACAGCGACTCGGATGCCATATTGTCCGCATTGCCCGGTTCACTTCGCAGAGAGATGATAATCAGCGGAGAGAGTTCATAGATAAGATCCGCGCGCTACCAGATCCCAAGCCCTGCATCGTTGCTTATGATTTTTCGGTTTTCGGTGTCGTAACACCTTTTCAGGACAAGATCATGAATCCCGTCGGACATGATTCTATCGAGAAGTCATCCCGAGAACAGATGGTCGGCGTAAGCACAGCACGAGGTACACTGCGTGATATTTTTCGAAAGGGGCGATGGTTGCAGCCGCTGAACTTTTACGTCTCAGGATCAAACGTTTATTACTCGGCTTCACCGTCGATGCACCGAGCAGCCTATGAGCACCACATGATGGCACACACTTTTGATGCTAGGCGTTGCACTACACTTGAAGAGCTTAGCCGACTTCAACGTGAACCTGGCTTCGGAGGTGTTTCGTTAACACCACCTCTCAAACTTATCATCATACCGCATCTGGATCATCTCAGCTCCCACGCCGTTGCAATCGGTGCGGTGAACATAGTCCTCCCACTTCGCGGGGACACAGATTCGATATTGGATCACGCCAATGCTCGAAACAGGTCTGGCGTTACAAATAAGTTTTATGGTGACAACACGGATTGGACCTCTATCATCACTTGCTTACGTCGAGCCATCAGTCCTAGGAATTCTGTACAACCTTCCAGAACGACAGCCCTGGTGATTGGAGCCGGAGGAATGGGCCGGGCGGCTATCTATGCTTTGATTAAGCTAGGTTGTCGGATGATATTCATTCATAACAGGACGAGGTCGACAGCGGAAGAAGTTGCCAGACATTTCAATACATATGCTGTGGAACAGAAACTTATCCGCCAGAATGCGGGAGAGTTGATTTGCCATGTCATCGACTCGCCTAATGACCCGTGGCCAGAGAGCTACCAACAGCCAACGATAGTCCTATCCTGTATTCCTGCATCCGGAACAGACGATAACCCACCCGTGCACTTTAGAATGCCGTCGCACTGGCTAAAAAGCCCTACTGGCGGTGTTGTGATTGAGGTAGGGGAACTCCCATGCGACAAATTGCTTCACCTTCTATTTGCTAATCTAGATCTGCCCTATAGCTAGCGTATGAGCCGTTGATCACACCTCTTATCGTCCAAATGCGTAAGATTCGCGAAGCGGGTAACACGTCATGGGTTATTGTCGACGGTCTGGAGGTCGTCGGCGAAATGGCCATGGAAGCTTTTGAGCTGATGACCGGTCGTCAAGCACCCAGGAGGCTCATGCGACGAGTTTGCAACGAGACGTGGGAAAGGACGAGTGCGCCATTCCAGCCGCAACGATAACGAGCTGCGGCCACTTACTACGACAACGTTCACCCTGAGTCCCACACAGGGTCTACGAAAGATTACACAATCAACAGCCTAGCGTAGCCAACTCCTAGCCTTCGAAGGATCATTAACGGTATACCCATTTTATCACCAACCCTACATTCAAAGCTGAATTCCCACATTTCAGCTTCTAGGGCTCTAACTACAATGATTCCTATGAGGGAGTCCCAATAACACCACACCGAGATATTCTGCATCCCAACGGACCTGCGATCACATATCAGCTACCACTGTTCTAAGGTCTAACCGCACAATTGTTACTTGAAAGCGCTTTGCCCGGATCGTCTTAAAATTGCAACGTTATAAAATTCTGTCGAGCACAATGGAACTGGGTTTATGGGTCTATTCTAAATATTTAACCAGGTCAAACAATTTGAGATCAAAGGTGGCGCTAATGAGGATAAGCCAGGCCTGAATCAAATATGAGTTCCTACGGATAACAGAAACTATCCACCTTAGCTATACAACCCTATGTCTCTTCGACCTACCCCAAGACGTGTATCTACGAGGTTGAGAAAATAAACCAGTTTATCATGAACTAGAAGGTTATCAGACCTTGATGCCTGGACTCTGGGGTAACCGGAAGATGCTTCTGAATGCGGTGTGAAGCCCTTTGAACGAATAGATACCTAGGTATGACGCTAGAAAGGAACTCCCAAGCGAATAAGTACCTAAGTAATGAACATCAAAGAAAGCCAACAACTATCTTAAAATAGAACATATAATATATACACATTAAATCATGTATGTTGATTGTATCTTCATCATTGATTGTTGTTTATGCTCCCTATCAAACCCAAAAATTGGCCAACATAATGGTTTTTATACGATGTTTCCTACCAAATCACCGGATGAGACGAAGCATAGGAATAACATATCTATCTTTTTATCTTGCGTAGAAAACTGGGTTATAGTTACGCTCACATAATAGTGTACGCATGACATACCTGGGTATGTTCGATGACAGCTAGTGACATAAGAATTTTGAAGTTCGGGGGATGAAAAGCTAACAGGATTGAAGACTAAAAATCGCAAGCTTCTAATATACCCCTGATCCCTAAGGACAGATAACCTTCATGGTAGACAAATAATGATAAGCGATACCCCTTTTGGTAGGGGGGGACTCCTCTAGGTCACTCCAACTTCATTACGTCAACATGTTGTCCCAAGCCAACTTTTGGTATCCTGACAGATGATGAAGTCAACACTGCGTACACTTGTTCACGAGACAGCAGAGTAGGTATCTAAGTATCTAGCAGTACGTAGTTCACATTGTGCCATCATCTATTAATTCAACGAATCATTTAGAAGGCATTAGCTTTTCACGTGGGTGCCCGTAATTAAAACTTGCAGCCAACGGAGGGAACCTCGGGACTCCTGAATCCTGTCTCGTTCGTGGTGGTGGCCTCTCTTTCATTACGTCCTATTTAAGGCTTATCGTTAAGCGCTATCAATACGTCGTAGCACTGCCCCGCTCCCCCCTTCCCCCCACACACCTTATAATGCCTGCCCGTTCGCGCAGCTCTCCAAGGAGCAGCGGTTCCCCCAACAAGATCCCGCAACCCTTCCACGGTTACCATTTCCTCGGATGGCTTCGCGTCTCCTTCTAGCTTCAATGTTGGTTCAACTTAATACTTCTAATCTTCCAATTTCATCTTCGTCAATTTGCACTTTGGACTGCTAAATTACGAATCAGACCGACTCATCTGCCAAGCGGGGTAAATCCTTATTAAAGGCTCAGGCACGCGGATATCAGT
Organism: Annulohypoxylon truncatum; assembly: GCF_022578515.1. Classification (NCBI taxonomy): domain Eukaryota; kingdom Fungi; phylum Ascomycota; class Sordariomycetes; order Xylariales; family Hypoxylaceae; genus Annulohypoxylon; species Annulohypoxylon truncatum. The sequence goes on from NW_025953805.1 coordinate 472,623, forward strand.
TTGTTGGCTAACAAACGACCCAAGTGGACGGCCTAAAGTTGCTTCATTACTTGGTATAACGTCGCAAAGAATGTTGTGATAGTAAGTTGCAACCGATACAAACTGCAGCATCGTCTCAAAACAGGCAAACCGAGCCCAGATACCTACATACCTAGGTACCTACGTATAACAGTATAGCATCACAACGGAAAGTTGGACACGCGTTTCCGTATCTCTAACTTCCCCCCTATCATTCACAGTATACAGGCACATAGGCATTCTGATTTGTCCATCGTCCTTCTTATCGCGAATTCCATGCAGGTTCGGCCGTGTGGAGGAGGGGCCAGCTAGTCCAAATGTTCGGACGTGCTATGTAGGACCAAGGGTAGGTAGGTAGCGCGCCTCGATTTGCCGATCTTGCTAAGGCACAAGGTAAGACATCCTGCATTGTGCATGATAGGTATCAGCTTCGAGACCGGAGGGCGGGATACCAACAAGAGCGTATAGTAATTACGATATACTGCATTTTTCGGAAACTAGTCGGTATTTATTCCATTAATAATAGAAGAAGAAGCTAGGGAGACAAGTTCTGTGACTAAGAACGTGATATCTCTCGGGTTCGTTGACTGGAGAGATCTCTAGATCAAGCGCAGTCGTACGAAGGAGGTAGCTGTCAGCAAATGACATCGTTGATCCGGCGGCACGAGCTGGAGACGAAGCAAGGCCGAGCTTCCAACACCTGCAAGATTACAAAGGTACAACCTGGCAAAGGCTGATGATTGAAAGAAACCCCTGGAACGATGCCGACTTAGAATAGCCGCCTAGTTTCGTCATCTATCGAAGGGGATGATGAATGGCTTTCATCAACGAGAGCCCATCCCAGGAAACGCCGAGAGGTCAGCAGCTCTCGAAGGTCTCCTCTAATAATAAACTGCTGATACGCAATAGGAGGGATGGGAATCGTGGTTGTCCAGCTTAGCCAGGCCATGCCTGTCATCGTCACACGCACCAACCTAAGACCCCGAATACAGAATAGACTAGGTACCTAGGCAATGATTAAACACTCAGCTCTATCTTGGAACATCCAACCGACGAACGGGACCTCGGGAATGGTTCATGTGGTAGTAGAACAGATAACCGGGTAGTAGTAACTTAAGTGTAATTGCGCACTACGCGCTAACAAGACGATAAGAATATACCGTACGAAATGAGAGATGGGAGGTATCCAGCAGAGTATCCAGTCTCTTTATTAACCCACGCAAGTTTCCCTTCTTGTGCCATGGAACTGAATCAATTACCTCCATTTGCTCTCAACAATCACGATCAATCAAATATCTCAACAACTCTTACTATCTTAACTTAATATAAAGATAAATCGCCATTTCTGGGTGCTGTGGATTATTACCGTTGTGTTCGAGGTTCGGTCCATCGCGCTGTACCTACTATCTCCGGCGGCATACGAAGGTACTTAGGTACTTCCTAATTAAAAGACTACGCCGGTGCGTCATCGTCTCCATCAGCCTGAGGCATTGTTGGAAGTTAGAACCCGTCGGTGTTGTTATCGATAACGGATACCGGCCAACCCGCAATCGCAACTTCCCGAAGTTCCATCGCATCATTTATCAGGGCAGTTTAGGAAAGTCTAGGGCCGTTCGGGGCTCTCTCTGTACCGTGTACTCATTAGACGTGCCCCCCCTTGCCCCTTATCCTCATCGAATCTGAGTCACCGGGTCCTTTGTTCTTGCTCACGCCTTTCCGCCTCTGACACAACCGGGAAACGAACAAAGCCACGCTTTCCCATCACTTGACGGCTGCCCACTTGCTTACCTTCAGTCCCATTGCTCCTTTCGTCATCGCAGCACCATCAAACGGATCAAACAGCGACAAAGCAGTTTCCCATTTTCTCCATCTCGCAAACAGCAAAGCCAAGAGGAACAACTCAAGATAACACAAGACCTAGCATTATCTTACCTAATCGTCATTTACCCATACCCACCCTGTCACCGTGTGACTCGACCATTGGATCTTCCGAATCGCTTGCTTTCTAGAAAGCACCAAGACCATTGACCTCCTTGACGTACTTTTGTCTTCCGCCCCCTAAGAATCACCCACTCTTCCATCTTCCATTCTTAGATCCCATCAATTCCCCGAATAGAACTCGTTCTTGCATCACCAATATCGCTTTTAATACATTATCCATTCATTTGGATAATCCCATCGTCGAGCCCGTCCATTCATCAGCAAGCTCCCCCAACGTATAGAATCATCTAGACCGACAATACGGTGTACCGAGACCATCCCAGTAATCTTCATCCAGCACCTTGAATTATCCGACCCACGATCGTACTATCCTCCATCATGGCTTTCGAGCAAACCCGAGACCTCCGAGGTTCCGCTCAGGACTCGAAGAGATTCAAGGAGCACAATGCGAAGTGGAGGCTAGGATACCGAGAGATGCCTGGAAGCCAACCGGTCATAGACAACGAGCTTACAGGTGAATACCATTATGCAGGCAGTGCGAGCCAACGCGAGAGATTCCGGCCTTGGATGCCCACGAGGTAAGTTATGCGTGGTGGCTGGGTATCGATACGTCTGTCCGCAGATTCTAATTGTTGATAAATCAGCCATACACGCCGTTGGCATGAACAGAACGTCGTGAAACCGAGGGAAAGCCGGTTCGAGTCTCGAACAAGCGCTTGGCGTGCCAAGATAGATGCGCAAGCAGAGCTCAACGACCCGAGCAATATCTCGCGGTCGCTTCACGAGCTCATTCCATCATCTCCGCGGCGAAACTCGAGTATTTCGGATAACATCCTATACAGCTTTGATAGAAGCGAGAGCCCGTATAAGCCACTGACGTTAGATGTATTCGTGAAGACCAATCCGAAGGAGACGGAGAAGTTTGTAGAGAAGGAATACGAGATCCTAGACAATAACGGTGATGCCCTCAAGGGCCGAAAGGCTCGGCAGAATCTCCGTCGCAAGAATCGGGCGGCCGCAGCAGAGGAACCTGACATCATTGAGGATGACGGCTTCGAACTCGTCTAATGACCCTTCATAATAGCTGTATCGACTCTCCGGGTATCGCGTATTCGATTTCGCTGCGATAGACCTGCAACCGTTATTTTGCTTTGTATAGCTTCTCAAGTCTCTTCAATTTCTTCCACTGCTGTGAATTGGGACAAACGGTACAATGGAGGCAAGGCAGCACCTTTGTCCCGTATGGGGATACCTTATTAATACCTGAGACGACTGCGATGATTTTGCGTTCTTTTTTCCTGGAGGCCTGTTGTGGTTTGGCATTTCGGAGAGGTTCTGACATTAGACTTCTAACATCATATCGTTGTCCAAGCATGCACATTTCAGACGGCAACTCTTGTTGTACCATGCATAGAGCCTACCTGGGCCTTGGGTAGACGGTGTTGAGCTTAACTTCGATCATCGAGACAGGATGGATCGGAGGAGGATGGCTCGGCACATCTTTTGCCTTATAGATTGGATGAATGGACGGCACATGTATTATCGAGCATAGGGACGTTCGAGGAGTATTGACCTTTCAATAGGGCGTGCTGGGTTCTTTCGGTGCGTGTGGCACGATGCGTCGATTAAGATATCATTCAGCTCTAGTATATGTTAATTACACCTTTCATCCTGATGTTTGAAAACATTATCCGATTTTTGTGGTGTGAGTTTTGAGACGAGAATAAAGGGAGGAGAAGGATGGTGATAATATTGGGAAATATTTTGGGCAATTCCCATTATTGAATTGTGGATTGTGTGGTTTCTATGTGGTCCGTGCATATATTATGTAACGGAGTTGCTGACAGTGCAACTGAAATGTGACGTAGTAATCTAGGAATGCACAGTACGTGCACCGTACTATACAGTATACTAATATCATACTCCTTTCCTAACGTACTATTAGACGACGAGGTTCACGATAGTATCACAGCAACCGTTTAGGGAAGTACCTCGGTACTGCAGCTACAGCTGTAAGCCTGTTGACAGTAGGTACCTAGGTAGGTGACGATACGCCGCATGGACCTTTTAATCACAGTACCTTCTGTAAGTCTATATGATATCTAGGCGATTATTCCTTTCTCCACGATAGTACTTCTAGCGACCATTACAATTTAGACATACTAGTACACACATCTCGAATTCTAAATCCATACATCAAATCTTTCCATCTACACCACTTTCTCTTCACCTTGGTCCACAATGGATGTCAATAACTACAGTTGGCTCCCTCAGAGTTTCCGGCTCGCCGCTCCTAAGGAGCGCATGCGCCTGGCTTTGCCAGATGGTCTCGCAAATCAATTGGGAATTCACCGACCGCAAGAGCTCGTCCGTCTTCTCACCGTACCATTCAAGGCGCATGAACGTCGACATCAGTTTTCCTTCTTCCCTAAACTTATCACAGCTCGTGCAAACCAGCCTACTAAGACAGGCGAACCACAACCTGCACCAATCCTGAATCTGCCTGTCGAAATCGTACAGATGATTTTTGGATTGCTTGACGATGTGGAGGACCAAATGAGCTTCGGTCTTACTTGCACTTGCCTTTGGTACCTCGCACTCCCAGCCATGCACAACACATGGGTTTCCAACAGTAAGTAATGTCAATAATCATACATTGTCCTTCCCAGGGTGTCTCAACGGCTTCTTTTCACCAACGGTAACTTGAAAATGAAATACTAACTTCTGACGCTACAGTGGGCCTCTGGGCGGGAAAGAACATCGTCTTGGTCGGATCGCATACGAAATCTGCGGACTACCCTCCCGGATTGTTCTCGGAGGAAGAGAAAGCAGCACTCATGGTACAAGACACATTCCAGTTGAAGCTCTTCCAAAGAAAGAGGTACTTAAGCCTTGCCGAAGTAGCTAAACGCCAGTACTCCGAGGACCAACAGCCTTACGAGTGTGACCCGTTGCACAATTTCCTCCGATGTCTTTTGCGCGGCCTGCCTCCTCGCGGAGGTCTCGAAGACTTCAACGATGCCGCCGTCGTGGCAAGATTGAGGGATCTCGATGAGTTGGATGAAAAGGATTTCTATCCTACGGAAGAGCGCTGGATCCTTCGCAATCTTACCACCAAGCAGTACGTCCGCGCCGAAGGGATCGCCTTCCGACCCGAGTACATCCACGGTCCGAGAATCGAGGGCGTGGGCTTCGGCCACGCCGTCATGACGCGCATCTGCTGGTCGAGCAGCACCAAGAACGTGATGAACACCTCAGTTAAACTCACACGCGGCGTTTGGGCCGGCCACCGCTTCGACATTACCACCGTGACGAAGCACGAAGAAGCGACCAAAGGGGAGGAGTGGACCGATGTTAGCCAGGAGGTCGCGGACGAGATGAACGTCATCTACACGGCGCGCTTCGGAGCCAACTGGAAGAAATTCTTCATGGACAATCCCATGGGCTGCCGAGACAGCTTAATGGAGGCAAGACCGGGTTGGTACAAGATCTGGGATATCCCGCCCGACGAGGAACAAGACGATTATTGATAGCCTCGCATTTTGGCAAGTCGGTCGCATAGCACGTTTCTAGGGATCTGCTCAAGGGGATAGTTGCTTTATTTGGTTTTATTGCGTGGAGTAAAGGCTGGGATGGCACATCTGCGTGGCTGCGCTGTGGAACTTGTTGGATCCCACTTCAACCGGGGAGTTCCACTGGCGTTTAAAGGTACATAGCCATTGCTACCTACATACTGAACATATGAATTCTCACAAACACTCTAGTACTGATTATTAGTGTGCCCCTTTTCCCTCTCGACTTTCTAGACAAATCGCAACTTGTATCCAGGGTCTTCCAATAGACCTCAGTAGACCCGAAAAGCCCACACATTCTCCTCTTAGTATCAGTTTATATTTCAATCCACAATATGTCAACCCAGCCCTATACCCCATACATCCCCATCATTATCCCACAGCCATCCACGATACCCCACAAGAGTACAGCAGCATACTCTCCCAAGTATCAGCATGGACGATGAATCCCCTAGGGTTAACCTCCGTCGCGTAGATCTTGACCCTGTAATTCTTCAAGTTGCTAAAGTCCACCGAGCTCACGCTCACCATGACCATGGGCGTCAATTTAAACTCCTTCGAAAAGTTGACACGCGCCTCCGTCGAATGATGCGACTTGTTCCACGTCCCGCACTCGACCACGGGCCCGCCCCTAGACGCCGGCGAGGAGATATTATTTGACTTTCTTCGACAGGACCACGAGCTCGTATGAAAAGCCCCCGGATGAGGACTAGTGGGTCGCTGTCTCCGGCGACGTTGCCGTTGGCTGTTGCCGCGCCGCCCGTGGCGAGACCGTTGACTACGAGTCGGGAGAGCCCGATGTCTTCCTGGTGACTGGCTCTGGAGACGGCGCTGTTAAGGTTTTCCTGGTCGGTAGGCTCAGCTCGTTGTCCGCGGCTGCTAGCATCATGGACTCGAGGTCAGTCCATGTTGATCGTGCCAGCGTTGAGATCTGAGTCGCTATCGCGTCAAGATAGGTTGTACCTCAACCAGGGATATCAAGGCTACGATCATCAGTTGTGTTAGCTCAGGTTTTGAGATCCACAGGAGCCTTTCCATGTCATACTTACCTATAGGATGTGGTTCGCTAATTTCAAAAAGGACCAGAGGTTTTCCGTTTGATGGTTGACGGCTCCGGGGTGGGAAGCATAGGGATAGGAAGTGGTGATGGTTCAAGCTATAAGAAGCCATGCTAGGTGAATGCACATTGTTCGGCATACAGACCATCGACTTGAATCCCCAGCATCGCGATAACCATCTTGACGAGACAGCCAACAACTCTGGCCGATTGATGTGTCAGGATGTCTAATGTGTTACGTTATTAAGAGTGTCGCAATGCCCAGTGTACCCCCACGATTCCATGCACCGCAATCATCAATACACGTGTGTTAGATCATTCCTGGAGCGATTGAGCTGGAATAAGGGGCTTGAGGACTGGTGACGTAGGTTAAAATGTGATCACTATACCCTTAGTGTATCGAACTCAAGCTCATCTAGAGAAACATTATAAAGGTTAACTGCTTACTTGGCAAGCTAGTATCAAGGGATGACCGGCAGATCTGTAGATAATGGATCACTCTGGTTTAAAGCTGAATTTTCATGCCTCCAAGAAAGCGCATCGCGCTCCCAATCTACCTATGGAACGCAGAGTTGATAGAATTGCGAACGTGTTCAGCAAGTAAAACGCCAGAGATTGATGACCCGTTAGGCACCCTGCACATCATGTTTCCCCGCAGATTGTCGGCAGGAATACTGCTGATCATGACGAACATGCCGCCGCCACAATATGACTGGAACGGACAGTGAGGGGGGACCCGAGGACCTCACAGATCTCAGACGCAATACAAAGTGCAATCAACATGCGGCTCTGCTGGACGATCAAAGGCGAACCTAAATTAATTCATAATCTGGGTTTGGACGTCTTTTCTGACTCGTCAATCAAACCGCATCGCCGCGTTCTTGCGGATGGGATATTGGTTAAGCGTAGAGCACCTGTGGCGAGCCGGCCATATGCACGAAACCGCCAACCCTGCCAATCAGGATAAAGTATCTGTAATGAATTGGCGGACGCCTGCTTGCAAACAGGTTTTGCAAGAAATATGTCTTAGTTTGAGCGAGTACCTGGGCTTGTATTTGTGCGAATGATTCCTTTACCATTCTCCTTCTTCCTCCTCACCTCACTCACATATAGATCTAGCAAATATCCAACGTTATAGGACTAGTTTATTTGACGCATATTTTTATACCAAACCAACCAATAACGGAGGTGTTCCAAGACACAATGAGTCTCGACTCGTTCCATTTGTTCCCCCGACTCCCACCCGAGCTCCGGCGTAAGATATACCTCCTAGCTACGCCGTCTCGCATCGTCCACCTTCGAAAGAGATTAGCAAAACCCTGGCTCGGGCGTTGGAATGAAGTTGAACCCATAGACTTTGACAAATTCAAACTCCATCCGCATTTCTGTTTCTTCGCCAAGGAATTTCACCAGATAATCTCGTTCTGCCAAGACTTACAATCATCGCCAAATCCCCTCGATGTACCTAGGCCCTTTGGAATAAGACAGGTATATGCTGAACGCGAGTGGCGATTTTTTGTGGAAGCCCGTTTCTACAGCAAAGCAGTTATCCCTGCGCTGCTCCACACGTGTGTGGAATCGCGCTCGGTGCTAGTCGAGTCTGGATACGAGCTTGCCTTTGGAACTCGTTACCATGAGCCGCGGACATGGTTTCATTTTGAAAATGATGTTTTGTATCCCCAGAACGCTTTTGATGGTTGCCTCTCATTTCCTTCAATGCTATCAGCTTACTTCGATTCACCTTTGGCAAGGTTGGATATCAACAGCCTTGAGAGAGTCCGGAAGATAATCCTCGATAGCGCATATTTTACTCTACGCGAATATGGACGAGCTTCTTGCGTGGCTCGGTTATTCCCCAAGCTTCTCAAGTTATATCTTGCTCCGTGGTTCCCTCGGGATGAATTATTCGAGTCTGAAACCCGGCCACAGCATGAAAGCAAAGAGAATGTACAAAAGCGCCGTCGCCTCACCTATAAAAGAAAGCCTTGGAAACATGTCCCTGCCGAAGCGATGGATGTTTTATTCCACGGCTGCGATGAATTTGATATCTACCCCCAGCTTTTTGCGGATTCTCCGGGGTCTCCTGTACCTAGCCCTCGAGATTTTCGATCTCTTATTGACGGACAGGTTCAGGCACAATGGATTGAAGAAATAAAAGATGCGGTTGCTAAAGAGCCTTTCATGTTCCCCCAGGAGGTACCAAAAATTGAAGTTGTACATGTCTTCCCGGAATACTATGCTGAACGAATATTCAACGCTCGTCAATACATCTGGAAGCAATACCTGCTAGCGCAACGCGAACTAGATGCTCCTTTGCCTCGTCAACCGAGATATATGGCAGATATAATTGATATAAGGGAGGAGGTGAGTTCTGATGCCTTGAGGGTACACGCTCTTCAAACAAGATATGGAGCATCGCTGTCGCAGCGTCCACCGAGACAGGAAGTAATAATGGGACCATGAGGGATACAGCTAATGTATTTGAATTAGGTAGTTATTCAACTGTTTTGTAGCATAGTTCATTTTATTTAAAGTAGTTAGACAAGAATAAAAAAGGGGTATAACCATTCTATGTCAGTTGCCACGAGATAGCTTCAATGGATCTTCTCGATACGAGTCGTCGTATATAAAGTTGTGTATAAGGAAAAGCGGGGTAAGAAAAGGGGTAACATTGTGATGACTTCAACTAATATGCGTGGCAAGAGCAAGTGTAATTCAACTGGAGTGAGGTCGTTGGAGAGATGATTTGATTGCCTATTGATGTTGCTGATTGACAGTCACCACTTCGTCATAGGCCCCTATTTATGACACAAGAGTACTCTTTGCTCTTTGTAGCAACCCGCGACGACCAGATCTCGATTTGAATCCCTTGATAGAGTTAAATTTCTTACAGAACTCAAGTTCTTGCCTTAGTTGAATGTAAGGAATCCATTCTTTCGAATTTAGAAGACACCAAAAATACTGATCGAAATGCCTTCGTAGGTGCTTCCATGCAGGATACTGTACTACTGCTAGGAAAAATAGACTTAACTGACGTCTCGCAGAACTGGCAGTACCGCGCAAATCTCCAAAACCAAGATCGAGCCGCTCGAGTCCGAGGTCAAGCATAACAGGCCCTGCGACAGTTCGGATCGCGGCTCAGCTGGTTCGAACCGCGCTATCGACCAGACACGGATCGAACCGCTTGGAGGCAAGGGTGAATAGAGTCCTCCCGAGTCCGCGACCATGAATCCCCCTAACTAATGACGCCTTCATGTATTAGGTCAACATCAACATACGGCACCACATGCTGACAGTCATGGGGTGGTCGGTACGGCCGAGGATATCGGCAAAGTTAAGATTCTGCCGCTAGAGAATACTTCGCACGAGGCTCAGAATCCGAGGACGGGTTTAGATGACGAAGCGGTTGATGCCGCGAGAATCAACCCTGTTGGTAGTGTAAGGGACTAATAATTAAGCTCATTAGGTATTAATTGTTTCGTGGAAACATGGAAAAAGGGAAATGTAAAGAACGAATGAATTGAATGTATTTATTTATCATGCTTCACACATATTCAGCATGAATGAAAAGAAAAGGGATGTTGACGATAAGATGCGAAGAGAATAAAAGAAATGATCAAGCAGCGCTTAGAAGCAAATAGTAAATCTTGTAGCAATCGGGTCGTGAGATGCATTTAAAGAGGGAATAGTCTAATCGCAATATCCATTATCTCTTATCGCAACTCCAAAAAGTTCCAAAGCTCTGACAATTGCCTTTCTTCAACACCTCAACCCATCAAGTTCTCCTAGACTCACGGCCAGCTCAATATTGCACCGTGACCTCACCGCTTAACAACACATGGTATATGCGTTATAATCCATCCATGATACTCTAACTTACCAACCAACCAACCACACCATCTTCCCCCAACCCACCGCCACGATGCCCTCAGACCTATCCAACTACCTCGCGACGCGGTACCTCGTCGCCGACCCGAAACCCACCAAAAAGCGCAAGCGCAAGCAAGACACCTCCTCCCCATCCACCGGCCTCATAATCGCCGACGACGACGCCGACGCATCGGGCTGGACGCGCGCGAGCCAGAACCCCAACGACGACGAGGACACCGCCGTCGTAGCCGGGACCAGCGCCGAGTTCCGGAAAGCCAAGAAATCCGCGTGGAAAGTCGTCGGCGGTTCCGCCAACCAACCTAGTAGCGCCTCCGCCTCCGCCCAACAACAAGAACAACAAGACGAAGACTCCGCCCGCCGCGCCGACGCGATCCTCGCCTCCGCCGCCGCCGAAGCGTCCTCAGCCCAAGCCAGCGCCTCAGCCGACGACGCCCCGCAAATCCTCATGTCCGACGGCACCCACGCCGGTCTGCAAACCGCATCTGCCGTATCCGCACAGCTCGCAGCGCGGCGCCAAGCCGAACGCACCGCGTTCGCCTCCTCCGCGCAAAAGGAAGCCGAAACCGTGTACCGGGACGCGACGGGGCGTCGCGTCGACGTATCCCTAAAACGGGCGGAACTACGACGGGCAGCGGCCGAGGCGGCGAAGGCCGAGGACGCGAAGAGGAACGCGCTGAAGGGCGAGGTGCAGGTCGAGGCGGCGCGGCGGCGGCGGGAGGAGCTTGAGGATGCCAAGGTGATGGGTGTGGCGCGGCACGCGGATGATTTGGATTTGAACCGCGAGATGAAGGAGCAGGTGCGGTGGGGGGATACTATGGCGCAGTTTATAGAGCCGCGGGTAGGAGGCGGCGGTGGTGGTGGAGGAGGAGGAGGAGGGAGCGGTGAGGTGAAGACGAAGATGAAGGGGAAGCCCGTATACAAGGGAGCATGGACGCCGAATCGGTACGGGATCAGGCCGGGGTACCGGTGGGATGGCGTTGATAGGGGGAATGGGTTTGAGGCGGAGAGATTTAAGGCTATCAACAGGCGTGAGAGAAACAAGGGTTTAGAGTACTCGTGGCAGATGGATGAGTAGTAGGCCGTCATCATGAAATACAAGTCTACAATGACACATGACGATAGCATATCACGATCACAAATATAATAGGATACCAGCATTGTAATTAAGGCGTTCGGATTCAGTAGTAAAGCAAATTGTATATCGTCTGCAAGCTACTAGGTAGGCCATGATCCATTTTCGTCAATTGCCTACCCCCGGTTAGCACCCAGCAGCGATGGTGCGCAAATCCACCCCATATCGTAGAAAATCTAGTAGGGTATGTATCAGTTTTTACTCGGTTTCTTTCCGGAATGTCGTCTCTAGCTGTGGACATCGTCATCTCTGCCATCCCGTCCACTTCCCGCATCTAACTAGGACTAACGCGACGCATAATTCTAGGCTCATACACCCCTAGGTAAGCCTTACGCTAAGAGAGGACGATGTCGAAAGGGGGTCATGGGCCGAGAAGTCGAAATCTGTTACGAAAAAAAAATAAGCGTCCCCGTGGAAAACAGAAGTTTTACGGAGGCGAACAGAAGGGTGTATGTAATTGTGACCCTTCGTGGATAAAATCCGCATCAAGCCTTCCGACGTAGAAGTTTGTCAGATCCGAAATCAGCATGAGCTCGAACCAAACGAATCCAATCCTTCTTGTGCATGCAACCAGGTTTATCAATGCGGTTCTGGAAGCTCTTTATAAACACGCCGATAGTGACGCCCTGAGGACGAGGAGGTAGAGCGTCGATGATTTCCTGGGCCGTGATAACATCGGTGTAGCCCTGAGACGGACTCTGGGCCGGAGGGGAGTTAGATCTCGGTCCCTTGCCGGCAGCTCCTTGGGGCGGAACGGGACTACCGGCCCGCGATCCCGCAGGAGTGCCTCGAGAACTGCTTACTCCGCCTGCAGCCAGCGGAGCGAGTCGCTTCTTCTTGCCGCCTGCACCGTCCGACATTTCACCGGCAGTGCCTTCACCGTCACTAGTGGATCCGGCGCCGGGCTTCACGCGACGGTCAGGTAAGGGAGTAGAGTCGCGACTATCATGGGTCGTCTTCTTCTTCTTCATCTTCCGGGTAGACTCGGTACCACTAGAGTCCGAAACTATTGGAGACCCGGGACGTTTAAGAGACTTGCCCTTCTTGGCCGCTTCGGCTGCTGCCTTTTTTCCTTGAGGAGTATTCGCTCCCTTGGAGGGAGTTCCTGCCTCCTTGTCCTTATCCCCCTTCTTATCCTCGTCTTCCTTCTCGTTATCAAGGTCAGAATCAGACTCATCCTATATTATCATTAGCTCCGGTCAATCAAATGAGCTCACATCAATCCTTACGTCTGAGGAAGCGAAGGGGTTCCTTTCTCTGTCAGAATCGCTGTCATCGTACTGGAACTGCTTGTCGCGTCGCTTCAGTGCCTTCTTGAGAGTCTTGCCAAACAGCTTCAGCTGTTCCTCCTCCTTCTTCTCGTCTTGCTCTTCCTTTTCAACCTTGAATTCATCACCTTCACCAAAGAGATTGGCGTTAAGCTGGTCTCGGCGAATTCGGTTGTTCGCCGTCTTCGTATCCTCGTCTCGGTCGGGCTCATATCCTGCGGTCTCATCATCGTCCTGAAATTCGTCTCCCGAGAAGTCGATATCATTATGGTCTAACTTCTCATGACGCGATGCTTGTTTGAATGTACCGCTCTCTTGCTTGACTGCGACGCGCCCGTTCACGATGGCACGAGATTCTGCCATGGCCTTTTCAGCTTCTTGGCGCTGGGTGTCTCTTATCGCCCAACGACCAAGAGTGACCTTCTTGTTCATTGCTTTCTCAGCTTCCTCGATAGACATAATCTTGAATGATCCACGCTTCGATGAAAACTTGTACCATTTCTCTAGGGGCAAAATGCGGAATCCTTTGCCGTGGATGAAAAGTGCAACCTTGCAGTCAGACAAGGGGCCCTCGTACTGCCCAACCCAAACGTTCTTCCCGTCTGCATCCTCCAAGTGCCACGGGAGGGCCTCTTCATAACGGATCTCCTGCTGTTTCTTCTGGTCCTCAGAACGTGGTGCGTGGTGAATCTGTACGGCCTGTTTCTTTATCTCCTTCTGAGGCTTCTTAGGGTTCGGGTCTTTCGAGACGGGAGCCTTCTGGGCATTTTCAGCCGCACGTTGAGCTTCCCTCTGCTGCTTTATCTGTGCAATCCTTTCTGCTTCAGCGATATCCTCAGGCTTCTCCTCTTCGGCAGGAGTATCCTCTTTAACCTCACGGCCCGGAGGCGGTTGTCTAGGGTCACGTCGATGTAGCGTGACAGGCCGAGTGAATTCGTCCATATTCGTAGGGTCAACTCCAGGGCCGCCAGGCTGAGCAAGCTTGCCACCGTGTGGAGCGAATCGCATGACATGGAAACGTATGCCTTCTTTAAAATCCTTCTTGGTAACAAATAGAGGATACTCCTGGCAGCCGGGTGGCATAGGTTGCGACCATCCTCCATTCTGTGCGCGCAGTGCTTCAAAATTCTGAGGAGATTGGCTGCCTTGCGTTGAATGCTGCTGTGGCCGGCTACTAGGTCGAGGTGCGGTGCTGGGTGCGGTGCTAGGTGCATGTCCATTACCGACTTTCGGAGGCGGTGGCTTTTTCTGCTCAGGTCGCGTAAAAGGGCGAAGAGGGTTTGCAGCTTTACGGGGTCGTCGCAAAGGCGGTCCACGCGGAGGAGGTGTTGGCTTCTGGCCGTTTGGGCCGCCAGCCGGGGGTGTTGCGCTCATGGCGACAACGTAAATGTTGGTTATCCGTCACCTGCGGACCTTTAGGCGTGCGAGATATCGACAGATACCAAAGCCGACAAGTCTATGGTGCTATATTTCTAGGATGACCATCGGTGAATCGAGATATGAGATGTGTGGGATGTATGGAGATATCAAAGGGTGGTAGGTTGAGACGTGACGCGAAGTTGAGATCGGGGTATTTATTGAGAAGTAAGCTTGCGCCCGGGCAGACGGGTGGATTGTCAAGACAGGCTTGAAAATATGGTTTGTGTAAGATGCGCAATTCTAGAAAAAGAATTGCAAGCTGCAGCGGGTGTCGGAAAGTATGATCTGATGGCTGGTAAAAGAGAGAGAGTACAAAGAAGTGAAAGGTGGATGGAAGAAAGAATGGAGTTGTGAATATGATAAAAGTTGAAGACTTGCAGTCAAGTTCAGAATCAGCCGTGGGTCCAATGCGTGCCTTGTTGGTTTTCTGCTAGGTGCCTTCCAAATGCTAGCCTAGCACACACCATCTGGCAGGGTCGGGGACGGTACAAAGTACTTCTCGTGCGCACAACTCCACCTGCAGGACTTCAAGTGCTTGGGCGGTACGTACCGAGAAATAATCGGTACCTAGGTACTTATATGTACGTTTTTGCTTTTCAATGACGGGCAATTTTAGAAGGAAGGAAACTCTAGCAAGCGGCTCTCTGCGTGCTTTGCCAAGACAGGGTTAGAGTGGAACTTTGTGGGGGGCGGCTCTACGGTACTCACAACGTCACAAAGAGACTTAAGTAATCGTAGCCGTAGGTAGCTTGAGTGGGGAAATGCACTAAAATACAGACTGCAACAGAGAGGTTGTACACCGTGCACAGGCCAGAAAAGGTACTTTTTCTCCGATCTAAGTTCTAAATCTTACTGGCATAAATAACTTTGGAGAGATCCAATGCTTCTAATTCCTCTCCGGTGCAGCCAATCAATCTTGGAATTTCAAGTGAACGCCATTTGCCATTTACTTTTTTATTCCTGTCGACATTCAAGAATGTGAGGCTCACATTTGCGCCTTATCAGTTCTTGACGTCTATTTTGTCTTCCCTTTTGTAAAACGGCAAAACACTATTTCTACCAAGTATCACCTCTCATCTTCCAACATAATCCATCGCGCCGCATTTGACTCCGTCTCCTAGGGATCATACGATTGGTGATTAATTGGTTTCTAGTGCATTAGATTCTACATTCATATGTACCTACATGGTCAGCTCCGGGGTTCACCTATATCCACAATTCTCATTGGAAGAAGCTTCAACAGAGCTACGATACCTATACTTCTTCCAAGCTTGATCAGGGACAGCCTCAACCGTCAAAGTTCTCTTTTAGTGCACAATCACAGACCAATTCATCTCCTCGTCGTCTTCTCCACACGGGTTGCGACTTGACGCCTTGGATCATGGAACCTCATTCTCTTTGAATAACATCGCCACCAACCCTATACTTATGAGTATAGATTCTGAATTCGCAGTAATCACGAGTATTGTTCGGCGCATCAACGGCGCCATATAGACTCTACTCAGATTACTCTAGACGTGTTACATCACAGAGAAACCTCTGGATTTATATCCACATCCAACTTATACCACCTCTTTTCTCTGAACCTTACGATCGACCTCGGGTTCCGTCTTCATATGCGACACTATGCAGGCATCCCAAGTTAACAGCGGCCCGCTAGAGGACCGCCTACGCAACCTCATTCTTGGCAATAATGATCAAGCAACTCCACACCCTCACCCTCACCCACACCCCATCTACGCTCCATCAGCTGCTATACCACTCGGAAACGGTGGCTCCTCTGATACGCGTGTACCCAAAAATGGATCACAGAAATCCAAACAGCCATCTGAGTCGTCTAGCTCGACACAAACTTCTCATAAGGCGAGTAAGAAACGACCAAATCAAGCTCAACGTCGTCAGATGCAAGCTCAACTATCTATACCCATTGATACTAGAGCACCTGTTTCCCACGATGGGCGATCTTACCATCAGCAGGAGGGCCAACGCTCCATGTGGCAAAATACCGAGCAGACCGCAATCCCCCCCAGTTCTAATTCATATCACGGTGGGTTCCAGGACCGTGCTACTACAACGAACAACCCTCCCTTCTCACAACCACGGCGCCATCAAGGGGGATTCAGTCAAGTGTCGCCAGTATCTCCACCAAAGCATCAGTCGTCCTGGAGACATCAACAGGCAAACCCCCCTGATGCACTTCTAAACGGTGTCAACGTTATCTCACCAGATACCTTCCCATCTCGCGGCCGTCGGCCTTCCCATCCAGCTCTCTACAACCCTGGCGGGCAACGTCAATTTGTTTTCACTCCAGAACAGATCGCTAGTCAAACAGCCCTTCTTGACAACCTTTGTCATCTGGTGATTGCAGGTGCCGAGATTGAACCTGGTGAAATTGCCGAGAAGGAAAATTTCCGTGCTCGAGTGGAAGCAATCTGTCGTGATGTTATCAGCTCCCACGAGATCGCAGTCAATGGAACCCCGATGTTTCAACCTTACACAGTTGAACTCAAATGTTTTGGGAGCCTTGCATCTGGGTTTGCGACAAAAGCAGCTGATATGGATCTTGGCCTTCTTTCTCCTATGTCGCACTTGTCTCCGGACTCGCCCGATTCCCCCATCCCACGCCTAGTTGAGAAGGCACTGCTTGTACACGGCTTCGGTGCGCGCCTTCTCACACGTACACGAGTGCCAATCATTAAGCTGTGTGAAAAGCCCAGTGAACAACTCCATCGAGACTTGCAAGAGGCCCGAATCAAGTGGGAGAAAGGGCTGACGGATGATGGTCATGAACCTGCAGATGATGTTACAGAGGATCATGACGCATTGGATAATTCTACAGCTATTGTAGTCGCCGAGGCTGAGCACTTGTCATCGAAGAATCAACACGAAGATTCTCACCAATTGAATGATCCAGTAGAAAGATCTTACGAGGAACGACTTGCTTCGTTAAGACAATCAGAAACCCAGTCTTTGATGGCCTACTATGGTAACGCCAAGCGACTCTTACGTAGACTAAGTGGCCGTGATATCACAATCTCAAATATATCAGACTTCAAACCCGCGGATTACAAACTATTGGACGACATTTCTGGTGCATTTGTTAACGGTCTCTACGACAAGGAATTGAAGAGTCGGGTTCAATCATACCCGTCCTTTAAGAACAACTTCAAGTCGATTCCATCTAATCCTCGATCACTTCTTGGAGTTTTGACCATGGTTGAAGGCGAGAAGATTGTGGCTATCTGGGAAGCACAGGCCATCGTTGGAGGCAATTTGAAGTTGAAGAATAGTTCCGAAAACATTGTCCAGACCTGGAAGAATCTGCAGAACAAGAGATTATTCGGCGCAGACCCTCTTTCGTTCAATCGAGAACTTCATACAGCCCTGGAACACCTTCGCCAGATCCCATTTGTTCAACTCATTCAGCTTAAGCAGGAGCAATACGAGTCTCCTGCACAATATCATGCAAGAGTCGACAGGATCGCGGCCAATCTTGGCCACACTCACTCATCCTCGAATGCGACGCAGCTTTCACAAGTCATTCAGCAATATATCTCAGGTATTCGCGATAAGCAAATCAGGGATGAGGTCCAGAATTTTGCGAGTTCTACCGGAGTACAATCTTTAAGAACAATCGCTAGAAAGCACAAGGCTATTCGCCTTGCCATTGATTATGAAAAGGCGATTGAGAAGGGTCTCTATCAAGAGGAACATCTCCCAATAATCAGGGAATACATAGAGATTCTCCGCGGAGACTTCGTGCAACGGGCATCACGCGCTGATAAGCGCATTGCTGATGCGTTCGATTTCCTAGTCCCTGCCACTGAGCGTACGATTGCCATAGTAAAGAAACTCAAGCAGCTCCCTGACCCATCCAAACTCGGCCCGAATCAGCCTAGGGATCGATATCACGATAGCCTGGAGTTCCCTAAGAATGGAATCGGCGTTCAGTGTGATATCAATTTCTCCGCGCACTTGGCCCTTCAGAACACCCTTCTCTTAAGATGCTACGCCTACACCGATCCTCGTGTCAGGCCTATGGTCCTCTTCGTGAAACATTGGGCTAAAGCTCGGGGTATCAACACTCCATACCGGGGAACCCTTAGTAGTTATGGTTATGTTCTTATGGTATTACACTACCTTGTCAACATTGCGGAACCGTTCGTATGTCCGAATCTTCAACAGCTTGCTCCACCCGATCCAAATCTTCCAGCAGAAGCTCTTGAAGGTATCACAACCTGTAAAGGTCGCGACGTTCGCTTCTGGAGAGACGAGCGAGAAATCCAGAGACTGGCCCGTGAAGGTCACCTTAACCAGAACCGAGAGTCTCTTGGGTCCCTGTTAAGAGGATTCTTCGAATATTTCGCGCAAAACTACACGATGAGTACTATCAACAAGCGCGGATTTGACTGGGGCCGAGACGTGTTAAGTTTACGAACGCACGGAGGATTGCTCTCGAAGCAGGAGAAAGGTTGGATAGGAGCGAAGACAGTGATGCAATTGGAAATGGGTGCTCCTCCCAATCCAGTTAAAGCCAAGGCTGAACTCGATGTTGATGGTGTTGTCAAACAAGCCGCGGCCCAAGCACAAACCGAGCGCCACGTATCACCGGATAGCGCTGCCGCCACGCCTCAGGGACAAATGACAAGATCTAAAGAATTCAAGGAAGTACGTCACCGTTACCTCTTTGCAATAGAGGACCCGTTCGAGCTTGAGCACAACGTCGCTCGAACCGTAACACATAACGGCATCGTGTCTATCCGAGATGAATTCCGGCGAGCCTGGAGGATTATCAGAAATGCTGGCAAGACCGGTCAGCCTACGGAAAGTCTACTTGACGATGTCCAAGTAGAAAACGAGAAGGCGGAGAAGTTGCAATTCACGGAACTCTTGAAGGAGATACACGGCCCGCGTGTCTTGCTGGACCCGGCAACTGATTAATGGATCACCTACGCAGTCGAGCCTGTAACTCTCTTCATATTAGGGTTAGATATTGTACGATTCATGATGTGTAAGGAATAAATGACCAGGAGTAAGTACGGCGGATCTCGTCTGCTACTTCTCGTCTAGCCGACCCGGCTGGCTTGATAGCTTTGCTGTATCAAGGTTCACTTAATAATATGGCGTTCTGACCCAAATTCACTTGGTTGATATGATATGTACAGGTGCTTGATGAGCTGTTCTCTTCATCGTTCCATTGTGATAATACGAAACACGCAAAACACATTATTGGAAGATTCGTGGGGTTTTCAATCTAGTAGTATCTAATACGTAGATTGGTAATAAACCAGTACCTAAGTAGGCTTATACATAACTATCTCAACTTTCTCAATCGGAGTAGCCAGGCTGGCTTTGGTAGTAACAAGTGTGAGAATAAGCAATGTATAGATTCAGAGATGTTAGGCTGAAGAGACTAAATATCTAGGAAGTTATCGAAAGTTCTAGATTTAAGAGGAGCAACTTGTAAGTACCTAGGTTACCTAGGTAGTAATGATGAAGGCATTGCGTGAACCACTATCCTCAATCTCAAGCACTTGTACAGGTAAGTATGTTAGGTAGTGTTGTAGGTGTTGTCACGAGGCGGAACCAAAGGGCTAAGGAATAACGTCGTTGTTGCGTGAAGAGTTCTAACTACTCCCTTCCCGGGGATGCGGTATATATACCTACATAGACCTTCCTTTGTCTGCAGCTAAGGGCTAACTGCCAACAGGGCGGTCTCGTACAAGCCGACACTCGTTCCTTCTGAGCTACTAGCTAACCCTTGCGAGACCTCTGGTCATTAGCTCTTACAGAGGAGGCTTCTGGCAGGTGTGCAGTATGAGTCACTTATATTACCACCTGCCAAGGGCCGTCCAGTGTGTCTGTACATAATCTAAAGTGACTGACGGCCGCCAGCCTGCCATGTGTCCGTGCCAGTGACAGTGACGATCGGAGGCACTTGTAAGTGTACAGTGTTCAACTGACGCCGGTTAGTCACCCAGGACCTGCACCTGGCAGACGACAGCCTCGATAGTGCCCCGTGCCACCGCTCGGGTCCGACCTTACTATTTAACAACAGGATTCCCGTCCCCAATTTCCTCTTCCTTTCCTCTTTCTTTTTTTTTAAGAAAAAACCCCATGACGCAGTCTTACCAAGACTGCGTCTGGATTCTTCACACACTCTCTCTTTCTCTCTGTTTTTATTACTGGTCGAGAAACGCTTCGACGTTCTCGTCGGGGGAACCTCGCGCAGGGTAAGTCATACATTCCTTCTATTCCTCGCATCGTTTAATCCGCTGGTTTTTATTAACATTTCTATTGAACTGTCTAGCCGCACGAAACAGCTCTCATGCCGACACGTCCACTGTGGTTCTACTGCCTAGGTCTCCCCCGTCCATGACAACACTCACTTCCCTTGTCTTTTTTAAAGACCGTCATTGTCGGGGGAGCGGCATAGGGAGCTAATTGCCAGCTTTAATGGCAATGTCGACCATTCATGTCAGATATTGATACAAATGTACGCAGTAGCCTTTGCAGGTTCCAACCTGCACAAAAACTGTGTCGGGTCTTGGGTTGCTACGAAGCACCCAACATTCCCGTGCGGTCGCAGGCTGTACATCGTATCCTGCGGGGTGAACATCGCTCCCCCGTCCAGGACGCCCCCCTTTGAGGGCGGCGACAAGTCCTTTCATGGCTTGCAGCCAATTTGCCAGGTATGCACTGAACAACCTAAGATCGTCAGCACCTGCTAACCGTGAATAACAGCATGCTCCGTCAGTCAGGCGGCTGCCTTGCTCGAAGCTGATGCTGGCCGGGAATGCCAGCATCCCCCAACAGTCGGATGGCTGTCGGCGGCCCTGGCTTCACGCTGGTCGTGAGCCCACCAGCGCCAACCATTCTCATGGTGGCGCTGTCATTCTGGCGCCTCCAGTTCGCCCCTGGGGGGTTGGAGTGCACAGAACCAGGCACGACGCCGGCTCGTCGCCTCCCCCCAATGACATTTTACTCCGCAAGGGGGGGAGAAGCGGGCGCGGAGGCGCTATCATAGCCTCCGGTAAGACCCCGGAGGCGACAAGTCTCGAACTCAACAGGATATGATCCGTCGCATTCTGAGGAGCTTGAATGAGCTGCTGAAGACGCCCCTACGGGGGCGCACAGAACCTCACGCCTCTAGCAGCGTCTGCGGACGCGAGGCCTCAGCAGCCTCAGCAGCCTCAACACCATGCCGTTGTCCGGGACGAGAACAAACGGACAACTGGCTGGGAGGCCAGAGGGGTCCCTATAGTACCCCCAGAAAATGGGGTGGGTGTTCCCCTTCCCCTCCAGCACAGGGGCAAAGAAAGGCAAAGACAACAATTGCCGTTCTATGGGGTACTACCGCGTCATGTCAACGCTCAATTGACGATAAGGATTCATGAGATTCCTAGAACGTCGCCAAAACTTTGGCGACCACACCTCATACAATCTGGTCGACAACCACCCTATCTCCGGGCTCTGCGACTAGAGAGCATACGACGCTGTCCGACGCGTAACAAACCCGAGGGGCATTCTCTCTACCTCGCCGCCTCTTAAACCACCTCTTCGATGGAGGTGTTGGGTATTATTTGTTAGGTGAATCTGCTTGGAAGGAAGGGTCTTACAAGAAGGCAAACAAATTAAAGGGTCACAGATATATGTACAGCTGGATTTGCAATGGTGATGGAATTAAATAAGGACTTGTATTCATTTATGGACTGTTCGAAGTTTTCTCTTGCCGGACACTCATCACCCATGAAGGATGCGATAGTAATAACCTGAGCGACTGGCCTTCTAGCATCGGAGTACCCCTAAGGGATGGTTTGATCTGCCAACGTTCCGTTCAGGGCTTGTCCTAGAGGGACATGTAAGCCCTGGCTATCCGAAGATAGCACCGTTGGGGGAGTGCATGAGTATGTAGGGGAAAAGATTTTCGACACGAGCACAAATCACACGGGACCTGAATTCAAAAAACATACCTGTTGCGACAATCTTAACGTGGTATCTGATGTAATCCCGTAACGCTAGCCATGATTCCCAAAGCAAGTCATAAAGCCTTATTCCGCCTCCTCCTATACGCCATACCAAGTACCCGCAGCCTCACCTCTCGTTTTCATGAATCGTACACTACTGCGAGTAATGGCAGTCTAACTCGTAATAATCATAAAATTCCAGGATTGTCTAATCCGCAATATGTTGGAATAGGGGCGAGATGGATTCGCCATAATGGTTTCTTCGGATCGCCTCGGAGAGCAGATAGGAAAGGTCTAGGATGACCAACTTACTCGCGTTTTTCGCTCTCCTGTCGGGGATAGGGAAGCTGTTGGTTACGATAATTTGGTCGATACAATCGCAAGCTTGGAGTTGCTCGAGGCAGTCTGCCCCGAACACTCCATGTGTGGCCATGCAATACACCTTCTTCGCCTTGCCTCGCTTAACGACTGTCTCAGCTGCGGCAATCCATGAACCAGCCTTATCAATCATATCGTCCACGATTAAAACTGGGCGGTCCTTAACATTGCCAACCAGCGTGATCATATGCTCGACCTTGGGATCTCGGAGCTTTTCTTCTTCCTCGTCTGATGACCCCTCTGCATCACCGGAGCCGCCAAGAGCATGTGGTTCGGGAGCGAAGAAAGAAGAAGCATGAGACATGGTCATGGGGTCGTCATCACCGCCTTGGTAGGATTGGCTCCCGCCGCCATCTGACTGAGGTGGGGATTGGAAATCGTCCGCCACAACATGACCTTGAACGAGCCTTCCTTGTGTCACTTCCTGAGCACGTTGGTCGTTATAGACCAGTGCCTCGTCGACGTTTTCTTCTTCATCTTTCAACTCCTCGATGGGGGATGTTTGAGAAGGCGTATAGGCGCGCGTGTACGGCGATCGCGTGAGGCTGTTAGTCCGCAGCGGTGGGGCGGCAGCGCGCCTGGGAGAACCTTGAGAGTCGCCTACAACCCGTGACGACCTAGTTGAGCCGTTCCAATCCGAGTCTCTGTCTTCCGAGATGGCTCTTGAACGCTGGACGCCGTTAACGTAACCAGGAGGGTTATCCCACCCATCCAGCTGGTTCATGATCATACTCGCAGACATATTGGGAGCACGCTTGCGGTCTGTAGTAACCAGTCCGAAGTTGAGTTTCAAGGCATCGGCCAATGACGTTACTCTCTTGGTACCGCCGGCATTCTTGGATACAACAACAGCTTCCTTCCAATTGGGGATATTCAATCGAATCCAACGTGCTATGAGGGGCTCGGCGTGAAGGTTGTCGACGGGACACTTGAAGAATCCTTGCATTTGAGAAGCATGTAAATCGACCGTGATAACATGCTTAACTCCAGCCACGTTAAGCAAATTTGCCAGCATTCGAGCGGTAATGGCGCCCCGGTGAGACTTTTTCTTAGATTGCCGGCTGTATGGGAAGTAGGGAAGAACGGCTGAGTGAAGGATTTCGCAGTTAGCATGTAGGTACTCCTCGACCAAGTCTAGCTATGGTTCAAGGCATATTTTTTTCTTCTTTCTGCAGCTGTCGAACTCACCGGTAATCTTGTTCGCAGAGCCACCTTTGCAAGCGGAGATCATGATGAGCAATTCCATGATGGTGTCGTTGATAGTAGGGCTTCCAGATTGCACAACGAAGACGTCCTTGTCTCGAACACTGGTTAGAATTCGGACGCTTGTTTCGCCCTGCGAATTGGATTGAAAAAGTCAGTGTTACCCAAGCCTAAGCCTGCCTTTTTCTCTGCCCATTGAGAGACGAAGCATTGGGGAAGGATAACACACATTTGAAAATTGAGATAGGTCAGCCTCAGCCGGAGCCATGCCCAGGTTCTCACATATTTTGCCGGTGAGAGCTGGGCATGACGAGCCCGAGAATACCAACGTTCCTCGCATCCTGTAATTGATGATAAAAGAAAGAAAAGTTTTGGTGGAAGAGTGAAGGGTGATGATTTTATGTGGGGCATAGGCAAGGGCCGATAAGAAAAGAGCAGGGCCAATTGATCGGAGCACCTTAGGCGTGGGATACCAATTATTCCGGCAGGTATACATAAGGTAGGTACCCACCTACAGAATACATCATACGGCACTGGTAGCCGGGGTTTCCTTCCTATCCAATTTTTATAGGCTTCAAGGTATCCTTTGGTGATTCGCTCTCTCCTCGGGAGGCGCCGCAGGGGTTTAGGCGCTAGGCTAAACTCTGCAAAGAAGTGGATACTATTACCAAAGTCTCATTGGATGAAATATTTTCTGTGTTGGAATTGTGCTGTATGTTATTATACTCTACCGACTTCTACAGCACCGTGCTTACCTGTCTCATCTTTGCAGCCTCACATTATTATTTTCGTTTGATGTACACACATACATGCGATCAAACTCACTCAATAATATCGCGATATACTGTGTACAATCGAGAAGACATGCACAAGCCATGAAGGATATCCCACTGAACACACCACTTGCATTTGGTTCGAGGTCTTCATCAGGCTGAATCATATCACGATGGGAATTCGTGGCTTTGTCTCTTCAGTATCGCGGTTTGGCGTTCTCTCACATTTGAGCGGCCATACCGTCGTCATTGACGGACCCGCTCTCGCCCATCGTATCTCCGAAACTTGTATGGTAAATCGACCGGTATCTGGTGGATTTGCATGTCTTCCTCCATACGAGCTCCTCAGTCGCATGGTTATAGGTTGGCTTGATGCCCTCAAGTCCCACAACGTCAACGTGTGAGCTAATTCTAAGCTTGATTTTCACTTTAACAACTAATCCATAGTGAACAGGAGGAGGATCTATTTTGACGGGTACCTGCCTCCAAGCAAATGGCACGTGAGGAAAAATAGACTTCTCCGGCAATCCCAAAACATAAGAAAATTGGTATCTTCTAACCCATGTGGGTCAACTAAAACCCCAGGAAATGCGTTCGACCACCTAGAGATCGGTTTAGGCATGACAAACCAAAACAACAAATTACATGACGACATACCCAGACCCCCTTTCCTTGTTCCAGCAGTCCTAGAAGCTCTAAGGAAGGACGAATATTGGGGCCCCCTAGTCATCGTCGTCCCCGGGGAAGCTGATATGTTTTGTGCTGAAGACATTCGCAAGAATGGTGGCACTGTACTAACGACCGATTCTGACTTTCTCATACAGGATCTTGGACTTAAGGGGGATGTAGCATTCCTTTGGGGTATAAGGTCGGACGACCAAAACCCTAACAGCATACCCCTGAAGGCATATAAAATGTCGCTTCATGATATTAACCACCAGTTAGGTGTAGAAACCAAAGGCGGCCTTCCCCGCATCGCCTTCGAAAAACAGAGAGGAGGGAAAAACGGGAAAGATTTACCTTTCGACCTGGTTTTAGATAACGTTAGGAAGAATCGCAAAGCTGCTCTGGACTGCCCACATTACAAAAAGTTCATGGATGAACTTAAGCTCAAGAAATATTTGCCAAGTCATCACCCAGTGCTCAGTCTACTTCCCGACTTAGACCCCAGAATATCGGAGGTCATTATTCAGGCCCTGCTTTTAAAGAAAGCAACAGAGCCTTCAACTTCAGAAGAGAAGGAATTGCGAGGGCCAGAAACGCTCTCTATATTTCTACCTATCCTCTTTGAAAATAACCACATCCTGAGTGCGTGGACCCAGGGCACGAACGTTCGAGAACTTGCGTACAGTCTTCTTCAGACTGTAGTCCTTCAAAAAGTCGAGTGGATCGTTGAATACCGTACATTAGGGTCGTTATCGGCCCACGCAGGACGACGAATCCGTATTCCCGACCTGGAAGAAGTAGTCGCCAACTGTGCTCGACTAGTGGCGCTTTTAGAAAAATTAACCGAGAGCTTTTCATCTGTTGGTATGCAATGGTTAGCATTTTCGGTGTATCGAGATATCCAGTACTCGACATCAGAAGGGCGGAAAATTCTATCCGCTGCGCTAATCAAAGAATCTACCAGTCTACCCAAAAGCCCCGAAAGATACTCATGGGATTTAATACATTTCACAGCTCAAGTCCAGGCCCAATTGTACTCGCTCAGGATAGTGAAGCAAATCCTAGAAGTTGTCCTTGCCCTAGGTCAAGAACTTCCAGCATCAGTGCAACAATTACACAGTCGTCTCGCATCGCTTCCTCTCATCGCAGAGTGGCCTACAGTTGAAAGCATGTCTAGCTTGTTGTCAGAATTTGATAAGCTGGATGGACTCGCAATAACCACGGGTATACTTGGAACCCCCGAGAATAAATTGAAGATTTCGAGAGACATCCGCGAGGAGACGAAGAAAGAGAAGTCCCGGGAGTCGAAGAGATACAAGAAGCAAGTCGAATTTACGAAGCCACTTCTCAACAATCCATACTATATTCTCGAGCAGCTAGGATAATGTTGATCAACATAGACAACCGTCCCAGCTTCCAAAGGAACTTTAAACAGTTCGAGGTAATTTCAGGTGTTAGACATCGAGTATTTTGTGGATAAATTTATCCAGTGGATATAAGAAATCTCAGCAGTAGCCGGGTTCTGACAAGTCCCAAATTTGTATCTCTGCGTGCCTTCTCAATATAGCACCTAGGGTCGAGCCACGACACGCTGTGCCGCAGGCGATGCATCAGCACGAATCACCTCGGACAGCCAAGATCACCGAAGTCCTGGACAACGACCAATGAGTCACCTGAGCACGCGACAGGCTCGTGAATGCGGGGCTCGGGGTTGGTTTATTGCCGCGATACTCATGAATCCTGGCGATCCCATGGGGCTGTGTGTGATTATACCTGTTAATACTACATCAAATTCGGCTAGTAACTATCGCGGTTTCTCGAGAGTATAAGAACTTCAGTAGTGTTCTACAAGTTCTCTTCAATCTCATAATTCAGAATATACCTCTCCTGAAGTTCATTTATCAAACGTCAAACCTATTTAGGCCTACCACCAACCAATATTCCGAGCTACTATACAAATATCATTTTCGAGTATCAATTGGCACATGAACTGGAAGACCTGATACAATGGCAACTAACGCGTCTCTCTTGCCCATTATTCCCCGCATCTTCTTCCTGTATCTAGAGCCGGTCGCAATGTAATACTTCCTAGTTGCTCACATCTGCATAGTAATTTCGACTAACTCATACAGAACGTACGGGATGATTATGAATTATGCCTCGCGAATCCCGATGCTCGAGCTTGCCTCTACTACCGCAAAGGGCCTACCTATTCCAACCTTATCTATGCCATTGATGGCTGATGGTTACCTATTTAATATGATGCTATATGGTCTGATCATCCTACTAGCATCACCACCCAACAAGCGCCTCGTGCAACTACACATCGGAGTCTTGATAATAGCCGATTTCACCCACTGGGCTGGTCTCTTCATGACCATCGCAGAGAGTGACCCCCGTGGGTGGAGCGCCGTATTCGACACTTCTGATTGGAGTTCCGAGACCTGGAATTTGGCTACTTATCCTATCCAAACGCTCGCCATCAAGTTTGCGACCTTGGCTGGGGTGTTTGGCAAGATCCAAGGCTAGGGTTAAGTCGAGCGTTCAATGTTCTTAAGGTGGTGTTGCATTGATAGGATTGAAGCGGGAAGCGATACCAGACAAACCGGCCAGGGACAAGGTCACTTCTCACGAGTTCCAAGGGACTTTGGAAGTAAATAGTATATGCGAATTAAAAAGAAAAGGATACAACGCTAACAAGACAACATTTGGAACCCTAGCCTCTATATGACAATGATTGCCGTCTTTCTCAACGTCTAAAAGTCAACTGTCCTCATTAAATCTTGTCCCCCTTCCTCTAGAGGCTCATTTCCCATTGCAAAGCTCAGTCTTCCCGCCTTAAAAATTCTGACCGCCACCAGCGATAGCAGTCATGTTTGAGTTCCCCGGCTTGATTAGGGTCTTATCCTTGGGTATGGCGTCGAGGACCTCGTCGGACAGGTTCAGGGTATCCTTGACGACCTGGCGCGGGGTCAGGGCGAGCCACTGGGCGGCGCTGATGTCGGAGAACTTGGTGGCCTGCAGAACCTCAAGGAAGATGACGTCGTCGGTGCCGGTGTTCTCGACGTAGTGCCCGTTGGACTTCTGGATGTAGCCGACGTCGCCGGCGGTGAAGTCGAAGGTCTGCGAGGACGCCGGCGCCGCGTACACCGTGATGCGCGCCGACCCCTGCAGGAAGTACGACCACTCGTCGCTCGACGTGTGCCAGTGCACCTCCCGCATCGCGCCCGGCTCCAGCACGACCAGCGCCGCCGAGAACATGTCCGCCACGGGAAAGGTTTGCGGGTCGAGGATCTTGACGGACCCGCCCGTCGTGTTGTGGAATTCCTGCTGCGACCAGTGGTACGTGTACCCCGTGGGCCCCCACAAGGCGCCGGCCGAAGACGTGATGTTCTGCTCCGAGATGTTGGCCGGGACGGGCGTGCCATTGAAAATCTATTTTCATCATTATTAATCGAAGCACATAATTATTAAAATATCTATTGAAAGAGAAACTACTCACATATTTCTCCGCATCAGGGATGTCGTCGAACGAGCTAACATCGGTCTGCAAATCCTTAGCCCAGACGGAGATAGGAGTGCGCATTAGCATCTCGGTGGCGAGGAAGGTATCCGTCTCGGAGAAAGTGCCGCTGTCGAAGATCAGCAAGAACTCGGCCCCTTCGTGCAGGGCCTGCAAGCTGTGAGGCACGCCCTGCGGGAAGAACCACACGTCTCCCGCCGTGACGTCGTCGACGAAGGAGGCGCCGTCCTCGTCGATCGCCGCAACGCGCACCGAGCCCTTCAAGATCAACCCCCTATCCACGCGATCAAGTCGTTAGCTTTTTTTCCGAAATAATCAAACCTAGCGCATTGTATCCGCCTTGAACATCGGATAAGCTCTTACCATTCACCGGAGGTATGCCAATGCAGCTCTCGATACGCATTCGGCGCAAGCCGCATATCCACGCCCGCCATCGCGCTAGATACAGGCAGCACATCCTGGTTCTGCTGCCGCGCCCAGCCGGACTCCTCGCCCGAGCCGAACAAGTTGTGGCTCAAGCCGAGGGGCCACATGGCCTGGGGCACGGTGCCCGTGTCCGTCGAGGGAGGGGCGTAGACATCTGGGTTCAGCTTCTCGTACTCGTACGTGCGCGGACCCGGATCTGTTCCTCCTTTCCCGCCGCGGATGGGCTGCGGGCCGTTGGGGTAGGTGGCGTTCTCGAAGTCCAGGTACAGACCTAGGTCGGCGTCGGCTTCCTGGCCGTTAACTAGTTCTGGGTCCGGCACGACGGCCGAGTCACCCCCGGAAACTGGCGGCCGTGATGCGATGCCGCCTTGTAAATTCGTCGATCCGCGTAGGTCGCCTATAGGTGCGCCTGAATAGGTGGGAATTGGTGGATCAACGCCGCCGACGTTTCCCTGGTTCTCTTCATATATCATTCTATTTGCATACTTTAGTAGCACGTTCACCGTAGGCCTGCCTACATACGTAATGTAGGCAGGGTTAAAGGATGATAGGGGCTACTTACTGTGGTGTAGGGAGACCAACTACCAGGTGAAACAGCCCAACGGCTGTGAGGCTACTCGCGTATTTCATCTCGAACGATATATATCCTTGAAAACTAACGATATACAAGTGTGCGAAATGGGAAGAAGTTGAGTTCTAAGTTTACTCGAGGGCCCAAATAGCCTTTCGGATGTGGTTCATGAATTGTTCAAGAGAAGGGAAGTTTATATGCCCTTTATATCGAAATCCTCAAGGCATTCAACCTCTCCTCTTCTTCTCCCCCTCAATGGATACGATAATCCCCTCATCATTATGGATACCATTTGGAACCCCTACTGCATACTTGCTAGGTAAGTAACGCCGAAGCTCTCGGAGGTATGACAACATGCCCTGTGAAGCCCACCACCCAGTTTTTTAGAGCACTATTCCCAGGTTGTTACCTAAGGATATGCCTGTCACAATCGTGACACACATCAAAGCCGTCGACGATGGAGCGCGATGTATCTCGGCTCTATCGCCCAAAAAAATCCGGCGGTGAAAGATGCAATGGTCAACCGGTGAGGCTTGTAGGCTCATACCTTACTACTACAGCGGAAGAGGCCGAGCCAATTCCGTTGAAGGATGGGTGCGCCCGTCCGTGATGCTATGACCAACCTATAAACCATACCTGCGACACCGAGCTCCGTCCGGGTAGGGCTTCCGAATTGAATTAGTCGCTTATTCATCCTTGATCTTTCGTACATGGTGCATACAAATCACCGGCACGGAAACACGGCACAAAACTGACCTCTCAGATATCATATACGAACCTTGCTGACATCCCCTTCTCCAGCCCGCGATTGTTGCATTTTACCTGCATCAGCTCGGAATCTCGGGGTTCGTCTGTGGAACGTAATTCGTAATTGTCTAGGAAGCCCTGCGCATCCAGCCTAGGGTTTTCAGCTCTATTAGCACATGGCAAAGTTCTTTAGTATATTGATATCGTCATAGTTCGTCGATCGTATAATGAAATATAGTCCATTTTGGGATGGAAGTAAGGATGTGAGAATCTACCTTGGAACGAGCTTGTGACGGAAACCCGGAACCGAACTGCTTGTTAGAGCCTCATACATGCCGAAGGTCATGGGAACATATTCTTAAGGTACTCCAGCTTACTTGCAGACCTTTATCGAAAGCGAGCATCGGGACTTATACTTCACTTTGGAAATAAACGATATTTATAGAACATAATGTGATGATAGACGTACCCAACTCCTGAAAGAAAACCACATAGTTCTGGAAGACCACAATTGATCATTCCACAACCCCTAGGAGCGCCAAGGCATCGGAAGAAAAGGGGGATCTCTAATCAACCTCATTACCCACCATCTTAATCCTCAAAGAACTTCACGATCTGTTGCAAATCTCGCACCCCCAATCCATGTCTCGGATAACAGATGTAAACCTGCTCACCCAGCGCGCCGAATTTCTCCCTGAACCTCGCCTTACCCCCTAGTCTAAGGTTCCTTACAATAATATCGTACGTATTCGCCAGAAACTTAGCCCTTACTCCGCTAAGCTGCGCGCCGGGCGTCAGCCGTTCCGAGACGCCCGCGCCGAAGGTCACGGGGCCAGAGAGCGCGGACAGCGCGGTTTCGACGAGGACCTCTATGGTGCCGTTCGGCGCGGATGGGAAGTCGAACGCCCACTTGACCTGCCACCCGTGCCGGGGCGCCAGCTGCGCTAGGACGACGAGCCCGAGGACGGCGCCCTCCTTTTCAGCGGCGAAGTAACGTCTATGTTCGCGGTCTACCCATGGTCGGACCTCGGTGAGATGGACTTGCTTTCCCTTGCTCCTGCGCCCGGCCTGCCACTCGCGGATCGCGTTGTCGGCGCGGCGCATAAAGTTTTCGTCGGGATCGACGACTTCGCCAATAGTGATGCCTTCGCATTGGACGCGGCGCGCTTCGCGGCCCTTGGACGTGTTGTGGTGTTGATCAGCGTCGACACGTTGCTCCTCCGCGCAGCTAAGTGTTCGCCAGCGCATTTTCGTGCCTAGGACCTGTTGAACTTCTTCGGAGACGAGCATCCATACGGGTGTGAGATGAAGATCCTTACGCACAAAATTGACGAAGGATGTGATGACGTCGTGATATTGTTTCCTATCACAAAGTGGGTCGCCAGCTATCATGGCGAACTTGCCTGCTTGCCTGACGAACCCTACAGCTGCTCCGGTCGGATGTCGCCAAATTTCAAATCGCTCGTCGAGCCAGGATGTGTTAGTGGCATCGCCGTAATTGGCGATGAGCTTCTCGATAGGGGGATATTCATCTTGTGCACCTCGTGGCGCTAAGGTGTTTGCGTCTGGGTGAGGAAGCATTGGAGGGCCAGCAGGCAGTGACTTAGGATCGCGTGGGAAAAGCGATGCGTTTCTTACATCGTCCAGCTCAAGAAGCAGCATCACGATCCGTTCCAGGCCCAAACCAGCTCCGCCGTGAGGTGGTGCTCCAAGGTCGAATGCGCTTAAGTACTCTTCCATTCCCTGCTCACTGATTTTTGATTCCGCCATACTTGCGCGAAGTTCTTTGGCATCATGTATGCGTTGTCCACCAGTGCAAATCTCCTGGCCACGTAGAAAGATGTCGAACGAGTTAGTCCATTTCGGATCCTCGGCTTTATGAGTGTAAAACGGCCGAGCGTTGGCTGGGAATTTATCTAAGACGTAGTAGTCGGTCTGGTACTTCTCCTTGACGAGTTCGCCGAGACGCATCTCGTCTCGTGTAGACAGATCCTCTTCCTCGACTTCTCTACCATCATCTCGGAGCATTTGAAT
The DNA here is from genome assembly GCF_022578515.1 of Annulohypoxylon truncatum. NCBI lineage: Eukaryota > Fungi > Ascomycota > Sordariomycetes > Xylariales > Hypoxylaceae > Annulohypoxylon > Annulohypoxylon truncatum. The sequence continues at coordinate 505,209 of NW_025953805.1, forward strand.
CCCCTCAGTGAAAGGGATAATCGGTGTCTCATCCAACCAGACAAGATCCTTGCTAGGCCACCGCTCCCGGACGTTATTTAGCTCAGGCATAGATTGCACCGCAGTGAAAATCGCTCTGAGGAATTTGTCTATGGTCTCTATAAGCTCCCTGTAGGATTCTTTCAAAGACATCTCGATGTCTAGCCCAGTGTATTCCGTCAAGTGCCGATGCGTATTTGAATTCTCTGCGCGAAACACAGGACCGATCTTTCAAGCCGGTGTCAGTATTCGATTTTCACTTGGGGACAAAATGGAGTGATCGACACTCACCTCGTACACTTTCTTAAAATCAGCCGATATGACCATCTGTTTGGGTAGTTGCGGACTTTGCGCTAGGAATGCTGTTCTCCCAAAGTATTGCACTTTGAAGACTTCCGAGCCGCTCTCAGTCGCAGCAGGTTGTAGCTTAGGTGTTTGGATCTCCAAGAAACCCTGATCCTCTAAGGACTCCCGGAACTTCCGAACGATCATAGATCGAATTCGGAATATAGCCTGGTTGCTTGGATGGCGGAGATCCACCACACGTCCAGACAGACGTTGACGGAGCGCGTCAGGCGGTTGGTAGTTGTCAAAAGGTAGGTCATTGGCCGGGTTGACAAGATGTATAGAATAGACCAGGACCTCTATGTCTGAAAACGTCGCAGACGTGACGGGCTCTTTTGGTTTCTGCAAAGTGCCCGTGACGTGAACGAGAGATTCAGGGTTAAGCCGCTGTACCCATCGGATCATATGGGGCGATGCGTGTGAGAGGACACCCTGGATGGAATCTGTCTGATGCCTGAATAACAAGAAGGTCAGGGCTTGAGATAGCCGCCTCAGGGTATGTATTCTTGCGCGGAAGTTAACCTCGGACCCTTCTGGTAGGCCGACGATCCGTTCAAGCGAACATAGCTCATGGGGGTGAACATTTTCGCCATAACGAGCCTTGGTTTCTTCGTCTTCTTCTTGCTCTGCTATCTCATCTTCTTGTCGTCGTCGCTGTTCTATTTCATCTTTGTCCTGCTGTCGCCGCTCGGATTTCTCAAGCTTCTCCTGCTGTTTAGCCTCTGTACGTTGTGCTGACTTTCCCTTCTCCGGAGTACTTGGTTCTGTTTCATGCTTACTCGATCGGAAAGGCGAGGTTATGGCATGAGCAAGATCTCCCAGCGGACCCGACATAGTTGGATATCAATAATAGTTAACAATAGTTGGGGACTTTGTTGTTGTTCAGGTTCAGGTTTGAGTTTGTACTTAGGGGTAATGTACTCGGGACGATCAAAGTGTGTTTAACTCGAACCGGGGGGAAGGTACGTTATGTTTGTTGCTTGCTCCTGAACCATAGATAAACATTCGTGGAAACCGAGTAGGTGAAATCTGCAATTTGCGTCATCCTCACGTAAATTCCATCCTGTCATGGTGTATGCCTAGATGCGCTTTGTCGGATCTCCAACTTGATTCTTCCCGAATAGACGGTTACAATTGCAGATCGATCTAGATACCAGTTCTTTCATCATTGCCTTCTTAGGAAAGTATTTCATTTATCCCGCCATTTTATACCCAATTGTTGTTTTAATTAATTATATTATAGGTCGTCATATCCTCAAGTTCTATGCAGAGAATGGTCAGCAATGTCAGACATAGCACATCGTTGGTTTCCATTGGTTCGATGTGACGTCTGCAAGGAACTGTCATGGATTGTTACATATTTTTGGCAACGATGATGTCTTCGAAAATACTTATTAGGAACTCAGGAGAAAGCCGTTGATTCATAGACCATATCAGTCGGTGGGTAAGAGCTAGATTGGTGAACGACCGGGAATTTGTACACAGGTCAAAATGGAACCCAGGAATAATACGTAGACACATATTTGTGATTAGGTCAGTGAAGTGTGTTACTACTTAGGTAGGTAGATTTAAATGACCTCGAATCTTTAAAATAATATTAAGCAAAAATCTCTATGTGAATGAGTTTGCATCATGATTCTGATGCAAATTTGAAAATAACTCGACAAGCCAACGTACCTATGTTTGAAGGTTGGAAGTTTGAGCAGAGAGCAGATGAAATGGTGCTAGTGGACTCGGTCGGGGCTCTCCTTAGGTAATCCCCTGCATAAACCTTGGCTATCTACTTGCATAAGAAGGCGTCTTCCATCGGCCGCGTAGTGTAGTGGTTAGCACGCAGGATTTTGACTAATGAAAAATTCCTGAGACCTGAGTTCAATCCTCGGCGGGGCCTTCTTCACTTCAATCTTCGTTTTTTGTAATTGCTCATTGTCTCACCATTGAAGTATGGTAAGCATTTGTTTCTTTTTCTTACACTTAGATTAACGATTGCATTTTCGTACGTTCGTACGTCGCCTATGTCGTCAATTTATTTTTGTAGTTCAAAAAACCGCGGAAAGTCTCAAAACTTTTACTCCGAGGGCTTACAGAGTGCAAATGTGTCTAAGAAGATTAGCATTTGGTTTTGAAATTCATGATTACACTTTTCCTTACAATAAAATCAATGGCAATAGGCGAAATACCGAAATGTCAAACTTCCTTACCTTATCAATTCGACTTCTTCCAGCGTAGAACTAGCCGACGAAGCTTTGAACCGAACCCTTCCGATACGGAAGTTGGCGGCGGGGCATCTTTGTGACAGCTATGGCGGGGTCGAGCACATCATCTCGCTGATTCGGCATTGGATACTATAGAAAATCAAGACTATCAGAGCGCCTAGGCTAGGTACATATAGTATCGCTATTATTAAAGTGACTCAACTCACAGAATCTCATAAAACCTCGTTGAATACTCGAGTTCTTCTAAAATAAATATCTCAAGCTCACCTTATGCCCATCCTGCGCACCGGTCTCTCCACACTCCGGCACTTCGTCTTCTCGTCAGCAGCGCATCCCAGGACTGCCCCGTTGCAATCACTCAGGCCACTTAACCTTAGCAACCGTCTAGATACTGTCAGGAGAAGAGCCATGTCTTCAGCCGTAACGAAGCGCCTCGAGGGCAAGACCATCGTGATCACGGGTGCCTCGTCGGGAATCGGCCGTAGTACGGCGTTCGAATTCGCGCGGACTGCCCCCAAGAACCTAAAGCTGGTGCTTACGGCGCGGCGGGTGGAAACTTTGCGCCAAATCGCCGACGATATCGTAAAAGAGGTTGGCGACGGTGTAAAAGTCTTGCCTGTGAAGCTTGATGTAAGCGTTCCCGAAGAGGTCCGCGGTTTCGTGGCAGGCTTGCCGGAGGAATTCCGCGATATCGATGTGTTGGTGAATAATGCGTAAGTTATTGATAGTCACTTATATGATCGTTTGCGCGTATTCGGCACTAGATCATGAGAGCCAGCGCATATATCAAGACGATACACTTAAACCACCTCATCTCACATAAACGTCTTATAAGAACCTAACTAACCAAACCCAAAAGCGGCCTCGTCAAAGGCGTAGCCCGCGCCCCGGAGATCGCTGAGGCCGACATCAATGTCATGTTCGCGACCAACGTAACGGGCTTGATTAATATGACGCAGGCTATCCTGCCCATCTACCTCGCACGCCCTGACGGCGGTCGCGGCGACATCATCAACATCGGCAGCATCGCCGGCCGCGAGCCGTACGCGGGCGGCGGGATCTACTGTGCCACCAAGGCCGCCGTCCGCAGCTTCTCCGAGTCCCTGCGCAAGGAGCTCATCTCTTCGCGCGTCCGCGTCCTCGAGATCGATCCCGGCCAAGTCGAGACAGTAAGTCGTCCGCGCTCTTCTCCGCATCGCCCACCTATCTATCTCTAAGCTAATGTGATCTTTTAGGAATTCTCTGTCGTCCGATTCTATGGTGACAAGTCTAAAGCTGATGCTGTCTACGCGTAAGTTAATCGACTGATTTGGATGGCTTAATCGTACTAATTCATTTTAGTGGTTACGACCCTTTGACGCCTGATGATATTGCCGAGGTAGTCGTATTTGTTGCTGGAAGAAGAGAAAATGTAGTAGTAGCCGACACTCTCGTTTTCCCCAACCACCAAGCTGGTGCTGGTATTATGCACAAGAAGACATAAGACTACACACAAAAATATTGTATTTTATCTAGGCTTGGCAAATGAGACATATCACGCCGCAACTTTGAATCATAAACTCCTTACCGTTTCACAAGAAATGATTACAATGTTCTTCTATAAGTACGGCTTAGACTTAGCTGAGCCAAGCGATTCAAAATCTGCTTTACTGCTTCAAAATCCTGCCATGATCAATTAGTAAAGATTAAATACAGAGTTCAAATCTAAGCCAAATAGATATGAAAGACATCAGATAAACCAGTTTACTCATTCACGCAAGTCGGCCTTCTACCCCCGTACCTCAAGACGAGACACGAAGATAGAAGACACGGAAGCCATCATAACAACTCTGACAAGCCCAGTAGTAACTAGAACTATCGGAGACAACTCCACAACCGATCATCACGTACTCAAAAGAGCAGCTACGGTGTGGGAGGGTGGCTCGACCCGCTGTGAGATAGTTGAATGGATAAACAGTTTTCATCATGATCATGTATGTGGTTGGAAGAGAGCCATCTGAACTTACATTTGCCATGTCTTGACTGTTAATCGCCTAGAGATGAAGAATATGGGATAACTGCGAACTTTATGTATGTTAGCTATCGTGAATTCGTCTCGGAGATTCAAGAAACGAAGACGAATGAACATGTACGATCAGAATATGTTTTTTGGTATATGGGTATCTTCACAGTGCTTCAGAAGCAGAACTGATAAAAAAGGATTCATCATGGACAGTAGCGAAATAGCAAAGGAGAATCGTAGTCTACTCACATTATTCGGGGATTCTTGGTTGTAGTTGTTGTTAACATGAAAGAAATGTGCATGTCTTTCTAGAAATGGCATTAGCTAGAGTACTAGGGACGATGACGACAATAGCAATAGCTGGTTCATGCTTCAGATGGTAGTGCATGTTGTTCATTCCGCTCAGGTGATCGCGAGGAACAGTGGTTATAAGATCATCAGTAGCAAGGAAACCTACAATGAACCGAGGTGCGTGGATGTGTGAAGGCAACAGGATAACTCACCAAAATATTTCAGTCACCCAAAATCAACCTTAGAAATTGGGCGCTCAAACTTCGAAGTAGCCAAACTCATACTCTAGCCTACCTGAATAGTATGAAGACTTTCAATTATTCCTTAGAGGAACACATGAATACTTGATACTAAGGTAGCTAGTCGTTATTTCTCTGGCTTCCATTTGCGACGTCCAACGTCGTATGGAATCATGTACGAGATTGAATGGAGGAAGAAAAATTGTTTTCCAAAGTTGACGAGGTAAAGAAAATCTTCGGAGGACGGCAAGTTTGTAACCGGCATGGTCTGTGCTGGAGCTACACTGCTAGTAGAGCGCAGGGATTAGCGGGGCTAGTGGGTAGGTAGTGGGGCAATTTCGCTGTTGCTTGGAATTTTCGGAATAATTGAAGCTTCTACGTACAAGTGCAAGTACAACATATCATTGAAGTTCTAAGCAATCAACCATTTTAGGACTCAACGACCATGGCTGATCGGAGGCGAATAAATGGTCCGGTTGGCACAACGGCGCCTCCAGTGTACGATACGCCCCAAGGAAAGAGAGCCGTGGCACGATCGGGCGATAATGCCGTCCGAAAGATCTGTAAGTTTCTTTCCCTTCTACATGTGTCTTCAACAACTAATTAGATCGCGCATAGTCCTGAAGACTGGTGTCACTCCTTCGGCTTCTGGATCAGCATATTTGGAAGTCGAAGATCCAGCTGCGAACCGCCCGTCAGGTACAAGCCTGAAGCTCACCTGCACTGTCCATGGTCCTCGAGCCCTTCCACGATCAGCGCCTTTCTCTCCTCATATCATCCTCTCCACACATGTCAAGTATGCACCGTTCGCAACGAGACAAAGACGAGGCTACCTACGCGACTCGAGCGAAAGAGATTTAGGGGTTCACCTAGAAACAGCGTTACGAGGCGCAATTATTGCAGATCGCTGGCCCAAGAGCGGCGTTGACATTGTCGTCACTATAATCGAAGGCGACCAGAACCGCGACTCCCTAGAGTACGACAGAGACGAAGGCTGGGATATGATGAATGTCCTAAGCGGTTGTATAACCGTTGCTTCGGCTGCTATCGCGGATGCTGGTATCGACTGTGTGGACACTGTGGCGGGAGGTGTTGCGGCCATGGTAGCCAAGGATGCGAAAAGCGAGCCTAGCATCGTTCTCGACCCAGATGTTGCTGCATATCATAAGATTTTTGCGGCGTGCTGTGTTGCATATCTACCGACGAGAGATGAAGTAACCAATATCTGGTTCAAGGGTCAGTTACCCTCCTCAGACGCTATGATATACCACAAAATGGTTGAGCGAAGTCTTGTGGCATGTCGAAGCGCAAACCGCGTTCTCGTTCAGGCCCTTGACGAGACCGTCCGTCAGGGACAAATTTCGCAAAACCCATCCTGAATTTAGCCAGCTATCCGTGGATCTCTACCTGAGCGAGAATTGTAGTTTCATCTCGCCAATTTTGGGAATATCGGGGAAATTCTCATATAATGGCGTAACTAGGCGGAGTCGATATCAAATTCAGATGATGGTTTCCTGAAAATGTGAGTCATTCACGTTGAAGTCTCGATTCTCATGATATTCGCGTACATGACGAAGACGCGCTAGGCCTGATGCTTAGGGTGTAGCAGACCAATGATGTTACGTCCATGGGTGTATGAAAAGGGCTTGAAGTCATGGCATAGGCAGCAGAGGCCGAAGCAGGCATAACCCGCTAGCTATGGTCATGATGCATCTGCAAGTAATATTGGTTGGTGGAATCGCAGGTTCGGTCATGGTCATTGACATGAGCAATAACCAATGCGCTTGCGTTCCAACACATCTCGTGAGCATCTTGATCTAAAGTTCTAAACCCCTAACCCGGCGCGTTCTTCTTGCGAACTTGACCATTAGGAGCAACAGATAATAATAAACATATCCGAGAAAATACCATGAGCGAATCGAATTTAGTACAACGTTTCCCACATGGACATGGAACTTGTTTCTAGAATATGATACCATCACGCTAATGTAGGATCATCTACACTTATAATATGCATCTAGCCGTACAATTACCTAAAAACGGCCTGGGTGTCCAGGTGTTTAAGTAAATTGGTAGGGTGGGTTAAAGTGGATACCCCACGATGACGGGCTTGGCTTGGCAGGTGCTTTGGGTGATGATCGCGAACCTTGAACCTTATCAAACTTCCGAAACTCTACCTATTAATGTACATCATTTCTTAGATAATTCCATTCCTTCGTTCATACACAAACAAAACCAGACGACACCTTCACCCAACAACGCTCGTGACGGGAGATCTTCAGGCGTTTCTCGTGAATATGTATTGGCTAATTCCTATGTTTCGGGGCTTTTGAACGATCTAATTGCCGTAGTTTCTGATTGGAAGCTACTCAGATCCTACTCCGGCCGGCTCGGAGCCATTGGTCGACCTCATTCCCCAGGTCTCCAGTCTCTCCAGTCTCCAAGGAATGGCATCGCCAGGCGCAACGGCCGCACCTGCACCTACGGCCTTCGATAATTCGAGCGTGTGGCATAACCTTACCTCTTGGACGGTACAGCATCTTAGGTATTCCGTGAACAACGTCACAAGATTCGCTCCTTCGATCGAGGATCTTATTCTGGCCGGACCTAGGATGCTTACCAAGCTTGGCATCTTATCCTTCCCAGATGCTGTTGATGGCTTCGGGCAACGAGTCATAGCTGACCCAACCTCATCCGACTACTTCATCACCACCACCACGACTGCGGCCGAAATGCTAACCAAAGTATCCGAGGCCGCCGCCAATGTAGTGGATGTGTTGGAGAATGAAGATCAGGACCCCGCCGTCTTGGTCTCCAAGTTCTCGACCGATGGTACCAAAGGCCTCGGCAGCGTCTTCAGCTATGCCACTAGTAAATGGGCACTGTGTTGCGTTGCTATGGTCAGTTTAGTTTCCGTTTTAACATCTTTCAACCTCCATCGTAGGCATCGTAAATATAGAAGCTCTACTGACGCCCAACTTTGCTTTAGGCTATTATTCTGAACCGGACGCACATATTTGCAGCCTCACGAAGAAGACTATTCCTGACATGGCCCGTACGGCTCTTTCTCCGAATTACACCTATTATCCTCTTTGCATACCAAGCTCGACAGCTTCTACAATCCATACAATGCCAGACGTCGCCCGATTTCGCCGAGTTGCGCTGGGGTAATTCCAGCAAAACGTCCGATCTCATGTTCGCCCAACCTTCTACGTATCTACATGGACTTAGCACAGTTCTGCTCTTAGGCGCCACCGACTATGACAGCTGTCGCGCTGTTGAAATGGTTCCTCCGAGCACTCTCGACTATTCAAACGAATTACAGGGCTCTTTATCCCTTCTGTGGCCGCTTTTCGGGACCTTGTGTTTAAGTCATTTCTTAGAGACGATTTCTTGTGCAGTACAGGGACGCCATGCCGCTGTAGAAACTGGGATGACTCTTTTCGAACATTCTCTAGCATTCGCCGAAGCCGACGCCGCTATCAGTAACCAGCTTGGCTGGGGTTTATTTTCAAGCGGTCCTTCCAACGTCACGTATCAGGGCACTTCAGGGACCAGCATCGCTATTTCTAGATCTATGATTATGAGACGGGTCAACACTCCACCTGAAGTCCTACTGGTAGCTTTCCTCTCGGCTATGAGCCATATAACTAGCCATGTTTTGGGGGTCTTTAACCTTCAGAGTAAGTTTCGATTGGTTAGTACAGGCTTTTGGGCGATGTGTTTCATGGGAAGCATAGTGATAGAAGCACTAGACTTTTCACTCGACAGCCCATCCCACATGGGCCTCTTCAAATTTCCTACAGTATGTATCATAGGTTTTATACCTCACGTCATGGTGTTTTGTGGTACACTCATCTGCTTCAGCATATACGCTGTTGCTCTATTCCTTTCGGCCCTACAGCCTCCGGATCGGCTGAGTGCTGCAGGACGGCAATTGTCGTTTCGAGAGCGGCTGATACTTGCACATGAAAATATGCAAGCCAACATTTCGCTGTCTGACATTCGCATCTCTCGGGAAATGGATTTCTACACGGCGCTGCTTCGAACGGGCTTCGGAGTCATAACGATGGCAAGCGAAGCTGTCTATCTGAACGAAGATCATGATATCAATTTGAAAAATCGTACGTGGCTTGAAGACGAAAGACTTAAAGAACTTGAGTCTTTACGTATGCACTGGGCTGGCTCAGGATTAGGTGTTTCGCGCTATGATTCCGTTGGGGCTATAGGGATGATACCCATTAAGGAGGGGCAGCTCGGGGCATCAAGCGGATATGCACGAGAACGAGCAGCGCAGAAGATACCTAAAACGCGCATGGGAGAGAAGCGAGCAAGGGATGGGGTTGGTGCGACGGAACGCAGTTCGCGTTGGCTTCTGGCCTTGGAGTTTATGATGAAAATTAACAGGCTTATACTGCGATGGGCCGCGCTACTTTTCCTGAAAGCACTGTCGCGCATTGGAGTAAGGGTCCAGCCCCCCTTTCTACTCTGGCTGTCCAGGGCACCGAAGCAAGACAAGAAAGACGAGAAGCAACCTGCAAACGATCGACGTTCCTCGCTTCTCGGTCGAAATGGGAGGAACAGCAGATTCTATAATGATGAGACTGCTGATGTGGAAGCGGAGGTACGAAGACGTCTTAGAAGGCATCCTGAGACAGCCAACATTTCGGACTCGGAGATTGACTCGAGACTGTACTCTTCTTGGAAATTCGGTGATCTGTGGGGCTCTGTTGATACGAGCGGCGACTGGGAGCCGGAGGAAGGTGACGACGAATGGGATACGACGAGTATGATCCACAGCGTCATCGGAGATAGCAATGACGAACAGGATCCGTGGGTTGATGAAAGCGAATACGAAGACGGTGACGGTCAGAGGACGCCTACCCAAGCGTCTCGGCAGCTTTCGGCGTCGCGGGAGTCAACCCCCTTCGACCAACCTCTTGCTATGGATGATCTCGCCAGACTCCTACGCCCTACGAGCCCAGAAGAGCGTCGTGAAGCCCACGCGCTCGCTGCTCACTTGACATCCGACCGCATCGTAACACGCTCGCAGTACGCACGCATGCAACAGAACCAACGCGGACGCCTACTCCTTGACCTTCACGGCCCGCCTAGCAGGAATAAGCTCTCGGACGAAGAAGAAGCCGAGCTCCTCGAAGACTTAATCATAACGCGGCGTACGGAGGCCGCCCGCGAGCGGGATGCTAGTGGTATCTACGACGAGGATGACGACAGGGGCGGTCCCCAGTGCGTAGTGTGCCACTCGGCGCCTCGCAAGATCATCGTTTGGCCGTGCCGTTGTCTAAGTCTATGCGACGAGTGCCGCGTCACGTTGGCTATGAACAATTTCGACAAGTGCGTCTGCTGTAGACGGGAGGTTGTGAGTTTTAGCCGGATCTACGTGCCTTGATGGTTTGATGGAAGCATGGAGCCATACAGGGCATGCGATGGGGCTGCTCGAATAGAGTCGAACCATGCCAATCACATCCTCCCTTTCTTTGTACACATTTTTACCCCGGTTCGGGCTTTGTTACTGGGATTGGGGTACCCCTTTCCCCCCTACATCCGTCTTCTATTGGCATTAAGCAGCATCTCTCTTATCTTTTCTTTTTCGAGGTCACATACGCATGATGGAGGAACTCGACTACATGGAGCCGGCGCTGGGGAGTATTTGTTTGTCCTGTTTTTATTTTACATTTGCATTATGAGATCCACCGCTTCGATACAATTCCCTCTCATCCCATGGGTTCTGCTTTCTTTTGGTCGTCGCTCGAGCAACGAGATGTAAGATTAGGAACACGAAACGAAACATGGATCAATTTTAAACGAGAAAAACGCGGCTGCGGCACGGAAAGGTAGGGCGAGGTCGAAATTCTCTTGAGGGTTTTCTTCCTTTTTTTACTGTCGTCGAGGCATCTAGGTACACTTAAGGTACATTTTCTCTGGCGGATAGAGTCGCGGCTGGATGGGAATACGGCGAAATGCCGGCAATGAAATAGACGTCTTCGCGTACTTCACGTACCAAAGGTTCTTATCCAAATCTCCTATCCGAAAGGGGTTAAATGCATTTAAACTTCCAATCAAGATATCTACGGTGTGTGTGATGTTCGTATTGTGTTTATTCAATTGTCGACCATGATCACGATAGTCGTAATAGCAACAATAAGTGACTATTTGTAAACACTGAAGCGTTATACATGTTTTAAGCATTGACGGGTTATATGTATTCATCTACATCTACATAGCCGCCCATTCTATAGTGAAAGCCCTCACTTTAGGCGCATTAGGATTAGGATTTGAATTCCAACTTCCATCAACGCGCTTAAAGCCATCCTCACCCTTCCCTTTCCCCCCGTCTTCTCGCACACCATCACCACCACCACTCCCCGCGCCCACATCCCCATCCCCATCATCCCCATCACCCCCATCGTCCTCCCCTACGGCCCCGCCGACGAGATACCCCTTCTTCACGTTCGTCCCCAGGCGCCCGCCGGCGACGAGGTCGAGGACGGCGACGGGGTCGTCCCAGCCGTGGCTCGCGGCCTGGAAGTGGCTGTGGAAGCGCAGCGGGTCGCCCGGGTACACGTTGTAGTCGCAGCCGAAGCGCAGGCCAGGCATCATGTAGTAGCCGCGGTCCTGCAGGTGCGCGTACAGCGGGTACGAGGCCGGGACCTCGTCGATCGGCGTCGACGACGGGAGCGAGGAAGGAGGAGGAGGAGGAGGGGTGGGAGAGCTGGAGTTGGGGTAGAGGAGAGCGCTTGTTGTGGGGGTTATCGCGTACGTTGGGGGTTCTTCTACTGCTTTGGAGGGTCTAGGGGTGGGTGATATGGGAGACGGCGGGGCGAAGAGAGCTGTGTCAGGTTCATCGCCTTCTACTTCGGCGTTCTCTTTCGTATCGTCTTGTCCATTCGGAACTTCTCCTTCAACTTCCGGAGTCTTGGACCTCGCCTTTTTCTTATTGACGATATTCTTGGGCCTGGAGCTCTCCTTGAGCTCCGCGGCGGCCATCTGCGCCATCCGGCCCTCGGCCTTGACGGCCTGGAGGTAGCGGCGGCGGGCGCCGTCGCCGAGGGCGGAGAGGCGGGCCGGGTGGAAGACGGCGTCGTCGACGACGTGGCCCACGCCCTTGTCGACGAGGACCTGGGCCTCCTCGGGCATCAGCTCGACGGGCAGGCCCATGAATATGTTCTGCTGCGGGTTCTGCGGGATCGTGCCCGCGAACACGGCGCAGATGTTGTGGCGCCGCCGCAGGTGCATGACGTCGTCGATGTCGAAGAGCAGGTACCTCCCCGCGACCTTGGATATGCGCACGGGAGGGCGGTCGCCCGCGGTGGAGGAGGCCATCTCTATACGACGGGAGCGGCGGTGCCTACCTGTCTTTTCGTGGGTCAGTCTCGATGTTTTCGTAAAGCTTGCGATATGCGAAGTAGAGAAAAGGTTGGGTGATCATATATTTCCAGATAGGAGTTTATCAACATAGTTGTTTCAGTGGATTGACAGATTATTGATTTCTTTAATCATTTCAACGGGGTGTCGCAAAGAGGAAAATATGAATATTTACTTACCTGATACTGTTGCTCGAGGTTGGAGGAAGCATCGAATTTCTCGAGCTCCAAGAAATTGAAGAAAAAGTTTTGGGGACTGATGTGGGGTCATTATACAGTATCAATATCCCGTGACGTCCCCCGTATTCGCACCGTATTTTATGTATTTGATAGCTAGGTGCAAATCCGACGCAAATTAAGCATTACAAAGCTTCAGAACTCCATGCTTTTACTAGACTCTGATTTCTTCTGCTCTTGTTCATCTTCGCCAACAGGAGGTAAGTAGAATGGTTTGATCACTAAACCCCTTGACCGACTTAGGCTGAACGATAGATCCCCGTGAGCGGCGTAGCTCTCTGAAGAGCCACCACCTTTCTCGTGGAAAATTGGCAGACTATGGACCTTCACAAGACCTTGTGTCTGTTCATCGGACTTAGAGTCTGACTTCGAAGATGGGGGAGGAACGTGAACAGCGGTATTTTGGAGTGGGATGAGCTCGAAAACGCCGTCGCTTAGTAACTCCATCCAACGTGTGAGTCCCGTAGTCCGGGGGTAAAGCGAAAGCGGCAAACTTGTGATTGCCGTAAGCCTCGTAGGATACTGCCTTAATAATCCCCTTAACGCGTGAAGGAATTGCAAAACCTCTTCGGGGCGGATAGAAGAGCTAGAATAGCTAGTGGGAGATAGGAGGTTCGGTACTATAACCCGATGGATCCACGACGCCGGTGAGTTTTCCAACTTGTGAGCAACATCCTTGATGAACTGCTTGAAAGGTGACAATGCGTCCTTTGGACGAGATAAACCGGGGACGCTCATTGAGGGGTGGAAGCCTATCTGACCCTTAACATCTGCAGGACCAAGTTTTTTGGTGAGGTCAAAGGAATGGCAAAAGATAGAATTCGCCCCCGTTCCAGAACTATTTTGTCGTTGAACCGCGTTTCTGTCTCTTGGAGCTCCCCCAGAAGCCAGACTCTCATATCTCCAAGCAATCTTCATCTTATCATCAGATGGGGATTCTGACTTGCTGGATGACTTCTTATCGTCTGTGGAGAGGCCGGGAAGATCGTGGCGCCAGCCTTCGTGCATACCAAGGACATGAACTTGGTGCCCCTGGATCATGCCCTCGGCAGCATAATAACGCAGAAGTACCCCGGCAAAATCGGTAGTGCCATGCTCTCCGATGAGAAGCGAGGTCCCTAGGGGCAAGCCAGCATGGCCAGCAAGCAGGCTATCTAAAGAGGCGGTTCCGGTAGAAGTCGTTGGCCGACCATCGAGAGGAGACGGCCTCACGCCAGGAATGGGCGCATTATCCGTTCTCGGTGATGCAGACTGAGATGAGCTTGCGCTGCTAATCACAGCGTTTCTTTTTCTGAAGGACATGGTCCTAGCATCAGATTTATAAAACGACTCTATTCATAAAATTCGATTCTTGGATTGAGGTAAGGCCAAGAAATGATGTAACCGGCCGTTTGGGCTTCGTTTATAGAAGAATTAGCACCTGCAATTCTAATTGGATATTTTCTTACTGAGATATAGATCTCAAAATGAATTATTAAATCGAAGCCAGTGCCAAGTTTAGTCTAGCTTGTTACCTTTGTGCCCCGGCTACGCTTAGGTAACACAGAATTTTGGGACTTTTTTGCTCTGATAGCGCTATAATAGAGCCTCAAGACCCCCCGTAAATTCAAGGCTTCACCGCTTTCAGCACACCCCGCAATAAGCTGCAGAATCCTTAGAAGTCCCAACCCAGCCGCAAATAAAAAAGAAAAAGTCCGAAGTTGAAGCCATATCCACCAACAACAAAGCCACAACCCAAATTTAGACTCATCCTCAACCTCGACCTCAACTCACAGCACCTCACCTCAATTCGGCAGTCGCAACCCACTCCCATTCAAGATGTCGAATCTAGCGGCGGGCGACGCCCAGCTCTTCGAGGACACCTTCACGATCACGGAGCACGACCAGTCCAAGTACGACCGCGTGGCGCGCATCGTCGCCACCTCGACCGACAACCAGACCACCATGTCGCTCGACATCAACACCGAGCTCTTCCCCATCCGCCCCGGCGTCAACGTCGAGGTCCTGCTGGCCACGAGCCTCAGCCTCGACGGCAACAAGGACGAGGAAGAAGAGAAAGGGTGGCGCCACGTCCGCGGCGAGAGCACCCTCGCCGACATGTACGACTACGTCTGCTACGGCAAGATCTACAAGTTCGAGGACGGGGACGGACAGACTATGTATGAGGCCCAATTTCTTTTTTTCCTCCCCTTTTTATTTTATTTTTTTCAGTCTTCTCATCTTCCTTGCTGCTTGGCACCCTATAGAAACTGTCTTGGACGATACTAACATGCCGGGTTTGCAGTCGCGCGTACATATCGTTCGGTGGATTGTTAATGCAGATCGAGGGTCCCTACAAGAAGTTGACCCCCTTGCGCGTCGAGAACGCCTACCTCCTGATCAAGAAATGATCTGTCACCCAAGCATATCTCACATCCCGTCAACGAGTTCACGGCATATTACGAATTGACCATGGGAATTCGAATTTGGAAGGCGCAGGCGTAGAAGGGGAAGCATCATTGCATAATCGCATTTTACGGTTACAGCTTCATACAGGTAGCAATGAATGCATTTGGGCCGTATTTCATGAGCTGGGTAAGGCTATTGTATATTCGAATGATCGCTGGCATCAGCATTTTCGCTCAGACGAAATCATCATCTAGGGGGGTTATTATGTCGTTGGAACGCCAACCTGATGGGGACCGGGGAAAGGCAGTCTGCGATGCAACCGTCGCACAATCTGGTCGTAGTCGGGCTCATTCTCCGGCGTGATGATGTTATGGCGGATGAAGAAATCGACCAATATCAGGGCGCAGTTAGGTTTAAACCGACCTTGGGCGAGCTTCTCTCGCACCTCGTCTACAGTCCATAGCCAGAAACCTGCGACCTCGCCATCTTTCGGTGTAGCAGTGAAATCCGTCGGAATCTCGATATCATACACCCATTGCATCTCTGGGTATATCTGGCCGGCCTCGCCGCCTGCCCGCTCGTCCGTGATATAGATATATCTGACCATGCCCTTGAATTTGGCCCGCTCCCTCATGAGCTCCTCGGGAATATTCGCCTCCTCATCCGCCTCCCGGATTATGCATTCAAATGGGTCCTCGCCCGTCATGAGACCACCTGCCACCGAGTTATCCAGCATGTTGGGGTATGTGGACTTGTTAGCGGCCCTTTGGGCGACAAGAATCTTCATGCCGTAGCTCGCTGTTGGGTCTTTCACGTAGGCCGTCATGTGTACTCCATACCGCATAAGTCCCAGTAGTCCTGTACCGCTGCGTTCGACGCTGTATAGAACTTCGTCGTCGCTACCGAAGACAGGCCACAGCTCGTCCCGCCAGCCGCGTAGTATGTCGAATGTTCCGTGTTCCCGCCAGTACGCCATCAAGCCAGCTACGAGTTTCGTTCTCTCCTCAGCAGTAGGCAGCTCAAATGCGCGTACCGTCCGCTTAGCTTCGTCCACGAGAACGGGACCCCGGACTTTCTCGGGCGTCGCTAGGAGCTCCTTGAGCACAGTGTCGAGCATGAAACCTAGTGGTTGGCCGTCCTTCCATACTAGCGTGTACAGAGTCTTGTTGAGAGTTTTAGATGCTTCTGGCTCCGTGTCTTCATAAGGAAAGCTATACGTTCATGAGTGCTTTAGTTCTGATATATACCACCTACTGGTTGGAGCGGAGGGGCACGGCTTACGCGTCTGCCTCCTTCATGATATCAAGGTTGCTCATTAGACCCGGCATGTTGGACTGACGGAGCTTCCTGAGCGTCTTGTGGATATTCGACACAGATGCGGCGGAGCTGTAGGCTCTATAGGGAGTACTAGGATGGCCTGGAGATAAGAAATAGGAAGCAGTAAAAGGGACTCGATGGTACACAGGATTTGTGGGCTTGCTATTGTCAATCTGGGCTTGAAGAGATAAGTGCTTGGCCCCGTTATTCTCAGGAGAATAGCAGCTTGCTTGTCCTCTTAGAATAAGCTCAAGTCGTGGTTGACGTCCAAGTTTCTTTCCGATAGTTTCTCTTGTTACTTCGCCTAGCATATCTTCCGAAGTCAGGTGAATGAATCAGACCTGAAACCCTAAATGGTAGGACCAATATACCGAATAAATTAAAAATAACCAAGATAATCACCGATGCATCTCGGGAGTTGACAGATGTAGGGTTGAGGTTGTACGTACGTATTAGCGTGCCGAGATATTCCATGTAGGCAAATACGTTACATTGTTACCAAGCGGTAACGCACCTACCCACATAGGTAACACGAAACCTTGCTGTACCTTCCCGGCGCATATTTGTGCCCCTCCATGCGATGACGTCGAATCCACCAGCAGAAGCTTCCATTTTCTTTTCTTTTTCTGCTTGCATATTCTTCATTCCAGCTGCAATTCCTCGCATTCCACCACTGTACATACGCACCTCCACGAGGAGACCTGCCGGTTCCCCTGAAACCTCGCGGGGTCCTGGAGAAAGTCTGCAATTTTAACTCGTTTCTCTCCAATTGGCATCAGAATTAAAAAAATAAAAAATCCAGACATTCTCACCGATCGCCCCCAAACCTCGAACCACACCCACACACACACCCACAGCCATGGCCACCCCCCAACAACCACTCTTCGGCCTCCTCCCCGCCGGGCAACCGCTAATAACAACCCCGACCTCGCAACCGCTCCCCTCGAACTTCCTCTACGCGATCCCGCACACGCTCCCGCCCTCGCCCTCCAACCCGAATCCAAAACCCTTCTCGCACCTCTGCGTCTTCCTGCTACCGGGCGCGTCAACGGCCCTCCCCCCCGGGACCGCGGCGGGGATCTACGTGGCCCTGAACCCGGGCGCGCTGGCCGCGGCCGACGGCTCCGACCCGCGCTTCCAGTTCCTGGGCGGCGTGGGCCCGGGAAAGGAGAGCGCCGTGTTCAAGCTGTCGCCGAGCACGAGCTCGAGCTCGGCCGAGGGCGTGGTGATCGGGATTAGCGTCGAGGAGGCGGGCGTTGTGGCCGAGAAGATACAGCAATTGCACCCTGGCGACCCTTCTGCTTCTACATCTACCACTGTTGTACCACACGCGGGAGCTGGGGGGGGAGTAGGAGGAGGGGGCCAACCGTCAACGCAGATCCTGGCGCAGCGCATAATACAGAACGCGTTCAACTTCCTGTCGGGCTTCAGCGGGAAGGTGGGCGCCGAGGGCGTCGAGGTCGTCCCGTTGAAGGCCTTCCAGGAGTGGTGGCGCAAGTTCGAGAACAAAGTCCGGAACGACCCGGCCTTTCTCGAGAGGGAACAGGATTAATTGGTGTCGACGGGCGTGTTAAATGAAGGAGAGGGGAAGAAGAAAAAAAAGGGAAAAAAGGGAACGGGTGGATGCGTGGGTGAAGATTAGGATACGGAGTGTTGGTAGGAGCTCACTGAGAAATCAGAAACGAATCAACACAATCCCAGATGCAAGAGGGTTGTACAGCAGTAATTTTGGCTTATGGTCGACTTATTTAGAATAATGTAATCTACCTAAGTACCTAGGGTAATTCTTTACACATAATGGCAGTTGAGACATACATAACAGCACGCCGGCCAATGGGGTTCAGCTGATTTCATATATTCAGACCATGTATGGTCAAAGTGATGTGTTCAAATAGCCTTGACAGCTAACCCCTCGAAGAGACGACGTCTCCCATCAATAAATTCAAGATGCTTTTGCTCCAAGCTGACTTCGTCAAGGTTCGTCCCGTGAATAACAAGAAGCAACAATCCCATGCCGCCTAAACTCCGTTGCCTCATATGCCCCTGTCCTGGTAACTCCGAACCCGTAGCCCTACAAGTAGTGCGCCGCCTGAGCAATGAGGTTGTCGCTCATTTGGTATAAGAATAGAATACAAGTGTTTATTAATCCTCCGTTAGGGGGCTCATTAAAGGACTCTTTAGTCTCGTAGGACTCGCTGCTCGACTCCTCCGGCCGGCGTTGAGCATTTGTGGGAAAAGCCTTTCGCGACTTTCTGTTCGGACTACTAATCCGCTTCGATCAAGAGCGTTTCCCGGCTGAGCATGCTTCTTCAGATCATCGAAAGAACCCATGTTTAGCTTGGGTGTAGCTAGGCCAGACGATCGACCGACCCTTGATGCTCCTGCGCTGCTATCAGAATGATCACCCTCATCTGACGAAGCATCGCCTAGTTCGAATTGATCGAGATCGCCTTCTTCTAATACCCTTTCATAGTTATACGATCCGCGGCCGAATAGTTTATGTGTAATGGTCGATAGTCCGAAACCGACCTTCCGTGGACTGCTCGGGCGTCGGCGCCGGCGTAGTACTTTGTTGACTTTACCGTATAGCCGCATCCGCCGGTCTCTCTTCCGTAACATGAAAGCAAGAAATAAGAAAATCAAGACGAAGAAAAAGAATCCGGATGTTGATTTCGATTTCGCATGATCTATAAGATCCTCAGCAGTATCACTCCAATCATCCTCTTCGTCGATTGCTGATGTCGTATTGTAACTGGACCCAGCGTATTGGAAGTCTGCAGGGATGCCCTTCACGTTGCTTCCGAATCCAACGGGAAGAAGGTAGTTGTCTTTAGGAGGAATTTGGCCGGCCGCGTAGAGTACCATCTTCCCAAGTGTCCAGCTAATCTCGATGTTGTTAACCTCGTCAGCAGCCTGGAACGGGTTGAGGAACCCCTTTTCCTTAGCGGCCTCTCCAATTCCCTTCGTGACGTTGATTCCTGGGGTTGGCGCATTTTCTATGCCGTACCTCGGTATGCCGATGCCTTCGTGTAGCACACTGATTAGCCAGGATGCCTTAAAACAGGCCTCCTGGGCTTCTTTCCCGTGGTCCTTCTTTCGCGCCTCAACATTTGACTCGATCTCTGCCCAGTGTTGGCTGCAAAACTCTACTACCTTCTTCTGGTATGTGTTAAAGTCGTACGCGGTGTCATCATTTTTATTCGCGAACACACCGTGGGTCGTATGCCAGTACTCGGACACTCCCACAAAGTGATTCACGTCGAAATCGATTGGAGGGACGTGCTGGCCGTTGAATAAGCAGGGCTTATCTTCGCACGCCACGTCTTTGCCTAATAGAGGCCTTGTCCGTCTCAAGCATTCGTCGAACTCCCCTGTGCCAACTAGCTCCAGTTCGTTCGAACTTCCCCTAATAGTCTCGCCTTTCTCGTTTGTTCGCAAACCCCTCGGTAGGCAAGGATCGGGTACCTCATGCTCACCGTTGATTAAGAACTCATCGATCAGAGCTTTGACATAACGTTGCCGAGCTTGATTGACACCAAACCCAAGCCACGTCGAGGTAAAAACCTTGTATTCCTTTGGCGCGCCGTTCAAACTCCGCATTCGCAATAATTTCAAATCGTTGCCGTGTTCTTCGGCAACGGTGGCGTTTGGTGCGAATGCGATTTGCGCTGAAGCACCGCCCATATCCAGAAATCCGTATGTATGGTGATTCTTACCATGAGCATGTCCTTCTGGATCGTCGAAGCCTCCCAGGAGATAATTGGCAGCTATCCATCCGTACAAGCCTTCCGTCTCGCCTGGAATAACCTGGATATGCGTATCGCAATCGGGAAGGAAGAACTTCGTGTTTGCGCGAAAGTATGAGCATGTTTCCGTTATGACTGCTCGTTGCTGGGTAGGCGGCAATAACCGCATACCGGCGGTGGCCATAAGGAATATGGGGGTATCGGCATGTTTGTCGTCGGGTATGACATCGAGTGCTCGTTCTACCAACTCCTGCAGATGATCGGGTCCAACGTCTTCCGGATGCTCGCCGAAAGTCGAAATGCCCGGTCGTATCTTTTTCGTCCATTTGTCCTTGGTGATAATATTCGGTAAGCTATGTAATTCCGCATATGTTGCGTCTTTAACTGCTTTCGCGGAATCTAGCCAACGATAAATGTGTAGACGCGTTCCCGAGGAACCGGCATCTAATATGACACCCCATCGCCCTAATTCGCAGCGATATTAGTTATAAGGCGGTAAAGTCGATTGTCGATAGTTGCTAGTTGCTGGTAGTATACTTACATTTCTTCCCCATAGCGATAGAGGGTTGGCAAGTTGCAAGGCCAGGTTAAAACGAAACGGGAAAGCGGCGCAATTGATGCGATGTTATGCTGGTTGCAGATCGATGGACATTAATATCGCAGCATGACTTCGATATGGCCCAATACGTAAGTGACGATGATGACGACAGTGACGAAAGAAGGTTAAAGCAAGAATGCGAAGGTGGTGCGAGGTGCGATGACGGGATGGTTTCAAGCTTTGTTTCGATTACGCGTCTGAATTCCTCGACAGGCAAAGTATAAATAGGTTTACAGGTTATTATGTAAGAGCGAAGGAAGAGAATAATAGGAAAACAGTTGCGGATAACGAGCGAGAGTTATGTCAGATAATCAAATGATCACCAGACGGGTCAGATAGGACTTCAATAGGTTGTCGAAAGTCTGTTGTTGTCTAGAACGAAAGGCACCGTTGGTAGATGGTGGGTTATTTGGATGACGGGAGATCTACTCAAGACAGATTGTGCAAGTGTCTCTGGACTTAAGGAGCCAGTGAGCCTAAGAAAACTAGAAACGGAGGCGAAGACGTGGGTTGAAGCTGGATGCTGGTTCGATTTCTTTTTTTGGCATGGGACGATGTGGGGCAACAAGCATCAATGGCCAATAGAATCCACCAGTTATCGTTCGTAATCAACGCTACCGGGACCTAGCGTAGCTTTAAAGTACTTTTAAGTATCCCTTACTCACATAGATACGCACTTAACCAGCAATCCAATCTGATCTAACCAAAATTCCAACACGTGCTAAAGGAAATGAAGAGGAGCCGGTCTCAACCTTATCATTTCAACGGTATCACGATGCATGCATGTATTAGTTTAAGCACGCATACGTGCATACACCAATACAGGTACACATAAATATGCATTGGCATAGCAACGCTACTAATTGAATTTCTGTTGACACTTTCCAACGATATTCATACGTACGTACATTGCACGTATATAATCACTACTAGACGATATTTTACCATGTTCGTATGAACAACAGGATTGAGCGATCATGACATAAACCATGTCCACTCAACCTTGAATACGAACCGCGCGAGTTCTCGAAACATGTAGAATTCCGATGCTAAGAGATGTTCGCAGCCAAGAGCCGGTCCGAATAGTGGGACCTGATGTACAAGTTCGCGAGATACTCTTTTGGTACTTAGCAAGTACCTGTCCAGTGCTAGGCTCGTGAAAGTGAAAAAGGGGGGCGGCCCGCCCTACGTAATTTTTGTTTAATGCATCGAAATCAGCAGCCAATCCCCGGTGGGACACCATGTTACCAAATGTCTCTCTAACAAGCCATGGGCTTGAATGGGCTGAATGGCATTCTCCCTATTTGTTTCTCCAAAGCGAGGATACCAATTCCACAATCTATCTGGGGAACAAGGGAAGCTTGAAACTCCGCGAGACTGGGTAGAATAGAAAGCAGCATTTAACATACGCAGCCATTCGTCATTTTTCATCATATCATCTTCATCCCACCTCTTCGCCCATGATGCGAAACTGACCGAGCTCCGGATCGGCTCCTGCTGGTCGCGGTAATGATCTTCTGGATACCTGCCTTTAATGCCGCTGTCACGCGTATCCGGGCAATCATCGACAATCGCCTGGCTATCTCATCGAGCTCCGTCAGTTCCGTCTCAGATAAAAAAGCCCACAACTTGGCACGCTACCGACGGGCGTAAACTCCCATGCATCGCGGCTGATTCGCTTTGCTGCAACGTTCATATGATCTTTTTTAGTCGATCAATGGACCCGACTGCCTAACCCTTGTTTGGTGATCGTAGCAGAGATAAGGCTACTTAAAAAGTCTATCGAAACTACGACTATGAGCTTCCAATCCAAGCGAAGATCGATGTTTGTAAATGCGGTGAATAGCGTCGAGTATCGACGAATTGATCCATTCAGGCGTTGATCAATACGCATGTAACCTAAGAGAAGCTTAGCCGTAGTTCTCTTAAATCCCACGATTCCCCATATCGTGCTGTACTGCAACTTTCGACGCATCTAGTCCCATATATAACAGATAAGGCTATTCAAGTTACTTATTAAGAGGATTTAGGGTAGCAATATACAAGTGTAATCTCGTTGCAGTTACACCGTGTTTTGTAACGGTTGTAGAATTTCTTAATGCTTAGAGTTCTAGGCCTCTTTATAAGCAAAGTTACTTCGTCAACCGGCCTTTAGTTAAGCAAATCTAGACAAGCCTATCTCTGGCAAACATTCGATGAACCTGGGGTACTGTGTATGCAGTTATCGGTGGCAACTGCTGAGCAATTACTCCGTCTTTGCTTGAATATTCCCTCTAGAATAGGTAGATAGTAGAGGGATATGCTCAAGTTTACCGATATGAATATATCGTGGGAGCAGAAGAAAGTAGGTAGGCGATATTCGTTACATAATATACACCTATCTCACGACACCAAAACACCACATCAGAGCTCCCTCTGGTATTATTACTAGCTAGCTACAATTACGTCTCATCTAACTCTAAAACTGATTTGAATTGAACTAAAGTGAACCGAACCAGGCAAACGAGCTCGTCGCCCCCACAAACTCACAGCATCTCGAACATCCACCTTTATTATAGTAAACCTAGTAAGGCCAAGCAACCTAGTAGGGAATGCCATTGGTCATGAGCTGGAACTGGTCGTACACCATGGTACTATAGCTTCCCGCGCTCTTCCTCACCAGATCCCTCACGAAATCAGCAGCTTCGCGTTCGGTGCGTTCGAGCACGAACCTCTCCTTGAAGAATTTCACGCTCTCGGGCTTGAAGCACGGAAGTCCGCTCTCCATCATCAAGAGCACGATCTGGCTCAGCTTCTCCGCGTGTGGGCGGCACGCGAGGAACGACTTGACGCACAGCTCTTCGAACCACTTGAAGGCCTGGTTGTCTGTGCTTCCGCCCATGACAGCTAGCATCTCCCCCGTGAGCTTAAAGGGCGCGCGCTCGAACCGAACGCCTCCGGGCGCGATGTCGAAGCAGAACCCGAAGTCGATGTGCAAGATGTGACCCTGGTCGTCGATCATGATGTTGCCGTTATGTCGGTCCTTGAACTGTAGCAGGAACGAGATGATACTGTACGCCGCCATGCTCTTCACGAAGTTGTTGCGCGCGTGCTGGAACCGGAGCGAGTCCTCGTTGCCGTATTTACTGATGAAGTAGTCGTACAGCCCGTTCACTGCCTCACGACCAAGCATGTCTCGGGAGATGGAGTTAGGTAACACATCGATCACACCGCAGCCGGGAGCCGTGGCAGTCACGCGGTATGGGAACACATAGACGTCGAGCCCGACGCTATGGAAGATACCGCGGAACGCGGCAATCATCTGTAAGGCCAACACATCTTGTCGACAGTCATCACCAACCTTGAAGATGGCGCTCTGCCAGACCTCGATCGTATTTTCCTCCGCTGACTCGCCATTGCTTAGCTCTTGCGAAACTTCTTCCGTTTCTTCCACGCCACCCTTCGACTTTTTGATACGGAACGTAGCCATGTAGGGCGCCTTCGCATGTGACTGGAGAGGCTTCCCTGACTTACGATCAATGCCGATAACAACACCATCGGGGTTGCTAGGTAGGTAGACGCCAACATCGACTTTGATCTTCCTAAGTTCCTCTTCGATCTTTTGCTTCTTCTCGGGCTTGTCACGCTTGATTAGAGGCTTGAGTTTACCAGAAATGCTAGTGACCTCGTCGAAGAATGCGAACTCTCTTTCATAGAAATTCTTGTCTTCGTCGGAAAAGCTGCCGACCATTTTCTCCATCACCTTGTCGAGGGCAGGCTTGATAGCGTCCGGCTATGGATATATTAGTAAAAGGGCCATCGTGCTCAAAAAGGGCACTACTTACAATTGTTGCGTCATCGTCCTTGTAGGAATTCGCCTTCATGTTCCAGATGATCTGGTGGGCGAATAACTGAGAGAACTGCGCGGTCTCAATGATGTAACGCTCCACGTATCCGAGAGCATCAAATCGAAGACCTTGCACTATTTGCGGCACATAGAAGAATGTCACGTCGACCGAGTGAGACTCTAATGCTCTCATGGCGTATTGGATGAGGAACGGGTGGTTCCGATAGGCCGGCAAGAAATACGTGACAGCCGTCACGGGGTTGACCGGAGCCCAGAAGAGTAAGTACTGTGTTTATTAGCGATATATCAGACAAAGCAGAATGGAGGATTATGGCACCTTTAGCTGGAACCGAACGTCAGGCGGTAGTTCGCCTCCCAATAGGATTGGGAGAGCTTCGGGATCGGAGATAGCCTTGGCTGGGAAATTCAACAACAGCCAACGGACCTCGTTATGTACAGCTGGGATGGAGAATCTGTTGACCAGCTCTATTGCTAAAGAAGGATCTTCAGCCCAAGCCACCCGAACGAGTGGTTTCAGAGTAGTCTTCAAATTAGCACAAAGTTTACATTAAATAGGGGGAAAGTAAACTCACTTCTAGTGCTGTCTTGTTATGGGCCAACGTATGCTGTCTATGTCCATCATTAAGCGGATGAACCCAAACGTTCAACCTAATCTGTTCGCTCTCTAGCAATGTTTGAAATAGCGTCTCCTTTTGAGCTAGCGATTTGAAGTTGCCAACGGTCTGAGACGCAATGGAAGAGACTATCTTGAGGGCATTCATAACATCCATAATAAGCCGGACTTCAGTCTTCAGCTGAAGGAGATTGCTGCCAAAAGACCATTTTGGTGCAAAACTAAACCAACCCAGTCCTGCAGACAGGATCTTGTCTTTAAGTCGCCATTGAGTCGCCGGACGGACTGAATTAGTCATTTTCAACACTCTTAAGCTGAACAGAACAATTCGCAAGCGAAGTTCTCTGGCCATAGGATGGGAGACCGATTTCTTCATGGCATCAAGCGTCACATCGAGCATACGGAGGAATATTCTATGTGTATCCGGGCTACCTAGTCGTGTAGCGTTGAAGTGACTGCTAAAAAACTGGATGAGGCGAGTGTGTGGAGCTAATAGGTTATGTACCTGTTGTCGACGCCTCGTAAGGCCCTCGTTATCGCTAGGAGCGAATTCTTCTTTTAGGAAGAAGGGATCCGGGTGCCTAGTCATATTAGCATCGAAGTAACACGCTTTAAGAGACCATCTTACATTAGCGCAGGGTTGAACAGCCCAAGTTTCCTATGGATGACGATCTCCCATTGCTGGGCGATCTCAGCAAGAATTCGGGACTCCATCCTAGGGTTCTCATTTATGACACCCAACCAAAGAGAGACCCCAAAATTAATGGACTCTTTGGTAAATATCCTGAAGGGGATGCTAACAAGGTAATGAGTGATGGAGCTCTCATCTCTCCCACTACGACACAACAGAGCTGCAGCGCGTCGAAGAATATCTCTCACATCGTGGAGAGGAGTCGTCTTCTTGCCGGTAACCCGGGACTCTACATGAGCCAATGCCGTGACAGCGTCGGCGCGGTCGGTTGGTGCAGCTTTGATGAATGAGTCTCGTCGCATCATCGGCATGATATTTACGAGATCCTTACCATGGCTAGGTAACGTCTCACCATATCTGTATTCCTGGCGTGTTGTGTATTGAGCAATAAAATGAGATGCCGTGTTGATGACGGTTTGACCAACGGGATCTAGAGAGGTCAATCTCTGATCCGTAGCAGGAATCGATGAACCCATTTCCACTGCGAATGATCGACCAAGTGACATGTGTCCATACGCCCCTTCGTCTTCAAATTCAGAGAGATATGTCTGGAGCAAACCCTTAACGTCAGAATGCGCTAGATTGATTGCCAACGAGACCCAAGATTTAGCTCTCGTGTATAAGTTGTTCAGAGTGGTCTTTCGAAACAGATAGTCGTCAGAAAGTTCCACTGTAACATTTCCTAGGCGAGACGTAAAGATTGATCGTGGATCATACATCTCCGTTTCGGCTTCAAGACAGCTTATCCACATAAGAGACAACAGCTCAAGAAGCGCAAACAGCGATGACTTCTGACAAAGAGACGAAGGGGTCTCTCGAACAAATTTGTCGGCGCAATAGAACGCAGCTTGTTGAACGCGTTGAATACGATGGCAACACCCACAGAAAATCGTTGCAAGCTGTGAGGCTGCATAGTGGGCTGAGAAAGTCGGTAGCTTTGCTTCTAGAGTCTTAGACAAATACTTGTCCAAGACCGCAGTGGTGATGCCCTCCATAACACCTCGTACATCTTCCTTGCGCATGCTCGGTTCTAGATAGTAAAATAGGGTCTTGGTGCAGTCGCCGGAATCAGCGCGGAGACTTTCAACCAGATACGCAGCATGCAGGAACATGACTTTCCTGTAGCTTAAACTTCTAATATCGGAAACTTTTGACGGGACAAGCTCCGTAAGCAGCTTCTTCTGCCTCGATTCCCGTTCTGAGGTATTGGCTCGGCGAAGAACAGTATTTAGCTCGATATCACTTTCGACCTGTTCCCCTCTCTGCTCGGCTACTAGTGGCGGGGAGTGAATAGCCATGATCCGTAGCTCATTGATATACTTCTGGCCCCTCTCAGTCAAAGGTGTGAAGCCATGTACTACAATGTTGAACCAAGCATCTCGAATCAGAGAGTGTTTATCATCATCTTGGCCAGGTAGCTCTGTAACAAAATCATGTGTCGACATCAAAATTGCAACAGGTTGAAGGAGCTCAGCAATCTCGCGCGCAGCGAACTCAAAATCAGACTCCTTCATGTGCTGAGACTGATGTACATCACCCTTCGAGATCAACTCTTCTAATATGTGATCCCAATATATTTCAAATAGCGGAGAATCACGCTTCACATTTGCTGATATGTGATTTCGAGCCTTCCTAACCTGTGTAGATACGTTAGAAATATTCATCGATTAGAGATTTGAGGGGAAGTCTTACAGCATCGAGAATCAACGCATTATCGTCAGCAGTCGCGTTGTGACACAGTCTCGAATACAATCTGAGAAGTGACCTGAATTCTAACTGCCCTCCGTTTAGAGAGAGGACGCTGGCTCCGGTAATGATGTGGCTGTCGACCTGCAGGTTGACCTTCGTCAATTTCTGTAGCAGCATCGCTTGCGCAAGTGCCGTGATTTTCTCATCATTACACAAATCTGCAATGCTGCATATCGCCTGCACAATATTCCCATACACAACTGAAGTGTCTTCTTCCCCTCGAATCTGGAGTGACAAGTCACTACCTGTAGAATGTCCTGCCGGGTAGACATTTGATAGCCCAGCAGCACCGGGCCCGAAATCAGCCGGTCCATTTTGGACATTCTGATCGCCATCCGGGCTTAGCACATTTCCAAGTGTATATAACGTAGTAATGACAGAATCCTGGGAAAGCAAATGCAAAGCAAAAGCCAGGCATCTTGACGCAGTAGCGACAATATTGCTAGATAGTGAAGTCTGTACAAGGAATCGGGGAAGAAGTCGAATTACAGTAGGAGCAAAGCTTGGCGAAATTTTAGAAACGATAGCCATTGAACGAAGGACAGTCGACGCCAATGTCTCGTCTGCCATTTGGATCGAGTTATCCAAACATTCCTGAAGCCAAGTCATGAGAAATTCCGGGTCCGCGGCATCTTCATTAAGCACCGTACAGTTAAGGTAGCTAATAATCGTAGAGGCCTTAACAGAGTAGGCTAATCTCTGCTGCGAAGACGAGCCGAGCTCGATGAAGTCAGCACTAGCTTCGAGGCGTTCCATCACTTCCTGGGCAATACTGCTATACAGCTCAATCGACTGAAAATCAGCATCGGGACTTGGAGAATTCAGCTTCAGCAGGCTATTCTTTGTCATTAGCAAGTCAAGGATGTGAGAAGACCTGAGAAGCTTGACATCCGCGATTAGGAGAGAAGTTGCAGAAACCAAGAGCCACATGAAGCTTCTTTGTAATAGCATAGGCCCTAAAGGCCGTCCCTGGTGAGAATAATGTCGAAGACATCTCTTCCAGTCCTTAGCATTACGATCCGACGCATGAGCATTTCGAATCGTAGAAAATGCACCATCCACGGCGGTTAGAAAGGGTTCAGTGAGCATGTTATTAACCCTCTGGATGAGAGCTAGTCTTCCACCGGTCCTCCAAAAGTTAGCCTGAGCAGAAGCGGCATCTAAGAAACCTAAGAGAGAGATGGCTATAGTTGCAACACGAATGGCATCCTCTAGGTTTGGTTGGGCAGTATCGTCGAACTTAGGAGGAACTGTGGCCTGTATGGCTACACGCATCGCGGCCAGGAGGGCCCAGATGTTGTCAGACACCGTCTCGTGTAGATCATCATATTTATTCCCCAGCGAGAGAAGGGCACCGGTTACATTGGCAGTCAATGCCTCGATGGGTGACGGTTCGATCTTGTTGAAGGCAGGCGAAGGGAGGAAGGTCTGGGCATGCGCATCGAGGATGTAAGGTATTAATTGGTTGACGAGCTTCTGGGCACTGGAACTGCTCTGGACCATCGGCGCAGCTTTACAGAGGGAGATGAGAACTTCAAATTCACGTATAGTCTTGGACTCTAGTTAGCTATTTTGACTCTGGTCACTCTATTATCAGCCTTAAGTTATGACTTTACCATAGGAACACGAGCCAAAGACGAAGTATATCCATTGGCCGAGCCATTGGCGGCTTCCTTTCCCTTCCCGCGAATATTCGTAGCTCTACATAGTCGATCGAGGTCAGATCTATCAAAGGCGGTCGTCGAACTGGTGGCTGAGAGTATGGCGATCTTCTGCAGCGCCTGTTGGCGTACGTTGCGTGCCATTTTCAGGCTGGTTATTGTTCCTGCAGATTAATAGCACCAATCATCCCAACCTTGACAGTAGAGGCTTTCAAATAGACAAATTGTTTATGATAATAACAACGTCTACTATAAAAGGGGGATGTTGTCGCAAAGAGTCGGATGGATTTAAATTGGTGACGATGCAGATGGTGGATTCCCATTCAAAATAAAGTGGGACCTCAAGGTAGCACCATTTCTTAGTCATCAAAAGCTACCCCTGTCAAGTGCAGGTGCAAGCCCGAGCCAACAAGGCTGCAAGCTCGACGCGCGTGGATTGGAACCTTGGGAAACCTCATCATCATCAAAGCTTCCCACTTTAACCCACCTTCCATCAACCCAACCCATCGTATCGACTACCTCTACGTCTAATTAGCCCGACAGATACAACGTTGATACATATACCAAAACGTCTGAATAATACGGCTTTAATTCGAGCAAGATGGCCATGTTCAGCCAAAACCCCGTCCTCAACGGACCCAACTACTCCTTCGCCGAAGTTCCTAAAGATGCCGTAGATGGCCTACGAGAACATCGTTTCAACCCGTAAGCCCATACCAAATACTCTAGCAGCTCCAACCCCCACACCCGCGAAAACTTGGGGTATTCTAACGTTCCAACGCCGGGCAGATACACCGACAACGGCGGCTCCACGCTCGCCATCGCCGGCGCCGACTTCGCCATCATGGCGGGCGACACCCGTCTGACGTCGGGCTACAGCATCAACACGCGGCACTCGCCCAAGGTGTTCAAGATCGGCGGGTCGAACTCGTCGCAGGACGACGCCAACATCCTGCTCTCGGTGGTCGGCTTCGCCGCCGACGGCGAGGCCCTCAAGGAGCGCCTCGACGCCATCTGCAAGATGTACCGCTACCGCCACGGCAAGCCCATGTCCGTCAACGCCTGCGCCAAGCGCCTGTCCACCATCATGTACCAGAAGCGCTTCTTTCCCTATTACGTCTACGCCATCCTCGGCGGCCTCGACGAGGAGGGCAAGGGCGCCGTCTACAGCTACGACCCCGTCGGCAGCTACGAGCGCGAGCAGTGCCGCGCCGGCGGCGCCGCCGGAAGCTTGATCATGCCCTTCCTCGACAACCAGGTCAACTTCAAGAACCAGTACATCCCCGGAAGCGGCGTCGGCCACGAGCTGCAGGAGCGGGAGCGCGTGCCGCTGCCGAGGAACGAGGTGGAGATCCTAGTCAAGGATGCGTTCGACTCCGCGGTCGAACGACATATCGAAGTCGGTGACGCTCTGCAGATGATGGTCATTACCAAGGATGGCATTGAGGAGAAGATTCTCCCGTTGAAGAAGGACTAAAGGAGTAACCACTGCTCCGGTTCAGGCGGCTGTGTACCATATCATAGGCAACGGAGTTCCTGGGGTCTAAATAAATCATGATTGATCATCGATGCTTGAGGTTAAGCCTGCTCTATTTCAGCAAATGGCTAATTTCTACGGAACTTGGAAAAGCCACTCGAGCATCCAATGCTTCACCTGCTCATGCGTTGCCATAGATAATCCGGTGCTCCCCCGGTTTCTGCAACCCGGGGGTTGGTACATACGACTCTATTGATAGATAGATCCTTTAGGGTCAAGGTCAGCAAGACACTTGAATCCAGGTCAAGTATTATTGACCTCGGCTTATCTCCAAAATATCGCTCACGGCTTGGTAAAGTGATTTGCCCCTCTCAGAGCTACACTTCGTGACCACGTATTATTCGTACCTGAGATACTGATGATCGTTCACCTCAAGCACGAGGCTCGGTTTTTGAGCACGAACCCCGTATTCGTACAGGACAGGGGATTAAACTTGTTTTTAACCGTACAGTATGCACTTTCCACCCTATTTGGGATCTCCTAACGTAATGTTTCCAAGGTTATTGGAACATAAGCGAGCGACGCTTGCGCATTTTCCGGGCCTTTCGCCTATCATTTCTTGATTTCTCGCTTAGTCGATCCCCGTGTTCTCGTCTATCTAACTCCGTAGCCCATTTTACCGCCATTGAGTCGGTAGACGTCTGTCGCTCCGGTGCAGGGGCCGCACCGCGCCCACTTCATGACAATATTCCGAGATCTGCATTCCGGGCTTCATTGCGCACGCCGTTCTGGCTGGCAGCCTCTCGTTCAAGAGCCATGTGAGCCATTGCGCCAATTCAAATTTCCATCCTAGGGTATCTTGACCTCCTATAATTATGTAAGCAAGTAATATAACAGTAGGTGTAATAAATTCGGTGTTAATCGACCCGAAATGTTCTCAACAATTCAAAGATTCGTCCCCAACAACCGAGTTGGTCCAGGATGTCCAGCAGCGAAGCCGGCGACAGAAACCGCGGTCAACATACACGAAGGATCCCTCGGACTAAAACTCCGATTTTGCATAATACTAAAAACAGGCCATGAACTGATTTCTGAATCATCCGCCGCGTGATTTCTAAGGGCCAGAACCGTCGTCGCGGTCTCGGTGGTGCTTTCGTTACTTTTCGGCCTTGGTATGTGGTAGGTAGCCGGCGACTCCCGTTGGAGGTGATTGGCGGACGGGGCTCTCGTTCGTGTCAGCTGACCTGACCAGTGACCACCCCCGAGTTTCCGGATAATCATGCCACTACCCGTCTAAAAACAACAACACACGACTACACTCGTGATTCAACCGGCTCCGAAGGCTTCCCGTGTAAAGTTCCTAAATCTTGCCAGTATCTACCGACTCACCTTATGTCGCTACGGAACGCTCCGGTTCAACGCGCACAGCCGGGTTGGAGACGGAAACATAACTCCAATCTGCTCCAAGTCCAGGGGTATGTCGCGTGTTCGCATAAGGGAGCGTGTTTGACCCAACAAGACGGTACCGACGGTTTAAAGTGGCAAATAGGGATTCAGAAAATGCCGGCGGTTTGAGACGCGCAAACTCTTCGAATACCAGCGGGTCAATACCCCTTTTTTTCTCTAGTATGAATGTATGAGGCTGCCCTTTCGGCCCTACCTACTTAGAAGATCTCATTATACCCTACTTAGAGAAATTTCGGTGCGAGGCCCGAGGGCGAATCGATAGGCATGATTGGATAGCTTAATAAGATCCTAGTAGAGCTATAGCAAACAGTCTATCTATGCCATGTCATTGGCCAGCCTTAACGGAGTATATATGTCGCCAATGATCGTTCTAGCACCTGTGTGGGTACCACCTAACGATGAGCTTAGGTTCGATTTTAATTAGCACTACTGACATCTCGATGTAGTTCCGTCTTTAGCTGCGACAAGTTGACAAGCCAGTTAACTGTCGGGTCGCCACAGGATGATGCGGCCGATCATGCAGTCTGGCCCTACTGGGCTATAAGCTTTACTCGATAAGGGGATTCAAAGAGGGCCGGGTTAGTAGGTTAGAAAAGCATCAGAGCTAGCTGTATCCAGATGAATGGAAATGTCGCTGAACGTAACCTCACGAGCTGTCAATTCCACGTCAGTTCATAGTTGAGGCGCTTTTCTTAGTGCGCATCACAAGTGTGATTCGGTTGAGCCTCCCCCACGACTTATATACCAATCACGGCTAGTTCTCCCACGTGGTTATTTCCTAACTTCTGTGGCTCGAGCTGCCTTCCAGAGTGAGTTAGAACCGTCCAATTAACTCAAGACAGCTCTTGGAGCTTGGGCTAGGAATGTGGGGAAGCATGCCGACAAAAGGAAGAAAATATCAGAGCTACCGTATGGATTTAGGAAGCAGGAGAGACAGATCCGGAGAAATTGGCAAGAGAATGATAACGCGTAATTTTAAGTAGCCCTAGGCAGAAAACAGATAAAACAACAGTTTGTGGCAATTTGGGCAGAAACGCCACAATAGCAGCAAGAGTCGAAGTTCACATTATGTTTCCTTCAGTTATTGGTGCTAGTCCCAAGTACTTAATTGTTGGAGAATTGTGTTCGAGAAATAAGCGCTCTGTACGCTATACAAGTGTACCATGTAAAGGGCAGAATGCAGGGAGGCAAGAGGACGTACCGGCCGTTAGGTCCTAATATGCGTTAACGCTTGTCGTGCAAGCACAAGGAATCTTAAAGGCAAGGGATAGTAGTTGTGTTTACCAGTCTGCCAGTTCCACGAAGCAGAGATTGGTCGTGGTTGATGTCGGAGCGCTAATATGAGCTACTTTAGCTAGGCTGCCAGGTACAGCAAAGAAGGATAGAAAATCCAGAGGCCTCCGGAGCGGGCTCCATGCCTATCAAAGCAGACTTACGAATACAGCTGGTTTTTTTGGTGGAAGTGTTGAAAATCATTTGAAGCTCCTAGAGTCCTAAAGAGGTTATCTGGGTATCAGAAGACTATTCGGCGTTGATCATTTCCCGAAAAGGTCATGTTGAGCTCGTATTTTGCTGCAATATCAAGTAATCGGGAAGAACGAAGTAGGCGGGTTGTCAGACTAAAAAGTCGGTTGCTCGTTAGAGAATTGTCGGTGTCGGTAGAGTCTAGACTGCATAACGTGGTGGCAAGGTCGATCATTCGAAAAGGTCCAGAGTCATCCATAATAACCGTGAATGAAGAGGGATTAGAGGGCAGTTATACGGAACCGGAAAAGTGAGGCTGAGTTGTGTAACGCCAATGTTGGGCAGGGAATTATCGGCATATTAGTTCTGGAAACCGCTATCGCTGATCCCGGCCTGCACGGGACGGATCACATGCAAGCTTCCTTCGGCAAGTTTAGTGGCAGAAACTATAGATACTAGCACCGTATATCCAAGGTGTGTAACAAGGTAACTGCCCTGAAACTTTGACATATATATGGATACTGAACGGTACCTACGTAGTAGGTATTAGTAGGTACTATAGGTACCTAGTATGTCGATGTACATATGCATGTGTCTGATTTATCTGGGCCTGCTGGCTCATCTACATAATACCAATCATCTAGATTGTATAGCGCTTTTCTACTTCCGCATATCTAGAGATTTCACATGGTATTAACTAATCAGCATGGTTCGGATTTCAATATTTGATTTCTTATGTCAAGTTGAGTTCTAAGATTACGACTGCACATAATACAGACTATCCACGAATTATGGGTCAATTCTCCGCCCGGAGCAAAGGTTCCGCTGCAAAGCCTCTGCTAAAGCCACATTTATACTTAGTTAGTAGGTAGCTTATAGCACATCAATTACAGGTACGATAGATGCCTATTAACCTTGTGCTTGCCTTGGAAGTTCTCCCTTGCAATTTACAGATAGGTTGATAGGGTCCAGATGACTAGTTACAACCTGCAATCCACAAACCTAGGTAGGTAGGAACCCAAGAATGGTAAAGGGTAACATCAATAAATGAATATCTAAATGAAACTAGTAAATAAGAGCGGCATCGATAACGGTGGTGGTCATATGGACACGGCTGTGGCGCCGCCGGATGAAATTCACAAACACACCCAACCCAATCCAGTTTTTTACGTGGCAGGTGCCTCGACATATTCCTAACTGGGTACCAGCCAGCCCAGCTAATGCTGGTAATAATGCATATGCTGCATGATGCATAAGGGATTTACATGTTCGTTACTAAAGATACACGATGCCTGGTCATGTAGATCAGAGGCATGTAAAGTAAAGAGATGATGAACCTTTTTACCAGGTCTGCCAGGTGAGGAGACATGTCTAACTGGAAAACTGGTCAGATTAGCGGACCGAAATACCTAGGGGAAGAAGTGGCAAATAAGCAAACGGTCGGAGTTTATTTGAAGGACTTTATGGATTCGTCGAACCGAAAGCCGAATTGTACATGAGAAAGACTTAATTATATGCGTAGATGATTAATGAAAGATATGAATATTGCTAATGTGAAATATTATCCCCATAAATTGAAATTTGTAAAGACCAGAAAATAAAGATCTCTTTAAAGCTCCATGTGTAGTATATCCTCATATCTAGCACATCATGTTACACAGAAGCCACAGATTGAGTACGGTACAGTACCTGCTTTCAACATACCATAGCAGATAATATCTATTCTAGCAGACAGAAATGGCGCTGATCATCGTTCGGCTTTGTGGCCTGACGCCTTCTCCGCATTTAAAGCATAGACCGACCCAGATACGTTGTGTACATTTCCGGGCTGTACCCTTTTAAAAATACCATTCCCTGTACTTGCACCTTCCGTACATCTGTAAATCCGTATACCTTTACATGGCAATTGCATCGCACATCCTCAATTGCACTGCAGGAAGTGTACGTACTCAGGGTACTCAGGGTACCCTGGGTACTTCAACTAATGCATGTGCAAAATACCGATCATGGAAATGGATAAGCAGTAAAAGTCGTCCTTTGGACACCAATAGAAGCTATTTCTAAGAGATCAACGACCTCATTACCAGCATCGCTTGTCTAATGCGACGCCAGAGTTGCAGAGTTGTCGAAACTCATCAGGGCTAAGCTGGAGACATTTCATCATCGACATCATCGGCCCTCCAAAAATCCCAGAATCTCAGGGTTCAAGGGATCAACAATCTCCACATCGACAAGGAAGAGATGGGGGGAACGGATGGGAAAACACCAATCTACAATTTCCCCGATCCTATTTGCGACAA
Organism: Annulohypoxylon truncatum; assembly: GCF_022578515.1. Taxonomy (NCBI): domain Eukaryota; kingdom Fungi; phylum Ascomycota; class Sordariomycetes; order Xylariales; family Hypoxylaceae; genus Annulohypoxylon; species Annulohypoxylon truncatum. The sequence goes on from NW_025953805.1 coordinate 541,260, forward strand.
TCCGACAAAAAGTCGATTGCGGCTCAGGCCGAGCCCTGGACTCCCATTTCATCATCCCAAGCAACCAGGCGTGCCGATCAGATTCACAGATCTTCACCCTCCGCCTAAAATCGCCTTGGAAAAACCAGCAAGGGCTAAATACATGTGCGCACACACCTGCAACCGCATACATACCCATACATGCCTACATGGGCAAATGGGCAAATGGGCCACCGACGACATTACGACGACAAACCAACCGACAGCAGTCCCTCAAATCGTCGTAATTAATATGTAGCCCCCATAAACGGGGTCAATTTCTCCTAGGAAATCCATGTTAAACACGTCATATTTCCTAAATTATTTAATTGTTTTTTATACCCCCAGGGGGCTTGCTCAACGTATCATTCATTTAATTGTAGAAATGCTTCGCTGTAAGTGCAGCGGGACTCGCTTTGGCTTGGCTGCTTACGAGGAACCCCTCCAGCAGTCTAAGTACCTCCGTCGTGGGGTATTGTGCATTACGGTGCTTGGACGCGCAAGAGGAAACCATCTTACAAGCCAGATGGACAATCTACATTGGCGATTGGAAAACCGGCGCCAAATCTAGAAGGGACCAGCGTAGGGTACAAGGTGAATTTAGTCATCTCGAGTAGTGTCCGAGATTCTTAGTGTACCGTTCCGCTTCCGCTTCCGCTTCGAGCCAACTGGTAGTGATGGTAGCTATGGTCAATCACCTCACCTGCTTACCTACCTAGCACCTAGCAGCTTAGGTTCTTCAAGGTCCCTGGGATGGCTTTGGTTCTGCGTAGGATTGGTTCGGCCCTAACGATAGCCGCACCGGTCGACCTAGATGGACCACATATCTAACAACCTGCAAGGACAGATTTGTGCGTTAAGACCCTGATCGTAACCGGTACCGAAAGATTTTGTGACGAGATCGGCATCACGAATCTGACAATCCCATGGAGGCTCTCGCCTTAGGGTGCTTAGGACAAAAAAAATCTCCTTACTAAAGGCCCGGCTAGAACTTTTGTGGCTGGGCAGGGAGTCGGGATTTGGGAGATGTCCTGTCAAAGGGTGTCAGTAACAACTGGCTTCGAGACTCATGGGACCCCATGGACCCCCAAAAACGAGGACCCAAGGGTCTGGTGGCGAAAAAAACGGCGCCAACGAAACACACACCATCAGTCTACTGCAAATTCGCATCTCATCTAGTCCCCAATTTTCGTTTCTTGCTATTGATGCTTCGTGTTAGCCCATTGGCTTATCATTTCCCACTCCCCTACTGAATTCCCATGTTCCTAGTGCTTCGTTCGGCTCCCGTCGTTTATCTGGGCCACCCGCTGTGAACCCATCCACTCCGGGGGCCCTGAAGCCGGGATAGTCCTGCATCACCTCGATTCTCTGGTTCGCCGTCTGATCTGCCCTGGCGAAGGCCCCAAGGTACTCCTGCACTACCGTACTTAGACTTCGCGGTCGTGTCCAAGGCGAGCTTGACAAGACTAGCTTTTTAGCCACCTGCATTGCCGCGAGTCGTCAACTTCCTTGTAATGTTTCTTGACGTTGTCTCATGATGTTTTCCCTCATACCATACTGCATACATACCGAAGGAAAAGGGAAAGATTGTCGTTACATAATGACCGCTTCTGCTTGATGCCCTAATGACCGGGATTGAAAAGTCACGTCGGGCCACATGGGCTTCCTAATTAGCCACATCGTCTAATAATTTTGTCGATACTCGCATTAACCTACCTACATACGTGACATAACCTAATCTAACTTCCTTCTTCTGGGGCTGATAGAGAAGAATAACTTCTCTGGGTCTCTCTTTGTAATACGGATCATCGAGTCCTCCTCGGCAATTCCACAACCCCATCCTATCGAAGCTATTTTGAGTCTTCGTCCAAGTTCTAGGCGTTAGACAGCTACCGGAAAACCGACCACCCATAATCGAATTTTTTTCTACCCTGGGAGCCCAAATCCCTCTCCCCAATACCCCATAGTTACCCAGCTCATCGGCCTATGGTTGTTGATGCCATCCCTGCGCCGGATCTGTTTTCATCTTCGGATTGGATGATTCGGACGGTAGATCCATCTATAATCCCACAAGTATAATCACTTAATCGTTGTGTTGTGGTGCCACTAGAAGGTACGCGAGAGCTCTGTTCCTTACCGATCTGATACATCGTCGAGGCCTGTCCGGATCTTGACCAAGCCCTGGTCGACAGCTGCTCAGCCTTCGTCGATTTTGCGCCACACCACACAAGACTACCTACATCTCCTCCTTTCCTAGCCTCATCAGGATTACGGGGTTCCAAACAATTTAGGGTTTGTCAGACGCCTGGCCACACCTAGTCCGTCAAGCAAGTATTAGAGGAATAGGCTCGCTCCGGTTGCTTACAGGTTTGAAGCAACGCTTCCCGGAGACTTGGCATCCGAGCTCTTCCTCTCTCCAGTCGTCAAAATTACAACTGGTGAGACCCGATGGAAGATGTCCCACCGCCTTCGGCGGCCAACAGCGAGCTTGCGACTGTAGACGTTGTTGGCAGCGCGTATCAAGGGCGCGCACAGAATGAAGGCCAGCCGCCGTTGCCGCAGGGTGCTAATCCAGCGAGCAATCCCGCCTTCTCAGGTCAGTATCAAATCTACGATCCATCGCCGAACGCCTTCTCTGGGCAACTCGAGATGTCTCACGCCCAGGGACCGGCTCGCCAAGGACCATACAATATGACTGCGATGGCTGCCGCGCTTCCGCCATCTGGATATCGACCTAACTATAACCAAGGACAACCTCAGCAACGATACAACACCGCTCCGTCATCTAACATGATCCAGCCTATGCCGCAAATCGCTCAGTTCGCAGGACCGCCGAATATGGCCCAACTTGGAGGCCAACCCTACTATGTACCCCAACATCCGCAGATGTCGTCCTACTATAATGCGCAATTTCCGTCGCCGCAGCAGCAACACCAGGCGCCACAGCAGTCGAATATGTCCCCACGACATAACTTAAATTACTACACGAACCAAGTCCTGATGAATCAGTCTCAGCATCCTCTTTCCGCCGCCGGTTACTATTACCCTCCCACGAATCAATATCAATCTCCGCACTCGAATATGCAAAATCAGATGAATCCGGCACAGTATATCTTGGCGGATGGCTCATCTAGTGACATAAGAGACGTCTCACCGCCACATGTGAACGACCAAATAAATATGGTCGCGAGTTCAACCCGGGGTGAAAGTACGGTTACCCAATCTCGAAGAAAGAATGCGTTAGAATAGCTAATAATATGTCTTAGCTTCTACGGACTCGCAATCTAACGTTGTTAGAGGCCCTCCCCGGAAACCCCGACAAAGTGGTGAGCTTATCCGGCTTTCATTACTTAGGACTCTAGGAACACTAAGACTTGCTAGGCCATGCCATCTGGATAGGGAATCTACCTCCGCAAACTGACTTAATGAGCCTGGTCCATCATGTATGCAAAGAAGCGCCTGGACTGGAATCGCTCTTCCTCATATCCAAGAGCAACTGCGCCTTTGCGAATTTCAAGGACGAACAAAGCTGCGTCGGGGCCCAGCAGAAACTTCACGACTCAAAATTCCAATCCGTACGACTAGTCAGTAGGCTACGAAAGAGTACAGTCGAAGGGGTTGGTGGACAAACAGCGCCGACAGGACCAGCAGCAGCTACTTCACCCGGCGGACAAAATGCTTCAGTTGAATCGATGACAAGCCCTCGAGGAAAGCCTTCAGAATCAGCGACACCTGTATCCGACACACAAATCGAGTCTAGAAACGAGGCCAGCGGTGATATCAGTCCACAAAAAGATAAATTCTTTATACTAAAAAGTCTCACGGTGGAAGATTTGGAGCTGAGCGTTCGAACTGGCGTGTGGGCAACTCAGGCACATAATGAAGAAGTATTGAATAATGCGTTTAAGGTAAGTATTAACCTTCATTATTTATCACTAAAGTTTTAAATTTGTCAAATTCGGCTAACAAAACATACAAAAAGTTGGTTGATAATGTTTATTTGGTATTTTCCGCGAACAAATCGGGCGAGTATTTCGGCTATGCAAGAATGACCTCGCCTATAAACGACGATCCGGCAGCGGCTATTGAATTTGCGCCTAAGGCCCAGACTACGAGTAACTTGGATCTACCCAAAGCTATTCCCACCGAAGCTACGGACACTTGCCCGCGAGGTCGAATCATCGACGACTCGGCTCGAGGAACTATATTCTGGGAGGTGGAAAGGGACGACGCCGACTCGACAGCCGACGCGGAGGATTCCGACGACTCGGCAAGCGCTAAGAGCGCCCAGGAAGGCGAAGGAGGGTCTAATAAGGCATGGGGCAAACCATTCAAGCTCGAGTGGCTCTCGACTACGCGACTCCCTTTTTACCGAACACGCGGACTACGAAACCCTTGGAATTCTAACAGGGAGGTCAAGATAGCAAGAGATGGGACTGAATTGGAGCCGTCTGTTGGCAGAAGACTAATCGGGCTATTCAACCGCATTCAAAGTCCCGGTCCAATCATGGGAGCGAGGCCCGGTATACCCATCGTCGCTGGATATCCTCCACCGCCCATGCCTCCCCCGTACCGATGAGGATGAGCGTGACCCCGTATAGTGGGCGCAAAACCCGCCGAAATCCAGGGAGGTGGCGAAAGAAGAAAAAAAATTGTCGAGCTAGCCTCGGCTGGCTATGCTGAGCGTAGCAAGCAAGCGAGCAAAAGAAGAATGCTGGTCCGAAGGTACAGCTTGGTCGTTGTATATACACGCTGTCGAGGGGGAACGACAAAAAAAGTGGCGCTTGGCGCCTTCATGATATTGTACTATAGATAGCGCCCCACAGCGATGCCATGGTTGCGGTTGATCTATAGTACCGGTATAATGAAGAAGAAACACGACGGAAACGCCATTTGCATAACTATCGTCATTATCGAACGATGCATACGTGTTTGGGAAGAATGCCAAGATGGGTTGGATTATAGCTCATGCTGCTCATGCTACTCGTGATGATGATGGTACTTTGATGGTATTCGTACTGATGGATGTGAGATGGATGTGTGTACAGCTGTTGTGTGTACAACGACAACTAGTAGTACAGCTTGTACAGCTTGTACAGCTCCAGGGCCGTATGTGTCGGTGTGTTGTTGCTGCATCTTAGCACCTAGTAATCTCTTCCCCGAGGCATGAAGTGTGAACTATCACGAATATCATTACCCCGAAAGACGACTTAGACAACATCCAGGGTCCTTCGGATGGCCCGAGACAACCCGCCAGGGAAGCCCCTTGTTCGGTACATTAGATCCGTGGATGGGGCCTGGGATGGCCTGGGATGGCCTGGGATGACATATTTCTGCTAGACTTGCCAGAATAATCTACCAGCGTCGGAGAGAGTAGCCACCGGCGTCATTTCCGGAGTAGGAGAACCGTGGTATCGCAAGAAAATGGAACTGCAGACCAACGTCATCGCAAGTAAACAAGCATTCTATACATACATCAAGATACATGCCCATACCCTGCTAAGCGCCCCTCATATTCACGTGCTCACTCGAGTAATTGCCATTTTCTGTCATGCATGCGGGGGCGGCAGGGATGGTTAGAACCGCGATCTACATCGATGTACAAGCTCTACTACGTAAGCTGCTAGTAGAAGATGGGTAGATTTGAGCGACCGAGATGGAGAAATGAAAGTAGATAATAATTAGAAACCACCCGCAATTGATTCGATATACAGAATGACGTCACGGCGGGCCAAGATGGGTCCCCTGCCAAGCCCTTTAGCGCTTGGGATGATCGGTCGAAAGCAAGGACCACCTGGCGAGCAGAGAGCCACCTAGGGCTGAATAATCTGAATAATCCTGACAAGCCCCAACTTCCAAGTTTCGCACCGCCACCACAGCCCCATGATGACATAATGATCAACCGAAAAATTCCCGATCAGCAAGCCTAAGCTCCTAGCCACAGAAGCCACAGTCTTGGAAACTTCCAAGGTTCTTGGGGCTTCATGTGCCTACGTACATATATACTTCGCTACATGTACTTTACAACTTATGTAAGCATAATTCTTCGATACACACCCCACCCCCTTTCTTCCATCCGCATCGAAAGTATCTTGTCACTAACAACATCTTCGATTCAATTCATCAGTCGTCTAAGATGGTGCGGATATGTGTAAAATACAACGTTTTCATGATTCATCATGTTGACACAGTAGTCCCCAAGAATCGAAGTTTTACAGTTAGATCGTACGATGAGGTTGTGTTGGCAGACAAAGTTCGGTACGTTGTGTGGGACGTTGTAGAATGTTCTGGTGAATTCTCACAACTTCACGTACTATCGTGAGACGACTTGTCGCTGCGACAACGAGAAAGAACGTTATCGTCTCGTAATGCCATCGTAATTACTACCTAATAGAAGCATCCAATTCATTCCAGATGAATTTGGATCGTTCCAATGATTATTCAATTCGTAACTCCATAGTTATTTCCTGAACATCGTAGAAAGTGCATCTGTTTGCATTTGCTGCTGCCTCTCAATTATTTAAGGCAGCCTCAGACATCTCGAGACTTTCTTCCCTCGTTCCTCAGATCAGACACAAAGCAAAACAACAAACAAACACACAAACAACAAAACGTTTTATGCAATCTACTCGCGCTATTACTTCTAAAGTAAACCCGCAAAGACTCACCAGAGCTTCCAAGCACTTCAAACCAATCACCACTACTACATCTCTACAACCACACAACAACTTCCACACTACATCCAAAATGTCGATGTTCGGTCCTCGATTCTACACTCCCGCTGAGCCCAACTTCACGGGTCTCTTCCGTCTCATCGACGACTTCGACAAGTACGCCCTGCAGAACACCGACGGCGCCGCCGCCGCACAGCAGGGCGGCCGCCACGGCCGCCACCTCCCGACCTTCACGCCCAAGTTCGACCTGAAGGAGACGGAGAACACGTACGAGCTCCACGGCGAGCTGCCTGGCATCGAGAAGGAGAACGTGCACGTGGAGTTCACGGACCCGCAGACCATCGTCGTGCGCGGCCGCGTCGAGCGCACCTACCAATCCGGCACGCCGCCGGCCGGCCTCCTCGAGAAGACACCGGAGAAGGCCGCTATTACCGAGGGCGGCGCGGCCGAGCACCACGACAAGGCGCACCAGCCTACCGTCGAGGATGACACCGAGGGCGCCCCCACCAGCACCACCGTAACCCAGACCGACAAGGGCAAGGTGGCCGAGCAGAACAAGCAGCAGCAGCAACAGCAGCCGCAGCACAAGTTCTGGGTCTCGGAGCGCAGCGTCGGCGAGTTCTCGCGTACCTTCCAGTTCCCCAGCCGCGTCGACACGGACAACGTCAACGCCTCGCTGAACAACGGTATCCTCAGCGTCGTGGTGCCCAAGTCGAAGAAGCCGGAGGGACGCCGCATCGCTGTCAACTAAGGGGTTATCTAATCAACCCTGACACCCTATTCCACCATCGTCACTACTACTACTACAATCAATTTTTCGCTCCTTTTGGTCACCGGACGAAAACCTTTGCGCTCCTTTCTTCCTATCCGATCCGGAATGATGGTGGAATGATACGACTTCACGACGTTCAAGTCACTTTCCTAGCATGGAGTTTATGGGGTCGATGAGGCAGAATGACACTTCGCACTTTGCATCGATACGGCGTCTGACGATCACTTACTAGGGAGGAAAAGGTATAAAAAAAAAGGGTTCATGGAGGGTTTCTGGTTTTGGCAACATGGCTTTCTGATTCACAGTAATTAGCTGAGATTGTCTGGCGGAGGAAGGAGTCTAGTACCTAATAAAATATGAGTTAAACAAAAGTATTGGAGATTTGAGTGACTTGTGACTCGTGACTTGAGGTTTTACCCCTGAAGCTTGAGCTCTATTGACGATCTTGCCATCTAATTACCTAGATACCTATTTAATTTTGTAATTGCGCAATTTTTTATCAACGCTGATTGGTTAACCTATATGATTTCTACGAGTTCTTAAGGGAATTTACCTATACTCTTATACAGGTATTGTTCGCGCAATAGTAGTTCAAGTTTAAACCCAAAGTCATAAATACCACCATTGTAGTTTACCACCTAGGTAGACATGATTACTATGCATATAATTAATTAATCAGTGTTTCTACATGTTTCATTCATGTGTACTGCGGATTTGATTAGGTAATAGATAGGCATGCACACGTATATATATCTGTATAAATAAAACGAAAGAACCTATTAGGGATCAATAGAGTCATATGATTGCCTATAAAATCGCTATTAAGAACTGGATGCTGCTCCAAATATTAACCTGAATCCAATATGAAGAGTATTTAATTAGATACCGAAAACAATATCCTACACCGTGCGTTTGCCATGAAGCTGCATTGTAATGCCATGTGCTTTACTTTTAAGTCAAGGACATACCGCTATCAAAAAAGCTCAAACTATCTTACAAGAATCATTAACATCACGGCCCTCTGTCACCGTGATCGATTCCTGGCTATGTTTAAGCACATTGCTGACATTATGTGACGTAAGGTCTTCCTTTGAATGATATACGGTAGCATTATGATCTTTTTGACGAGAAATCCGATTTTCGTTGCGTTGTTCTGGATCAACTTGAGGGTTATAGTGTATTTATTGATTACCTGTTATATCATCCGAAAGTTGCCCTTTTCAGACCCCTACCCTTCGCACCAGCTTTACTTAGGCCTGATCAGGCGTTATCCAGGGGATGCTCAGGTAGTTTTAAATACATGCCCTGACCACCTACGTCGTCTTACGCTTCACTAATATGTATTTCAGCCGCTGATGTTATGGACGAGACATGAATCGCTGTTACTACTTGGTTGATCGGCGTTGCCTTCGGCTTCGTTATTCATCATGGAATTTTCATAAAGGGCGAATGGTATATACGTGCGTCTCGAATTATCGTCGGTTATGTGTGAACCTTTCTTGCTTTGGCTCTAGTAAGTCAAGTCACATGGTTAGAGGCCATAGATTGGAATAATTTGCGATATGTTTGTTTGAACCGGGGTTGTTATCGCGTTTTGAAAAACAGGTTGCAGGAAAGGGTGGCGCAAGGAGGGTGGGACTGGTGGGATCAGGTGGCAGAACGGAAGGCGGTAAAGAGCGGCAGTTCGAATCTAAGACGCTATTTTAGCCTATCCGACGTCTGATCTTTACTATTTTAGGCTAGTGGTTTAGGTTATGTACAAGGGGTTATGTATGTTAGGTGAACAGCCCTGGAGGTTACTGCTTTCAAGGCGATCTGCGAGGCAGAACTGGAAACGGGCTACCAACAGACCTGAAAGACCTTTTCCCATAAAAACGTGGCGCGACATAAGAACCCGAGATAAATCTCGAGCACTTACCACTTCTAGGTAATCTAAAATATATCCAATAGTATTATATACACCTAGGTAGGAAAACAACCTGGGTATACTATATATAATGGGACCCAGAACGAGACCAGCTGACAAGGAAAAACTCGTGCAAATGGACTTACTCTTTCGTGAAATCCAGTCCATCTATGATGCCGGTACCCCGATTTTCACAAAAGATAACATACGTCAAGTTGGCAAAGAGCTACACCGTTTTCAGAATGGTGACCGAAACAACGGTGGAAACATCACGATGAGGGGGGTTAATGGAGTCGATTATGAAGTATTTGTCCCACCTCCAATTCGCAGACCTCCGAGGGAGAATGAGATTTGCAGCGATCCAGCCTGGTAAGATAACTCCGTCCGGAAGCTACTCTATGTATTTCCTAAAATTTTGAGATAAGGGTCATTCATTACTGCGCTATCGAATATCTTACTAGCTTCAAGTATCCGGACGTAGCAATATTCGATCTCCAGTCGGCTTACCTCCCCATGAGGATTGGCTCTATCGTTAGGATTCAAAAGAAAAATCTGAAGAGTTGTTCCTTAGAACTGCAGCGGCCCGCAGCGCCGGAAGAGGACCTAAACACATACCGGGCCATCGAGCGACACTGGAAAACAACCGAACACTACGCGCAACTTCAAGAAGTGCTATCTAACATCGAAATACCCTTCCCTTTAACTAAGGTTATTGCCGTTGCTTCGGGAAAACTCGTCTTTCAGTCGCAAGTAAGTAAACGCCGGGTTCTTCATCACTCGCTTGTCTCCGACCTTCGTTTAACCCTAGTTCGACGCGGGTTTTTGCTCGACGCGGCGTCGCCCACCCAGCCGTATGTCCAGGATCCGGCCTATACGCAACGAGATACGGATATTTTACGCTCGGCCGGGTTCACCGTCCTAAACGATCCGCAAGCATGGCTAGAGCTGGACGAGTCCAGCGTTCTCGTGTGCATCAACGCTGACCTTCCGGTCGCCGACATCGTAGCTGACATATGCCGTCCAGCTTTGATTATCTGGGATAAGAAGCGAGGACCTCATCCTTATTGCGCCGTAACGTAAGCTCAGACCTATTCCCTTGCAGTCAGATATCATATCCTTTAAGCCCACGCTGTGATATAATTATTTAGAATCTAACGTTGTCGCTGTTCTCTATATATAGTCCGAGAGTAAAAGCCATGATCGAGAACGAGTATGTCGAAACTAAGTTTCCCGATCACGAGTGCTTCGGAGATCTGGTCATGCTCATCAGAAAGGCTACCTAATGTTCAAGGCCCTATTATGATGCCAAATGTTTTGTGGCTAAGCAGACTGGGAGTGATTACGGAGGCAGGCAGGTTTGAAGCCGTCGGCAGGAATTATGACGTTCGGGGGTTCGGGTGCATGCTTTTCATTCGACCCCATATCGACACACAGCTCTACCTACCAGCCAACTCTCGCTGATTCCGTGATACTACCCACCAAGATAGGTATCTAGCACACTCCACACTTGAACTCCCGCGGCCTTCAACATAGAAGCGGTGAAAAGGCAGTAGATAGTAGAGCACTACGAAGACCATATGTGCGAATAATGGAGAAACGAATGAGTGTGGTTATTCTAAACGAGTGGCTATTATGTTCTATCTAAGTTGAAGGTGACTTTGCAAAGGAGCATGTAGTCATGCCTGGTACTAACTAGCAGCCTGCTGCCTGTGAAGCACCGGCACGATTTTCTGCCCTCCATCCCCATGTAGTCTCGATCCACGAGGAGCTAAACCAAAGAAGGTCCTGAGTTTCCAAACCCTCACGAAATTATAATGAGTGATATAAGTTAACTGAGCGTTCTCCTAGCCGGACAAAATCCCTCCCCCCTCCTAGTTCCAAGGTTCTCAACTGCACTGCCTATTCAAATTTGGGTGGACCTACGGCGGGAGACTTAGAACATTCATCGGCCTTATAAAAAAACAGAGTGCTTGTCCTAGAAGGATCCCATCCCAATTATCTCCCCGTCCGGTACTCCCGCGCGTTTTACGGTGGCGTCATATGCTCAAAGCGGGGGTGATTGACTGAGGAGATTGTGGTGTGGACCTCAGCGCAAGGCCTGGGGCAGGTCTGTGTTGGCTTGAAAAAAGTGCAACCACACGTGTAATAAGTCTCGATGCCTGCACACATATTTATTGCTTGCTTGACTGCAAGTCAAGTCAGTCACTGCAAGACTGAGGGACACTTTAATAGAGAGAAGGGCGGAATTTGAGGGATCCTGATGGGGCCCGTATACACGTACTTGGGCTTGGCTAGGAGCCTGGCTAGTGAAGAAGATTCTGATTTTTTCGATCCCGAAGGCTTCAAGAGACAGTATTAAGTTTATAGTCGAGTATGTTTCTGGGCTAGGATGACTTGAGAAGGAATGGCTTCAGAAAGGTGTACAGTCTGGTGATGTTAGGGATGGTTGTTGACGGTTGAAGTACTGTGATGATGATGATGATGATATTCCGATTTGAATGTTAAGATGTCGAGCAAGGCGACCCTGACTTATATAATTTTCCGCCCCTCTATCTTCTTGATCGCGAACGTGTTATATATTCCATAGCCCTCTTTGTTGGTTCAATTGTTTTAACCCGCCCGAGCCTGATGGCTCATCCATTAGCCCTCGTGATGATACGCGCCGACGCTATTCTTTCTCTTTCACTAACTTTCTATCGCGTTTGGGCATGTTTGCAAAAGGCTCATCTGGCCGCTCGATTTTTCTGGCCGTCGTGAAATGTCTAACAGAGCTGAGAATAGAAACTATAAATTGAAATACCTCCTTGCGATTTAAACCAACCATTAGCCGCCTTGTTATATTAGATTAAACTCGTATTTCCGACGTATAATTATAAAAAACGCGACGAAAATAAAAGCTTAACTTTAATATTTATATAAAAAATATGTTATTTATATAAAAGTTATTTTTTTAAAAGCATTATATATAATTAAAATAATATTAAAATATAATAAATATAATAAATTTAAAAATTTTATTAATAAATTTAATATTATTAAAATATTTTATTTATATTAAAATTAAAAATAATAAATTATTTATATAAACGTTAAAAATATTATATTATTAATTTAAATTATATTAACCGTTATTTTTAACGGTTAATTAATAAATTTAATAATTTAAATAATTATAATAATTTAATTAATTATATATAATAAAATTTAATTTAAAACGTTTTAAATTAATTATTAAATTATTTAAATTTAAGGAAAAAAAAATTTATAAAAAAATGCGTGGCATTATAAAAATTAAAATAACTTTAAATAAAACGCACGGGTTATTTCCATTAATTATTAAAAATATAATTTTATAAAAATTAAATTACATTTATAAATTAAATTACATTAAAAAAATACGGACCGTTATAATAACGGCGTTTAAAATATTTTAATATTTTTATTTTTTAAAATTATTACGAAATATTTTTTTAATTTTCCCCGGTATTTTTTTTTATATTTTATTATAATTTATTAAAATACGTATATAACGGAAATTTTTTTATTTATATTTTTTATTTAATTTATTAAATTTTTATATTATATTTTAATAATAATTTTACGGTTATAATTTTATTATTATTAATTTAAATAATAATAATTTTTTAAAAAACATTTATTATATAATTAAATAAAAATATTTAATTTTATATTTATATATTTAAAAAATTATATTAAAATATTTTTAAAATAATAATAATATAATAAAAAATTATATTTTTTATTAATATTATTAATTATTTATTATTTATAAAATAAAATTTAAAAAATATAAAATAAATAAATAAAAATAATAATTATAAATAAAAATAATATAATAATTAATAAAAAATTATTTAAAAATTATTTCCATAAAATTATAAAAAAATATTATTTAAATTATTTTTTTTTACGATTTAATTTTAAAATATTTACGTTATAAAAAAAATTTTAAAAATTTATTAAATAAATTATTTTTTAAAATAAATATTAATAATATTAATAAAATTTAAATAATATATTAATAACGTATATAAAATATATATTAATTAAATTAATTATATATTATATTAAAATTATATTACGTAAATAATAAAAATAAATTAAAATAATTTATTTTAAATCGTACGGGTTATAAAATTTTAATTCGTTAATTAAAACCACGTGTTATAATTTTAATAAATAAATTTAATAAATTATTATTAAAATAATTTTAAAATATTTTTTATTTTATTTAATTAAATTTTCCGTTTATTTAAATTAATATTATATAAAAACTTCGTTAAAAAACTATTTCAATGTTTTTTAATAAATTAAAAATTACAAGCCTTTATAATTATATACCCAAATTAAGGACCCCCACAATCACTATGTAAGTATGTGGTTTTACTTTTTATAAGCGGTAATTTTAACCAATATGGCCAAAAATAAGGAACTTGGGTCTGTGCCGGAGGCTCACCCTTGGCTCAGGTCAAAGCAGCACCGGCTCAGGAGGGCTCAGGGCAACTCAGGTTTGTTGACAATAGTAGTAATTCCTTAAGGCAACTTTCGCGTGATGCATATGGTTGTTGCGTTTTCCTCTGGCTTGCGGGTTCTGTTATTCGAATGTGTTGCATCCATGCTTTGAAGTGAGAAGATAGAGCGAAAGCTATGTAGCATCGACTCAGGGCCTCTCATACCGGCCAATAGCGGGCCATAGCAAGGCAGACATGCTGCAATAATAGAACAATGAGGCTCGATGATCAAGAAGCAGGATTGCGTAGATTGAACACCTATAAGGATCAGAATTACATTTGTTATCTGTAATATGTCCTGGGATAGCGTACCAATGTTGCCCGCCGAGTCAACGACCTCATATAGCACCTTGTGCAAAAGGACAAGCCTCACAATGGAACAGACGCAGCAGCTGTATATCTTTCGTTAGTATAGATCGATTATATAAATGGATTGACACATACAAAATACCGAGCCAGAAGATCAGAGCGATAGCAATCTTCTCCTTCGTAGGTAAACGTAACCTAGAGATGACGAATAGGGGCAAACATAGTACGAGGATGTCGAGGCAGATGCTGCATCCAACATTTGCCAGACTAGTTGCGGTAACATCATACCGCCATATACCCACTCCTGTGTATGCTTTAGAGATGGGTTTGCCCCAGCAGATCGTGAGCTTCCTATTGTCAGCTTGGCCTCTTGGACATTGTGCGAAGATTGGATTCTCTTGTTTCTTACCCAAAAGAATATTATGCCCCAGCATGAAACGGCAGAAATCGCAATCCATACGACAACATGGAAACTCTTCACAGAAAATATTCGTTTATAGAAGAGGAGAAGAGCGATCTTGACCGTTGTCAAAGCAATCTGGTTGAACCAACTAGCGATCCAAAGACACTATTAAGTCGATTTGTTAGCTTCTCATTACTATAGCATACTCGAATGAGTCCTAGAATATACGTACCAAGTTGGCATCTCTAGTAGCAGTCGACAGATCGATAGTATAGAAATTGACGCCTGCAAGTCCCGCAAAAGTCCATACTATTATACTCATGGCCAATGCGGAGAGCTTTTCAATGTTAGTTTAGTGATATCATGTAAGTGACATCTTCCAAGACCCTCGACTGACCCATGCGACCGCAAGCCACCAATCGTCTGCCATAAGATGCTGTCCCGGGCGGCGCTGAACTTTGTAACGAAAACATATCCCTATTAGAGATAATATTGGGAATATAACGGTAACGGCTACAAGCCCTGTTGTGATCAGAGCTGGCGCCTTTTCGATAGTGGTAGAAGTTGCGTCCGACATATATGGATATCAATTAATGTGATGGTGCTTATTCAGGAGGTTCAGACCGTGTCGCCCCAGAAACGATGATAAAGTAGTTAAGAAATGGACTAATGACCTCCAGGGTTGGGGGTTGAGGACAAGGTTAAGTATCCCTATCCCTAGGCTTCGAATTAAGAAGGGAATCAACCTAGTGGAATGGATAGTGTTGGCAATATCATTGCTAAAGCTGTTTTTGGGGCATGATTAAAATAGAAGTATAAGCAGATAGAAGTAGGTACTAAATATTAAGAAATATCAAGAGAGATGACGGACCTCTCGGGTAGATTTCATCTTACATACCTACCTACCTACCTACCTAGGTATATCTGGATTGTATAAAATCACATGTGTCGCTTGTTAGTGCATTGTTTTACTTTGCCAACTGCATACTTAATGATATTCAGTCTTAGGGATTCTGATCATTTTACTAACTTCAAATATGATCCAATCGGATGCGTCCACGGTGTCCCCCTTGAAGAATATTTGGTAGAACCCGTTAAGTCTCGGGATAATGTGATAATGTAGTGGCTAACTCATACCTAGAGAACTGCCACGAGCTTTTGACGATTGTACGCACCTACAGATTGTTGGTCACCTCCTTGATAAATTCATTCGTTGTAGTACGCAGACCCGACACCTCATTTGCCTTAATCACTCCCTTATGTCCCTCTCCTGATCTGAAATGATACCCAAGGAAAGCTAGCATACGTTCCAACACAATAAAATATCACGGGCTGCACGGGTTATTCATAGACTTGGTGTGAGCACATTTACCTGCATACGCAACCTTATACGTAAAGAGTGTGGATAATAGCTTCCCAACATACAGTATGTTATCATCCCTTGCCGTTCTTTGTTCTAGAGCTTCATCCATAAAAATATCAGTAGAAAGAACATTCATACCCCCGTACTTGAGATTATTTTCTGTCTTGACAATCCATAGCTTTTCAATCTATCGATTCAAATACTTATTATTTCTAAGAACCTGTGACGACATGACTCAGCCTATTCGCGTATGGGTAACTCGTAAGTCTATCATGAGCGATCCATGCCTGATCCCTTCTCAGTGATTCCTGCTAACTGACTTACAGCTCCTGGACCTAATCCGTGGAAGGTAAGGTTGAGCAGAACTTTAGCCTAGGTGAAGCTTGATAGCTCTTATACCAACCCCATTTTAGGTGCTCTTCGTTCTTGAACATCTTCAGGTGCCGTATGAAGTCAAGTCTATAAGATTTGACGATGTCAAGAAGAAGCCTCTGACTGATATTAACCCAAATGGCCGCGTTCCGGTCATAGAGGACCCAAATACCGGCTTAACGCTATGGGAGTCAGGGGCTATCATCACTTATATCATCAAGCAATACGATACCAAGAACCTTCTGACATACACCAGCTTTCCGGAGGAGCATCTTTTGAACCAGTGGCTACACTTCCAGATGAGTGGCCAAGGCCCTTACTACGGCGCAGCTGGCTGGTAAGTGACGCGTCCGCCAATGTTTGAGTGACTAATCCCATACTCATAAACGTAGGTTCATTCACCTGCATCCCGAGAAGATTCCTTCGGCTATTGACCGGTACACGAAACAAGTCCTTCGTGTTCTCGGCGTCTTAGAGGGCTACCTCGAGGGAAAGCAGTGGCTCGTAGGCGACAAGATGACCTACGCTGACATGGCCTGGGTGCCCTGGAATGACCGGGTCGACACTTCGCTCGGCGTTCCCGAGCCGAACAAGTTCGACGGCTTCCCAAATGTCAAGGCATGGCATGAGCGTATGACTTCACTGCCATCGTGGAAGAAGATCATGGAGACAAGAGCGGTGTTGATGGATGAGCAGGGTCTGATGTGGAATGGCATGCCGAAGGGAACTAAGAACTTCCAGGAATACGAAGCTAAGATCAAGGCCGAAAGTGCTGCTGAAGCACAGTGACCGCACGTCTGAGCTCCCGTTTTTGTTTGCATTGACTAGGTACTATTGTCGAATTCGCAAGGACTGCCTAAAATAGGGGAAATCAACCAATCATTAAGACTAGTAGGTATTATTAATCTTTTTGCAGCTCAACCCAAAATTTACAGTGATAACCCTACCACAACAACTTTCTGTCGCCCCCGTGTGGCACTGAGGGTCCTGACGGCATGTTATCGTATACATAGTGTAATACTTACGATACAGCTCAAATTTAGATTGCTACGGATCGTCATGTACAATAGTAAGTAGGTACTTAAGGGATATTTTCCGAGTCATCGTCGACTAATGTAGCATCTTCATCTCTTGGGTTATATTGGAGCAATCCTGCCACAAAAAAATTGGATTAGCACTTCATTACGATAAGGAACTGGCTCACCATGTACTTACCTTCCCTTGCCGAATCTTGTGAATTTTGATCTTTCTCGTTCCCGTCGACTCCGAAAAGCTCTGCCATCTCTTCGAGTGACCGACCCTTCGTTTCAACTACAAGCTGTTAAATTGCGTACGTACTAGATGCATTATTACTGGGACAGCTTACCAAGAACATAACGCACGAAGAAGAATGCTATGACGCAGATAACTGCAAATAGCACATAAAGACCATAACCTGTAGCACTCTCAATGGGAGGAGATACTTGAGCTACTACGAAGTTCGACATCCAGAGGGAGGCGGTACATAGCGCATTGCCTTTCGCCTAGGTTAGAAGATTAGCAATATACGGTTCAATAGCTGGATATTTACTCACGCGCAGAGATATCGGGAAGATCTCGGCAGCATAGGTCCATGAGCCCGAACTCCAACTCATGTTGAAGAACGTATAAAAGATATACGGAAAGATGACAATAGCATTATTGACCGGGCTACTTGGGTAGTCCAATGCGTGTTGTTGTAGAACACAAATTCCAATTAGAGCAAAGATCATGCCTACAAGACCAAATTGAAACCAGGTCTTACGTCCAAAGCGATCAAAGTAGAAAATTGGTATCCAAGAACTGAGAAACAGCACTACACCGATACCTCCAGTGGCTAGATTAGCCATGGTAGGATCCGTAATCCCTCCTTTCTTGAATAGCGAAGGGGCGTAGTAGAAGATACCATTCGTTCCTGTTATTTGCTGGAACATCTGGATTACAATACCCAACAGAGTGACGCGTAAGACCGGAGGCTTGAACATGTCTGACCAAGTGGCCTGTGTAACGACTTGCTCTTCAGAGACAGTCTTCCGAATCTCGCTAATTTCAAGCTCGGCCACCTCGGAACCATGGAGCCTTGAGAGGACTTCGAGTGCACACTCGTATCTTTCTTCGGCAACAAGCCAGCGAGGACTAGGAGGTACCCACGTCCAGCAGCCCACGGCAAGGATAAGAGCGGGCACGACCTGAATGGCGAGCGGGAGACGCCACCAATCGTCGGAGTCGAGGAAGTAGAAAGCGTAGACGGTCCAGAACACGACCATTTCACCGAAGCAAAGGATCATCAATTCGATGCCTACAATCCTACCGCGGAGCTCAGCCGGAGAGATCTCCGATATGTAGAGCGGAACACCGGCAGAATATGCGCCAACGCCGAGTCCGAGCACCCAGCGGCCGACGCTCTAGTGGGATTAAAATCAGGCCTACTTTCATAATGCATTTATTCGGGGAAAGGAGCGAATTCGGTGCTTACAATCTGCGCAATGGTGTAAGAACCGGCTTGAATTAACGCGCCAATGATGAATACTGTGCTTGCTAGGGATATCGTCCTCTCGCGGCCACACGCATCTGCGAAAAACCCGGTGGTCAACGCGCCAATAACACAGCCGATATTGTAGATACTTATGACAAAGCCCACGCTCCAATCATTAGAGGGTTGCATCAGGTTTAGCCAACGTTCGTCTGCGATAATCATGGCCATCACCCCCTGGTCCCAGCCAAAGAGGAAGCCCCCGACAGATACGAAGGCAGTGAGAGTGTAGACATATCGGAGGTTTGCTTGGCGCTTCCGGCCCGGGACGAAGTTATCAGGTGGCCGGATCGGCGCTGTTTGTTTGATTAGACGGGTCATGATTTAACCCCCTAGAGTGTGAGGTGTGAAGCATAAGGCCGTGAGTGATTCTCGCCTCACTTCATGACCTCTTTCGAATATGTAGTAATTGATGAGACGAGCAGGAATTCGAAACATCATCTTCGGGGGGATTTGGACTAAACAAAGGGGATAAATGTGGAGACAGTCTCGGGTAATGGTCGACAGGGGGTGACGTTAGTTCCGCAGGTCACACAAGTCACATGATATCCACATATTTGTACAATTTTATGCAAACCTCTTTTCTATTGATGTCCACTTCACATCCGTCTTTTCTACCCAACCTACATCTGGAACCCTCATTTACGATCTACCTACGCCTAAAGAAGCTCCTTGGTGAATACTCCCGTGGGGTCAAACTCTTTCTTCAGTTTCTTCAGCCCTTCAATTCTATCAGCTTCCTTGTAGCGATACTCTAGTGGATCCTCTCGCGTCGTGTTGGTGTAAGAAATAAAGTCATCTTGTTGAGTGCCAGCGCGCATCGCGGCCTGTGCCTTCTGATCCATGCTACGAACCAACTCGTGGTTGGCAGCGTCCGTGTACCAACTCAACAAATTACTAGGTAGCGACATGGCAAATTAGGACCATTACTTTCTACGACGCCAGTGTCGTATCGGGGTTAAGAAAGTCGGGAATAACTCACAGCCAGCAATCCACGTTCTCGTGTCCGAACGACGACTTCATTTGCCTCTCCGCCTTACATGGCGTATGCCACTCCAGAGTGTATCCCGTACGTACGGCGTCGGGGCAGCTGGCTATCAATTCGGCATGCAGTTCTGCAAGTCGCTTGAAATTTTCGGTGCTCCAGCTTGGAAGCCCTATTTGGTTGAAGCGCTTGAAATCGCCTTCGGCACATATCCAATCGAGATGGTCGCTATGCTTCTCGAAGGTGGACGGGACTAGGGCCTGCTGGACGGGACCTATTTCGATCAGGGGTTGGAAGAAGACCGCAGCCTCCTCAGCCGAACAGAATATCTGCGGCGCCACTAGGAGGACTTGTTGCTTCATGTCAGGGGGTGCTTGTACGATCATACAGTGACCTGATGACACGTATTGGGAACTTTCTGCGATTTTACGTAAGGCAGAGCAGACGGCATCCAGCTGCGTAGGCAGGAAGATATAGGTACCGCACATCCGCTGCCCATTGTCGTTGCCCAGAATCGAGTATGGGTACGTCTTGATAGTTAGCTCGGTGACTAAGCCGAGAAATTGTCCAGCCCCTCTAATGCCCCATAAGAGCTCGGGGTTCTCGGTCTCTGAAACATCTATGAGCTCGCCTTGAGCATTGATAAACTTCGCCGAGACGATGTTCTTGCATGCGAAGCCGATGAACGGAGTATCTAATGTCTATCTGTTAACAGTCTTCTCGTCGCAGTCATATAGATCGAGAAAGGTCTAATAGGCTAGGCTGTCTCTCTGCTTCTCCCCTTTTAATTCATTCCAATGAAGCGGGAAAGGGGAGGATTATCACTACGTACTACTTCTTGATTAGTGGTAAAAAGCACACGAAGTTCGATTAAGGAAGAATTGAATTTCGTTACAGTGGGTAGTTGATAACATACCAAGTACTGATGCCGCCGCCAAGGTAATATGGAATAACGCCGACTGTACTCCCATTGCCCACAGCTACAAATACGTAGATAAGTAGGAGTTCATGGGACAGTCATTTGAAACATATGTTCAACAACATAGTCGATGCTCCCTCTCGAACACGTACCGGTGAACTGCTTATGAGGGTGCAATACAGATTGCAAATCCTTCATCAGTGTGCCCCCTTTGACAGTAGCCAGACGCCTCTGTGGGTACACTTCAACGCCCTTATAAAGGGCCAGATCTACGACGATTCCCTCTTTACCGATTGTTGACCACGGGCTATGGCCGCCTGATGCAGGCACGAACGGGACACCGGCATTCAGGGCTTCGCGAACTGTCTTTATAACGTCTTCGCCCGTTGCCGGTTGTACGATGGCAAATGGTGTCTTGACGCCTAGGTTGGACCAACGGGCCATAGAAGCCACGAAATCTGGCGATGTCGGATCCCCAAGGACCTTGGACTTCGAAGAGAGTTTGCTCGTAAGCAATGAGATGAAACTAGAGCTTGCCATTTTTAACGAGCAATGAATTTACGAGAATGAAGATAAATATGATGGGATGGAAGCGAGTACCTAATAGTTCGAATTGTATAAGGACGACACCTTTCCTACCAGCAATATCCATACGGAGTAGCATATCTAGGTAGGTACCCAACGTGGTGTTGTCAGACGCAAGGGATATTGACTCTTTGTTCAAACCACCTAATCTATGTATGTTACACCACCAATCGCAGCTTAAAGTACCAGTGCCTAGGTAGGTACTTTTCAAATCCGAACCAGAGAGAACTAGTGAACATTGATCAACAATACAAAGTCATTCTGTTTGGTGTCGTACACGCTGTTCATAATAAACGCCATAGCCGCGTAAATCTGAGGATTCACGCACGCTCGGTGAGCACAGCGAAGCTGAATGTTGGTACCGTATCGCTATGCTATAGTAGACCAAATAAGACAATCGGTATTAGGTTCTCAATAATCCAAATAATCGACATATGGTATTTGAACGTGAGTTTAAGAGAAATGTAATGACTATGGGGGGGGGGTGAGCTAGGCGCTCGTCAAGGACTCATCGATGGACAGGGAAAAGAAAGACAGACAGGGAGTCCTCCTATTCGGTAGGCTCAAACTTGGCGACTTCTAAGAAGTATACCTACTCAATGTTCCCTGTATCACCAGTCCATTGAGGATAAAGATACCTCGCTTCTTCCGACGGTAGCTAGCGCCTCCTCGGTAAATTCTGAGTGTAAGGTTCTCGAAGATAATGGGCAAATAGGGAATACCGGACTGAGACATCCTTCACACATTCCAGGAGCGGGAGTTAAGGGTTGCGTGGATGGTCCGGTCGCCGGCACGTCTACTACCTGTTATATAAGGGTCGGATAGATCCGTCCGGGTCAAAAGTACTTACCTACCAGGGTACTCTATAACAGATCTCTTAAATATAAAGCAAGGCTTGCATTTTCATTATGAATTCGCATTCTTCAGCAGATACAACAGGCTCCGGGTTCCATTCTAAATTCCACATATGCATTATAGGGGCTGGAATCGTAGGCCTTGCTGGTGGAATCCTTCTGCGTCGCTACGGTTTCAAAGTGACAATACTTGAGAAGGATGCCGTCCTCACGACTGCAAGTTGCACCCCTTAGGAAAAGTTGATGTTGAAGTTTTGCTAAACGACGCTCTATAGTACGGGGCCGGTATTCAGTTGCATCCAAATGCCGTTCGCGTACTGCAAGATCTTGGCATCTACGACAAAATCATGACCAAGAGTGTTTTGCCCCAATCGATGATATTACAAGATTACAAGACAGGCAAAGCGCTGCACACTTTAGATCTGCAAGGATTGTCAAAGAAGTACGGCGCTCCGTTGATTTCAATCCATCGCCCGCATTTCCGGGAGATCCTCTATGACGAAGCTATCGCGCAAGGTGTCGTGGTACGGTTCGGCGTCACTGTCTCGGTTGAGAACATTGATATAACGAACGGTATCCTGAAGTTCGGTGACGTTCCTACCGAGAACTTCGAGTCCGACCTATTCATCGGCGCAGATGGCGGTACCTCTGCTGTTCGCGAGGCCTTGACCGGACGCAAGCCTGAATTCAAGCCCCTCGGGAGAATCGTGAATAGGATTCTTGTGGACCAGAAACTCATGTTGGAGCGACCTAACCTACGGGATATCGTCGAACAGCCCAGGATACTTTCCTGGCTCGGTCCCGAGTGTCATGGCGTCACCTATGGGCTTGGTGGCTTGCAGAATATCGCCATTACGTGGCCGTGGTCGTGCGACCCTAAAGACAGTTTCGTTGGTTCGCAGGTTGTCGACTTTGAGGAGTTCAAAGCACAGTTCAAGAACTGGGATCCGAAATTGAGGGAGCTAATCAGCCTAGGAACCGGCTGTAAGCGTTGGATGTTTTTCGAGCCAATGATGGTTAACGAAGAGACACAATGGATTGGTGGCGACGGCAAGTTCTGCATCGTCGGAGATGCGGCAAATCAAGTTCCGCCATTCTTGTAAGTTTTACTATCTGTCATCGCATCAGCGATGTTTGAGCTAATCGGCATCGTTTGGCACAGAGCGCAGGGTGCAGCTTTAGGTCTTGAGTCTGCCTCAGTACTTGCGCACCTACTAGGCAAATCACAGTCTCTGACTGAGATAAACGACGCCCTCGAGATCTTTCATCGACTGCGTAAAGAAAGAGTGGGTCACGTACTACGTGCAAGTATGAAGAACGGCCGTGTTTGGCAGATGGCTGACGGGCCTCTTAAAGATGAGCGCGATAAGGAGTTGGTGACCGAGAACGACAACCCTACTGCCGGCTACCCTAATTTACTTGCAGACCCGTTCTTCCAGCCATGGCTATGGGGGTTTGATGCTAAGGAAGCGGCTGATGAAGCTTGGTCAGAAAAGCAGCCAGACATACAATCATCACGCGGTTGATCATGAATTCCATAGTGAGCGGGTATCTACTCAGAGCTGTTCTTACTTAGGTATAGGTACCTAGATAGGTGTCTAATGATTGCCCGTATCTGCTAATTTTCAAGCTAACATATTCGGCGATGGCTGATTCCCTGACGTAAGTGATGAACAGCTGAGACATGCTAAAGCCGAAAGTCCATGTAGATACCCGATCATCTAGTTACACCAATGTGAGTACCCCCTAAACCCCAGTTCGTTGGTACCTACCTAGCTCTTGTTTTCCTTTAACAACACGGCACGAGTCTCTTCCAAGCCCTATCTATTCCGTCGGGCTCCGTCAGATTGATGTAGTCCATGATATTGGTGAAGCTCATTCTTCAGCAACGCCAACCTAGGCACTACCCCTTTTCGCGATTAGCAGGTCAAGTCAAACTTGGGCGCAGCGCTGTCAATAGGAGTGAGGGCAAAAGAGATATTTGTCTGGGTCATATTGGAGTCAACCAAAGTGTACCAGAAGGTATTACGCTGACCGAAGAGCGCGCAACCAATCTGCGAATAGTAGCCCTTGGTATTGTCGACAGAAGCGACGGCATCTCGTTGCTGGGGACCCACTATACGGCGAACAGATTAGCTAGGGTATCCATAAAGGGCGTGAAAAGGGGGACGAGGTAAGATATGAGACTTATTGATAATTTTTCGGGAAACTCACTGGTTGGCCAACCAGTCTCGGTGATGAAGACAGATTTGCCATTGGCAACGCTCTCGGTCTGCTTAAGGCCAGACCAGAAGTTGTCAGCGGCCTTTTCGATGGCATTGATTCTGGTTGTCTCAAAGTAGGGGAAGGCGTTGTGGCCTAGGAAGTCGACAGATGAGATGATGCCAGCATTCTCTGGCGCAACCCAGGAGGTCCTATCATGATCAGTTCAACACTCTCAACCCTAACTCAGGGTGGATAAAAGGAGGGACTAACCAAGTATCAACATGACCGATCGGCTTGCCTTCTAGAGTTGTACCACGAATCCAATCTCGCACCCAACCAATATATCCTTCAATTTCTGCACTTGTAGCACCAGCTCCCGCATCATCTGGTTGACCCTGAACGCTGCTTCGGAAGAGATCTTCAGATCCGACACTAATACCAATGACACGATCAGTGAAAGCAGACCCTAGCTGTTTAGCAGTGGTAATGAGTGCGCTTAGTTCTTTCCCATAGGCGTTTCGACCAGCGCTAGCCCACAGTCCGACGAGGATATCTGTGTCGGTGTCGATCGCGGCTTGGAATGCTGAGATGGGGTCAGCTGTTGTGCCGCACTCGATCGACGTATATAAACGGGCGGCCGTGAAGTGGCCCTCGGTACCGGCCAGGTTCTTAGCGCGTTCAAAGAAGCCTCGAAAATCGGGATAACCTCGACATGACCCATCGCTGTTGACAGAGTCATAGTTGAAGCCCTGGTAGACCTGGGCGGCCGCAGTGGCAGCAAAGCCAAGAGAGACAAGGTGACAAAGTTGCATGTTTATTCAAGTGTTTCACAATCTAACTACAGTGTATTATGGTTCTTTGGATAGTCTAGAAAGCATGAAGTACGGTATATAAGTGAGATATCGAATCTGAAAGGCCAAAGGGAAGAGCTAACATTTATATCTTGGTAGACAGGAGACCTCCATGCAGGGACACAGTACCAACCTTGTTCCTCGATCTTCATCAACAATGACAGTGGAAGAGGAGACTCTTATTTGTGAACAAATTGGAGATGATGTTTTTGGTGACATTATCGTGGTGCTTGACAAGAAGCCTTGACAATACTATAACTCATTCAACACCCCTTTCGTAATATGTACTACTATGTCTAATGACACAAAACGTTACACGATTTCACAAGACAATCCCAAGTCCATCTTATCTACCGGCAACTTCCTTCGGGTATGGTTTCACGACAAGCGTATGGCAGTACCATTCTCAATTAAACGTCAAGGCACCTAGGTAGGTGTACAGAAATCATGTAACATAAAAAGGCCACCGGGTATTAATATAGGCACCCCTAGCAACCGAAATGTATTTGGTATATATAGACGAACCATCCTTAAACTTTTAACCACACGTCATAAACCATGACCAAATCTCCAATACCAGCATCGCGATTCATCATCTTACGATGCCTCGCTCCCACGTCGACTCTCAAGCGGACTAACCGTCCTCGGGCTCACCCGTCCCCCATCACTATCTCCATCTTCGTCCCTCCCCACGTGCGGACTCACAGGCGAAACCAAGTCATCCCCGTCAAAATGCGCGCTAGGCGCAGACACATAACTAAGCCGTTGCGTATCCTCCCCTCCGCCCTCGTCATCACTCTCAATCGGCGACACCGGCTCCGCTCCCGCACCCCCACCCGCACTCTTCGCACCACCCCCATCCCCAATCCTCCCCACAATCGGCGACACAGGCACAAAATCCAACCTCGGGCTCCTTAGCCCACCCCCCACACTCGCCGGCGACTTCAACGGCGCAGGCCTGCTCCCCGGCGGCGGCGTCCGCGTCCGCGTCGTCCCCCCCAAATCCAACGGCCGCACGCGCGACGCCTCCATCCCCATCCCCATCCCCGGTCCCACGGCTAACGCCTGAGCCAAGCTCAAGGTGCCGAGGCGGCTGTCGCTCAGCCGCTTCTTGAGGTTTGCGTCGACGGGGTGCGCGGCGAGCGGGTTGCTCGGGCCGAGGGGCCAGTTGGGGCCGTAGCTGCCGCGCGCCGACGAGGTCGTCGTGGCTGCGGAGGTGGATTTGTTGCGGCCGAGTGTTGTTGAGGGGGTTGGGGTTGCGAGGGTGGTTGATGGAGGGACGGTGGGTGGGTGTTCGTGGATTGAGGAGAGGGGGCGGAAGGGGTTTTTACGTGCTGCTCTTGGGGATGTGGGGGTGGGTGTAGGTGTAGGTTTGGATTTAGATTTGGATCGGGCTGGTGCGGCTACTATCTGGGCTTGTGCTTGGGCTTGGTCTTTCTCGGTGTCGGGCGAGGCGTCCGTTGAGCTTTGTGGTGTCTTTGCGGGGCCCAGGGGGATGATGGAGGCGCGGAGTTTGGCTTGGCGGCGCCGCCGGCGGTAGCGTAGGAGGAGGAAGGCTGCGAGGATGATCAGGAGGATGAACACGACGCCGCCTACTACGCCGCCGATTATCGCACCCGCGTTTCTGGAGGAGTGAGAGGACGAGGGCTCAGGTTCGGGTTCGTCGGTGGCGGAATCGGGGCTTGATGAGTCGGACGAAGATCCGGTTTCCGTGGATGATGAGTTCGATGTCATTGTCATTAGTTCCGGCGGAAACGGAAACATCTCCCCGAACCCCTCGGATTCTTGACATTCGACATAGGTGAGAGTAGCGTCGGGGTCGCTGTCGGTCGAATACGCATAGACGAAGCAGTATGGTTTTGAATCTGGGCTAGACCAAGAAAGTATTGTTAGTTATTATCTCTTCCTATCGTGGTACTATGGTACGGGATCTTTTTTCGCTTTTGACTAACCAGCATAATGTGTGTTGTCCACAGCCCTCTGAGTTCGGGGCCTTCTCATGGTCGATACACTCAGTGTAAATCGTAGCGACGCAGTCTGCGGCGCCAGCAACGCAGCACCCGCGGTAGTCCCCTACATTGGTACAGTCATATCCGAATTCACAAGTCACTTTAGGGAGGCCTTGTTAGCAATTGAACAATATTTGCTCTGAATTTGGACGAGGCAGCTTACCCGTGCTACCTGTGGTGAATCCACATGTGTCTATCCCTACATCAAAACCACTCGTGCCTAAATTGGTCGCCTCTGTTGTAGATGGTGGTTCTTCGTCGGGACGGACCACATGAGGGTGGACAGTCTCAGTCGGGATGCTGATAAGGGGCATTTCAACTCGCCGGGGTTGACGATGGTCTTCATTATTCACATCACGCATTTCTAGAAGAGAAGAAATAAGTGGTGAGGGAAACTCAGGAGCGGGCGACCAGCGGCCCGGTATCGAGGCATGGTCAGCTTCTTTTGATAACTCTCATTGTCTTCGATTATCGCGGCGAATTATGCCGTTTGGGACCCCTGAATGCTGTGTCCTACGACCACTTATCCTTTGTGTGTCATGAGAAAGCCCCTAGCTATCTCGTAAAGAACTAAAAATAGGATAAAGCGCAAGGCGGATCGAGAACAATAACGGTGGCAGTCTGGTGAGAACATCAACTGTTTCCGTTCTTTGACAGTTAAGAAAGAAACTGCTTTTTGGGGATTGCTAATCTCTCCTATCTACAATCTTGTTAATAGGATAAGCCGTGTTTGCTAGATTGCCTTGAAGACTGCTAGGCTGGATAATGCTTTTCCGGGCCACTGGAGATGAGTCAGAAGGGGCTTTCTAAAGAGACGCGACCAAAGAAGGAAAATACCGAATCTCTCTAAATTCACTTACAGAAAACATTGTATTAGACTCGCACGATGACCCGAGTCCTTGGTTATCCACCCAAGCAGGTTCCCAATAGAATATGCCATTCCCGTTCTTTACACCAGCCAATATCTCAGCTGTCTCCTGCATAAAGGTAGTCTGACCTTCCGCGGAGAAGGGGATATTCTTCACGTCACTTGGAAATGAGTAAGCTGGATGAGAGCATTGAGTGGGCCAGTTAATCTCGGCCACAACAATCTCTTTGCCCCAAGTGTTTGCCATGTTGGTAAGACTCGTTTTGAGATTAGCAAGTGTTGCGCCTGAGTTACTTTTACTCAGTTAGCTACTGTCTTCCAAGGTTCATTACGATAATAGCGCCCCTTTTCAGCGATGTGATAATTATGATGGAGTACCTACTAAAACGGATAATATGAGACACCCATCATATCGAAGTCCGACGTGGTTAGGGTACCGGGCTTCAAAACTGAAGTATACCAATTGTTCTGGGTACTCCAATCCCACCCATTATCTAGGTGAATCATGATCTTGGGTTGGGGAGACAGAGAGCTGTCTTTGATACCGGCGGAGGCCGAATGTAGAAGTCTGGCGACATTGTTGAAATTGCTAGTCGAGCCCGTTGGAAACAGGAGTCCCGACCTGATCTCATTACCAATTGAGATAATTGTAGGTGAGATACCCGCTTCAGCGAACTTGTTTGATGCGTCCATTGTATAGTTGTAAAGTTCCCAAGCGAGGTCATCGATACCGGTCGGCCAACCAGAAGGAATGGCTTGATGACTCGGATCCGCCCATCTAAAAGGAATACTTAGCGATTACAATCCTTATAATGGTATATAAAATTGATATCTAGAGATATGAGGTCTCGTTAAAGCCCACATGGTGAAGTTACATATAGTATAACCAAGCAAAGACGCCAATGTACTACTCACGTATCGCTGAAATGGAAGTCTACATAGACGCTTAATCCGGCCGCCTTTGCTCGTTGAGCTAGCTTCAAATTGTAGTCTAAGTTGTAGTTCCCATCTTGAGGGTTGACCCAGACTCTTTGTCTGACAGTATTGACGCCACTTTCCACCAATATCTTCTCAAGGGGTTCGGTGGTTCCGCTTATAGTAGTGTAAGATATCCCGGCCTTTTCCTCGACTATAACGGATGACCAATCCACGCCTTTGTATTTGAGCGCAGCCTGTACCGCTGTGAGTGGTAATAGAACTAGAAAGAAGGAGGCGAACATTTTGCTCGTAGGTTGAATGGGGCGTCTTGAGAATAACTACCACGAAAGTTATGCTAGCATTTGGGCAATTCCTATAACATATATATTAATTCGGTGTTCTCTACCAGGCGGCTTTATTTAGCTCAAATTCCACCAATTGGATTTGGCCTCCAACGGCGATGATACGAAGAGCTTAACATAGAAGCCCACGAAGAAGCTATGTTCGGTGGGATCTGAGAATCCGGAGCTGTTACTCTAGACGGGGTTGCGTTCTATATTTGTGTATACTGCAGCCAATCAGTTTCGAAATAGCCAAGTCGTCAAGATTCTCGGCCGAAGATATTATACGATGGCAGTATCCGACAGGGTTATAACTCATTGAAGACATCTTAATTGAAGCAATCTTCTCGGTGAGAATGGCTACTTTCCTACCTACTTAGGTAGGTAATTGTCCGTCTTGGTATTAAGCTAGCTATAACAAGTACGGAGGTAAGTTATGCAGGTTAATCGGAATGAACCCCTCGCCAAAGATCAATCCGATCCATTGGCCAACAGGATTACATTATTTAAGGATGTAGATTAAAATCTGGGGAAGAGTTCCAGAATAATTCTTGCCAAGACGTGATCTGACCGGGATAGGAGCTATGCCAAGAGATTCAGCAGGCTTTGATACAGTAGGAGACGACTTAGTACGGTCTCAC
This sequence comes from Annulohypoxylon truncatum, assembly GCF_022578515.1. NCBI lineage: Eukaryota > Fungi > Ascomycota > Sordariomycetes > Xylariales > Hypoxylaceae > Annulohypoxylon > Annulohypoxylon truncatum. The sequence continues at coordinate 571,336 of NW_025953805.1, forward strand.
TAGATCGAAGTCATACATGAGAGGATGCATGTGAAATGGGGGCCAGAAGGATTGGAGGTAACATATAGTAACCAGACTGCCAGAATCGCTCACCTCGATTGTTGCGAAAGTAGAGCGATTGTCAATACATGACTTTTTCCAATCGAAGATTCGAACGAGGCCAGCCGGGAGATGGCGGTCAAGGCTGCGGGGTTAGTAAAGTCTCAATCGAAAATAAGGAGGTTGGTATGGTCGAAGTCATCGTGATGCAAACGCAAGCGTTCGAAGAAGCTCCCAACCACCTAGTATCGATAGGACGATGACGACAACTCAGCCGTGATTTCGGTATTTCCAGCTATTTTAGAAGGTTAGCGGGTATATCCGTCCATATGAGCCCCACGTGGAGCTTCTGAAGGAAGGATTTATCTGCGCTATCAAGTTGATCGTCAGTGATTGGCGCTGGGTTCTCCAGTTGCTCGCGTATCGAAGCCAAGACGCTAAACCATATCTATGTAGGTACAGTACACATACAGCACACCGATAAACTATCTGCAAAGATTCCGAGGTCCTGCTCGGTGCGGATTCAATAATCCAAATGGTCAACCAGACAACCATGAAATTATCCAAACCCGAAGCTACCCAATTCCAAGAATCCCATCAATAAGGAGGATAGCATCAAAATTACCGCCAAGTACGCGTGGTCTAGGTTGTGGTCATCAAATGATGAGAAGGCCGACCGGGATGTTTCATGTGCGTTCCAAGTGGTAGCATTAAGAGATAAGCTATTGGCGCACGCACTATTCTGAATGGCCTCGGACATCCTTTTTCAACCACAACGTATATATATGTAGTATGTACCTAGTTATTTCCAAACACCATCAAGGCCAGTTTAATGAAGTTACCTAGATATAGGGGAAGGATATCTGTAAGGGAGATAAGAACAAGATCCAGGGTGCCTTTCAAATCAAATTAAGCTATTGAAAACAATCCAACGAAAGAAAAAGACTGCGTGCCGATTGCCGGTGAGCGGACAGAGCGGATGACCGGGGGAGGGTTAACGATACTGTCACAGAAATCAATTTCCAGACCCTAGCAGATAATATAATCTAGGTCTAAAAGATTTGATGCCCATCGACCCTAATAAAATGAATATCGTACCATTCGTCCATCGTCAATGGATTGGGCTCACAAGCTTAAAAAAACGTTGAAAGAATTAAAGTTATCATGTGTAATTTGCCTTCCAATTATTTTCTTGGTGTAAGCACTTTGGGTACAGCTTGTACCTACATGTCGGTAACCAGAGAGCTTCGGAGTAAGTCCATTCCATCAGGCACGGTCGAAAGCAGGTGAAGATCCAGCCCATCAATACATCAATCGATGCAACCATACATGCATAAACCCCGCATGCGGTACCTCCAACTGCTTAGCGATACGAAGAACAGCCTGCATTGCTGTCGTGGACAGTTATCATTCTCGTAATGGGCAACACTGACTCAGCAGTGTGATTCGGTTACGAGGTATGTATGAAGCGAGGTAGGATAGAACTAATATTGACGAGAGTGATATCGATCATATCTTACGTGTAAATTTGAACAGAGTCCAGCTGGACCAGTCTTTTACGAATCCTACGAGACAAAGAGGGAAAACCTTGACCAGGTATGTATGTACCTGTCTAGGTGCGCAACAGTCGTGACGAGTTTTGCCGAGACAGGGATGCTTGGATACTGGAATACTTCATTCCGTCCTAGCCTAATAGGGAAAGAAGAGGAAGCGTGATGGTCTGCTGATTGGTGAAGTCTGATTTGACTTTCCCTGTCTGGGGTAAGAATGGACCGCAAACTTGATCCTTGGCGTTTCCAAATTTCTGGCCTGATGGTGGCACTAGACAACTAGAGTTACTAGTGGCAACTAACACAGATATGCATAGGTCGGCCGGCAAGCGGCAACTGCAGCAACGCCAGTAAGTTCCAAAAGAAAGAGACCTTTGAGATCCTTGTCAGATCCTTGTCAGAATTGGGGAAAGATGATTGGAGAAAACCGGGTCCGTTATCGTGAGCTTCGTCGTCAGAATGCTCTTTTGGCTCTTTTGGAACTCGCCTACTCTCATATTTTTCCCGCGCCTTCTGAAAATTTCCCAGCTGGATCCCAATGCTAAAACATCCATATTACCTATCCGGACGTCAACTCCTACCCACCCCTGTCAACTGAAGCTAGATAATTAAGTCAGGTACAACCCTCCCGTCTGACAATATTACGTACCCCCATCTCCATTTTCTTCTTCGCACTTCATCCGAAAGCTCTCAAAAACTTCTCTCCGATCTCGTCTTTCCGTCCGTAGTCCAAACCATCATCTCTTTCCCGAAGACATCTTATCTACATCTACACATAACACATACCTACACATTTTGGTTCGCCTAACCAATCTGTTGTTTTAACTCATCGCATCGTGCACACCTACGCCGATCGACTTCCTACTTCGGTAGCTCAATCGGAAACATGTTCACCACCAACGTAGCCGTCGTCGCGCTCTCCGCACTTAGTCTCGTCTCTGCTCAAGCGAATTCTAACTCGACCTTCAAAATTGACCCGAGCACAGTCGATATCTCTGATCGCGGTAAGATATTTGTCTGATTCTAAAACAAATAACAGCTCTGAGCTTAATACTGACTATTCGCCGAAGTTGCTTGGTGCCAAGGACAGACGGACAGCTGCGGCACGCTTTGCGGTAATGCGATCAACAATGCCTGCTCAACCGTAAGTTTTTTTAGTAGTTGCTCTTGGAATTGAACTGAGCGCATGGCTAACTAAAGTGTAGGACACGTTAGATTTTACGTGTGAGTGCGAGGGCGGTGATTACCCCGACATGAATGACTTCCAGAACACGATGCCTTGGGTAAGAATGGATTTCCTCCTCGCTAACCTTTCCCGTTGTTATTCTAGGCCTTTAAGCTAATTTTACACGCCCCGGCTAGTTCGTTTGCGAGCGACTTCAGAGCAACTGCATCACGCAAGAGGAGAACAACGCTGCCGGCCAGAAGAACTGCACTGAAACGTTTGGTGATAAGTGCGGTACGGAAAATGTGACGGCTCATGCAGGAGAAGGAGAGTCAACTAGCAGCTCCAGCTCTGCGGCGCCTAGTGGAAGCGCTACTGCTGCTTCTAGTTCGGCTGCAGCGAGTTCGACTTCTAATGCCGGAGCTGTCCCCACCAACATTCAGTATCTCGGAAACGGTGCTGCTGCTGTTGCTGTCGGCCTATTCGCCTATATGCTCTAGGAGTAATAATGGGTGTAGGATGAATAATTGCCTAAAGGGTTTAAAAGCCGTGGTTGCTGATGGAATTGCTATAATGGCGCTGCCGTTCCTTTCTTGTACATTTCAACACCCGCAGCAATCATAATCCACCGGACTGGACATGTCATGTTGCACGTGACAACCCCAATTCACGAGGAGACGATTCGAGTATTGATGATTTAGCCTATGTCGATGGAGATTTTAATGTTTAAGTGATTAAGAGCATGGTACTAAGATCAGAGTTGCATCGCGGCTGTGGTTGGTAGGAGACTGTCAAACTTCAAGCTAGTTACTATAGCATGCCACAAAGCAGATACTGAACAATACACTTGATCAAACAAGGCCGGGTTCTTCTTTGGCTAATGTCGATCTATAAAGCCCTATGGTTGCGACGGCTTTGAGCTGCACCTCGGCTCTGTTGCCAAGGTCCGCTGCTTGTCCCAGAGGACCCAGAGATTGGATAAAGGCATTGTTCCAAGATCCTCCTTTCACGCATAAGTAATATGTTCAATTTTAATACAACCCATCCCACGACGAAGACTTTAAGCTGACACAGTTCAGTTGTTCACAAATGATGATAAGAGATGATTTCGGACTGTGATGAAGAGAGAATCAGGAATTCCTCTCACCGACAGGAAAAATCGTCTCGGGTCGTACTTTATTCGGCTCACTTTAATTCGTAATGGCTGAAACGAACCATTATACAGTGCCGGTAGGTACTCGTCATTCGTTTAGCATTGAGCTAGAATGTCTTGTTGCTTACGTTCCAACCGGGGGCAGAGATCCAGATGAATTCACAACTCAAGGTCTACCCCCTTTATTACTAGTCGATTTTAGCAATGAAGTTGAAGAAACAGCGGTTCTAGCCCATATACTCAATACTTTCAACAGCCACGGAATTCCCGTCATAAGTCAACCGAGCGAGCCAACACAGTCCTCAGCTGATGATATCGATCCTTCAAACTGGATAGTTGCTGCCGCGAGTAGTACGAATGAGTACTTCCTAGAAGGTTACTTCTGGCAGTTCCTCAAGATTCGCAGCCCAGTAATGTGGTCCCAAGAGGCAGCATTCGAACGGATCCAGTTCGTTGTCAACCTTTTGACATCCACTTACCGCCTTCGCGTTAACCCCACGTGCAACTTCGGCGTTCATGTCGGGGACGGTACGAGACTGTTCACAGCGGCTACGATCAAGAGAATAGGGGCTTTTCTCTGGGCCGCAGACCCGATTTTCTCCCGCCTCCATGCACCCTGGCGAAGGTACCACGACACCAGTCGGAGTATCCGTCTCGATAGTGCCCTTGCCCGCGGTACAACGGCTGAACAGGTTTCAAAGAAGTGGGAAGGTGAGTTTCACGAGGAATATGACCCCATACCAGTGACCGAATTTTCCAATACCTCCCGAGAGGAGACCGAGTACGGCGGCAAGGAAGGATGGGCAGAATTCGCGCGGTGGCGTAACGAGGCTGGTCCGTTTATAAAATTAGGCGAGGACATTGACGAAGCCGATAGAAATGGTGGTATCAGTGACGATAATGATGGGAACGATAGTAGTAACAACGATACTATCAATGGTGGTAGCAATGAGAGCAGTAGTGATGATGATGACGATGATGACGAATGGCAGTCTGAATCTTCCGACGAAAATGCCGCAGCAGAACCTCGTTTACCATCGCCCCGGGGTGTATTGGAAAAATGGCAGAGAGCGCTTGAAGAAGATCGACAAATTCCTGTCCCACCCGACCCAAATACCCTACATCGAAATATAGGATGGGTAGCCTGGGACTCGCTTCAGGATGAAAGGGTGTACGGGTGGCTTTGCCAGTATTGCCATGACAACTATGGACACACGAAACTCTATAAACTCCCGGCCAAAGAACAGATTACTCTCATGCTTAGGGCTCAATGTGCTATCTTTTACGGACACGCGGACATTCGATTGTTGGACGCCGATCAAGAATACGAAATCTTGGTTGCTGCTTCGCAATATATCGCGGCCGGGCGCAGCTCTTGGGATTGGAATGCTGAAACTGAAAGGTGGAATCTCGCATGGCGACGGGTCGGCAACATTCTCAGACACCCGGCTGCCCACCGGGAAATCAAGATCGATGCACCAAGCATCGTCCAAAACTTTGAGAACCTAGCTAAGCTTACCGATTTTCACAACGAAGATAACGAGCTAGGCATCGAGTATGTTAGCCCGCAGGACTACGACGAGGCTGCGCTAACGAACAAAGGTATCGAAAAGATGCTCCACGACCTGAAATCCTACGCCCAGCCCCCGGATCCTAACTTCATGGCTAATCTAGCAGATCCGCAGCAAGAAGGATGGTCAGACGACGGGAGATCGACGCATAGTTCTGATGGTTCTTCTTATGTTATGTCGAAGACAGAAGAGCAAATAACCGAACGTCTCCCAAAAGATTTCGACTACGAACTATGGGCGATGTTATTAATTGAGATCCAGGACGCTTGTAGAGTTAAGGGGCTGCGGAGCGAACATTCATCCGATACCTCCTGGCCTGTTTCTTTCCCTTCGGTTGAAACCGCTCCTCTTTGGCTCTCGAATACTTCGCCATCCACCCGTGCCCAAAAAATCGCGGATATATGGACATATATTGAAGGAGTCGAAACCGCGACACCCCGACCCGAAACCCCGATGCCCAAAACCCGAGAACCCAAGCTCCGGCCCCACAATCCAGATGACCTCGGAACCTCCTACAAGGCCTCGATCAACAAACTCGTTCCCATCGCCGAGGAAGAATGGGACCGCGCAGGATACCCAGCACCCTCGAACAACCCTCACTCCGACCCCAACATCACAGCAGAACAAGGCATCGCCGAGCTCTCCTCCTGCGACGCGGCGGCCACCGCAGCAGAGCTCCTAAGCCACCCCGGACCACCTCTCAACTACGACTTCGCGCCGTACACCCTGAGCTCGCTCAACTCGAACCAGAACCAGAACCAGAACCAGCAGCAGCAGCACGGCGCCACCGTCACCCACCGCAGTATCTCCTTCCGCGAAGCGGCCGGCTCGCTAGACGCGAAGTGGATCACGACCTGGATCCGGATATGCGTGGGCGTCGTCGGCTGGGCGCGGCGCGCCAGCGCGGACGAGTACGTGCGGATCCTGGACCGGGTCACGGCGCAGGGGCAGCGCGAGCTGAGGAGGGCCGGGGCCGGGCCCGGATACCCGGGCGAGGAGCGCGATGAGGCGGAACGGTATGATGTGTGCATGCTGCTCGAGGACCTCGGGCTGTTTGCTGAGGCGGCTTGGGTTTGGAGACGGGAGCAAGAGAGGGGGCCTCCTAGGTGAGGGGAGGTGAAGTGGGTTGAAGTTTTTACTTTTAGGGATTGGGTGGGTGGATAGGTAGGTAAGGTTGGTGTTTGAGGTAGGTTGCTTTAGGATCTTTTTGGCTGTTAATTTTATAAGAATTATATGAATCACATAAAGAATTAAGAATTATAACTGAAATACCATCGTCCTCAGTCTTAACTTTTATGTCTTACCTAGGTACCTAGTTGACGCTTCATGAATGAACCGACAGTCAATAATCTGGCTGCGTTGTTCCAGGTACCTACCACATAGGTACCCATGTAATCTCAAGAAAGGCTAGGTCTCCCCTTCCACCAGTAACACTCAGATCCAATATAATAGGTATCCTTGCGAGGTTGGTGTCCCGATTTACACGTGATATAATCAGAGCTGACTTTCCAAATTCGACCACTTACTAGGGTCATCGGCCAATCAGAACGGACTTGCAGGGATGTCGATTACCCCTTTTCAAAGGTTATTACAACCACTCCAGAATTTTAACTAGTTCATTGGCATGAATATAATATGGTACCTGAATGAAACATCACTTTTAACCTATTTTCGGTTTATTGAGTGATAGATAACTTACCCAGTTAGCATTTCCAGTAGGAGACCACCTACCTAGGAATTGTCGTTAGGGGCATCTATCAGTAAAAACGACTTATTAAGAGTTGCAGAGAAGCAGGCTAAATTTTCAGGTAGAGTATTATACGGCCTCTTGTAGTCCTCCAGGTTCCAACCATTTCCATGTAGGTACTTTGTGTGTCATTGGATTTTAATGCAGGACTAATCCGCTAGCGATATTCTGCATCTGAATTCATAGCTATCGGTTATCAAAAATAAAGGGGTTCCATCCATGAATACCAAAAATTGGGTTGACATCTTCTTTGCTCGCATTTAGCTATATATACCTAGGGCTTAACAAGTATAGTAAATTGAGGCACAGGTTGCAGCTGGAGCCCACGGACACCCATAGAAACTGCATGAATTTGTACCTACGCTGCTAACGGATAACCGTTACAATGGGATAAGCCATGTCATGTCATTTCATGAGTATCTATTACATTATCTTGGCATATTTGTAATGACGGAAATTATCAATAGGAGGCCAGATATTCTGTGGTGGTCGTACGATAAATTCCAATATAATAGTATATGCACTTGCCCTGCTAAAGGGGCTTGAACATGGCCCATTAAAGCCACAGTATGCTTAGTAGAATCGAATCGTCCAGAAACGCGGCTAAACGTATTCCCAAGATGCAGACGCGTCTGGTGAACCGCGACGCGTCTCTCGGTCGTTCGAATGACTCAACATATCCAAGGGCAACCACGGCAAAACTTCGCCCTACACCGACCGTCGTCACCGGCCTCGATAGAAGGGTTATAAGTCAAAAAAAGCCCAAGAATTTTCAACCGATGGTACTGATGGTAGAATGGTCAAGTTGTCTGGTACGGGACTGAATAATCTTGATACCACCATTCTAATCCCGTCAGAATCCACAGAGACGGTACAACCTAAAGCGACGATGGGGTACCTACCACCCTAGCCATGGTTGATCACTACCGCAAACTAAGTACTCCCAAGATCGAAAGTAATAGGGGAGGGCGCAGTAGCTCATTACCGGTTGATCCTAGGCAAAAAAATAGTAATGAGGCTGGGCCTGCAGGGGGACGATTCCTCCTGCGCGCACCTTTTTGGTGTTTCTCCCATTTTGCACTGCCAGGGTTCGATTCCACCTTTTGCCGTACCTTTTTTTACTTTTCCTTTTTTTTCATTTATTGAGTTCCCTTCACCCCTTCAACCCCTTTTATTCCTTCCCTGCAGCTCCTGGGATTCGTTTCTCCTAACTTTATCAACCAAATTCGTCGCACATACAAGCGGCATCGAAGGGAACTTCAAGGCTCACTCAACGGTGCAGCGCATAATGCATTTTTGGTTTGACGTCTTCCTTTCTACGGTATTTTGTATAACTTATGTCCTATCTACCTAACTAGTTATTAAGTCGTGTCCGAATAATTATTCTTTTTAATCTTATGAATTAAGGCCATATACATATAGAGGCTAGAATCCTTTCCGATCCTTAGTAGTGCTGTTTATTAATAAAATTGAAAACGTGAGGGAAAAAATAAAATAAAAACAAAAAACAAGTCTCCAAGCACCCGTTTCGAACCATCTTAGCTCAGTTGTGATGTTTGGACCCCGGGTTTCCTCATCGGTGTTTACGCATTGCTCGTCAACTGAGTCAAGTTGTTCATTTCAAACAAGTACTTGGAGAATTGTTGGAAGGCTCATCTTTACTTTGGTATATAACCTTACTGTGTGTCCTCGTACATTTTTTGTGGGCCCACTTTTATCTCCTTTTCCATCGTCACCTACCAAGCTACTGGCTTCAGGTTGTTCATTATTGTCCTACCACGAAAGAAATTCCAGGTTTTTGTTTCCATCCCTTTTCCTTAAAATTTCTCAAATTAACTCTTTATCTCAAAAGAGTACTCGATAGCGTCCTCTCCATTACTAGCTACCGGCGCATCTATCTAGATGTATATTTCCCACAATTCTCGTTTTAAACTACAGTGGGAGGATATGTGTGAGATCAACCCAGAAATACAGCGACACACTTTGCTAGAATATAGCTTGCCATCGAATCGCAACATATTAATTCTACTAATTATCAGGTATAACGTATGCTGATCGTCGGCAGCTAGGAAGCCTAAGACAAGAACGGAGCAAAATCATGGCAGGCCAACGTATGCGATTGAACTTGATGTTATCAATGCTTAAAAGCCATCAAGTATCCTTAGCTCGCTTCCTAGCCTCAAATACATGATAATCTCCATCGCGTGGGTGATGATATGCCAACTAAGTGCGGTGGCGACCAACCACTTTGCCGTCGTAGGCAAGCGGCCAATATAGAGCCAAATGTGCCTACCTAGGTAGACAAACATGGTCAGGGCGTAACCAATATAGGGGCGGAGCGTTGTGAGCCGTCTCCTCCTGTTCCCTATCTCATGTTTTTATTGCGTCCAGCCGCAGGACGTCAAACGAAGCAACGGTATGGGGAAGCGCATTGCGACCAACATAAGGGGTGAGACTTCATAGGGGGTTATTCAATTTGGTGATATTTGAGTCTAGATAGCGATTGTAAGTCTACTCCTTAAGTATAACTCATAGGTGATGCATATCAGGGTAGATAAACATTATGTTGTAAACCCCATAGATCTGTCTTTCTGTCTTTCCGAAGTATAGCAGCTAGCTCAATTTGCTTCTTACCTATTACACCAAGTATTTCCGGCCAGTCGTGGAGCTGTTGGTGCAAGTTATGTTGGAGAAGGTCGTTAGCCAAGTCCCTTAGCTTCTTCCTACCTATGCAACTTTGTTATCGAAGGCCAACTTATCTTAGGTCACTATCATCTACGCAGTACTGAATGTAGATTGACATTTTGAGACGTCTCTCCATTTCTTCCCGGTGATCTTCAGGGCGTATCTAGGTAGGTACGGCATATTCAGATATTACAATAGTTCGAAATCAATTGCTAGGTTTCCCATATGTTAGCACGCGTGATACGATAACCAAGAGAACTAGTTATGCAAATTTTTTTAGCCAAGCTCGGCAATTGATTCTGAGGCGAAATCGAAGTACACCTCAATTGGAGCCTGATAACCATAGTCACAAGACTTCTCAACACCGATGACGATAAAATGAAATGGTGTTCAACTGTCAATTTTGACTTAGCCCCGATTACGTAACCCACGACGGTTAGAATAAACTCCAAGACCAATAGCTCAGTCTCGGCTAGTCTTGCACTAAGTCTAGCATGTGCGAATTGTTGATAACTACTACGTAGTAGGTAAGAACAAGGAACATATTTGTCAGGGGTCTAGTCCTAACAGAAGTCTATCAGTGGGGACCGCAATGACAAACCCCTAATAAGAACTCCCGAGCATTTACCAGGATATAAAATACCCTCACTGCCCAGTGCCGCCCCAAGAGCGCCGCTTAGAAAGCAAAAGGGCCGAGCGCTCCTGATGAGCCGGGCTTAAGCGACTCGCGGAGGCAACCTGACTCCACGAAGACTTCACCTCAATATGCATGGATCTTGTTTCTCGGTCTCACATATGCATAGTAATACCCGTCTCATTGCCGGTCCAAAGATTTTTTTTTCCTTATCCATTTGAAGATCTATCATCAGATGTTCCGTTCAGAACCATGATCGCGTGTATTTTGATCATAGTAAAACATCATCAAATGTGCTATATAAAAGCAATTCGATGTTATGGTATCGCACTTAAAAAATCACCAGGATCTGTTTTCCCAACCGAGCCCGCCATGAAATGAAAATGACACACCGAACTATGCAACGATTTCCTTATGTAAATGAGATTTACGTCCTCCCTTTAATCATGTGATATCTCCAAGCCATTAACCACTCTGCTGTTCCATGTGGGTGGGCAAGTTGTAACTGGCATAATCAGCGTGGACGAAGGCCCTGTCCACTATCGGGACCGACTCCAACACGTAACCCAAACTCTCGCAAAGATCGTGTGAATCTCTCAATGTGGTAGACGCGTCGAGGATGATATCGACTTCGACGTTCAACTTATCTCCGGCGTGGTAGGCCTGCAAACCCTGAATCTGCTTGATCGTATTGGCAAAGCGCATTGCGAGGTAGAGCACTGTTTATCAGAATTAGTTACAATACATATCAACGAAGAAAACGTATGGGTTCTATGACTCACAGATGTTTCGCTGATCGGCGGTGGCAGAGAATCCGGACAAATTCTTGATATGCTGCAGCGAAGTTCGAGACCAATTGAAGATGACGACGAGTGAGAGAATAAGACCGCCTAGAGCATCCAGCCACCAAATCTTGGCATAGAAGCCAACAATGGGGAAGAATATTGATCCCAAGTTAAAGATTACGTCGGTCATTGCGTCCTCAGCCAAAGCCTGGACGCTCGAGTTCTTGACCAAACGACACCATAACCAGCAGAGTCCCTTGATTAGGACCGTCCCAAACATTATACTGAGAGCAGGTATCCCACTAAAAACAGATTAGCATAATCAACCTGAGGAAGAACAGCAGTTACTTACACCTCGATCAGCTCATGGTCAGGCGAAAGCAATCGTGAAATTGATTCCAGCGCGACTTGAACAAACGATGTTATCATGATAACCGAGAAAACAAGAACGCCTAGAGGCTCCAATCTGCGTCTCCCAACCGGGTACTTGTACTGATCTTGTCTGGAGATTAACCAAGTCGTCGTCCATACTATGACCGTCGATAGGAAATCCAGCACGGCATCGACCAAACTAGCCAATACTGACATAGATGATACGGAAATAACGACTGCGATCTTACCCGCTAGTAAGATCACATTTGCCGCAAAATTGACGTAGATGGCTGTCGTGACGATCTGGTCGCCACTGTCTAATTCCTCGTCCTCTTCTAGCCACGGAATCTCTGGTTTTGGTCCGTCCCACTGATCGTCATCCTCGTCATTGTTGAAGAACAAGGGAGTAGTCTCGGTGGCACGGTAAATGTCCTTGGGAGTACGCTTCACCTTGGTCACGGGAAGACTTGGCTCCGTATCCTTGTTGGCATCGGCATCCTCACTGACAATAAATCCGGATTTCTGAGGACTTGAAAAGTTCGTAATGGGAGTGATTGGACCACCCGATCCATCGGAACCCTGACCACTTCCTTGGTTGCTTTTGCCGATACTAACGGCACTTGCACTCGAATACTCTTCGGAAATGGTGGTTGGAATGTCGAGGTCCTTAAATGAGCTGTGATGTAGTGTATTGTACTCATTGACGAGATCATGGGGTAAACTGCTGTCGAGCAAGCGGTCAATGTAAATGTATTGCTGTACCAGAAAGTTGACGCGTTCGTAGTATTCACGCAATGGCTTCCTCATAGCACTCAATTGCTCTTCCGTCTTCCAGTAGCGCCCCCACTTGTATCTTGGATTCGGGTTGCCGATAAGTCGCATAGAACGCATAGGGGTGCTGTTGAGCAATTGACTTAGCCGGCGCTCTTCGGTTGAGGTCCGGCGGTGATCCCCATCATCGGGCTCGGAGATCGAGTATGAGGGTGGCAACAAGGCGGATTCTTCGTCATCTGCAACGTTAGGCATTGCGCCGCGCCACGTGCTTCCGTAGTTGTGTAAGGAGCCATAGGAACGGTTTCTGAGAAGCTGAGTGAGGGCGCCGTGGCCGCGAGGTGTTATAGGAGCAGCATTCTCCTCCTGCGAGAGAGCGAAGGATCCCTTCATGAAAGAGGTGAATCCTTCTCGGCGCGGGTCGGAGGTAGATAACCGGGCGGCGGAGTTATCCACGGACATGTTGGCGGTGATGTAGGTGAGATATGGATGCGGGTAATACGGATAGAAGAGAAGAGAAGGGATGAAAAGGAAGAGAAGATAGCAATTGGGCAGAGAAGTATGTTTGTGGAAGCGGGAGTGAGAGTGATGGTGGGATGCTGGAAAATAGTAATGTGACGGCGCACTGCGTAAGTAGACTTAGCTAAAACTAGTGTAGCTACAATTGGAAATAGAGACGTTTGTTTTTTCCCAGTTTCGACTAGCGAAGGGGAAAAATAACTCAACCGAAGATAAACAGAACAAATCTAAGACACTTGGCGAGGTATTAAAAAAAGGCATATGAAAATAAATTTAAAGAGACGCTTACGCAGTGGTCGTTTCCTAATATTGTTTTGTTCTATCAATCCATTGTTCTTTCTAGGGCATGTTTTAGACCTGCACGCCGAGTTCCCAAGGTAACATCGAGTGGACCCTGCAGGCGCTCTGCGTCGTTGCTTGAGGCTAACATTTACGTACTGTCGCCTTTACTGTGCGCAGTATCGGCGGCTCCAGTGGGTCGGCAGAACTATCTCCAGAGCTTTTTAGAGGGTCTTCGAGGGTCTTCAGAGGGTCTGCACCTTGCCTACACCCTGCCTGCACCCTGTTCGCAGAAACTCTCCACGCCAATCACACCTATTCGGGTATAGCTTGCCAAGCCGCGGCGTCTTGTCTATGCATCACTCAGCTTCAGCGCTGCAAGTGCTAGCATCTCTGAAATGACTTGCCGTCGCAGTTGTGATCTGAACCGCCTTTGATCGTCGCTCTCCTTTTTATCCTCCTTCCGCCATTTATCTCCGAGCACATCCGCATCTGCACTGCCGCATCCGCGTACGACCTGCGTCCCCTATCCCCTCACTTAACACTTATAATATACATATATACTGTACCTAGGGCATGCAGTTCAACTCTATTTTGTTTACGTCTCCCGCGTCTTCAACGTTTCATTGACGGATTTCAACATGCATATTACTATGTGCATAATCCCTTTGTGCTTGCTTGTGCTTTAAGTACGAGGTCTGCCGCGACCCGGCTGTCTCATACAAACGCCAATGATTTGCACGCTTCGTAGGCTTCGGATGGTACATCACCTGCGATGTATCCTATCCTGCCTAGATAAGACAAAGCAGCCGAATCCGATGTTGTTCCATTCCCGAGGATCATGCAATTGCTGGATCTCGGTCTCCGATGCCATCGTCAACCCCGCCTTCTGTTTCGATTCACGTTTTTGCTGCCTTTGCCGCTGATACCTTCTCTGCTAACAATGCAGTCGCTTTGACAATCAGGTCATGCTCATATCCATGTATCTTCTGCTCTAGGTCTTCTAGGCTTTCTCCCTCCTGGATCTGGATTTTCTGAACTAGAATAGGTTCGCCACGGTCGACTTCGGCAATGACATAGTGAATCATGATTCCAGTTGTGTTGTCCTCGAGCTTTCCGGCCTTGAAATCCTCGTAGGCTCTTTCAATCGCACCAGCACCATCATACGCACCTGTGAGACATTGTCAGGATCAAAACGAGAAGGTCATGCAGAGAGATTTAAACGCACCCGGTAAAGCGGGGTGAAGATTTATGATCGGCACACCGGCAGTACTGACCGGCCGCAGGAAGTTCGTCGACAGAACGTGCATCCAGCCTGCCAAGACGACAAGGTCCGGTTTATCTCGCAAGATTCTCTCAGCCAAATCGGCATCGTATCTCAGGCGTGCCTCTTTCAACACCGCCGGATCCTTCTCCCCGAGTTTTTGATATCCATCTTTGACCAAGTTGAAGTAGTCCGTAGGAATGCCGGCTTTCTCTGCCCTCGTGGTAGCATATGCCCCTTTCCTATTTACCGTCACTTTGATAATCTTGCCCCGTATGCTATCAGGTGCGTTGGAAGCGCACGAGTCGATGAGTGCCTGAAGATTTGTTCCATTTCCACTGCAAAGTACTGAGATCCGTGCTTCAGCCATGATAATGCGAGATGCTTTACTTAACGCAATGCACAACGGGAGACCCAACAGTAGAGGAGTTAGTTGTATACTTCCAAGTTCTACTTCAATATTCCGAGAGTGGTGAAAAACGAAAAAAATATTGCATCGCGGGGTACCAACTCAATAAAGAAATAATTTGCTCAATTGAGTTTATGTAGCACCCCAGTTACGTAACGAATATATACCTTTATCGAGGTTCATAGTGTGGCATTTGTGGGTCCTTACTAATCGCATCCCGGGATGGGCGGACCGGAACAATTTGATTCAATGCTTCGAACTCCGAGGAACCCGGTGACCTTCCGGGCCTGGCACGGAAACACCGGAGACCAGTTTAGGACTTCTTACGGCCAAGAAGTCAACTGTTAGCGCTTATAACAGCTTTATAACATTGACTTAGGATGCCTTCATTCATGTTGTTAGTACTGTGCTTTAAATGGCGGGAAAAGGCTCCAAATAATTAAGGGATATTCAAATGTTAACCTACGTCCTGATTTTTATGTAATTAATTCTACGCTGTAAATATCCTCTTCTTAATATTATTTCGTTTATTTTGGAAATACTTTTCTTTAGTAGATATGCAATATATCATGAGGTACTAGCACTGGCTCGTCACACCTCGTGCTGTCGTCGCTTCAATCACGAGAACGGGCCGTTCTTTCAAAATATGGATACCAATAATTAACAGATATACTGATTTCTAATGTAGTTTCTCTTATGAAGATCCTTACTTTTCTCTATTTTTAGTATGTTTATTAAGGAAATACATAGTAACATAAAAGACCTTCTATACGAAAGAAGGAGGTTTTGTCTTAGTCACTGCCCATTTTTCTAATTAAACCTCAGTGCCGAAGGCACAAGGAGGCGTCACAAACTAGGTAGTGTAAATTATATCCAGGATCTCGTTCCCACACGATATTCCTTGAGAGTTGGAAGGTACATTGTTCTAGATTACAATTGTCAGTTGGTTAGCTCTATCGTCTTGGTAATTTTCTTAACCCGCAAAGTATACATCCACCTATCTAAGTAATGACCAGAGAATTATAATAGTGAAGTGATAAAAACATAATGTATGTGCATTCATAAGAGATAGTATGTCTAGGTATGAAGTAAATATAGACAGCAAAAAGATATCACCATGCCATGTTGTTGATACAACTTTCTAAGCATGTGCGGGGCAATAATATCATCCTCTTCGAACCTCGATTGGCGTAATAATGAATCGTTACCAGGAGGGTACTTTTGATTAGCTATTGCCGTATTGGGTGTCCTAATAATAGGTACGTGACACATCTAGATGATCGGGAGGATCATCTAGGTAAGTGGCACTAGATATTCCACCTAATTCGTCACTTCAGAGCTTATTACCTATGAATAATGTCGAAAGCTCAGACCCTTCTACAATATGATTAGGTATAACATCGATCTTCATCGGTGGACGGAGAGTATCAGTCCTACATTTGCAACTTTTGCAGTTCTAAGCTCCACATATAACACGGCGGTGGTCTCTTTACTCACCCGAATTCCTAGATAAGTGGAAACTGCAACGTTAGAGTCGGAGGCCGACATAGAGCGAATACCACATCTGGCCTCTCGCTATTAGTATTAATCCATTGTCCGCGATGCAACATTTGTTTACTGGTGATAGTCTGACCAATCGCGATGATCGTTTTTACTGAGACCGGTGTTAGCTACTTGCCGTGGTCTGTCGATACCTACCTTCGAGGTTTCTGGAAGTCAACTCTAATAATATAAAAGCTTAAAGCTTGGTTTATCAATGGTCATACGTCTTCACACTAGAATTAACATCTAGGATTTTGCAACTTGCCTGAGACTATTGAAGACTGTATTCACTGCCGACAAAATGCCTTCAGAAAACACATCAACTTCGAACGTCAATGTGATGATGCCAAGCAAGAACATTATCATCGATGGAGTACTTCGCTATCCAGTCACTGGTTCGAAAGCTCTAGTTGTTGGGGCTGGTGTAGGTGGTTTGATGGCTGCCCTAGAATGTTGGAGGAAAGGTATCGAAGTCGAGGTCGTTGAGAAAGCAGATGTGGTCCTGGGCCAAGGTATATATACTAACATGGCTCCTCCTCATTATGTTGAGTAAACTGATAGGAGATAAATAGGCGATATCTTCAGCATTGGGCCTTCGGGTCTCACAACCCTTCACCATTATCCCAGTATGCTAAAAGAGTATGAGGATATTGCTTGGGATAGTCGCGTTTCTTTTCATGTTAGAGACGGCACGGAAACATTCCAAGCTGAATTCGAATACAATCAACAAGGAGTCGCTGAGCATGGCGCCTATCCACTTAGAATTAAAACACTTCTGGGTCGTCATTATTGTGCCCAGATGCTTCACAACCAATGCAAGAGACTCGGCATTCCTGTTACCTTCGGTGTCGCTATTGAGAAGTACGAGGAAGATGTGAATAAGGGTAATGCCACTGTGGTATCTCATGATGGCCGTCAGTTCACAGCCGACGTCGTTATAGCTGCGGATGGCATCGGTACCAAATCTCAGTAAGTTTATTTATCATTTATTTTATTATCTCAAGTCACCTTTGTAGCTTCCTCATTACAGCTTTTGTAATCTTCTTCACACCCTTTCCATGTATACATTATTGATGCTACCTATATAGACTACAATTCTAACTTGAGGTGCTATAGTGGAGTCACATTAGGTTATCCAGTGAGAGCGATCAAAACCGGATATGAGGTCTATCGCACAATGTACTCAACACAACATTTAAAAGATGCGCCCTTCATAGAAAATGCTTTGCAAGACTTGGAAAGGCCTCACACAATGATTCTACTAGCTCATAAGCTCGTACGTCACATGGGTTCCCCCCCTCTCCTTTAAGGAGCTGAAAGTTCTAGGTCGATCTAATAGACAATCACTAACTTTCATTGTTACAGCATGTCTTCTTAACCATGAGTAAATTTCATGTATCGGTCGGTATAACTACCGAAGTAAGATAGCTTGTCATCAATTGTGACACAAGCCTGCTTTATATAGTCGCTAATAAACGTTACAGGACGATGACAGGACGGTAGCAGAATCTTGGTCAACTACGGTGCCAAACGAAGCTGCACTATCAAAACTTCCTGGCCCGGAAACATGGAGTCCTTTAGTACGAGAGATGATTCTTCATGCACCCGAAAACAGCATCGTACGATGGTCATTATGCTTTCGAGATCCCCAACCTCGGTGGACATCGTCCGGTGGACACATTGTCCAGCTCGGCGATAGTGCTCACAGCTTCTTGCCAACTTCGGGAAATGGTGCTATTCAGGCCCTTGAAGATGCCGCCTCACTTGGGGAATGTCTCCGCCTAGCGGGCAAGGGAAATGAGGGAGTCGCGACTAAAGTTCACGAACTACTGCGGTGAGCTCTTCCTTCTCCGCTCTCATTAGATTCCCTATTATCCAAACGTGTCAGGAAACACGTGCTCTTTTAATAGAAAGCTGATTTTCTTGAACCAACAGATATCAGCGTGTTTCACTTATCCAGCGTACAGGCTTCGTCAACATGCAGAATGTCCATCGTGAAGTCGACGCGGTAAAATCCCAAAGCAACCCACCGATGCTACAGGGCAAGTGGATTTGGGGACACAAACCGGAGAAGTACGCAACTGAAAATTTTGCCAAGGCGCGAGCCCACCTGGAAAGTGGAAGCCCTTTCGAGAATACTAACCTGCCTCCCGGTCACAAGTGGAGCGACTGGACTATGGAGGATGAACTCGCTAAGCACAAGGCTGGTATCGACACGGAGGCACTTACCAAAAGCAATGGTGATTGGGGCTTAATCTAAGGGACCACGGTGCATCGTAGTATGAAAGGGTTGCTGGGTTATAAAAAAAAGGGGGTGGGATTCTTCTAGGTAGATTGCTACTCATGTGTATTGAGATATGTATTATTTTTGCTAGTACATTCAACAACCCAAATAGATGTTTCATTATTATTTCTTCGTATTCAGTTGAATTTGACTTACCTAGTTCAATTACATCATCATCTTTTATTGGTTGGATATATGCGTTGTGAGGCTATTCAAGCAACCCCTTTTGCCCCACAATTTACCCCTGAAATCCAGTCCATTACCGGCACCTGGCTTTCGGTCTACCGGTAGCCTATCTGTATATGTGATATATCGGTACTTGAATTCTAAACTCTCATATACCAGCTATCCGGATACCCAGTAGGAGAAATCTTGACGTAAGATTCAGATATTCAGCGACCTAACTTAAGGCTTAGAGAACTACCTACCTAGTTAGACATACTGCTCCTTCCAAAGTCCGGCGCAGGTGCACCTTCCTAGACTCGGAGGTGCTTCCTATATTCGGTTCACCGTCCTCAGTATAAAGATTTTTTTCGGGCTGATAGCCGTTCCTTCTCTAACTCAAAGGCCCCTGTTCCATATCAACAATCTATACCGCCACATTTTACATCCTTGTAACTCACCTATGTAAACACTTCAAAAACATGACAATAATCCATAGATAGCGTGTTCTAGGTTGAATTGGTAGTTGAAGCCTAGGTGGCTTTATCACTCAAAACTCTATCCATGTGTCATTGGAAACCTACTATTTGTGCTTTCGAAGAGTATCCTCCATGTATAAAATCTAGGACTTCATAAAGCTTTTTGATTCCTTTTCTTATTCTCTTAACTACATCTCTTTATAGTTTCTTTAAAGGCTTCCACTTTATTACTTCTCCTATCACCGGCGAAAGGGAGTGAGTAGGTTCGCCTGTGTCCACTAAATTCCTACACCCTGCCTCCTGGGAGGGTGGGTTTAGTGATAATAATATTCACTTCAAGTGCAACTTCTTAACTCGACTTACTTTCCAGACGATGGCATATATTCTTGTATATCGTGTATATACGCGTGGCCACGATGATGGGACAGCCAATGATTGAATTATCGTCCTGGATGGCTGCCGTAGACTGGTAAATTTCACGTCTGCCCCGATCTTGATATCCTTGGCTACAAGCATGGAATTAATTGTAACTAACGAGTGCTTGCTGACGATGACCGCTTTGTTAGCTAGTCTTCAACGAGTTTGGCGTTACACCTTTGCCTCCGGGTCTCAGAGTTTTTTCTCGCCTCATGTTTGCTCGCGGCATTCTATGCCTATGGTTCAGTCCTTGGACCTGTAGCAACCGCCCCGCCTCTTTGGATGTCTAGCTAACAGTTTGAAGAACCGATTCATTGACCAAGGTCAACGGTTACTTACATCCCTTCGAGTGAGAGGAGCAGCAGCGGCCATGTAAGGGCGGTGACTGGAGCACAACACATAGCACTGAATCCGAGAGAGAGAGCAAACAGGAGAGTTGCATACCAACTTGAATGCGTACGCAGGACACTCATGGGTCGTGGTTGTGACACTGGCTGACTGGGTTGCGGACGTATTAGAGACTCAGGCCTTCATCTCACTTTGACAGTGAATGTCCACAAACAGAACTCGACACTAGCACCGAAGATTATACGTTACTGACCCTGACTTGATGTCTCTCAGCATATCCGCCAGGGTTATTCCTGGAATAAATGAACGAGGAAACAGGCTCTCTCTAGGTAGCCTAAGGGGGAGTCTGATCAGACTCCCATCCATCGCGAGGAGACCAGCCAGGACAACGGGCTCAGCGCCCATGAAGCTGAAGATAGGCCTTTGGGACATACCGACGCTATCTTCATCTCGCGATTATTAGGGGAAGGTGAACCGTCGTAAATCCAGACATGGGTTGGCTATTTGAGTAAGCCTGTCGTGAATGATATTTCTCGGTAGCATCTCGCCCTGGCGAGACTTCCAAAACGTGTGGAATTATTGAATAAACATGGATGACTGGATGCTGTATCAAGAGGCGGGAGTTGAATATAGTCACATCCGCAAATCCGATGATCGCCCTCATAGGAATTCTTCTACCTATGAAAAACCTTGGCAAAGTCTAGCCTCTGTACTACTTCAATTGGGCATTGAATTTCTTTGGGTCTTACTCAGATAGCCTCAGACAGGGATTGCAACGTGCCGGACAAGGAGGGCCGCCGACTTAAGTTAAAATATCATAACCAATTTAAGTTCTGGTTGACTCTAGCCTTATTTGGTATTGGCATGAGACTATCCAACACTTGAAGATGTAGGTAGTCAGCCGATTTAAGGCTGAAATGTTGGTATGTGTATTGGACGTCATTTTATTCGGACTCCGTAAATCCAATTAGCAGCTTCGTTCGCGAGTATGGGCCAACAAAGATTGGGTCTCTTTACCAGATCGATATCATGTCAATTGCCTATTCAAATAGCCTTTCGCCTTTTTGCGAATCTAGACCTCAGACATCAACAGATCCCATTACGTAAACTACCGTCTTTTCTCTTGTCAACAAGTGCAAAGACATCCACATTCCACAATAACGTGGTTGATGTCATTGGTATGCAGATGAGTTTTTAAGGGAATTTGTTGCTAGCTGAAGTAGCACGTCCGTAGAAATTAGAGATGATTTCGCTTGGCGAAGATCTGCCCGAAGATCAATTACCACAGGAGAAGAGGAAGGATCGAAAAGGCATAATGACGACTACGTGGCTGCGTTGGCGGCGGGGGGTGGGAAGTTAAAGATGCCCGGGGCTGGTCTGATTGATCGATCGTGCGCGTCTCTTGAGTACTGCGTGGGCTTATTTACTTATTTTCCAAGCCCGTCGCTGGGTGCGCTGTTTATGTCCAATCTGGTCAATTATACCCGTCTCCTCTACCACTCGACATCTGACACTAAACAATGCCTTGTTATTGAACCTGGTATCTTGTCCTGTTGGGATCAAGTAGGAAAGTGCTCCGCTCAGGCCAAACAGCAATATTCAAGATATATTCAAGACCGAATTCATATATGTAGGTAAGCAATTCATGGCATCGCGTATATGTATAATATAAGGGGATGGTAGCATCAGGATTCCCACGTCAGATCTGATCAGTGATCTCCGGGCTGCCGGTCTTTTTCGAGCTTTTGAGCTCTTAGAAGTTAGAACCCCTGGATGGTGTGGTCCACCGACGCTAAGGATTATTGGCTGGGATATGGATGGGGCGAAAGTGCAAGCTAACCAAGTGAACCCCTGAGCGATCATAATGGAGTACCTGGATACGTATGTAAAACGTCTAGAAGCTTCAGAGCGACTGAATTTCCAAGGCAAAGTCCCATTCTTATGAATCGAAGATCGACGATGCATGTCGTGGAGTTCGTTTCTATGGAGTATTCCGCTCAGCCCGTGCAATGCTTCATATTTATATTTATCCGAGTCGGAGATGGTAGAGTCAACAATGCGGTCCGGGGCAAAAAAAGCGGCTTTCAGGTTTTGACTGGACGAATACGAGAAGAAGATCGGGGCCTCTGGAGGGGATTATTTATACATAGTACTTAAACATGGCTCCCCCCAGTCTTCGGGTCTACACACCTTGCCCTCTCGCTCAGGGACCGCTCCACAAAATCACTAAAGATCAGGAATGTATCTCGAATTGTAGAAGATGTACTCGTAAGTATTGGTCAAATGCGGACCTCACACGTGGGGTTCAAGCTGGTAACCGCCGCGTCGCCGGGCGCTTGGTCAGCTTAAGTAATGCGCCAAACGAGGTGTTAAAATTTTTGATCCGAGACTGATGGGATTCAATTTAAGACAAGCTCTATGCCTATCGCAAGCTTACATAGTAGACTGAATCGAGAGATGGACAGATGGTTGCGGCATAGGTAGCATGACATCTCCGTGGCTGAGGGGCGCTGCCTTAATGGGAGGTTGAAGGGAGCAAAAGAGCGTGACATACATACAAAGTACGTTAAGAACATATGTCTTAATATCAATGAACTTAAGGCATCTTTTTGGCGGACCGAGACAAAGCTTGATAATACATACTTTTGCAGCGTACACATCATGATCTATATGCACGCTTACGCTAGTTCGACGTTGCCCCTTCGGCTTAAGGTACCTCCATTGAGGATTACCGTATCATTGAAAAGCTAACTCGGCAGCTCGGACTCTTGAATAGACAAAAGCCGTCCGACGTTCAATGTCACTATACTTCTTTCCAAACGAATGGTTCGTACCTCGGACGGCGCCAACGGCTAGATGGGTAATCCTGGAAGACTAGCAACTAGTAGAGCGGTATAACGGCAACCGAAAGGTAGTACAGGATAGATTAGGTAGGTACAGCGTACATCGCGAAATAGGCCTAAAGTTTATTATCAACTTCTTCGCTTCGCTAAAGTTAAGGTTGATCATGACAGTTAAACCTATTTGACGATGTTAACAGCACTTAAATCTAACTTCGCCCCCCCATGCCTGAATGCCTTGGATTCAATGTTTATCGCTTACACACTGCAATTTGCAACTTCAATCACTACATAAACTGTTTTAGATCCTCCCTCGCATGGGTCCACGGGTCTTTTGTTCGATTGATGCAAAGATAATTGACAGCATTGTGTTCTTATAAAGCCCTAAGGCGGTGCGGTGGGCGGTGGGTAGGTAATCTGGGTAATCGATTTCCTACTACTAAATCATTAGAGGCTCTGCTCGATTTCAGCTCGAGTTAGGCTTGTTTGTTCTATGGGCCTCTGTTAATCATTTCCATTATGCTACACAGTAACCCTCGTGTTCGTGGGGCTGATCTCTGATTGGTTCAAAATTTGACAACTCCTTTACATAAATCGTCACATTAGCGAACTAAACAAGTTTGAAGTTGGAACAATACGATATCTGCTTTTGCACTTTTTCGCCAACTTTTTTTCTTCTTTGCTTTTCACAAATATCTCAATAATCAATTGGATTTTCAGTATAAGCTGCCATTGCCGGCTATAGTTCGTTCGTCATGCCTCACTATTGATTTACGAAGAACATAAATATCTATCTACCTACCTCCTAGGTAAGTCAACACTTAAGTCACTACTCCGTATCAGTACCGGGAAATAATAATCGGGTACAATTCTACCAGGTGCGCGTATGACACATGCATTCCTTGTGGCGTCAGCGCCTGCGTACTCTGGCGAGTTTAGCTAGTTTTAAAGGAGGTTGGCAGGTTGGCAGGTGAACTGCTACAAATGTAGAATGCTGTCCCGCACAACATGCTGCCCCCAGGTGAACACATTGCATGCCATCTCAGCGATAGCCCAAGCAGTTGCCAAGGTAAATCGTTCTCCGTTAGGGTCCTTTGGTTTCCCAGTTAGCTCCTCTACCCCTAGCAGTACCTCGCCGATTCTAGCGCCTTTCTTCCTGGGTTTACTGGGTTTATCAGCCCAGTGTCCACAGATATGCAGCTCGTCCATGATTTGTACAATACGTACGGTACATATATCCATGGGGCAGATGTGGTACCAAAGGGAGCAAAGGGGGAGGATGCTGCTTGTTCAACTTGGTCCGATTCATCAAGGTGAAGCATTCAAGATGTAACCGTTTCCCCGGGTTCAAAGCCGTTATTACACAACTGGCATCCTGAAATCTAGGCCTCGACTAGACGAGCGTTAGAAGGGACTCGACGGCCGTTCAATTCTTTTCGTTCTTTTGCCAACAGAAAATTGTTAACCCCCTTTACAATTCCAGCGCGCTCCTTCCAAGCAGGTCATCATCCATTGCCGCGAAGCCCAGAACGTCGGCCAATTGCAAGAAACTGCAGGCCCCGTGGCCCGTATCTCAAGGTACCTCAAGTACCTGGACACTTGATCGTGCAATGCATGATCAAATGCAGCTAGCGTGCCCTGATAACTCCACTCGTCATCCACCGACCGCCCGATTTTATCCAAAAGAGGTAGCACCCTTTGTATCTGATGTACCATTTCGCATCTGAATGTACCTATGGTATGTGGGAAGCTGGTAGATTCAGGTCACAATAGAACTGGAACTCTCTAAATAAAAATAGAGTCTAGTATGGATGGGCATGATGGATTACAACAATTCCATACCATACAATCCATTCAATGCCCAAGGTACGCATGTGTATGTACCGTGCTATGTACGCATGCAGGTAGGTTGAGCCAAGAGTGCCTTCCAGGTCCAGGTTTTTTTTGCCCGTGATTGGAAAGAATCATGTACCTGCCCAGAGCATTGGCGAGAACGTACGCAGTAGGAAAAATAACGTCTCGCTCTTGCCTCTTCCTCGCCTGACTGACACCACACAACCGTACACCATACACCATACCTCCTCGTCACTCGTCATTGAACGCTCACACCTACCTAAACTTTTAATTTTTTTTTCTCTTTCTTCTAACTCCTTCACTCAACTCCGTTATCCATTCTTTCGCCTATTCATCATTCGTTTGCTTATTCCCCCAGCCACCTCTAAGCATCCTTAAACTTTTCCTAAATCGTATTGCCGTCTAGGCTGCGGATTAGGACCATAATATTGCTTGACCGCTGGATACTCTCATTGATTCTTGATAACGCGGAGTCGCCTCGATCGCTTCGTTTCGCTCGGCCGCTTCACGTCAGTACCAAGTCGTGTTTCGGAAGACTAACCACGTTCTTACCGTGATCAACAACGTGCTTTTTCTACCCTGCTTGTCCGTACCGTCGTTCAGTCCGATTCTGTTCCTATTAGTTTGAACAATCCCTCGATTCGCATTTCTCCATCGCATCGCATACCTTGTTATCCTGCAGCTTTACGTACTATATTAATAAATAAGGTTTATCTCTGTCCTTTCGACCTCGGCAAGCGATCGTCGTTCTGCTAGCAAGCCGTCCTCGTCCACCAAGCTTTAATTCTCCTATTTGTGTAAGTGATGACAACTATCTATTTACTTAATTTAGTAGACCGAGAAGGGCGGATCACAAAGGTTTCTCCAAAAGTGGAGGGGTTTCTGCAAGTAGCTCGATGTTTCGATCTTACTACAAGAATATTATCTATATTTTGGGGTTGGTCGAAGCAATAAACCTTTGACTTTTCTTATAAACTTCGTCCCGTCATCCCATTATCCTACCCGACCGAGAGAGAGAGGAGAAATAGAGGGAGACGAACGACAAGGCATTATTGCCTACGCATTCGGGACTAAGGGACAAGTGTTCCTCAGCTATCCCATCACAGCAGGACCCAGTAGGATGGTTGGTTACATTTCCACAAAACACGGCTGACCTGTATTTCTCCTCACCATGCAGTATCCCGCCTGTTCGCGTCATATTCAGATACTTAACAGAATTTAAGCTCCGACGCAGTCCTCGAGACGGGCAATTCGAACTAGCATTGTAATTCCTTCGTTGTCTTACATACCACCAGAGATCTTACACGAGCGAGCCGATACCTGCAATCCCTGGATCTTAACTCGTTTTATGGGTTTGTGTTAAACCCGAAGAATTTCAGGCGAGTCAATCTATATGCCTAGGTTTCCAGTCACCTTCCGGCGGAAATCGACCGCAGCAGAAGATCCAAATGGACCGATAGCAGAGCATTCGTTTCGGGTTCTCGAGAGATCGGAAGTGAGCAGTGGGAAATCTTTCGATGGCGGCGCTAGGTTAGCTAGGATGACGGCGGCTGCGCCAAAGCCCAACATCCATCATTCCGATCTTGCAGCGGAGGATAATCTTTTTGCGGGTTTGAAGAACAATCGGTACGTGCGAATTAGATAATATTTCATGCATCTTCTTTTCCTTTTTCTATTTTTACATCAAAGTAACCGACCGGCTACTTCAGCTGTTCGCCAAGTTGGCGCCCGGACCTGGGCCTAGGGGTCAATTTTACGCCCCCGGTTACTCAGATTTTAGCACAGCATTTGTCTCAGACGCCCGCAGGCATATATATTAGGCTAGTCCCTAGCGTTGTGCAATTTTACTGATCCTCCCTAGGGGCAGTGGAAGTTCCAACACTACAAAGACGGCCTCCGATAACTCCTCCCGTCACAGCAACGCCTCAACAGCCCCCTCCTCAACCGACTTCACACAACAAGAAGACTGGCGCAACAGTGCTGGAAGAAAGCATACGTCGATGGCCGAGGGTCCTGCTCCACCGCCACATAAGAATGGTGGCGGTTTTCTAAAGCAGGCGGGAAGGACTTTCTCTTTTGGCAACAAAAAGACATCATTACCAACGATACCAGCCGAGGAATCCGTCCCTGCCGTGCCGTCGATGCCCGATGAGTATAGCCCTGGGACGCCTCGTGGTGGTCGCTCTCGAGCTGAGACCGCCTCGACAACCAGTACTGCAACACCTCCGAAAGTTGAAGACAGGGATTTCATGTTGGATCTAGGGGGTGATCTAAGCAGCATGCTTAAATTTGATAAACGTGCGAGTGTTGCCACGCTAAAGGGCTTAATGTCGAACCGAGTTAGTCAGCCTGCTCCACTTAATATCGACAACACAGCACCTGTCGAACCCCCGCAGCACTCATGGAACAGTCAGCATTCGAACGATGGGCTGTTGAGTTCAGGCCGAACCTTAACTTCTCCTCCCGCCGCTAGTGAACTACGGCCGCCTCCCGTTCCGAGACACCACACCACTCCTCTCGAGCGGCGACGCTCGGACGAAGATGACGAAGATACGACGTTGCTGAGGGATTCGATCGCGGCCACCCAGTTCCTATCCAGCGAGGAATCGGGTCCCAGTGGTGGTTCTACTCGGTATAGGAGGGATGAAGACGAGGTTTCGGAATTGAGATCCAGCCATGCCGACTCGTACTCTAAATCGTCTCGATTCGGTGCCAAGGTCGATGATGACAATATGTTCGATAGACCCCTCAGCCGCCCTAGGTATGTTCCGAGACAGAACGGTCGTACGAACAGCCAGCCGCAGAACAAAGTTATGACTCCTGCGGAGTTCGAGAAATATCGCCAAGATAAAGCTCGAGAGGAAATAATGGGATTAAACGACGACCCGGAGTCGGACAAGGAGGAGGAAGATAACTACGACGACGATGAGGATGAGCGGGAGAAAACAAGACAACTTGCCAAGCAGAGGAAGAAGCAAGAGGCTCATATGACGGTTTACCGACAACAGATGATGAAAGTGACCGGCGAGACCGGGAATGCGAATTCAAACGC
This sequence comes from Annulohypoxylon truncatum, assembly GCF_022578515.1. NCBI lineage: Eukaryota > Fungi > Ascomycota > Sordariomycetes > Xylariales > Hypoxylaceae > Annulohypoxylon > Annulohypoxylon truncatum. Next base: position 599,257 of record NW_025953805.1, read on the forward strand.
GAACACGAACGCAAACATGAGTGGTCATGCTTCTCACCCTAGCATTTCATTGTCAGTAAGCGCACCAAACTTAGTATTGAACGACGGGCCTAGCAAAGGTGTATCCCCGTCTCCTCCTTCGGATGGCTCTGAGTCGGATGAAGAGGTGCCTCTAGCAATTCTTGCGGCACACGGATTTCCCAACAAGAATCGACCGCCGACACGACTCACTACCATGTCATCCAACCCTAATTTGCGAGCTTCTGTCCAACAACCTTCGTATGTTAGCGGACCGGGATCTGTCATGGGCGAAAGTGTTGGGGCCAACGGGGGTCGTCTTCCGCCATTTGCTCGAAGGTTACCCCAGGACCCATACCTCGGTGCAGGTTTGATCAACCAACCTCCGAGAGAATCATTTGCCCTTGGAGGTGGTGTTGCTGCCCCTAACCCGCCGGTACCTACCGGTGGCTTAGTAGGCGTGATTGCTAACGAGGAACGTTCGAGAGCAATGCGGCGTGGTAGTCCAGCCCTTGATAACACGAGGAGCATCCAAGCGAACGGAATGCGGATGAACGGAGGCTTTGACCCTATAAATGGCATTCCTCCTCAGATGATGTATCCAATGGGTATGCCCCAAATGCCTAATCAAATGCTAACTCCGAGCGATCAAATGCAAATGCAGATGTCGCAACAAATGCAGCAGTTTATGCAGATGCAGATGCAGTTCATGCAAATGATGACCGATCGAGGGCAGGGACAAGAGCAGATGCAGGGATCTCTCCGACCTCAAGGACACACGCCGACGCATTCAATGGGTTCACTAGGAGAAATTCCACGGGGTTCGTTTATGGGAGATATGATGGGAAACAACATGATGGGAAATAATATGGGCAACGGGATGAACTTGGATTTGCCGAGAGGTGATAACCAAATGCGGACGATGAGCATGGTCCAGCCAAGTTCGGCGTCGTGGCTCCAGCCTCCACAGAACGGTTATGCCCCATCGATCCGCGCTCAGGGCCAAGGTTACGCGCCTTCGATTGCACCTTCGGAGCGCAGCAACATCGGGTTACCTGGACGTTACCGACCGGTTTCCAGTGCCACAATGCTCGACCACGGAAGAACGTCTAGCATGTCCGGCGCGTTGCCAACTCTACACTCGAAGCTCCAAGCTGAAGTAAAAGTGTCGCCGATGAACAACAAGGAGGACGATGACGACGATGAGCAAGGGTGGGAAGCAATGAAAGCGAAGAGGGAGAAGAAAAAGAGCATTTGGCGAACCAAGAAGACTTTTGGGGATGATATTGGAGCGCTTATCAACTAAAGGGCGCATGTGCATTCTACCAGGCTATATCTAGCATTACATTTGGCTACATAAAATGGTGCATGTGCAAGGAACAACGGGGAAAAAATTAACCCTTGTCGTTTTGGATTCCAGGAAACCTTTCTTTCCCCTCGACACCATTTCCGCCTAATATTTGGAGGTTCCTTAAAGTAGGAGACGGTTCGAATTGTATATTTTCAGAATCACAGTTTCGTATATGTGATGGGAAAGGGGCGCATCTGGGTTCGCAAGAAAGATAAGACTCAGCTTTTGGATAAGAGAAAGACCTGCCACTTAGAAAGAGAATTGTTGGGATGGATTTGGGGGCGCGTCTGAAATTCGTGGCGGGACGACTCATGATAGACCAGCCTATATACCAGTAATCTAATACTTTATCCACCCACCTCTGTATTATACCTAGTCGTAAGAGATACTATGTGACGTGCGCCAAGTCATGAACGGGGGAAAGCATAATAGTTTTCATATACCTGCCATAAGTTCAGCGTAGTAGCTTTCGTTCATGTTATTCAGGTAGTCTGCGAGCGTGGCTAATCAATCTTCCCTATGAACTTATCGAGGCCTTGCCCAGCTTTACACAAGACCATCCGAGTAGGTGCCTAGGTAGCCAAGTAACCCTTGCCCTACCTTACTTTTCATTCCTTTTCTTTTTTTCTTTACTACCTTTTCTTTATCTATTTTCCTTCCTCTCTGTTTATTTCTGTTTAATTTTTTTTTACGTTGCGTTTGGTTCCATATCCAGGTACCCAAGTAGGTATGTAGGCATACATACACTTTTGCTTTATTCGATCTTGCCGCGGGCCCAGGCGCCGCGCTTGACGCCCAGCTCGACGGCGGCGGAGCCCCAGTCCTCGCCGTGGTTATGGCTTCCGGGGCCGAGGCCGGCGCGGGTCTTGGCCTGGCCCTCATCGAGGACGGTGAGGACGCCGAAGACGACGGGGACGCCGAGGTCGAGGCCGACGCGCATGAGGCCTTGCGAGACGGCGTCGGCGATGTACTCGAAGTGCATGGTCTCGCCCTTGATGAGCACGCCGACGGCGACGATGGCGTCGAAGGGCTGCGTCGACGACGGGTTCGGGGTCGGCAGCGAGGATAGGTCTGTCGTGGACCCGCCTAGGAGGTCGCCTGCCGAGGAGGCGCCGCTGCTGGATTGCTGGATCTGAGAGGCTGCGTACATGCTGTGAGGTGGGGGAGGCGTTAATGAGTTACGGTACTTAGGTAGAGAGGGGGAAGGGGAAAGGGTAGGAAGAGGAGGGGTAAATACCGCTGGACGGCGATGGGCAGCTCCCACGACCCGGGGACGGACTGCACGACGATGTTAGACTCCTTGACGCCGAGGCTTAGCAGCTTGTCCTTGGTGCCCTTGACCAGCGGCTCGATGATGGTGGCGTTCCAGCGCGCGTGCACGATGCCGATGCGCAGGCCGCTGCCGTCGTGCTCCTGTGGCGTGGGGCCCTTGAGCGAGTGTGCCATTTTTTTCTGGTTTTCTGTTTCGGATATATGTGTCTAGAGAGAGGTGGTATCAAATTCGCGCCGGAGAGGTCTACTCGCTGGTTACTGATTGCTGGTATACCGGTAATACCTAGTCGATGTCGGAGCAGCGAGCGGATCGTCGGGAGGGGGTTGCGGTTTCGCCAATTGAAGGGCAGTTGAGTGAAGTTGCTTAGGAATGCTGGGTTAGTGAAACTCGGAGAGGAGTAGGCCGCTTTCGAAATGGGTGAGACGGAAGCTTGCTTCGTGGGAGGTATGGATTGTAGGTATGTAAGAGATTCCTAGGCCGTATTGCGGCATGCTTGCGAGGTGGGCTGAGGGAGAGCGAACGCAGCAACTGGAGAGGGGCATGACGCAAGTCCGGACAGGGATAGCCTTGCCTGTCTTAGTTTCCTTTTACGGCGCCTAAGGTTTGTGTGTCTTCGTCACCCAAAGATGCCTATAGTTGGATTGACTTTGTGTTCAACTTTATTATTAGGATGGTATGAGGTAGATACATTCATATTTCAAATGAAGGAAGGAGTGAGTTGGATGAAATTTGAGTTGCGGCAACACCTCCAGGATTGTTCAAGGCAAGGCCCTTTCAATGGAAGGCATGAGGGAGGAGCTGGGAGCCCTTTGCTGCTCACCTGGGTTCATTGCCATTGAGCCCTTCAGTCTCTTCATCAAACACAAAAACATCTTCGCTTCTATTACTTTCGTTAGAAGATTTCTATATCAACTTCACAGAGTCATTATATCCTAATAAGTTCTATGGATGTCAAAGGTTGTTTCTGTCTGTGATTCTTTCGGCCTACTTCAATCGTCCCCATGTCTTCCATTTCTCGCTTACCAGAGTCCACAACCCGGCTTTTGGGCTCTTCTTTAGTCATTACGACGCCAGTCACTCTAGTCAAAGAACTACTTGACAATTCAATAGATGCAAAAGCGTCCTCAGTTGAAGTCATAACATCCGCCGATACAGTCAGGAAGATCGAGGTCCGAGACAATGGTGTTGGTATTCATCCAGATGATTATGACGCTCTCGGGAGACGTGGTCACACAAGCAAACTCAGAAGCTTCGAAGAACTAAGGATTCAATCCGTCAAGACGCTTGGGTTTCGTGGGGAGGCATTAGCAAGTGCAAATTCCTTGGCTCAAGTCACGGTTACCACCAAAATCGCCTCAGAGCCCGTTGCGGCTATTCTTCATATTGTACCAGGCAAAGGAGGTGTATTGAAACAACAACCCACGTCAGCGCCGGTCGGAACTACAGTAAGTATCACAAGTCTGTTCGGCAAGTTACCTGTTCGTGAGCAAGTCGCCATCAAGGAGTCCGCAAAAACGATTGATAAGATTCGCGAAGTCCTTCGCTCCTATGCTATGGCAAGACCTCAACTCAGGCTCTCGTTCAAAGTCCTGCACTCACCAAAGCAAACTTGGTCTTACTCGCCAAAACCAGAAGCGTGTGTGAAGGAAGCCGCGATACAGCTCTTCGGGGCAGAGATTACGACTCATTGCTTTGAGCAGACATTTGAGATAAACGAGCTTCAGGGCCAGCGCCAGAGTGATGCTTTGAACAATCCTAATCCTCCATCAAGTGGAAATTATGTGTTCGAAACACTTATTGTCAAGCCAAATTGTGACCCTTCAAAAGCACCAAAGCATCAGTATTTCTCTGTCGACGGCCGCCCTATCACAGGTAAGGGAGGTACCATGAAGAAATTGCTAAGCATCTACATCGAGCAGATATGTACTGCTTTCCGGCAAAGTTCCTCGGTTACTGTACCAAGGGACTGCTTCATTCGGCTAAATATCAAGTGTCCTCCTGGGAGCTATGATGCAAATGTTGAGCCATCTAAAGATGACGTCTTGTTTTCCAACGAAAATGTAGTGCTTGATGGATTTAGGGACTTGTGTAAGGAAGTGTATGTGATGTCTACACTCAGCAATTCGGTAGAGCATAGCTCTACGTTAGACAAAAGGGATGGGCCAGCAACCCAAGATTCATCATTCACTGAGCTACAGGGGCAGTGCCGCCCTCAAGCAGGCAATAGGGGAAGTATCCCGTTGCAGGTGCGAGACCATACAACGTCACAGCCGACATTTTCAGCTCAATCTAAACAAGAGTCAATCATAGACCATCAACCTCTGTCTATACACTCACAAGAAGCCCTACAAGAGGCATCTGATCCTATAAATATCGGTTTCACGCCAATAAATACGCAAATGTTAACTACCCAGAACGACTCCATATCTACAGGGGTACCGAGATCCAAGGTAATATCGCCAAATACCAGATCTACTCGATGTCAAGTCGACATGTCCACAGATTTTAACGAATACAACCATAATTATCCTAACAAAAAACGTACACAGCCTTCCCAATCACACAAAGACGGGGCTGATGCCGTCGAATACTCGACTCTACAAGATGTAAATCCATGGGCCATTGCTAAGGCAAATGCGCCTAACAGGAGTAAGGAACAGACTTTTAGGGATTTGGCAGATGTGGATAGCTCATCGTTACCTGTATTAGAACCATCAATGACCCCAGATCCCCCTATCCTTCGCCACACAAGAGCAGTACCTCGGGATCTTGATGTCCCACTAAGCCAGCAACGCTTGTTTCCGCAAGGTGGTTCCCGTCAATTTCGACCTAAAGTACCAGGTGGCCCGTATCATAGCCCAATGTCAAGCCCGCCTGAGATAGCTTCGCGGAAAGCAACGTATAGCGCCAATATGTCCGCTCCTCTTATGTCACGACGTCGTCGTGATTATGCACCATGGTCGCCACCTTCATCCGCGGAGAGAACAATACCTAATAGCGATCTCTCGCTTAACAATGCACCAGAGCGAGCCTCGGAGAGCATGAAGCAAACTCAAATATCCTTTAAGGGTGCTGCAAGGAAATCTAAGAAGCGACGACCTGAGGAGGACATTGTCGAGGTAGATCATCTAGATCTACAAGATCGGGGACACAATAGCGAGAATGGCCTTCAGAAGATGCTAGCAGCAGCAAGACGAAGCCTCAACCATCAAATTTCTCAGGAGAAAGACAGTCACAGCTCTAACCATAAATCTTACGAGGCCCATATACGCGCAAAAGCCGGTGCGCAACGTCAACCATTTACCCAGTCAAATCTTGATCATGCCCAAGCAGGAAGCAGTTCGAACATCAAAGAGCCGATCAAAACGACCCTGCCTCATGATGATCCCAGAGCGTATCTCTTGCGTCGACAGAAGTCGATGACTGCACAGGAAAACAGCGCAATTCCGAAGAAACCCAGGCGAATGAAAAGTTCTCTCTTGCCGCTGGAGAATGTTCCATCTGATAACCAGATGCATTTTATGGTTTTGGTCGAGGCGTTGAGTATCGAAGCTTTGCGCACCTCTATGAAGGGAGGCGTGGCTTACGATAAATACATGGAAAGAGGGGCCGTTAAGAATGGTCTCGAAATGGACCTTGACACAGGCCACACAGTCGAAGATCGCTTAATGTCGCTGCTTCAGGGGCGCCGCGGTATGGCTGATGGCGAGGAAGCAGAGCTTGAGATTGGCCTCTGTTCTTTACTGAAAGGAAAAGGCGCCGCAGTTGTTGCTTGAGCATAAGAAGGGGAACTGGGTGCTAATTGGCGTTCTAATGATCCTCTTATCGGCTGATTGTTTCTTGCTAGGAGAAAGCGAACATGGGAGAATCGAGCTGACACTAACTTGAGCTATATATGACGAGCTATAGTACCAGACGCTTCAATGATTGCTATGTATATGGGGGAAGATCATGTGGATTTATCTTCGTTTGTCACGTAGCTTTGAAGGGGGCTTTCATGTAAATGATGGCGAACTAGAAGTAATACACAAATATGATACCTAAATGTGGACTCTGATAATAATACCCGTAAAGCCTTAAGAACCCGAGTGTGTCTAGATAGGTTCTATGAACACCCCAGCCTAAATTGTTTGCCTTGGAGGTAAAGAATATCGAGTGGGCATTATCAAGCTCATATTAAGTCTCTGGAGGAGGGGCAATGAAGACCCGGGGGCCTATGAGAAGAGCGATGATAAACAATATCCCATAAGGAGCTGGCTATAGAGGAAAGGGGCTTTTGGCCAGTCATAGTGAGGCATTGTGCTTGTTGATAATCTATCAACCACTTAAAGGATTCTGAATAGATAAGATTACCTATTGAATTATAAAGGGGAAGACGATGGTTTACTATACATCTTCTACCTAGGAGTTCTTATAAATTAATTTGATCTGGGGTTCAGGCAGCGGCGCTTCATACTTAGTGTCTTCAAAGAGGCGCCAGCAGGAGATAAGATTTGTATCCTTTTGGTGACACATCTTAATGTCACAATACATCTTATGTATGCGTAAAGTCGAATTAGTAGATGGTAGGCTTCGGAGGAGTTGTTATTAACATGTATTTTATTCTAGGGGATAAAGTTAAGCACCTTGCAGCCCTCAGGGGAGTTAGGTTCGGGACGACGGGCCGCACGGTTTGAGTTGATTGACTCCGATTGACATCTTTGGCATATGATTGAGCTTGTATATCTGGTTTTGTTGAGATATCGAAGATTATTCCTTTGGTGAGATCACCGAGGTCCGATAGAAACTTCGGCTTCATTTGTTATATCCATCTACCCGAGTTGTATTGACTTTCAGGATCAATATCTCGTAAAACCAACATACTCACCCAGAGGCAAAGTGAAATCAAGTCGATATGTTTGCGCAGCTTGTCTTGTGAAGCTACCATGACGTAAAAATCTAAATTTGGCTGTTAAAAACTTGACTAGACAAGCAAGGACTATGAGCCCGGCGGGATGGAATAAAAAGCAACTCGAGAAAAGATGGCTTAAGTTCGTCGCCACGTGTTTTGCCGATGAACTCCTAGTGTCAGACTTCTCGTTATTGGTACATAAACGCGTGGCTATGGCGCAAAATGCCAGACTGGTGAGACTCTCTTCTGAAGGGATGCGTTAGAAACAAAACTTGGAGCCCAGATGCTCACTAAGCGGTGAACCGACCTGAGACCTTCGATTCCCCCTCCAAGAGACAGCCCTATGATACATATACCTAGTAGGTGGTGTTTTGACGGCAGTACTAACGGACAAACCCACCTAGTTTTAACGAGGTGAAGTCGGCATACAGCGAAGAGAACCTGCTTTTTCTCGGCAACGCTAATGCTGTGCCACGTCTAGACCCCAGGCGTCGATCTCGATTTGCTCAAGCCTCAGGCAGGCTTCCGCCTCCAGGGCCTCGTATCGCATAAGGAATTGCATGCAATGACGCGTTTCGGATTATATGGGATGCGGGCGGTACTTAAGATCGGCGGCTCCGCTGTTGCGGGATGTGCCTAAAACAGCCGGGACGACGAAAATGGGATGTGGGAGTGCCATTGTCATTTGCGCGAAGAACGGACGAAGAACAAACAAAATCTATCTTAACGTGTCTTGGGCGCGCGCGAGGTCCCTGATGCTAAGGGCGATGCGAATTCTCGCGTTCGGTTCCCATTCTAATTCCATCTCACTATGGCATAAAAGCCAAGACCGAGATGGACCGCGGACTAGTTGTCAGTGGGATGCGCTGCACAACGACTGGCTCGTGAAGCTGTGTGGCCCCGCCGTCAGACCCCGTAAGACCCGTATTGGATTTAGTCCAACGAGAAGCTCTACCGTGCCTCGTTCGGAACATTTCCCTCAACGGCTGATGGCAGGGCGTCCGAACTAGATTCCTTGCTCGCGACGCTGCGACGGAATCAGTTGACACGAGCGCGCCACAGCTAACTAGCCATTGGCGCAACCTGTTGGTGCTCTCCTTAACCCCTTCTGCTGTAGCTGAGCAGACCGGCATTCCTGGACCCAGCGCTATACGGACACGATACTAGAAATAGCATACAAATAGGACTATCTTTCTCACAAAATAATGAAAGGAACAAGATCGGCTACCCGTGTCATGGAAGATTGGGTTTTGTGAGCTCCGTTGTGTACACACATAGTAGATGATAAAGTAGGACGAATATACAACAACTCATTAGAATCGGGAAAGTTGTTCGAGACGTCGTGTAGTTGTGATACAACCACTTAACCGTCACAACCTACTTTTGTAATGGATTTCCTTTTACAATGTTTATATTGTTATTACTTATTTTAGATTTTTTTTATTATAATATTAAACTTTTAATTAAATTATTAAAAATAATAAATAAAAGAAATTATAAGTAGCGTATTATATATATTATAATAAATGTATAAAAAATTTATTAATTATAATAATAATTATAAAATATAATTTTATTTTTTTTATTTTTTTATAATAATTTTATAAAATTTAATTATATTAAAAAAAATAATATATTTATAAAAATTAATTTTTAAATAAAAAGAAAAAATAATTAATTAAATTATAAATAAATAAATTTATAAGAAAGTTTTTAATTACGTTATTATTTTTTTTTATATAATTTATTTTAATTATTAAAAAAAAAATTAAAAAATTTAAAGTTAAATAAATAAATAAATTTTTAAAACGAAATACGAAAATTATATAAATAATAAAAAAATTTATAAATATTAATTATATATATATAAATAAAAAAAAAAAATTTAAACGTTTTATTTTTATTTACACGGTATATATAAATATTATAATATATTATTTTTAAATAAATATAATATTAACGAAATTAAGTTTTAAAAAAAAAAATAAACGGTGGTTTAATATTTAAAATTATTAAAAAATATTACGTTAAAATAATAAATTTAATAATTATTTTATAAATAATAATAATAAAATATATATTTAAAATTAAATATTAAAAAATTTTTATTATTATTTATAAAAATAAAAAATTTTAAATATAATAATTTAATTAAAAAATAATTAAATAAAAATTTATAATTATTAAAAATAATTAAATTAATAATAAAATAAAAATTTATTAATTAAAATAAATATTTTTAATTAAAATTAAATTTAAAAATAATTAATATAAATTATTATTTTAGCGAATTTAAATTAATGAGCCCGTTTTTAGTTATATTTTTTTAATTATAATAAGTTTTAATTAATTAAATCATAAGATTCCTTTAAAACATTAAAAACATGTTATTAATTTAAATTAATTTAATCGTTTTTTCCTTTTATTAATAAACTTTTATTTTTATTTTTATTTTTATTTTTTAAAATTATTAATATTTTAATTATTAAAAAAATTTAATTATATTACGATTTAAATATATAAGTTTTATTATTTATATTAATAAAATATAATTAATTTAATTAATACGCTTAAATCGCGGTGTAACCGAATTTTTTTATTAATTAAAACGCGTAAACGCGTAAGCGCGTTTATTTAATTAATATTTAAATATACCGTTTAAAAATAAAAATTTAAATTATTTTTTAAATAAATAATTTTTTTTATATAAATAATAATTATTAATTTATTTTTAAACTTATTTTTAAAATTATTAAAGCTATTTTAAGTTAATTTTTATTAAGTGAGTTTTAATAAAGTTTTTATATAATAACGGTTCGAAATAATGAATATATAAAAGGCTTTAAACGTAATGTTATTAATTATTTAATTTATTATTAAGTTTCGAATTAATCCGACCGTTAGTTATGATATCGTGGCTTTAAAGTAAATAGGTGTGGTTTTTACTACCGATTTACACGTGGATTTTTTTTCGTTTAAGTTTAAAATATTTTTAAATTACGTTTAAATAAAACTTAAAATAATTAAAAAACTTTAAAAACCATTTTATTAACCCCGAAATATATTTTATAAAAAACTTTATACGTGGTTATTAAATAATATAAAATTTTATATTCGAAAATAAGTTAATTTTATATTAATGGAACCGTTTTTAAACTAAATTAATTTAAATTAAATTTTAAAGAACGCTACGCTTGTTTTATAAATACAATGGTACGGGCTAAGTAAACCACGCGTAACGTGGTTAAATGTAACTAATTTTTTAAAACTTAATTTAAATTAACTAAAATAAATAAATTATTAATTTTTAATAATTATTTTTTTTATATTAATTTTAAATTTATATAATTAATTTATACGAATAAAATAATTTTTATTTATTTTTTTATTTATATTAATAATTTAATATAATTTTTAAACGTTAATATTTTTTTTTTAAAAAAATTTATTTTAAATAAAAAATAAAATTTTAAATTTTATATTTAATTATAATATTAATTTATAAATAATAAATGTTATAAATTTATATTAAAATTAATAAAAAAATTTTTTTAATTATAAATATATTAATTAAATAACGAAAATTAAATTTATAATTTTTAAATTTTTTAAAAATATTAATTAAACGAAAAGAAAAAAAAATAAAAAAAAAATAATTAATTTTTAAAACTTTTTTTTATAAATTATTAAAAAATATTTAAAAAATTTTTAAAAAACTTAATAATATTATTAAATAATTAAAAAATATTAAAAAAAATAAAATAAAAATAAATTATAATATTTATAATTTAATTATTAAAATTAAAAAAAAATTTATATTTTAAATTTTAATTATTATTATTTTTTAAATAATTAATTAAAATTTAAAAACGTAATTAAATTAATTTATTTTTAATATATATTAAAATATTTATTTTAATTTAAATAAAATATTTATTAATTTATTAAAAATTAAAAATATTTAATTAAAAAAAAATTATTTAATAAATTTTTATTTAATAAATTAATAAAAAATTATATTATTATTAAAATAAATAAATTAAAAATTAAATAATAAAAGAAAAAATAAATATTTTTTTTAATTTAATTATATATTAATTAATTAAATTATTATTATTTAAATCTTAAAGGTGGTGGTGGGATAAAATTATAAAAGGGGGTCCATTACAAAAATGGGTTGTAACGGTTATATCATTGGTAGAGCTTGTTACTTAATTGATATTGTCGCGTAATACCCGATGCAATGGTGTATATAAGAGATACCGAGTTGGACAAGACTTCAATTTTTGGCTCGAGAACAATTGAATGAAGAGAAGCTTCGGTGTTGTACTACAAACTAATAAGTACCGTGGTCTCCGCATCTGTGTGACGGCTTGGTTCTCACATGATGCATGGGATAGCTCCTTATGCTCCTTACATAGCAGGAAGTAGGTACCCCTAGCTAGGGGAGTCTGAGAAGGGACGAAAGGAAAAGAAGGTTTGCCTAGTAGAGAGTTTGCCCATACTCTTGGGATTTCAGGGACTATCGTCAATTATACCTGCCTTTCGTCTTCTCTTATTCTAGCAGGTGGTAGCGGTCGAACTGTAATGACTTCATTGCTCTCGTCATCGCCTGTGATTGGTTAATGATTGATCAAGAGCATGAATTATCGCATAGATGTGTCGTTCGATATAATAGCTATAAATCACCCACTAATATAGCATCGGTGGCTTCTTTCATATTCTATCTCCTTTGTCACGGCAGCAATTTTTAGGATCGCTGAAAAGATAGGGCGATCCGTCAGCTTCTACCATTTTCATTACAGCATATTGAAATCTCCTTACGAGGTACGAGGTACGTATTTTAAGTCTTAGGCGCTAATGTAGCAAGATGCGTTGGCGTTTAAGACGGCTTCAAGGGTCCCCCTGGACTTTCTCCTCCGCTCTTGACGAACTTTTTTTTCTTTGTTCTGATTTTCATCCCAATTTCCATATTGGCAAGTACATAATAATAAAACCTGTTGTTGATAACACAACTCTTCTATCGTTGTCACAGTCACTATCACCGTTTCTCTACTTCTTACCACTCTCGCTTTTGATATTCTGTCATTTTGGCATTTCTATTAATGAACATAACCGTAACCAGCAAACCCTCGAATCAAAAGCCCTGGCTCGAGCAGTAAGCAAGCCAACAATCCACCAAGCAGGGATCCTTCGATTTGATTGTTAGACGAGCGGTACATCTTTGAATGTATTTCATACGCTAGATTTGGTAACATCATAATCACCACCATAAACCGAACGGCGCACTGCCACAATCAACGCCCCAGCTGCCCGATATCCGATCTACAGCTCCTTCCCCCAATCTTCTCGCATCATCTTGTTATTTTCTACTCGTATCTATAATCTAAATTCTTTTCTTCACCTACCCGTCCGCAAACCCATCGAATTCCGGTTTTTAGGAAACACAGCCATCCCGACCACGTCTAGCAAAGTCCTCCGTCGCGCGCGCTCCCTCCTTTAATTGTTAAGTTGCAGAAGTCAGTCGACTAGCCTGACGAAACTGCTCTTCGTTCTAGCATGATGCGGCCTTAGTGGTATTAGATCATTCCGCATTAAGCCCTGGACGAAACACTCCTGGTAAATACTCGCCGATAACGAACGATGCGAAGTTATACCTCGAGAGTTCCCAGTACTCCTACGCCTTACTCGAGCTACGCCGACGTCGAGCCTGACGAGACTCAAGATGCGTATACAACAGATAGTGTTTCGCCCGAAAAGATGACAGGTGCTTGTGGATCCAAGCAAGGAGGGCGTTGGCCGTCGTCTTCTGCCTTCGTCCCAGCCAAACGACGTGTAAACTATTCGTCTCCTGCTAGTATCATATTGCGTTCTTTGGTAGCATGTACTTGGATTCGTACCGCTTCGGCCGTAATGTTGCCGGCGTTCGACAACTGTCTAGACAGCAACTACATCTACTCTAATCAACCGGAGGGAGAAGCCCAGCTCCAATGGGTTCCCTTGCACGTCGATGCCGTATTCGATACTCAGAACCCGACTCATAACTTGATGGTCACTGTTTGGGGGAATGTGACGGGCCGCGCTGGCAGCGATGCACTGCCGGCATGGAATTCTTCGGATTGGAACGACCCAACTAAGGTACTCAATGGGAAAATACAAAATGAGCCTGATCAGAGTGTGCCGGCCAGTCAGCGCAAAGTGACTACTTTACACAGCAAAGTCGATGTCCTAACATACGAGCCTTTCGTTTCGAACGTGAATTTCTGCGATAACCTCATTAATGGAACATGTCCGCTTGGCCCCGTGTTTAGTAACATATCTGCGTAGGTTTCCCCCCTCCTGGGAATACGAAAAGAGGGCTTACCATTTCTTGCCATATCATACTAATATCTATAATCTACGTAGGAACTCGACTGATGGTCTTTCTTCGTTCAACATTTCGAATGACTTTTCTTCGACATACGCATTCACGTCGTTCGCTCCGACCTTTATTATTTGGTACGGAGATGCGGCGAAGACCACGATCGGATGTGTATCTGCAATCGTCACGCCAGACCTCGGAGGGATCGCGTGGCCTCTCAAATTCATCCCCTTATTTGTTCTAATCTTAGTGGGATTTGCGACAGTCTTCTCAGCAATCTCCAGTCCATGGGGTACTAGTGACGTCTTCCATTGGACGTCTAATTATGGAAGAGATCCAGACCTTTTACGTCTAGTTACCCCAGGTTTTGGAGATTGTCTCCAGTATATCCAGTTCATTGTTTTAACTGGGAGTCTCACTCTGGAATATCCTGGGTTCTACCAGCCAGTCGCCAGCCAAGTCTCGTGGTCCTCGTTGATGTTTAACGAGACTTTCGTGACCGGCGCAAAGCCGTGGCAAAATATTGTCGACGGTATCTATTACACGAATGGCAAATACGGTCTCGAAATTACTGCACAGTTAGATGGGATGAGTGAGGTTCAAGACATCTGGGCTGGGATGATGGTATGGCTGCTTGTTATCATTGGTGCCGTGCTTCTCTTGATCCAAGTAGGCTTCTTTTTGCGATGGCTCCTACGATACATCAGCCGTGTTCCAGAGGAAGACCTTCGAGCTAAGAACATACCTTTTTCGGCCGGCAATGTTATTCGTCTCGTCTTCGGCTATTTTCTACTACCTATCGTCGCGCTCTCTACCTTCCAGCTGGTGGTCTCAACCCGGTCTGCGGGCTACCTTACAGCTCTGGCCGCCCTCACTCTGGTTGTCATCATTGGATTTGCGATATGGCTTATGCATATCATTGCCAATACCAAACCAAGGTCTCATCTGTTTGATGATTTGTCGACAGTTCTTCTTTATGGCCCCCTTTACAATACATATTCCGACGAAGCTGCTGCCTTTGCGCTAATTCCGATCATATTAACAATTATGCGCGGCATTGCGATTGGCGCCGTGCAGCCGTCTGGTACCGCACAAATAGTGATATTAGCCGTGTGCGAGGTGATTCAAATACTAACGCTTCATGCATTCCGGCCTTTTCATTCGCCTACCTCGATGAATGCTTACCATACCGGATTCTCGATAGTCCGTTTTGTGTCCGTTATATTAATGGTCGCATTCACGCCAAGTTTGGGGATTTCGGAAGGCCAAAAGGGATGGATTGGCTATGCGATCTTATTGATACACGCCTGTGTTCTCGTTTTCGGCTTCTTCCTAAACGCGTTACAGACGATCATCGAAGTAATCGCGCGTCTGTTGGGCGCCGGAGGAGACGACATCGACGGTCAGACTAGGGGCGGATTGTCCAAGATTTTTGGCGCTCGTCAACTCTCGAGGCGTGTGGACCGACGCGGTGGCCCATCTCGACAAAGCCAACTTAGTAGCACTGCTATGTTAAACTCCGAAATCGCAACTAAGAGAGGGTATGGTCGCGTAAGAAGTGAATCGGCTGGCAGTATGGGAATCATTATTGGGCCAAACCAGAGGAGTTCTAGCGCTCTGGACGCCCGTAGTCTAGATACATACTCGATTCCGCTAGGTAGTGGTGGCGCGTTTACTCCGACGACGACAACCCCTGGAGATGCTAGTACCTTCTCCTTCCTACCCTCCCCAGGACAGGCAACTCGTCCCCAACCTACAGCAGATCCCTACTACCGCCCTCCACGTGCTCGCCGAGCAACCATCGATGACGGTTCGTCTTCACCAAATCGGACCCGCGGTTCCTTAGGTAGTGTCGACTTGTCAAACCACCGACTGAGCCAGCCCGAACGGCAGCTCACCGATGGGGAGGACAATGCACCTCCTCCAGGAAGAATAAATCCACCCCCGGCGCCTGCACCATACATACCAGTCTTCGCTCCGAGAACAGATTACTCGACCCGCGAGGTTGATTTTTACTACGGTGTGCGCGGTCCAGCATTAAACTCCGAGGGAGCAGGTCGCAGACTAGGCACAGGACCAGCAGATCCTACCAGCCCGGTGGCAAATGCTACAGGATGGCTTAAACGTCTGTTTGGCGGGAAGACTAAGGAAAAGGGGAAGGGCTTCGAGGTAGTCAGAAGTGCTAGGATGCCGCCCGCGATGAAGGCAAGAGGCGGCGAATTTAGCGATGATCCACCAGAGGGTATTCCCGTAGCTATGGGTGTAGTGCGTAATGGGCCCATAGAAAGCGATGATGAGGATGATACGCCAAGGTCGAGGAAGAGCAAGCGTGTCGTCGAAGACAGCGCCCAAGGCGAGTTATTGGATGAAGACGGCGAAGCAGCTCGATCAGACGACTCTTTAGACCTTGTGGAGTTCAGGAAAGTATCTAAAGACCCACCACTTCTACCCGACTTCGATACCGGTTCGAGCTTCAAGGTCCCTAGTAGGTTGCCCTCGAAAGCGAGTAGACAGGCATCACAGAGAACGGTAAAGGCACCGACGGAAGCCGGAGATGTGCCGGCAGTGCCCGAGGTACCTAGAAAGAGCTCAAAACGGAATTCAAGCGTGGATCCATTAGGTGGAAGGCGACTTGAAACCGTGCCGTCTATAGAGATTCCACCGTCGCAGACTCAATCAGAATCTACAATGCGCCCGGGGGGTACGTCGGCGAGACTGCCTTTTGACCGAAGCAACTCACAGAAGCGCCTTTCGGTATCATCGACAGCAGAGACGGAAGGTTCTAATCAGATGCCCTCATCTACTGATACTGAAGATAGGCCCACGAGCTACGGCCACGTCAATCATCACAACATTAGTAGGGTTGATCCCGATCAAAGGATGGACCTACTCGGGAGTACTGCAGAGGTAGTGGGCGGCTCGAGGAAACCAAGTCCTGGCTCGTCAACGTCCAGGCGAACTTGATTCTAGAGCATGTCTACTGTCAATCATATATAATCACGTGTAACGAATTTTCTTGAGTTGCTGTATAGGATTTGATGTATAGAGAGTCGACCTCCTTTTGTTCGGCCTGGACTATAATTGGGAATAACAAGCGAGGCGGTTTGTCATTTTGCGGATGGGACTAGCAAGGCGCTTAAGGATCTGATCACTCATATCTCACGGTAAACGATGTTTCGATATCAAACCCGGTCCTTGTTTATAACTCGTTATCTACAACGAAATTTCTGTTGAGCGACGGCGTACAAAAAAAGTAGCGAGGTACAGAAAAGGGGTGAAATCATGGTACATGTCGTCGGAAGGGCGTACGCATATAATGGCATGTGTGATGTGGGTGGGGAGAAGAGGGGATTCGCAGAGAATGGAAGACTTAATAATACCTACAATTCACACAATACTTACCTGCGCTAGTGCTAGAGCCTCCCATTCGACCATCTGACTCCGTACCGCCGAGATTATAAACGGCACGGACTCCCGATAACGGAGTGGGAACTGACATCCGGACTCCATCGTTCTCCATCGTTATCCATATGTTCCAGCGAAGTTTGCCCCTATTCGCTCATTGATAGCGTAACAATTGCGTATCTCACGACAAGATAGAACCGGCCCTTATAAAAGCTTTTAAAGGTCACTAAGCCACTCGCTCTCGTCCGAGAGCTACTAATAGATCGGCGACTCAGAAAGAAGCTATTTTACCCCGCCGCCGTAATAGGTGGATAGTCAGGTAGTATTAGTGGAGATCTAAGTATTGACCTTCTCCGTTGAGCCTATTTCTATCTTCTAGATATACTTAGGTGTTACTATATATCCGACTTGTTTAGCTTCTCGTATCTATTTCTTCTATTTAATTACTTACATATCCAGATGATAAACTAGCGAGTCTGTTCAACAGGGAGATCAGCCAGATTTCTTTACTAAGGTAGAATAGACGAACGGATCCCCGGAGCAGGAAATCGGAAGAACACAGATCATGGCGGACGGAGAGAGTAATGGAGTTCCCGCTCAGCCAGAGCTTGTCAATGGCGTGGCTCACGAGGAACCCGTCGTGGCTACCGAAAATGGCAAACCGACGACAGCAAGAGAGTTAGCATCCAGGCTACATCATCTCTCGATATCAGCGCAGACGATTCACGCCGACGACTTCCTCAACTCCCACCAAGCCGTTGCCCCGCCTATGCACGTCTCGACCACATTCCGGTATAGCAGGAACCCGGACGAGCTCAAGCGATGGGTTAATATCAACGTAAGCCTCCTTTCTCCCCCCTTCCAACAATTCTACTCTATCCGGTCTTCTACCGCTTACTCTCTTTTGCCACACCTATCCTCCCTAGGTAGACAGGAAAAGTGGCAAAAAAAACAACATACACAAAATAGAAGGATATCTAGCTAACCTTCTCCTCACAGCCCGTCAACCAATACGACTCGCACGTGTACTCGCGCGACAGCGCGCCGAACTCGACGCGCTTCGAAGCGATCCTGACGTCGATCCTCAAGGGCCCGTCGCTGAGCTACAGCTCCGGGCTCTCGGCCTTCCACGCGATGCTCGTGTTCCTGAACCCGAAGCGCGTGGCCATCGGCGAGGGGTACCACGGGTGCCACGGCGTGATCGCGCTGCTGTCGAAGCTCACAGGCCTACAGACGGTCCCGCTCTCGGCCGACTTCGAGACGGAGCTGCGGCCCGGCGACGTCGTACACGTCGAGACGCCGCTGAACCCGACGGGCGAGGCGCGGGATTTACGGAGTTTCGCGGAAAGAGCAAGGAAGGCCGGGTGCTGGCTCAGCGTGGACGCGACGTTCGCGCCGCCGCCGCTGATGGATCCGTTCGATCTGGGCGCCGACATCGTCATGCACAGCGGCACGAAGTACTTCGGCGGCCACAGCGACATGCTCGCCGGCGTGCTGGCCGTGCACCCTAAACACGAGGACTGCGTCGAGAAGCTGAGGGCCGAGAGGCTCGTGCTCGGGTCCGTGATGGGCAGCTTCGAGGGCTGGCTCGGCGTGCGCAGTCTGCGGACCCTGGAGATCCGCGTGCGCAAGCAGAGCCGCGACGCGGAGGAGCTGGTAAGGTGGCTCGCGGACCAGGCGGCAGAGGGCGGGGAGGCGAATGATTTGGTCCTCGAGGTCCGGCACGCGAGCTTGCAGAAAGAGGACCTGGAGCAAGGGTGGTTGAAGAAGCAGATGCCGAATGGGTTCGGCCCGGTATTCGCGGTCTACATGCGCGACGAGGACGACGCGCGTAGGCTGCCGAGTAAGCTGGAATTGTTCCATCACGCGACTAGCCTTGGTGGCGTGGAGAGCTTGATCGAGTGGCGCGCTATGACGGATGCTACGGTCGATACGAGACTGCTTCGCTTCAGCATCGGTATCGAGGGGTTTGAGGACTTGAGGGATGACCTGGCTAAGGGGTTCGCGGCGCTGAGGAGGGAGAAGAAGAAGAAGAGTGAGGGGACGGGGAGTGCTAATATACTGGGTGGGGTATGATGACGATAGATGGTTGAAGTGGAGTGAGCTGAGGTTTATGGTACATATGATGAACATGAAGTTTGGGTATTAGACATATATGTATGCGGTTTAATTAGAGGATAGAGTGCTGTTGTTTGATATAGATACCTGAGCATTTGACATGAATGAAATTGTTTAGAATTGCAAAGTAACGATCTATGTAGTTCATATGTGCTATATAGCTCCTATATCTACTTAATTTAAGAAACGAATCTAGAAGAGTAGTGAAAATTGCGTATGGCTTCTAATTTGTAGGTCGTGGTTCAATATCTCATACTAGTAAGTAAGGAGTCCTCTCAAGCTGATGAAGCCCAATATCCCACTTAATGTCAACATATTACCATTAGGATATGGGCTATATTAGAAGATAGGTTATGTTAGAATATTAGTAATTATAGGGTTAGTCTCATTCAACTCATAGCTCAGACATCTATAGAACCTACAAGGTCTATCGTTCTACTCTTGTCTCTCCCATTACGTCTCTTAAACCAAGACAATTCATCTAGTTTCATTCATCATTTATAATTAAGATCTTTATATACAGTGCCATACATGGGTACTATTAGCCATCCAATGCCCGTGACATACCTAAGTACAAACTCCATTATTACGCCGTCTAGTGCTCCTATATCTAACCCAGAATGCATGGAAGACGGTCAGGTGCCCTACCATAACCCGCCCCTTATTAGTAGTAGTAGTATTGCTATGGGATTCGTAACCACATTTCCTAAACCACCGCAGCACGACATCTATCGCTGCCGCGTCTCCTCCAACATCTCCGTCAAGCTCATCACGCGGTAACCGTCCTTCTTCAGCTGCTTCAGGACCTTCCTCAGCATCGGCGCCGTCCAGCCCCTCCGGTCGTGGCATATAATAATAGCGCCGGGCCGCACCATGCTCAGCACGTGTCGCGCGTTGAGCCAGGGCCAGCTGATCTGCGGGTCGTGCGGGTATACGCTGCCGAGGACGAGGCGGTAGCCCAGCTTGTCGACGAGGCGGCGCATGCGGTCGCTGAAGAAGCCGGAGCCCGGGCGGAAGTACTGCGGCGGCATGCGCGGGTTCGGGTCGAGGTTGGCCGTGGCGTAGGCGTCGCGGATGCGGTCGCGCACGGCCTCGATCTGGGCCGTCAGCTCGTCGTCCGGCAGCGCGCGCGACGGCTCGTCGTGCATCGCGTGGTTGCCGAGCTCGCTGCCGCTGCGCACGATGTCCGCCAGCGTCTCCTCGCGCCCGGGCACCTGGCCGCCGATGACGAAGAAGGTGGCCGTCGCCTCGTGGCCGTTGAGCACGGCGAGGATCTCCTGCGTGTGCTCGGACGGCGCGTCGTCGATGGTGAGGGCGACTACTTTCTTGTCCGTCTCAACCTCCCACAACACGTCCGGCCACCGCCGCGCGAAGTGCCGGATCAGCGACCGCGGCGGCTTGTAGACGATGTAGAAGGGCACGAGGAGTAAGGAGAGGGCGAGGACCAGGAAGAGTAGGGTCGTCATCCTCCGGCGTCGGGCCCGCCGCCGCAGCTTCGAGGGCAGGCGGAAGAGCGCGGGCAAGCGCGGCATTTGCTTTCGGGCGGGGAGGGGAGCAAGGGGGGAAGGGGGGGAGGATTCAAGATGGCAACATTCGTCTGGTGTTCTCTCGTTTCGTCTTGTCTGCCGTAAAGATTACCTAAGACCCGATGACTAGGGATAGGTAAGGTAAAATTTACGGAGGCGGTTCCGATATGGAGTGTCGGTAAGATCGGCACATACGCTCTGTGCTGTCGTTCGTGCTTGTACGACTAACTCGTGTATCGTTGTTCATTTGTTCATTTCTTGTCGGTGACGGCGGTGGTGACGGGAGTTGGACGAAGCACTCACTGATGGAGCCAAGAAAAAAAAAGTTGGAATGCAGTTGGAAAATACGTCAATCGTGATGTACCCAAGTAACTTTAGGGGGCTTTCAGGGGTACGCTGGTTGCCGGCTTTAATTGATCGAAACTTCCCAGTCGATCCAATCTTTTTAGCGGGCTTCAGTGGGCTCTAGTGGATTTTAATGGACGGTATCTTTTTATAGAGCATCATCGCTGTCCCTTTACTTGTCCTTTAATTTTCATCACATGATTCCCGCTTCTTCACCCTTTTCTAGAAACATTGCATTTTATGCCTACCCGGACACTGGGTCAAAGAGCTTTGCCCTTTCTGATATTGCTAGCAAGCAGTTAAGCCATGGGTAGCAATACACTAGCTCACACTCAACCATGAATGCGATGCTAGGTATGGCAGCAGCAGCAGGCTGCGTAAGACATTTCCTGGGGAAGCTGGAGATGGTTCTTGGTATTCGATATATCAGGAAACAGATCTAGTTGGAACCAACTGGGGGCTTGGGCATGATTTATATGCCATCTGGGTCCGCGCCTAGACTGTACCGTTTCGAATCCAGTTCGGAGTTGGTCGGATTCAGCTGGCTCAAGCTGAATATATAGCCCAAAGGATTCATGGGATCGAGGATCAGAAACAGCCCAGATCCTGCCGACCTCCTCCGCGCCTCCGTCGCCTGCACCGAATTGCCAGATGCGATGCGGCAACATCATTATTACGTAGTAGCTAGACTGCTGGTAGGGATCGTTTGTCTAACATGCCAATATATTAACTTACACACATTATGCATGTCTCACTTTACCCGTGACGATATTTGCCAGCGGCCCGTCCAGGACCACGGTCGTGGCGACGGACTTACCTTGCATACATACCTAGGTGCAACCATGAAACAGCTCACCTGAGGAAAGGATGGAGGTTGGCTGCTGACCGGTGCTCGCCGAATCGCCGTGCCGCACGTCACCTTTATTGCTTACCTTAGGTACGTAGTTGCCTTTAAGAAGTTTGAAGCTGTGTTGTGTAATCCTCACCAACATCATACAATATATAGGATAGTTTATTGCTTACACACAGTTTCACATTCTCGCATGACCTCATCCAATATCAGCGCACACAGATATTATATCTACTTACCTACCACATTTTCCAACTACGAGCCGCACCGAGAGCTCGCCACGATCCGACGATCCAGGCCATCTTTCGGATTGGCCGCCGAGGTTCCATTACCTACGCAGCGGGCGTAGCTCCTCCGTCCGGCATAAACGCAGCCAAGGATCTTCCAGCTTACTATCCGACCCTCAGCTTTGCTTACCTCCGGCATTCGATCTGTATGAGATAAAGTTCTGATGCCCGTTGCTACCTAATTAGTCGCGCAAATACTTGGCGACCTAAGGAAGCGGTCTTACGTTATATTCGCAAACCCCCCGTTGGTAAGCTCGGTATTAGGGTTAGTTTCGAAAATCAAGTTTGGCCCTTCCCTTTCGCACTCGCAAGCTCGGTAGTCCCGGATTTCTGCTACTTTGCAGAACACACACGTACACACATACAAAAATCTCCGATCCTGATCGTGGGCCGAGTGGCCAAGTCATCCCTTTCCAAATCGCCAGACCACAGGATCTAGAGAAGCTCTGCATACTGTACTCCATTTGCCAAATAGAAGATCTGTTTCAGACCGAGGTCCGTTAGTAAGATAGAAGCAATCCTTTAAGTGGGCGCTGGCCCGAGTAACTGCCCTCTCCAAGTCCAAGTCTGACGCATCCCACCGGTGCTAATCCAGAATAAGGAGGAGAGGCTCTTATCATCAGACCCTCCGCGCCGAGTACCAAACCGTCCAAAAGGAGGGGTCGCCTGCTATCTATAGCAAGTCAATCGAATGTGTGGGGAGCGTGATGCGTCGCAACACATGTAGCTACCTCACATCAATCTCTATGTAACATGCCTTGCAGAAATAGTTGCATGACTGTGATGGTTAGTCAGAAGTGATGTTATTTGCTTAGTCCTCGAAGTACGTTGAGTACGCGTACGACTTACGGCAAATGAAGATCGGGCTGATTATCAGTAGACTGCTCTAGAGCGCGTTTTACTGGTAATGGAATTGATGGAATAAAATTTATTTGCATGTTGATCATGACCATTTACACGTGCTCGGTATCACGGACAATTCATTGTGGGTAGTAGAAGACTGGTGCTCAAAACTCATCAATACTCATTCATATCTCTGCGCATCTTGATATTCGGATCGTCGTTTAAAAAACTACCTAATCCTGATTCATAAAGAGAAAGGACGTTATCCATATGAAATGGTAAGTGTTGTGCTCTCTGTCCTGATAGTCCAGAGTTGCCTCGTAGACCACAGGTTGTGTCCTACATAAATCCACCAAAACTCGACAAAATAACAGAAGAAATGACCGCTAGAGGTCGAGTGCCAAGTGTCTCGGGGTATTAATCCACAAATCGCAAATCTGCCTTCGAACGCCTTGATCACCTCTTTTCGACCTAGCCTCGAATGCAATATCAACCGTAACTCCTCAACTGTATCCGTAAATCTGATCACCAAGTCTCCAGTACCAGGTTTGTCCTTATTCGGTAGGTTTGTGCGCAGACTTGTATGTAAACTGTCCCAATATGTACATCGAAGTGCCGCAGATGCTGTGATCCCATATCTTCGGCGGCGAGATATGGGATGAAAGTGATCCACTTGCTGTTTAAATCCACACTGGAGCCATCGCGGCAGGCTCGGGTTTGAAGAATGTGGCGAAGAGCCCTTGAACTTCGGCCAGGTAATCCTCAGGTCGGAACGAGCGGAGACCCTTAGCAATAAGCTCCTGCTCTTCTTCGTCGATCACCTGCATCTTCTCTTTCACGCCCAATTCCTCTGCGAGCTCTGATACCTGCGCCAGCTCTTGACCAAAAGGATGCTGCGTGTCGGAATAGTCACGGCGGAAATTGGGACGAGCCGGGGGTGGTGATGTGACCATGGAAGGCATTGCGGGCACGCTGGGTGAAGATATCGACGGCTTCCGCGAAAAAGAGCCCGATGAAACGCTCGTGGCCGTTGTCGACGTTGACGACGATCGGGAAAGAGAAAAGCTCGCCTTGGTGGAGACAGATTTATTGGATTGGTTGGATAAGCGCGAGAATTTGTTGGCCAGGTTGTCCATAGATGCCTTCTTGGTGTGCGATGGCGAGCGCTTGGGAATCACTGGAGCCTCATTCACAACTGGTGGAGCCTGCTTGTTACCCGGGGCGACAAAATAACACGAAAGGTGGTTAGGCTCAGGCGAGCCTGGTCGAGTTGCGGATGGCAGGTCAGGACTCGTCGGCGGCGACGATGCGCTGGTACGGGGAGTATCAGTGGAGGAATCATCAGATTTGCTGGATTCGGTCGGAGAAGACTCTGGTTGAGGGTATAGATCCGGCGCATTGTATGCAAGCATGTTGGTTGTATGGGTGAGCGCCATAGGGCCGGAGATCTTGTTGCGAACGGAGATGGAATCTTTCCTGGCTGTAGTATTGCTCCGCTGCGGCAGTATGCCCAAGTCTTGCGACGATTGTTTTCGCCTCGTCGTGAAGGCGCGCGCAAGAGACATCTTGACTATGTGTGTTTAAACCTCTTAATGGTACAAAATCGGAGAGAAATGTGTCTATATCCTGGACGACTTCCAGAATATGAAGCAACACACTTAAAAGGCGACCAGTCCCGGCGTGCTCGGATTTATGTTGTGTCACCTGGACGCGGGTATCCGACTGCGCAGATCTCCAATATAAGCTGATAATTGAATCAGTCAGAAATCGCGCGCCTACAGCTTTCTCCGAGCTGCGCGAATCCGCTTTCGAGCGCCAAACCCTCTTCACAAAGGATGTGGGAGGGGAGTAGGTTAGAAACCTAAAGCTCGTGGCTAGAATTGACTGACGGTTGACAAAAGTCGGGTAATGTGACAACCCTAAGTTGAGCGAAAAAGCCGGAGTGATAATCGCACACTAAGACTTGTCTTGTTAATGTGCTAGATGCCGCTTTTGGACGCGCGCTCAACAGAAGCTTGTGCAGGGAACGATGTTACCCTGATTAGGCAGGTGGACAGTGTGGTTGGTTCTACCGAAACGACCTGATGTGATCCTGTGAGATCGCGGGGTCTCGGTCTCCCCTCTAAAAACAGGTGTATCGTTACGTTGAATGACCAAGCAGAAGTGCCAAACAATGGCCGAGTCTAGTCCAGCTGCGAAATGTAAGGTTGCCGTTACTTGTCACTTGCTGTGAGGGAATCAGGTTGACAGTTGATTTTCCGGAGTTCCTGACAGATGATGATGAAGCCTTCGGAATTCCTAAATGGAGTCGAGGTGAATAAGAAGGGTGACCTAAAACTGAGTTGGAGTCACCGCGATGAAGTGAAATGCGTGTGGTGTTTGTATGACACTCGTAGTTGACCCTTTCCAAGGTTTGTCGAAGTATGATGTATGATATCAAACTCTCACAGTGTTCCTTAAAGTGATGGCCTGTGGAGCTACCCTTTTTTTTTGTCTTTTTTTACTTTCCGCGTATATTCACAGAGCTGCTGTCAATAATGAAATTCCGTCGGTTGATTGCTCGAAAAGAGAGAGAGTGGTTCTTAAGCGATCTCCACGTTGTTTGGAGATTTGCTAAAAATGGGAATTTTGAATGTACTAGAACGAAACAGTGAAACAACCAGGTTCCTGATTTGATCAAGGATCGATATGGCGAGAAACGTCGTCGTCGTATGTGTTAGTGAAAGTAAGGATTGAATTCTGACCTCAAACGACTTGTTAATTCGTGGCCGGCGACAAGTCTCGGATGAGGATCAAGAGAACAATAGTAAATGAATGATGAATAGGAAGAATAGTCCCAGTGGGATGGGAAGTGGGTAGAATGAGTGGGATAAGAGGTAAAAGACAAGGTAAAAGGAGAGCGCAGGCACTTTAGAGATGAAAAGGACGGCGATGAGAAACGATAATAAAGCGCATACAAGGGTGTGACATGGGAAAGAACATTGAAGCCCTAGGGGACCTGGTCACTTACAGGGAAATGGGTGCGAGCTTAGGGCACGCGTATCTACCAAGTTGCAGGTACCAGCCAGTCCGGTAAGATTTAGTGTGACATCTAGGCAAATCTGGGGCCTTCGCGGTGTATAAGTGACTCACTATATCTAGCATAGTACATCCTCGCATGTCCTCCCTACCGGGATTTGGAGTACCCACAGTGATTAGTGGATTTAATGGAGGTGGACTTTACTAACAACTTACTCGCAGCCAACTGCACTGACCCGTCTAGATTCTTTGTTCTTCACCTCCAAACGTCTAAGACGCGTACTATTCCCTTTCTTTGATCATCTTGACCACTTTGATCACTTTACTATATGTCATCCCTCAGTATCTTAGTCAACCTAGTATAATTCGGTTTGATATTCAGTTAGGGCTTGCGAAGGAAAGACAACCTGATCGATCGACAGTGGTACCTGAAGACTCAAGAGAGACAACGACTTGAAGGACGACTTTTAGATCCCTGCGAAGCTCTGTCAATCCCCTCTACCTACTGCGTTGTACTTAATGATTTTTTTAGGCGCTTCCCAATTGGGGAATAGTGCAGGACGGGAACCCAGGCGAATCTAATGAACAGGGACCGCGGATTGGCCGACAGTGCCTTTTACCCCTGGACCCTAAATGCTCGGCAGGTCGTGGCTTGCCGAATCAGGTGTCTAGCTGCTAAGAGGGAGCCTTTGTTTCTTGAATCTGATTAGTTAGGCTTCCCGGCGAGTCTCCCGACTTAACACCGTCCACCGACCCTCCACGCCACGTTGAGCAACCACTATATGCAGGTACCAACTCAATTCTGCCCAATTGAAGCCAATCACATCGGAGCAAACATCAGAAGAATCAAAATCTTTCACCTCTCCTCGCCCAACTCGCCCTGTCCGCCCTCCATCGCTAACGTACAGATATGACATACTTTTCTATTGATTGCACAACTCATCAAGTCATCCCGATTCACTGCAGCATAAAATTGCGCCGTTACGTGGCCATCTTTTTGACGATGTCCATGTACTCGGATCACATTCTGCTACAACCTCAAAGAGTTTAGTTGAACTTGGTCACAGGTTGATTTGGCAAGTTTGGTCATTTTCTCAAAATAGAGAACCTGATCGAGCGTACAATCCCACAGGACAAAGACTGGTTTAGTCTTGATCAGTTTTCAATGCGCTTGAATAAAGGTCTGACCTCGCAATTTACCACGCCCATGTCCCAAGGCAGTTCCCCCCGGTTGTTCCCCTCCCACCGCCGACATGGATCTGATAAAGCCTGCAAGCCCACTGACAGAATCGTGCTGATCGTGGGAAAGGTGGGCTGTGAGTGGGCGAATCTCCTGAACACTTCTCAGGAACCGGGGATCCCCCCTGGCTCTCTAACACATCAAGTTGATTGCTCGGATTTCGACAAGGCTTTTCCCGCTTCGGGAAGAGGCAGAGCGAAAGAGAAGAGAAGAAAGAAAAAAAAGAGGAAACCAACTGACTAGGGTTCCCGCAGTTTGAAACCGACGAAGCCCATGCTAAAAGAAACATGCAAGGCGTTAATTGCGGAGAAACCCTCATTGGCTGCTTGTTCCCAGCCGTCATTGGCTGTGGCTGCCCGGCTGTTTCATCTTTCAGGCGCTCCCATCCAGTCTCCAGACCAACTTCTGATCTCTTGCTGATTTTGTCGCCGAGGGAGCGGCTCCACGGGGCGGCGTCGTAATCAGGATGCCGGTCCCGTCGGCTACGGTTCTCCTATACCCTATGATATGCGCGCACAAACTGGACGTGCTCTGCATCGGACCGGACAAACCTGCAGAGGGTCGTCGTCACGATAGCATCTTGGAATCTTATCTCGTATCCAATGTGGGCATTCTTCTCCTTGCTTGGTCACGACTCGGTCACAACTTGGTCACAATTGAGGGATCGCAAAGACCTCTACCCCTCTCTTCGATGTCTTTAACCTGGTGACAAACATTGCGACATCCACGCATGTACGTACTCTGACTACGCATGCTGGCTTACATATTGTTTCGCATGGTTGTCCATGTCTCCCTTTCAATAGGATAATTGGCAAGGGGGAATTGTATGTGCCACATACTCAGCCTTCGCTTGAACTTGTGCGGCGTTTAATAAATGTTGGCCTCAATATCGAATTTCTAGAATCGTTCGTAATTTTCAAGGCTGGTATCGCAATTGAGTACCTAAGTAGGTAACTACATGGGATCCATTGGCTGTTGGTTTTAGTTGATCCCCGAGAAATGATTAATCAAGCCACGAAACAATAAGCTGATGGAGTCAATTATCACATCTAGTTCAGCTATCACATCCTCGTGTAACTGAATCCCATCGCCATGCAATCCAGAGGCACCGTAGATCTCACGATCTCGCGATCTTGCAAGACAAGCGACTTTCATATCTTGATTAGGGGAACGGGATGGTAGGTAGCATTCATCTGTATTAGGCGAGCTGTCAAAGTCTGGTTCAGAGCAAGGTGTCACACATCCCTTTCTGGTTTCAACCGACCGCGCCTGGCTTTGACCCCGTTTCCCAGCCCGTTCGCATTTGATACATTGACACGTTTATAAATAAACCCGCCTTTGAACTGGTTCGTCCGAACACATGAAACCAGAAACATGTTATCTGATCCGTGTAACTTGATGGGGACCCCCCAACCTAAGTACCTAAGCACCAGACTGTCGAACCAGAAACGCATCTAGCCGCGACATAATATGATCTAACCGCGAGACATATCGCACAGCCCCAAGCCGCGATGAGGCCCATCTTGACCTAGGAAGGTAATCTTAATCCTAATCCTCATCCATGGATTCAGGCTCGCCGTTCTCGTCCTCGCCTTCGTCCTCGTCCGAGGAGCTCTCGTCTTCCTCGACGCCGATTAATCTCTCCCTGCCGTCCGCGCCCGCCTTGTCCTTGTCGGAGATCTTGTGCGCGAAGGCCTGGCGCACGGCGCCGTTCGTGCTGGTGTCCCAGACGTTCATCGTGCCCTTGCTGCCGGCGACGGCGAGGCGGAAGGCGACCTCGGGGTCGGGCGCGAAGTTCGTCGCGAACACCTTGCCGACGTCGAGGTTGCGCGAGACCACCATGGCGGGGCCCGTCGGCTGGATGTTCCAGAGCTTGACCGTCTTGTCGGTCGACCCCGTCGCCATGAAGCCCGGTATGTGCGCGTTGACGTCGAAGGACGAGAGGGACTCGTCGTGCGCCTGCAGCGTCCACGCCGGCTTGCTCGCCGACGGGTTCGCCGGCGCGTTGCGGATGTCGTGGTAGTGTATGATCCCGTTCTCCGTCGACACGAAGAAGTAGTTGGGGTCGTGCGGGTCCCACCGCACGTTCTCGACGTCGCTTTCTACCCCCCACCGCGGCGCCTTGGCTTCGGGCGCGCGCATGTCGGCCGCGACCACCGTGCGGTCGTAGCTGCCGCTCAGCAGCACCGTCGACTCGACGGCGTGCCACGCCAGCGAACACACCTTGTCCGTGTGGTACGAGTAAGACTTGGCGCACTTCGCCGTGTGCAGGTCCCACAGCTTCACGGTCTTATCCGCCGACGCGGAAGCGAGGAGGTTTCGGTGTTTCCGGTTGGCGGCCAGGGACAGGACCGCGTCGACGTGGTACTCGTCGTTGGCCTTCTTCGACTTCTTCTTTTTCTTTTTCTTCTTCTCTTCCTCCTGCGGGTTCGCGCCCTGGCCTAGGATCGCGTTCGGGTACATGCAGTCTATGGTGTCCAGGTCCCAGACCTCGATGTCGGGGTCCATTGTCCCTATCGCGACGAAGTTGGCTGTCGAGTCTTTATCCACGTTGGATTTCGATACGGGAATGTCTAGCCATTCAACGCAGAGGGGTATCGCGGGAAGCATTATGTCGTGATGTACGTAGAGATTGTCCGCTTCGTCTTCGTATACGTAGACCTCGAGATGCGCAAGCTCGTCTTCGACCTTGGCGGCTAGTAAGAGGTTGTCTGTCGCTAAAATTTGTAGTTCCTCCCTGTCATCGTCATCATCGGCCTCGCCCTCGGGTATTGTGATATAGGGGTCGTCCTTGTTGGATTCGTAGTAGGCTAGAGATTTTATGTTTCCAAACATATCCATGCTCTGACCTTCGCCCTCGTCGTCATCGTCGTCGTAGTGCTCTAAATCGTACTTCTTGAGGTCATCGTCGTCAATGTCAATGCTATTGGCGGAATTAGTAGGTAGTCGAAGATAATAAGTGAGTGTGAAGTTACTCTTCAGCATCGCCACTCTGTGATGAGGGTTTATCATTTGAGTCGCCTGTGTCTTTCTCGCTGCTTTCCTTATTTGTTTCTTCCTCTTCGTCTCCATCCTCTTCTTGCGCCTCTTTTAAATCCTCGTTCGCATCATTTAGCTGCAGCTTAGCTAGGTTGGCTATTCTCTCGAACTCGTCTTCGTCAAAATCGTATTTTGCCGGGAAGGGCGCCGCAAAACCTCTCGGCACCCACGTAGAGGTGGTAATCATAGACGACATGGCTAATTATTTGCGATCTGGTTCGAATCAACCAGATTGTTGTACTGGGCGCAAAAGATCAAGATCTTGAGCCCCGCCAACTTTTGAATTCACAAAAATTCGACTTAAAATTTTAGCGGGGCTCTTTCTATCGATAAGTGTAGATAAGTAAATAGACCCCTGGGCGGTTCCAAGCTTAACGTTAAAGTGCACGGGCTCCACTTCACTATTGTTTTCTTTTCGTCGCCTAAATATAAACTGTTTAGTACCTCGAATCGCCGGCAACGACCACTACCTTGGAACTCTCTAGGTCGTCTATCCAACGATATATCAAACAAAATACTTCCCAAGGATGGATAGGGAAGATGGAAGCAGCTCCAAGAGGCGGAAGTTAGATTTTAATCCTCTCCGCTCTGACGACCGCTACTCTTCTCTCCCAAACCGGAGTCATCCTTCTCGACCACACGGCCGCTTCCAACATGGCTCCAACTCGCGCGCTTCCACTCCTCGCGCTCAGTCTCACTATGCATCAACTCCCAAACAACAAGAATTCGATGGCCCGGAACCGCAGGTGAGCTTAGAGGAACAGAACGCTCTCGACCGAGACTGGTACGCAGGCGATGAAACCGGTCATACCTTCGGCGATGACTCCCATAATCCATTTGGATCGTACGATACCTCGTGGGTCGAACAGCAACAGCGGGAAGCCGAGATGATCGAGAAGAAGGCCGGGAAACATATGAATGCGCGTCAACTACAAAGACAAAAGGAC
This sequence comes from Annulohypoxylon truncatum, assembly GCF_022578515.1. Lineage (NCBI taxonomy): Eukaryota > Fungi > Ascomycota > Sordariomycetes > Xylariales > Hypoxylaceae > Annulohypoxylon > Annulohypoxylon truncatum. The sequence continues at coordinate 630,748 of NW_025953805.1, forward strand.
AATGATGCTTGGGAAACTAATCGCATGCTTACGTCTGGTGTTGCCCAACGACGAGGTTTAGGCGATGATTTCGACGAGGATAACGAGGGGACTCGCGTTCATTTACTTGTTCACGATCTTAAGCCTCCCTTTTTAGACGGACGCACCGTGTTTACCAAGCAGCTGGAACCCGTACCTGCCGTCAAGGACTACCAGAGTGACATGGCCGTATTCAGTCGCAAAGGTAGCCGCGTGGTGAAGGAAAGGAGGCAGCAAAGGGAACGACAACGACAAGCCCAGGAGGCTACTAATATGGCAGGTACCGCGCTTGGAAATCTTATGGGCGTGAAGGAGGACGAGGGCGACAGTGCTCTGCCAATAGCCACCGAAGAAGACGCCCCGAAGTCTGGAGCCAACAAGTTCAGCGAGCACATGAAAAAGAATGACGGCGCAAGTGCGTTCAGTCAGAGCAAGACATTGCGAGAACAGAGGGAATTTCTGCCTGCATTCGCCGTGCGAGAGGATCTATTAAGAGTCATCAGGGACAACCAAGTTGTCATCGTGGTTGGTGAGACTGGTTCGGGAAAGACGACACAACTGACGCAGTTTCTATACGAAGAAGGTTACGGAGAACGTGGCCTCATAGGTTGTACACAACCCCGACGAGTTGCAGCCATGAGTGTAGCGAAACGAGTGGCCGAGGAGATGGAGGTGAAACTAGGCAGTACGGTTGGTTATGCTATCCGATTCGAAGACTGCACTAGCAAAGACACTGTCATCAAATACATGACGGATGGTGTTCTGCTTCGAGAATCGCTCAACGAACGAGATTTAGATCGCTACTCCTGCGTAATCATGGACGAGGCCCACGAGCGAGCCCTGAACACGGACGTACTGATGGGACTTTTCAACAAGATACTACAGCGCCGAAGAGACCTCAAGCTGATAGTCACCTCAGCTACCATGAACTCGAAACGGTTCTCGGATTTCTTTGGCGGAGCGCCCGAGTTCACCATTCCAGGTCGGACTTTCCCCGTTAATATCATGTTCCATAGGTCTCCGGTCGAAGACTACGTTGATCAAGCTGTTCAGTCAGTGCTTTCAATTCACATATCACAGGACCCTGGTGATATTTTAGTGTTCATGACAGGTCAGGAAGATATCGAGTGCACCTGCGAGTTGGTACGAGAGCGTCTCGATGCTCTGAAAGATCCACCCAAGCTCAGTATTCTTCCAATCTACAGTCAAATGCCTGCAGATCTCCAAGCCAAGATTTTCGATCGGGCGCCGCCTGGTGTTCGGAAATGTATCGTGGCTACGAACATCGCAGAAACTAGTTTGACAGTCGACGGTATCATGTATGTGGTAGATGCAGGATATTCTAAATTAAAGGTGTATAACCCTCGGATGGGCATGGATACGTTGCAGATCACGCCAATATCGCAAGCGAACGGTGGTCAGCGAGCAGGTCGTGCAGGTCGAACGGGCCCTGGCAAAGCATTCCGGTTGTACACTGAGAAGGCCTTCAAGGACGAACTCTATATCCAGACAATCCCCGAAATTCAAAGGACGAATCTTAGCAACACGGTGCTACTGCTCAAATCTCTAGGTGTCCGAGACTTGCTTGATTTCGATTTCATGGACCCGCCCCCACAAGATACCATCACCACTTCTCTCTTCGACCTGTGGGCCCTAGGCGCGTTAGATAACCTTGGAGAACTGACAGACCTAGGATCTAAGATGAATGCCTTTCCAATGGATCCATCTTTAGCGAAGCTTCTTATCATGTCCGAAGAGTATGGCTGTAGCGAGGAGATGGTGACAATTGTCTCCATGTTATCTGTTCCCAACGTCTTCTACCGTCCGAAGGAGCGGCAAGAAGAGTCAGATGCTGCACGCGAAAAGTTCTTCGTTCCCGAATCTGATCACTTAACCTACCTCCATGTGTATTCTCAATGGAAAACGAACGGCTATTCGGATGGTTGGTGTACGCGTCATTTTCTACACCCGAAGTCCCTACGCAGGGCCAAGGAAATCCGGGATCAGCTTCTCGACATCATGAAGATGCAAAAGATGCAAATGATCAGTTGCGGTACAGACTGGGACATCATTCGCAAGTGCATCTGCTCGGGCTACTATCATCAAGCAGCCAAAGTCAAGGGTATCGGGGAGTATATCAACTTGCGCACATCGGTCACCGTACAACTCCATCCCACAAGCGCCCTCTACGGTCTCGGCTTCTTGCCAGACTACGTTGTCTACCACGAACTCATCCTGACTTCAAAAGAGTACATGTCCACAGTAACATCTGTCGACCCCCACTGGCTTGCCGAGCTAGGGGGCGTGTTCTATTCCGTAAAGGAGAAAGGTTACTCGGCTCGGGAGAAGCGCATTACCGAAACAGAGTTCAATCGCAAGATGGAGATAGAGGCCAAGATGGCGGACGACAAGAGGAAATATGAAGAACAAAAGAAACAAGAAGAAGAACGTGCAGCGAAGAAGCCGGCAGCAGCAAAGAATGGGACGAAAAAGATCATAACTTCCGGTGCGGTGAAGAAGCCCGTGGCTAAGAGGAAAGGAAGGGGGTTCTAGTAGAGGTTGCTAAAAACGTCTGGAATGCCTTGATATCATATCTTTGTAATGATATGGAATTAGGGTTATGTTACAGCTTATGTGAATACAGTCTATGTTCCTTCGTTTGCTGGTTTGTCGAGGCTACATGTTGGATACTCTATACTTGTCACTCATCCCTCATCTCCGTACCTCGAAGCGGGCCTCCCCTTCTTGCACGTCTCTGGCTTCTTTGTCCAGTCTAACGACATGAGCATGAGTCGGGCCTCTGTCAAGTTCCTTCAGAAACGATTTGATGGAGTCTTCATCTCCTTGGGCCTCGCCTTCAACCTGGATTGTGTGAGTACGTCGAATACATATTACAGCAAGATAGTCTCACTTTTCCATTCTCGGTATTTCGACACCATCCGGTGATGTTGTGCTCGGCTGCTTTCTTATGTGCGAAATAGCGGTAGCTCACGCCTGTCGTATTGTGACGTCAGTCTTCTAGTCTGTATCTATATAGTCCGCTACCTATTATGACGGAGTTGAAGTCGTTCATACCTTGCACTCGGCCGTGGGCTAGGAAGTAGACCTGAATCCATTTAGTCCATGATCACGATTTTAGACTTTTCTGCAATAGAATCTCACATACTCTTTGTGACATCTTGAGGTTTTAATTGCGATGTAGTAGTGGATTGGTAGATTACATATGGGAATGCGTACAGTATGCAGGGTTTGGCTTTAGCATGTGCAATGGCAGCTTTATCCACGATAAGCGGCATATCACCGGGTAAATCAACGCTTCCGAAGACCGCAGTCTAGACTCGATGTTCCACCTGGACTTTCCTTTCCAACGCTGTACGTACCTCCTAGTAGTTGTACTTCTTGTCAAACATCAATCGCATCCACTTCCACAACACAAACAATCCGATCATCCATGAGATAAATATTACAAACGTGACAGCTACCTTTCACGATGGACAGCGCAAATTCAGAGGCGACGCCCGAGCCTCAAGTTATCTTCCGAGGAAAGAAGAGGAAGACGTACAGGCAACGAGCCGAACCAACCAGCGACACCAACATCAACAACAACAACGTCAACGAAGACGCATCTCCCGCAACCACCGCCGCCGAAGCGCCGCAACCAGCAACCGCATCGCCAAACCTCACCGAGGCCCCGACGACGACGACGGCGACGGAGGAAGAAGAGAAGGAGAGCGGATTGACGGTAAGCGAGGTCCTGCGCCTCCGCAACGCGCGAAAGGCGCGGCTAGGCGGCGTCAAGTTCGGCGGCCCTACCAGCGATGCGCCGCCGTCCGCGACCGCGACCGAGATGCTGGACGACCTGAGCCTGATGATCCGCGAGGAGGAGGGCAAGGTGCTGGACGTCGCGGCCGGCGTGCAGAAGCGGTTCGCGCCGCAGACGGGGCTGTCGACCGAGCTTGTTAATAAGCACATGTGAGTTGATCGCCTTTTTTCCCTTTCCCTCTTCTTACATGTCTCTCGTTTTTCGTGTTTTCACTTTCCGTCCTCTCTCTCTCTCTCTCTCTCTCTTCTCTTTCCTTTCCTTGATGTCAATCATGTCAATTATTACATACCACACGCCGCAACGACAGCCTGCGCAGCCGCTGATGGAGCAAGGGAGGAATACATAGAATCCGAATTAGCCAGGCGACACCACGCAGTCGTTTCCTCGTCATCCACCAGCGCCGCTGCTCCATCCCCTGCCCCGCGGGGTATAGGGTTAGTCGTACCGTCTTCGTCTAGCAGCCAGCACCACCAGGAGCCGCGAAACAATAAAGACATTACTGGTATAGGAAGCGACACGAAACCGCCCGCGCACCCGCACCGCGCGCTGCAGGGCCAGCTCATGGAGATCGACCTCGGCGACGAAGCGCGCAGCCGCAACGAGGCGCTGACGGAGCGCGCCACGCGCCGCATACTGCACGGCGAGGCCGTCGCCGACGACGACGACGACACGGACGGCAAGAGCGGCGGCGGCGGGCGCCCGAGGAAGGTGCGATTGGGGCGAGACGGCAAGCCCTGGCGTCCGCGGAATCGCAGGACTAGCGACGACGTGAGGAGGGACCAGTTGGTCGAGGAGATATTACGGGAGAACAGACGTGAGTTGCCTTCCCCTTCCCCTCCCCCTCTCTTCTTAGCACGCATGGGCTTTAGCCCCGGGGGTTACCTAGTATGATAATGTACAGATACGATACTAACACGCCCCCAAAAGTAGACGTCTACGAAACCCCCACGCCCCCCGCGGCGCCGACCCCCGGCGGCGGCGCCGACGGCGCGGAGCCGGACGGCGCGGCGGACGACCGCATCGCGGAGGAGTTCCGGCGCGAGTTCATGGACGCGCAGGCCGAGCGCCAGCAGAAGCGCAAGAAGCCGGCCAACGCGCCGCCCGGCGGGGGTTCCGGCGGCCCCGGCGGTAGCAAGGGCGGCCAGAAGGATGAGGATGTGCTGAAGGGCCCCAAGCTCGGCGGCAGTCGTAACGTGCGCGCTGCTATGCGTAATTTGCTGCTGGAGAAGGCGAAAGAGGCTAAGAGGCCTGGGCGGTGAGATGGGTTAAGATTATTGTGTTGGGTAAGGGAAAAGGCGGAGATGGGGTGAGGGCGAGGCAAGGCTGAGCAGGGTTAGGCAGGGCAAGTCAAAGTTGTATATCTTATTGCAAAGGGGGCCTGGGAGGAGTTGCGGCGGCGATGTTAAGGTGTTGGGGTTGAGAAAGGTGCGGTGGGTGTATTAGGCTGAAGAATATGGAATGCCTATGTACACATATATACACGCCATTGCCTCTATTCTTTACGAGGTATGAGGATGCCTTGAATAGAACCCGATGGAGAATTCTACGTTGTTCACTCGGATAAGTCATGAAGTCGAATCATACCATTCATCTCCCCGTCTTATCTCTCAAAACGTGAAGTCTTGCCACTTAATACCTACCCAGGTCAACCCTTGACATCTACAATGCTAATATGTTCGAATTATCCCCTCTACCGCAAGCTTTACCCTTTTACGTAATCTAATATGGATATACCTTCCCCTCCGAGCTAGCTTCTTAGCATTGGAGTTTTACGAATAACTCGTATGGAGAGAGGGCCAAGATACTATTAGTATGTATACCTAGGTACGTATGGACGATCGACATAACACTTTTTGTTTTCCACAAGTTTCAAGTCGGCGTAGCTTACGCAGCTCGCTCCCACAGGATGTTCAGGACAGCCACGCGTCCCGTGTTTCTATAAGTAAGACAGTCTGGAGCTGAGCTCGAAAGTATGGATAGGCAACCAATGCTCGATGTTTCTTCTACGCTGTGCCCTCGTCGTACAGCCCGTAAGGTCTTACTCAGCTAGTATCAGGATTGGTATCAGTATCTGACAGATCTGACAAGCCTTGACTAATCATGCCATAAGCACCAGCATCACAACACAGTGTAGGACACGAAAAGGCTGGCTTCAAAGAATCCGTAATTTCTAAAATATCTAACGACGTGGAACTAAGCAAGCAGTAGAGCTCCCAAGATTCCTAGACCAATGTCTTCAAGTTCATATACAGCTGGCGTTTCGAGCAGACATGTAACTTTAACGTAGTGTTCGTGATCACATTGCTACCCTATATATAAAGGTTCGTCCCGAACCATGAACGCCCCGGGATACCCTTATATCAACTCCCCTCCAAAATAATCGTAGTAGGTACGCGTGGCATCTCTCCCCCCTTAAAAAAATAAAAAAACATTGCGTTGCCGACCAGCTTGCGTTTTTCTGCGCGAGTCTTGCAGCTGTTAAAAAAATGGGTAAATGAGTAGACGAGTATCTCCGACCCGAAAAATAAAACGTATCATGCAGTTCGAATCCTTTACTCGGCGGAAACCAGATTCGGAAAAACGATTATAAACGTTCATAGTGCCAATCCTCGATATGGAAACGCCGGTAGAATCAAGCATTGCCTCCCAGTATGGTCATAGAGAAAGTCCGGTATATATGAAAGCGGCCAGCGGCGTAGGATGCCCCTCCAGGGAAAGTATAGAAGTGAATAAGTTTGTTCGTGAAATGATCGGTGCTAAATACAAACGCTCTCTATGCCGTTCCTAAGTAACGCCCGTCCTATATGTCGTACCAAAGTATCCATGATGGTTTTGGGAGTGCGATTTCCCTACATTCCTGAAGCAGGGTTGTACTCGGGTTTGGTGCGGACCCGTGTATATTATAAGCTTGGCTTTTGGCCAAGAATGAGTGCCTTGGATAATCCAATTATTGATTGAGCCCTTTATCAAAGTCGCGGTCGGGCACTAAATAGATTCCATCGTAGTTGTAAGAATGACTCGAAGGCTCTGCGGCATGTCGTTGATATTCCTGTCGGCAGGAGCAGTAACCATAGGTATATAGCCATTCGCGTGGATATCCTGGATGATGAATGAGTTCATCTTTGAACTAGATCCATGGCACTGGGCGTAATAATGTTGCGCTTCACCGGATATCCAACTGGAACGGTTTAAATCTGCCGCCAATAGTGGCACAGCGCGGGCATTTTCGGCGGGCTCCTTGCTCCTCCATTAGGATGTTGACGCAATCACGACATAGCCCGCAAATGCATTCGGTGCAGGCGTAAGATTCTCGTAGTTTTGACGTCCTTTGGCAAGCGGCACAATAGATGTGCACATCTTGTGACGAGTAATTTGGCGATGAATCTGAAAGTCCAGAGGCTCCTATATGGAAGTTTTCTCCGCTCTCGCCACTTTCGACGGACGGAAAAGGTTCTGGAATCTCTTGGGCAAATGATGGTGGAGTAAGAGCTTGTTGTAAGGGAGAAGCTTGATAGCCTTGGAAATGTTGATGGGGGAATGGGGGCAGGGAAGCTCGGTGTATGGATATAGGGGATTGGGGGACCTGGGAAGTTAGAGAAGGAAAATAAGTGTGCCGGGCACGACTTACAGGAGTCCTATCCTCATCGATATCTTCTGTAGCCGAGGCTGCGGCGTCGATGAGGTCTTCCCACCTTTTGCCATAGTCGGCCGAGGGCTCGACAGAATGAGCCTTGCGATCAATTCCTCCTGGCTTGAGGCGGTCATCATTCTGAATTCTCCGAAGCCAGTCCGTAGTAGAGCCCTTGGATTTCTGCTTCTTGTGGCCGCGCTTGGTAATGGACTGCTTCCTGGGCCGACTGGGGCCGAATGACCGGTGAAGGGGCGGGAGAGTCGAGGAGCGACCCGGAGGAGAATTTGAGAGAATTGAAGGGAGCAGGTCTCTACGTGGTGCAGAATTCAAAGAAGGAAACGGTTCACTAGTTGGCTCGTTCCCGACATGTATTGGTGGTAATTCAATTGTACTCCTAGGTATCCTTCGGCCGTCATTGTCCGACTGCCAACCCTATCGAGTCAGAATTAGCATTTTTATCGTCGTCAATGTACACGATTGCGTTGAGCGAATCCTTACTGCTTCGGTATCCCAATCTGTTTCGAACTTGTGTTGGCCGCCCAACTGGGCTAGGGCGGCCGCAGCACTTGCTGCTGGTAGCAGTGAGCCACCGGAAAAGTCATCATTATGTCTTGGAGTGGCGGGAGCACTCGACCCATCTCGAGCATATGCGTGACGCTCATGCGGATAGCCTTTGAGCGCCGGGTCGAGGTTTGGTTGGGGTGGGCCGGCAGAATTCTGAGCCTGGGATCGACCGGAAGGGGGAGTATTAATCATAAGCAAGAAGCTCTCCTCGGTCGCAGGAAGCTTCGATATATAATGTTCGGGATGCGCTCGCCGAATATGCTCTTGCATCGAACGATATCTCTTTTCCTATTTATCCGGATGAGAGAATTAGACTCAATCTTTCTAAAGTTATACGACATAGACATAGGCATAGCTCTTGATTTTTTTTCTGGTTGGACCATGAGACCCGACCGAGCTTCGTCATGTTCGCAATATTTTTTCCCGAGGCAAGTCAATGAATAGACAGAGACGTGACTTACGCCAATGCAGCGCTTGCGACAACTAGAGCCATCCTGATTTCGCAGAGGACAGACGACTTCATTATTGGAGTCGGTAATAGAGAACGAGGACGTTAAAGAAGATCGAGGCGGCATCTTGACCTAATCAACCCCGCCATTTACTGGTCGGGAATCGAAGGCGGGGGGGTTCGCGAGAATCGATACGGTGTTGGCGATAAGAAGTTTGGCTGATAGCTATCAATTGACGATGGTTTAGGTATGCGAAGCGTAAGCATTCGACGATCGAATTCGGGGTTGAATTTCTGGTAGCTCTTCCGAGGTAGCTCTAAGCTCCTATCTAGGTGTTACATGAGGTGTTTCGAAGAACTCTCGTAGGTGTTGGTGGAGGAAGAGGAAGGATTGGGACCTGGGACTTGGAGGGTGACCTTATTGGGGAGGGGAGGGGGGAAGGGTAGCTGAAAGCAGAGCAGTACTAGAACTGGAACTGGAATTTCCAAGCTTAGATAGGTTCGGTAGGCAAAAGCAGGCGAGGTGATTGTACCTAAGGTAGGGTGGCCACAAGTCAGGGTGCGGTACTCCACATCAAAGCTGGCTACGTATGTACGTATATAGATACAAGTGTGTATGGGCTGGTATGGGTGTATGGATGGGTGTAGGATGTAGCAGCAAGGTATGTGGTGGGCAGGTAGTAGGCAGTGTAGGTATGGATGTAGTGTATTTACAATAGGCTAGTAGCAGAGCAGTGATGCGGCAATGTTAAGTACCTGAGCTCCTGACAAAGGGCAAGGTCCCCGGACAGGGTAAATTGAAGCTTGTCATCCAAAGATAGATAAATCCAACCAGACCTGGTGAAAGACAGGTAGACAGGTAGGCAGCTAAACAGGTATCCCCCATGCCTCACCTACCTAGACACCCTTTACCTTTAACAACAATTTACAGGCTTGTGCGACAAGTCGAATCGAGGGAGACAAAGGGAAAGGGAACCATCTGATTGGTTCGGCCTCGTCCACACTTCTCTTACCTCTTGATTTAACGACAGGCCAGCTTCCTTCCTGACTCGATCAATCACCAAGGATCGACTGGGACGGGCTGGTTATTTGAAAATTTGAGAGTGGGGTGACCTCTGTGATGGGCGGGCATCAAGAGAAACAATAACAGAGATAATAAAAAAAGGAGAAAAGCCGACGACACGAGCGGCTCCGGTAGTAAGTGGTAATAAACAACTATAAAGGGATGTTCCTTTTTAAGTTATGAGCGTCGTCAGAGCTCCCAGATCTGGTTGTGCTTGGAATCTGACGATGCAAGCTTCCTAGCTTCGATAAAGCCAAGCTCGTGCGAGGACGAGGATTCTTCGCCGTTCGTGCCTCTACTTAAAGCACACAATATTTGCGGCAGTAGTAGCAGGCATTCGATCCTCGCACCCAGTGATGAAAGATGGGTTTAATGTAACCCTCGCACCTCATAGCGTAGAGCAAGCAGCAAAACATTTGAACCAGCTGCCCTCCCACGAGACATAAATGTATGGTTTAGTACGGGTACAATCCATACAATCCATACCCACCTCGGTGCTAGCCCAGCTTGCAGTAGTAGCAGCAAGCAACAAGCAGCAGGGAAGCTTGAGGGGGCGAGGGGTTCTGCAGGTGGGTAAGGTGGACGTACTGGTGCACTGACTTCCAAGCTTGTCAACTAGCAGTTGAGAGCTCTCGCATTGGCTCGTTTGGCTCGTTTGGCCGGGCAGAGCTTGCGGAGGTGACGCGATAGGCCGAACTTTGAGCGGAGGCTTGAAGAAATGGCGGGGCATGAAAGACTTTGTCGGGTAAGTCAGCGGCTTGGGCTTGGTTTCATTCTCAAAAGCTCCCTCTTTTTCTTCACATGCATGCTGTATGTTCCACACATCACCCTTCGCCAGTCAAGAATAAGGGTACCTGTCGGCGCAAGGGCAAAAAAAGCATCCGTTGCCGTTGGCCGAGCCCATCAGCGTGATGACATCAGACATCAGGCATGACGAGAGAGCTGGTAAGACATCAGCTCCCACCGCAGCCTACATAGGTGTCCTAGGTGCCATTATTTCTCTGATTCCGGACGTGTTTTTGACACATTTCATTCCAGACGAAGCCGGATTCCCCCTGCCTGGCCAATCCTGGTTGGGTGCGATCCGTCCGTATGGAGGTACCCATATAGAGGTACCTACGTCGGTAGGACATGGGTGTGATAGCTACCCAATCTCTCCTTTGTCAATGCGCCTGGCAGTGAAAGCTCCCATCCTGGTCATCCGCATAGTCGACCGGATTATCTGTATGCGCTCCCATCACGAAGGCTCTCCCACTCGGGTGGCTGGTCCGACGATGCCAACTCATCCGTATGGACGAGCCTTTGCTTTTGTACAATTAAATTATTTCTGAAAATATAGTTGATTTCTTCTTTTTTCCCCCTTCCTTTCGTATTGGTAGTACTGGTTAGTCGAATCGCACAAATATATACCCTTTGAAGTGGCTATTCTCTCTTTTTTTTTTTTTTTTTTTTTTTTTTTTTCTTAATTAAAGAACAACTTTCTAGAAGCCGTTCCACTGCGCTGGTGCGGCACTGCCAAATAAGGTAAACCTTACCTAGGTACCTTTGTACCCATGTACTTTCCATTACTCAACTGTACTCAAGCTTGATGTGGAGAGGATAGAACGCTACTGCAAGCTTTTGAAAGGGAAAAAGTCTTTCTGGTAAGTACCTCCGACGTTTTTGAAGAGCTCAGAAAGCGTTTTCCTAACTTCCTATCGCAGAGGTTACCTTTGTGAGGAAGTCGCAGTTTATCGTAGCTACCTATCTTAGTTGTGCGACCGCTGATCTGACGTGCTGCTAAAGCTTCCTGCTTTAGGTTCAGGGAATTGACGAATCCTTTTCCACTTCAATTCTCGGTACATCTCTACATATCATGTACGGCAGACCTCTGCCCCTCACCAAGCATCTCGAACTGGAAACAATGACGACGGCAGGTAGCTCAGCTCTCTTATCGATATTTGATATTTAACATCACATGATCCTCTGTTAGGTATCATTCAATGATAGGGTTACATTTCTTAGCTTCATCTTGTTTATGTCTAGCACCACCGACCAAAAAATTAGAAATGCAATAGCTACTGCAGCGGCATCTCTCACATGTATATGTATAGAGATCACAGTAGAGGTAATCTTCACTGAGTCCTCGATATTAGACCAAGCATATATCTCAATTCGGTCCATTTTTGAGCATTTCTTGATATTGATTGTTTCGATAATGGCAGCCAAGCCGAATACATATATTCCGAAGGCCACACGACTTAAGTCCATTAGGTAAAAAAGGATCGAAACGTACAGGCATACCTGCTCGCTGTGGACTTCCGATGAAGCCTTAAAAGATCGTATATTGAAATCATATCCAACAACACACTTCAGTTTACCAAGGTTTGGTGAATTATATTTCCTCACATAATAACCACTTGCAGTCCTTGTACCTGTTAGGTGACTGTCTGGTAGCAGACATTGTTAGAAAATCATCTACTTACCTCGATTTAAATGAACATATTCGGCACATATCTCTTTCCGGACAATCTTCCTGAAGTCAACGCATATTGCTTTAGGATGGATCCAAGATTGGACTTGGACATCTACGAGTCGACCCGCATATTTGCCAAGGATGAACGGAATATAGTCTAGTTGTGGAGAGTGTTAATGCAAGCAAAGCGTACTTTGAGAAGCCCCGAATATGGGATTATTCAGCATGAACATAGACTTCATCAGCTATTCGTAATTTATTCCAAGACGATATCCCGACTTTCCCTGATTTCTTGGGTGCAAGTTCGCGGGCTTGCCTTCGGTATGTATCATGGACTTGAAGGGCAATTCACAACCTGAGCCAAATTTGCCAAACTCCAATAATCGCCGTAAGGATAATAAACCACCTGACCAGACCTTTCACCACCTGTTCTTTGGCGAAAACCTCAATCGCGGCCCGCTCGTTAACCCGAGGAAACTCGATGCCCTTGGGTACGTCGAGACCCAGTGCCTCACATAGAGGTTCCCATCCATCTCGAACATTAAAGAACATGAGCCTGTTGGGCGGTACGACTTCTTTCAGATGCTGGATATGTCGTTCCCAGACCTGTCTACCGACGTGCGTTGTTGGTTTGCCGGAAGTATGATATATTTCGGCCCATCTTCCAGCAGCAAGCGTATCCAGGTAGCGAGGGAAGTATCTCATCGGCGACAAGGGGAAAAGTATGATTCGCAGATACCACTGCAAGCTAGCCGTGGCAATGGCATCGATTGACTTGTCCCATGCCTCCGGGTCTCGAATGGTGCAGATAACCTTTGCTTCCGGGTATAAGCGCATGAGCTCAGGCACAAAACAATGTCCCGGGGCACTCGTGATGGCCGCATATCCATCCGTAAGCGTGGAAATGCGGCCTAGAACAAACTCTTCATCTCCAAGGGAACGTATCGGCGTATGTTCTAAAACGGCTATCCAACTCCTCAGATTAAAGCTCGGTCCTTTACAATTCTGTGTTCCCCCGTGATACACGGGACCTTGCAGGAGGATTTCGAGTGCTTTGCTGAATGATGCAGTGCCGGTTCGGGGGAGACCCGCTCCTATAACCCGTAATTTGGTCCCGGGTAGTGGTTTCGATGCTTCTTGGCCCATCGTTGGCGGTGGCTCAGATGTAAGCCCGTCGGAGATGGTGATCCATCCCAAATACCCAACTCATCGGCCCTGGGAGCGAAGTACTCGCATTGAATTTATATCCAAGAGCGGCCTATCTATACCACTTATATGATCTGGGGCAGGATTATAAGGTATGTAAGAAATTTAGTTAGAAACTATTCTTTATTGCTATCACTTATCTTACCATCCTGGAATCCGTGCTTTCTCCCTGCACGCCGTCTCATTGAATGTCACTGGAACCATGAAGCAAACGCTTCTCTCGTCTACTTTCCTCTGCATCATAACATTATATCTAGTAACGTTACGGTAAACATAATAGCTCGAACAGCTGAAATTATGAGTTTAGTAAGGCGAAAACGACTTTGCGTAGTAATTTGAGTGGCAGTTGCTTAGTAACTTGCTGGCGGCGGACGAATAAGTTGAGGGTTGCTGTAGACTTATCTACTATAAACGGATGGTTCTACCACCCAATGTCGTGGTGGGAGAAGAGGACGCCAAAACACGCGATAATAATTTCATCTCCGTACCAAAGTTTGAAGAAATCATTTGGCCATACTCGACACTGGAATTTACGAGATAGGCATCTAGTTATATTCATCGGCCTGATATCGGCACATTGAAGACGTCACGTTACGTGATGCGGGGGCTATAGAGGTAGCATTCGAAACCGCAAGTCTAATAATAACAACAGGGAACTTTTATAGTCGTGAATCACCTTGAAATTCTATGTTAGAGTGTCTTTCCGATACGAACATGGCTCCTGAACATTACTGCTTGAAGAGACTGTACCTTAACCTACCTAGTATCAGTATATGAGATAAAAATGGTAATCTCTAAGTAGAAAGCTCAGAGAAGCGCAAACATAGGAGCGGCATTACATATAGTAGAGTAAAGTATTGGCATCGTACACATACGAGAAGATGGTAGTCGATGAGAAGAACCGCTTACGAAGATACTAGATTCAACATCACTAAACAATCGGCCGGAAGACGTAAAACTATTATTAGCATAGCTGTACAGGGTGTGTTCAAACCGGTGCGAGTTATAATCGAGACCAACAAGTTTTGGTGAAGATTGCTTCCACTCCCAGGTGTCAGGGAGATCTACCTAACGTTCCAGATCTGTTAGGAAGTTGTTGCTATACTCGACCATGGATGACTCGCCAGGACATTACAATTCAGATTTTAACATGTCACCTGATCATTGTGTTTTATTATGGCAAGTCTCCTAAGACTTGCGTGGGGTTGTTGAAGGGACAGAGGTAAGGGAGGCTACGTACGATCTTTAATTATTAGATTTCTCTAACAATCGTCTGGTTGTGTTATACATGCCGTTTCTATTTGTTTATTGTATCTTCCCGCACGAATGTCTTAATTTGCTGCGCGTCATTTAAATGAACTAGTCTGGACTCTGGAATGTGTTGAATAATTGCCAGTTTTCCAGTGAAATGGCTCATTAGTTCATGGTAAATAAAGCGACCGATCCTGCAACAGGAAACATATCGAGACCAGCATGAACCAAATTAGATATGAAATCATGTTATGTAAAAGGAGAAGATGCGCTGCATATGAGACTAGATTCGTCTCGTGCTATAGACATATGCAAGAGTTTAATTGTCCAACAATTCAACGACCGCAGTTGATGACACAAGTATAATGAAGCACCTACTTAGCTACAGTAGTGGAAATTAGATTATGAAAAGAGAAGAACATGAAATATGAAATACCCCAGACTTTTTTAACTGCCGCTTAATCCTTCGGACGTTAAGAATGACGTATGGAACGATATCGTCCGATGGTGTTTGAGGACGCGCAGAGAGAATGAGAACTCGTCATTCTAGTAGGACAAGGTAGTATCTCATTTCCCGAGACTTGCTGACATGAAGAATGATCTCTACTTGTCCACCTGTCATACCGAATGCTTATAAAGATTGATTACCAACATGTTTGAGATTGTTGAAATTCCTCGGGAGTTGAGGGCAAAGATGAAGATGTAGAGGAAAGGATTCAATACAACAGTGAACCTCTAGAAGATTGGAACATGTCCATATTATTTTAAGTTTACGTAGGCACTTCTAAGCGAGCCAAGTTTGCACTAAGGTTGGAGGCGGACCAATGATGGAAGTCCCAGGCCGCCTCTTTCTCCGATTTTGGGTAAAGTACCATACTACGTCGTAAGTACCGGGCACGGGTCAACCGGCATTAAGAGTAACCGGCGTCGTACACAACTTGGCAGCAAAACGCCGAAACATTTCTGTCTCCATGGTCAATCCCATCTTGCAGATCTTCCCATCTTCCCATCTTCCAACTTCGCATCCACTTACCCCCGGCTTACCATGTGAAACATGGCTTACCGTATATTGTCTAAAACAAGACCTCGCCCACCACAAGGGTTGTGAAGGGTTTGTTGCGTGATAAGGTCGCCAAGGTGCTGTGTTTTTCCCTATTTTCGATCAATGATCAGACTTTCAATATCACAAGGGGGATAGTGAGAGGGAGATCTGAGAGAGATTGGTTATTGGATATTGAGCCACTAGATCCAATGTTTCCAATGTTTGACGACGCCTTCGATCGTTTCCTAATTCTATAATTCAACCAACGATCACCGTTGTCATTCTCTGTCCTCTCTGTCCTATCTGTCATCTCCTGACAGAATATCCCTCTTTCCACGCGATCTTTCGTACACCCACCTGGACATTCCTCGCTTCGTCAGCCATTCGCGTGTTGACAAGACATTTTTCTATTTCTATTGGACCCGGGATCAAGCCATTAATGATCCTCCTAAAGTCGTCTTCGTCTTTGCTTCGTCATTATTATTCCTTTCCGCCATTGCTTTTCAGCCCATCTAGTGTTCCGCTTGTTCCTCTCATCCAGCCATGGTCCATTAACCCGTCCTTGAACTCCCCGAAATACAGATGATTGCACGTTTTCCCTATCCCAAGAGGGAGTCGAAACGACCACCCTTTCTAGCTCGTCAACGATCATAATGGCTTTGACCGTGAAACACCTTAACTCCGACGCCTCATTCCTCTTATCCTTTGAACCCATCATCCCCGAATTCGCTCAGGGTCTCGTAGCTAAACCATTCACCGTCCTCCTTGATCCATGGATAACAGGTCCCTCTAAGATCTTTCATTCAAAAATCTCTATAACGACTCACATACACCCAGCATGTATATCGTCGCTGTCTGAACTGCCGGCTCCGCCAGATCTCGTCATCATCAGTCAGCATAAGAGTGACCATTGCAATGAAGCTACGTTACGACAGTTGCCGGCGAGGGGAACTAACACTCTCATTCTTGCCGAGCCACAAGCAGCACGGTTGATCAAGAGTTGGAAGTACTTTGATGAGAAGAAGATTCGGACGATAGAGCGGTGGGAAGACCCGAGGTTGACGGGCAAGCAGTCGGTCGTACGAGTTCCTGTCCCGCCTGCAACACCCGGCGGCCAAGGAGGCGAGGTGACCGTCGCATTCATACCGCAGAAACGCGACCTAGCAGGCTTACACGCTGCAATCGGTATTACGTACCGACCTCCACCAACACATAACCTGAGGTACTATCTTCCTACCATATCAAAGTCACCTACGCCGCCCGCCACTCCCAATACGCCTACGACACAGGTATCTATTGCGACATCCACAAACGCCTTATCCATTCCCGATACCCTTCTCTCGCCGCCCACACCGCCAGTGTCGCCTCATTCATTGCGCTCAGTTCAGTCCGCCTCGACTTTGATTCCTTCTCCGGCACGTCCAAGTCCAAGTGTTCACTTCCCGCGTTCTACTTCTTATAACCACGTACGTCCGGCTACTTCGAATGGACATACTCGTCCTATTTCTGTCATATTCTCGCCACACGGAATCTCGTACGCCCATCTAGCGCCTTACGCTACGTCTCACCTAGTGGCTGAGGCAGCACTTCCGTTGACGGCACTTTTGCATTGCATGGATAGTATATCAAATCCGTGGTGGCTCGGCGGTAATATTTGCGCAGGAGTACCTACCGGTGCCGAGATTGCGACGAAACTAGGCGCGAGAGTATGGATCAGTGCGCATGATGGAGAAAAGGACGTCCGTGGACTGGTTACGGGGATGCTGAAGACGCGGCGTTGGAACCGCGACGAGGTTGAAATCGCTCTAAGCCCTCATTTCGCCACGAAGCCCGGCGAGAAACCGACACATGCACGGAAGGGAAGCAACGGTAGTATCGGCGGCGTTAGCACGGAAATCATGCGCCTCGGCAGCGGCGACGAAGTTGTTGTCTCAGGGAGCGGCATGCTATGGTCCTCCGAGAGCCAGAAAGACCAGTGGGCCCTCGACAACGCGAAGCCCTATGTAAGCATGAAGGCTCAGGACCTAGGTAAACTGAAGCCGCTTGACCCTCAGGCTGGCTTAAAATCGAGGAGATCGTTTAGGGGAGGTCTTTCGTTGAGATTCAGGTCCACGGCCGCTCTTGCGACAGCCTGAGACTTGAGACTTGGAACTTCGAAGGTTATGATATGGCGCGTTCGTTTCGCCTATGATGGTATATTTAACATAAGTTACTGGGAAAGAGCTCTTATCTTTTAATAGGTTTTATGACCTTTGGGAACGGTTTGGCGCGATTGTCAGAAATGAGGTTTTTTTTTTTTTTTTTTTTTTGAAAATGAAAAGATACCAGGGACGGGCGGGATTCATCTTATTTTGGCTGTCTATATTTTATTACGCGGATTTTGCCACGGCGGGCTTTACAGGTCGAGCTCTCAATTCGACCTTCGCGTCTTGGTTGGGTAAGGGAACGAACGGGGTTATATCGGCTGGGAAGGGATACTTGACTTGGGATGAAGGCGTTAGGACTTGGGGATTAAGGATTCTACGAAGTTGGTTTCTGGCTTTGGGAAATCACGTAAAGAGGTTATCCTCGTGGATATGGACAGAATGCGATTGATTGATTGCCTTCTGTTCGCTATTAGCTAGGCAAATTCATTCATTCTCCCCTTCCCGTATAAATTTGGTATCTACCGCAAACACATGAGAAAAAAGATCCTTGGACCTGCCTCACCCGTATCGCTTCGCATGCTCACTGCCGCTCCATTCCAGATTTGAATGCTTCCATTTAGCTCAAGTTCCATGATTAGGCACGAGCTTGCTCATACGACTAAATGCTTGAACGCACGCCTTGCCCTTGAACCGAGGAAACTGGGGCCTACCCACGCCTATATACCTCCGTCGTCTCGGAGGGCCGCTCCATAGATGAGTCCGTTTATACACACCAACGGCTTTCCGCCCCAGCCCAACGTAGTGTTAATCCGCCTTTCCTATCAGCCCCGGGCAATTTCTCTCCTCGATCTCGCGATTAGTGCTTACTTAAGCTGCTTCAAGATCTCCACTAAGAAATCCTCGAAGCTCAGGGTAATGTATCCATCGCGGTCCTCATCGTACTTCTTGAAGACATCCGTCATGCGCTTCAAGCTAATGCAAGCCTGGACGAACAAGTCAAAACTCATGACACCCTCGTTGCGCTTATCGTAGGTTCGGAACAGCAGGTCCACAAAGCCAGGGGAGAGGCGGTAGCGGAAGGCGATAAGAGCGTTGCTGAACTCGTCGGGGGAGATGTTGCCACTTCGGTCGGCGTCGAAGCGGTCGAAGAGCGCGCGCCAGGATGCCAGGAATGACCACAACCCACAGAACTCTTCGAACCCGATAGTACCCGAACGGTCGCTATCGAACATGCGAATCATCATGCGCACCGTCTGCGAGTCGAAAGCTGTCCAGTCGCCGTTTACGAGAGCAGCTGAGAGTTCCTTTTCGGAGAGTTGGCCTGTGCCTATTTTGAAGACTGTTAGTCTTATCTTACTCTTATTACAGTGTATCTGGACCATGTCTTTGTTCCTTCTTATTAGGCATCCATAGATGCGATGTGCTGCCGCTCATAACATCGCAAAGGTTGAAAGAATGATAAAATAGCTTACCATCTTTATCAACAGCTCTGAACAGAGGCAGAAGCGTCGGGTCAGCAGCGCCTTCCCCCGGGGTAGGCGAAGGCGGTGGTCGACTCGCGGGGGGCGGGCGATTATGCGCCACTGGTCGCGGACCTGACGCGGAAGGTGGTGGCGACATGGTCGAATGCGGTTTTGGCCTGTAGTTGTAGTTGTCGTAGCTATTGCTATGGCCGCCGCCGTTGCTGCTGTAGCTGCCTGGGTGCGGCGAGCCACTTGGGGCGTAGCCAGTAGGAGTCAGGCGTCCTGGTTCAGCGCGACGAGGTGGGATGCTGTCGTGTCGAGGACCAGCACCAGGGACAGGCGGCGGTGGTTTGCTCTCGTATCTAGCGGACTGACTCGGTGCGCTGCCCTTCTACGATGGGGAGGTCGGTTAGTATGAGATTGGAAATGGGTGTGGATGGAAGAGGGGGTATGCGCAGGGATTAATGTAGGGCAGATAAGAGGTTTTCGCGGAGGTGCGTGCGCGTACCTGCTCAGGCTCTGCGAATCTGGTTTCAAAATCTGGTTAGCTCTCGCTCTAATGCATGATGAGAATGAATCGCCTCCTTGTCGATCGCACAGAAGTTGGCGGCGTTCTCATACGAACGACTTGTCCCCTTCACCATATAATCATCGCGGGTCTCGTTTAGAGCGCGATGACGATGGCGGGGTATTGTAGCATTAAGCGGGAACTCACCTTGGCAGTTCGTCCGGGTTATAGGGTCTGTTGTAAGCCATTATGCTGATTGTCTTTACTGTTTTAGACTCGATATGTACGGGTAGTGAAAGAGTGAAGGCCGGTAGAGACTGCAGACGGCGACTCTTGTTTATTATGAAACAAGGAGAGGACGCGCAGTTGGGAGCGCAAGTTTATTTGTTTTTGTATTGATGGGACGGGAGCTGATGGATGGTAGCTTAGGTGCAGACGGGCAGTTAAATTGGGTAAAATTAGTTCTTAGTTGCTTCGGCGCTTGAAGATGGAGCAATAGAAAGTGGACTGGATAAGCGGCAGTGCACAACCGAACCGTAGTGTAACCGGAACGGAACGAACAAAGAAATTCGATTCAGCCGCAAAGATTGCTGTCAATAATGAGATAGGAGTTCGGGGTCAGTTACTAGGTAGGTAAGTTTCCAAAAGATTTGGTTGGTGATTGGTAGTTGTTAGCTGGGTAAGCAGGTCGATATGCGTCCCTTTCATCGACGACTAAGCCGGATAGATGCAATCACCTAGGTAGTAAAGGGAAAGGGTTGAAAGGATTTTAATGTTTGCCTATTGTCTCGAAATCCGAGAAAATTTCCTTGGTGCCTGAGTCTGTGACATCTGTTCTCTTTGATCTCGAGAGTAAAGATTGTCGTGTGGGAATCCGGCACCAATCAAGACCGTATGCGGTATAGATAACTGACAGATCCGCAGTAACACCAGGAAGGCCGATCAAAATCATACACCGGCGTTCGAGCTGGTGGGGGCTGTGTGTTGTATCGTTTGTCCATCAAACGCTTCCAGGACCCTGGATTTGCTATCCGACGGCTACTCGGATCAAGCTTTTCTCACTCACTAACCCTGACCGAAGGTGGCAGAGCCGGCTTTTGAGAATGGGGTGAGGCGATTCTCGGGTCTTTCTAGAAGGTTGAATTATAGGTGAAGGAAATAGGAAAACTTCGGGATGACTCGAACTGGTAAGCTCAGCTGCACCAGTGAGGCACTGGTGACAAGGCAGCTTCTTCCCCGGTTCCGTTCCGTCATCAAGTCTCACACCGTCATCTCATAGATCTACGAAATAGGGTAAGCTTTACCCCGGAATCCCTTTTGTTCGCAGCAAAGGCCTTCATCTGGTATCGCTGAGCTCTCGGCGCATGCCCTATTACGTACGTAGGGAGATAACGAGTATGGCGGAGCACCTATAATAGGATGGAATCCCCAACATTGAAATTACTGCTGCCTGTAATGTTGAATGAGGCGCAGACGCTCGCTCCCGAAGTTATTGCGGGGTGCATACCAATTCTTCTATGCGCCGTATGCAAGAAATATTGAAGATAGAAAGACTAGAGGAATTGGATTACCTTCGTTGATTACAAACTTGGAATTTTGGATACCTATAGGTAGTAGTAGCCTATTGGTGTCCATCGCAATTACTTATGACATAAGACAATAAATTTATAGTCCCGTGGTTCTTGCAGTCTTTACCAAATGACGAAATCCAAAGCTGTCTGCGGTTGGGTTCGGAAGCAGCCCTAAGAAAATCCCAGCGGCACTGCAGCTGCCTGTTAGCGGGACGATTAGTAACCTGCAACCCCATCCATAGGTCCGTTGGCCGGAGCCGCAACCCACGAGAACGGTAGTACTCCGGTCCTCTTAAGATAGCCTTCTAAGGTGAAATGCTTGGCATTTATGATACAATCTCAACTACCCGTAACGGCTCAGAACGTCATCTTGAAGTTGTGAATAGAATTGTTCATATCATTGTTAATTCTTAATTTTAGGCACATACATGTAACTTTACGAATCTAAAACCCCTACTTAACTTTTTGGAAAAACGGAGAGAAAGAAAGTGGTTAGACCCGAGCGTCGGCCATGGCAGCCAACGGGACGCCCGAGACGGACGAATTTTGGATATTTGGCTACGGGTGCGTAATACTTACAAGAGTCATATTATAAATTGGCTTAGTCTTACCCATAGAGACACAGGAGCTTAATATGGAAACCCCCTCCACATTATGGTAGGGATTCATGCCGGCGTTAGTGTGTATGTATGGACTGAAGCTCACGGAGAGTTGTCGGTAGATCGCAGAGTGCCCGGTTGGGTCACAGGCTATGTCCGGCGGTTTTGGCAGGTATAATTCACTTTGACCTTTTTGTCTTAGACGACGTAAATAACACTCATTTCTCTAGGCAAGGTAAATTCCTTCAGTTCTCGCAGTTCTCAAAAGAAGGAAAAAGGGGTAACCGGACATGTAGTCAAGATCACCGCGGCACACCCGAGGAGCCCGGTCGGGTCGTAACTCTAATCGAGCGGTCATTCTGGGCCTCTCTAGCGGACGCCCATGACTCGGCGCCCGAAAAGGTCTGGGGCACCGCGTATCGTATCAAAGCCGACAAGGTTGCCGAAGTAAAAGAGTACCTCGACATCCGGGAGATCAACGGATACACGATCCACTACACGCCCTTCCATCCGGCGGACGGGTCGGCCTCGATCCGCACGCTGGTCTATATTGGCACGCCCGACAACGACCAATTCACGGGCCCTCAGGATCCCCAGGCTCTTGCTGAGCACATATACGTCAGCGAGGGGCCGAGCGGCCTAAACCGGGACTATCTGCTGAGTCTGGAGAAGGCGCTTGACGAGTTGAGCCCCGAGAGCGGCGACGCTCATGTGACGGATCTGTCCAATCGGGTGCGTGAGATCGAGCGCAAGCGTCGTGCGGGCGAATTGCAGGTTGAAGGGTTTGAACGTCCTGTATCCCACGAGTTCAAGAAGGTGAGCAGTGTGGACGAGCAGGAAGAGACAGAGAAGGCGTGAGTAGTGTGCTAAGGGAGAGGGTTTCATGGTTATTGGGCAAATGCTTGCTCATTTAACTAAGAAATTTCAATCACATGTAGGTAGTACATATGAAACGTCATATCGATTCACTAGTGTCCTATTGTCGTATCCTCCGCCTCCTATCCTTATCCTGTTTCTCCAACCAGTAATTTTCTTTTTCTTTCTCCTCTTCCTGGGTCGACACTCGTGATTTGCTCTTACGAGCATTCGAAATCGAACCTCTAGGCCCCCTAAGTAGCCTCGGTCCCTCATTTCCCCTTCATAAAGTCGTAAATGATAGTGTTGATATTCATGTCACCCACAAGGACCATACATGGTGTTGAATAGAAGAAGATACGCAAAACGAATGTATATACATATGTAAATCCCCTCGCTTCGGTTCAGAATCTCGAAGGTCGGTTCTCAAGGATATAAGATAGGTTGAATCAGGTATGATGGTAAATGATCGATTTTATGACGTTGAAAGTAATGAGCGTTGAAGTGTTGTAGGGAAGCCAGGCCTCCAAGTATCGATTGTATCGGTTGGGAGGTTGCTGTTCAAGCTACTGCCCTGTTAGAAGAAGATCAAAATTCACTGTAGAGCTCTCGTTGACTGATGTCTCGTCTGCCGGGCTCTTACTGTCCGTATGGCGGCTGCCCCTGAGGTGGCTGTTGTTGGTGTTGGTGTTGGCCTTGTTGGCCTTGTTGCTGGTCTGGATAACCATACGGTGCGTATCCTAGATTTGGAGCCTTTCATTAGCCCATGCCCATTTACTTCGTAGCTGATATCCCCTTAAGGCAATCTACAAGTTTGGTTCGTGCTTTTTATACCTTGTGGCGGGGGGGTTCCGTAAGCCGGCTGTGGTGGGTAGCCTCCACGCCCATAAGCAGGTGGGTACATCATTTGGTTCGGCATCCCATATGCAACTGGCTGACCGGCAGCATACGGCATCTGGGGTTGTTGTCCGTATCCACCCCTTGGAGCATACGGGCCACCTCGTCCGCCACCGCCGCGAGGGCCAGTGTCAGATGCCCTGTCGACGCGGATAGCTCGTCCGTCAAATCTGTTTTCCTCTTATTAGTAACCGTCTCAAATGGCCCAAGATGGTACCTTACTCGACGTTGTTCATGCCGGAAATCGCTTTCTGGGCGTCATTTTCGTTCACGTATCGGACGAACCCGAATCCTCTGCTTCGGCCAGTGTCTCGGTCTTTGACGACAACCTGAACCATGCTTTGTTAGTTAAAGATTCATATTTTTTCTAACTGTGAAGAAATAATCCAAAGTCTCCCATCCAGTGGTATGGTAGTATGGGCAGACAAAAGTTAATAGAGCCACATACCGCTTCCTCCACGGGGCCGAATTCTTCAAACTTCTGTCTTAAAGTGGCATCTTCTGTGTGCCATGCGAGGCCGCTGAGCGAGATAAAACGTTCAAATTAGACGAGTAACCAATAAGTCGACTAGCACTGTTGTATCTTACCCGATGAATAGTTTAGACATTGTTACTTGGGTATTGAGTGATAATAGGGGAATCTGTAATAGCGGGAATTAGTAAACGATCTATAACGGGAAGGGTGCTAAAGCTAATCTCTAAATAAATGATAGCGTATAGTAAGTTAGGTGGCATGAGGAGAGGAAGAAATTACTAGGTCCACTTGATGTATAATAGGGTTCCAATAGACAAATCCCCTTGCTACTGTGTAAATGTGAAAGGTACGCACGAACAGTTCTTTTTTTTCGTAAGGCTAGGCTGCAGTGATGCAAGATATCGGGTTCTTCGTTTGGTCGTTTAGTGGTTGGAGCTGACGGGTAGTGGCTACCTAGGTAGGCAATGCCACAGGGCTCGATAGGATAGCTCGTAGATGCTAGCACACTGCCGACATATGTCTATAGCCGGCACAAGGGTATAGAGAAGGAAAACGGTTGGACCTAGAACGGCGGGGTTGTTGTATGATATCCAAGTAGCCAATAAGACAGGGTTATAAAGGTTGGTAGGTATCCCGTGGGCGCTCCCGTGGCGAATGGATCACTGTTTGCTGACTAGAATGAGGAATGAAGGGAGATCCATGCACTAGATCCCGTCTGATTTTATATAGACTCTTCTGCTAGCCCTTAGCAGAGAGAAATATCAAGTCCGCGGGTCCGAATAAGTGTATATCCACCTCCACCGTATAGTCGATAGACGAAGAGGGGAGCCAGCAGGGTTGGCTCAAAACAAGCATCAAACAGAGGAGGTGCAAGTGACCTCGACTTGCTCCTGGGGAGATAGCATGAGACTCCACGCGGCACAAACTACCTTGTGCCAGAAGAGTAGCTAAGTCGGCTCCATCCCAAAATGGAATGCTAGCGATTGGCGGCAAGCTCGATTCTTGGCCCGAGTTGCGCTCGACATAATGCAATAGGCGAGTGTGAAGCGATTTCCAGAACGATCTGCGAATAAGCTACTCTGACTAAACCATACTCCATATCCGCCTTTTCTTGCCAGGTATGGTCGATCGTAGTTGTCAAAGTCTCACGTTCGGTGCGAGAAGTAGTGAGTGTTGAATATTCGAGTTTCGTGATCCCTGCCGTAGGCTAAAAAAAGGACGTTATAGTCTGTTCGCCATCCACCATCCTCAGCCTGGTTTTTCAGTTTCCTTCGAGCCCTACATAATATCTCGTTAAGACCTACCTAGCCTTAAATAGCTGTAACAAATTCAGTGAATATGAGGAAAAGCGCCAGGTCTAGTTCACGCAAGAGTGGCTCGTTTGGGACCTTCGGCATATAGGATCACCCAATAGCTTGCAGGACGTCAACTCAAACGGGAAGGCTGATTTGATCGGCCAGGCAATGCGAGTGAGGCACGCTACCCCTCCATGCTCCCCACGGGCTTACCCACAATGTCAGACCCTGTATCGCCGGTGTTGAAAATGCTGGGTATATTACTAAGATGGGAGAGCAGTCACGTCTCTACCTAGGGTAGGTAGCTAGGTGGATTAGAGGTATGCCAACCGCTGGAGTAGCACATGGGTTTTTGATGCGGTAGAACTCCGAACAGTCTAGCGACGTTAGGCATCCTGGTACGATGCGAGACGGACAAGGATGCTAACGTGCTGCATTTCGTTGTGGATGAAAGTGAAACGTCGAGATACTGTATCCTAGGATGTATTGGTTGAGAGATACGGGTTCCATCATCACTTTCTTTCGGTTTATCTAGATGCAATTTGAGCAATTGATAGATATTGCAATGTTTACTCTAGATTTTTGAATGATGCCATCTCGATACCAGAATCCTGAGGATACCATTGAATTCTTGGTAAATGAAATCCGATTCGACCCCACAATGCCGCATTTTGGGGTTGTCATGTGATGTTATTACTGGATAACGCGTCTTTAATGTGTTGTGTATAGGTAATGCTTATAATCTGGTTGGCTACCATGGAGTAAGCCGTGATTCTTCAATATACACCATAGCAAGGTGTGATATGGTGAACCTAAGATACCTATGGATATAGGTAGGTAGGTAAGCACAGTGCATGCCGAGTGACAGGTGAAGACTAAAGCGGGTCAAAACCCGATGGCGTAGGTAGTCTGGCTGAGATTCGATACAAGATGCGTTCCGTGGACCCAAAGGCTCATTCGTATGAGATGCGACGTCGTATGCAGCGTTGAGGTCGCAGTCGATCATTGAGTAATTGAATCCTACCTATGGCAAAGTGCCCTCTTGGGGAAACCATTGTAACTAGAGGATGCGCAAGGTTATAGGCATCGAATGCGACCTGTTAATAGACCGGCTCACGCGCCGAATATCCCCTATACCTTGATGCTGGAACCCCCAAGGTAGACGGCGTGCCTAGTTCCAACTAGGTAGACACTTGCCCAAATAGGTAAGAGAAGGGTGAAACGTCTTGAGTCCAAGTTGGAAAGAGATTGAGGGATTAATAGCCCGCGGTGGTAAAGTCGATCAAAGCCCGAATACGATACGTGGTTCTTCCATGAATACGGAGATTCTAAGATGTTGTAGAAGGTTAGGAAGTTTATCGAGTGCTGCAAGAAATCTCTGGGCCGTTGCATGGATACCTAGGCCCTGCCTTGACGGACATAATTGCACGGACCAATTAGGTCCTTCCAAAGTTCCAGTTCCAAAGTTCGGGGCAGCTTCCAATTTTTCCATACAGGGGCATCAGGGGCCTTTCTTGGCGCGGTTTCTCAGACGTCTTGGGATTGAAGCTTGGTTTGTACAATGCACACAGCACGCCGCTAACATGAAAGCGTGTGCGGCTCTTACAACCACCCATTTGTGCCTGTTGTTTATTTTCAGTATCCAAGATTTCGAGATCCAAGCAGATTAGTGGCTTCTAACACATTGGCAAAGCAAGCGCCGAGGTTGCAACAGCTCTAATTATAGACACCTTCTGAGAGCAACAAACGTCATAGGTGCCTATATATGTAGGTACCTATAGGTGTACCCGGACAGCCCGGATAGGAGGTACCTTTTATGTACATCTATACCTCCGTATGGATCAGTGTCAACCTATGTTCAAGATCGGTAACAAGCTGGCCCCGACCAGGAAGCCACGTACCTTCATCTGTGTCTCTTACCTCTACTAGTCTATCCCACATTGCGTAGACTAATTCTATTCTACGTAACCCACCTTCCTTGGTATATCTGCTTATTAATGGTAGTACTGAGCATCACTCTTGCTGGATCTAAACTAAGCCTTACCGCGGTCCTTGCCGGGATATTCTAACCGTGTGCCGGCAACTTAACCCTGTAAGCCCCACGTTCCATCTCGTCTCGTTTAGACTTTCTCCCCCCTCTGCTTGGGTCAAGATTTACAACCCTACATCTTAACCTCCCGAGGTTGTAATTTGTAGGCCTTTCCTTTCGATGTTATAGCTTTGCTTCGTCTCAGGAGCTGTTTGCCGTTTCAATTTCATCTCGAGATGACCTTTTCGGAGGCCTCTCGATCTCCTCCACGTCACTCTACGCATCACCGCCGTCGCCATCACCAGCCGCGTGATGAAAGTAAATCCTACCAAGTGTCCAATGATGGGCTATGCCTGAAACATCCACGCAAACAACACAGAAGCAGCTTGGATATAGTCAATTTAGATAGGCCCTCGCAACCACACACCCGCTATGACATTGTCGAGAATTGGCTAGCGCAGACGGCGAGACAGAGCCCCCACTCCTGTCCTAGGAACTCAAAAGGGCATCGGAGAGAAGACGCGCATAATCACCATCCATCTAAACCGCTTAATGCGATAGCTCCATACAATAAGCACCCTAGACGTGTAGATCAAAAATGGAGTCCTCGTCACGGCTTTCCCGCCGAGAGCCTACCCCAATCGGCTTCCCCCTTTCAGGACCTGGGTATGAGAGATCCAAGGAAGTCTAGGCGAAGGCGGATCGTTCCCAGCGATAGTTCGTTCATCAGCGGTTTTGGAAATTTCTCTAGGCCTCCTGATTATGGGCCTGGACCCATCCCACAGGGTCGTGAAAATATTCCGCCTGCCAGATCTTCGAGAGAAGCAAGTCTAGCGCCTCCAGATACTCCGTCAATCGCGTCTCATGTGGACGAACAGATCAACTTCGAGAAGAGACCAAGACGTAAAACTAGGGAGGACAAATATGAAACGAAGAACAAGAAACGGTATCATGAGAAGGAGGGTAGTGGCTACGAAGAACATCGAAAGAAGAAGCGTAAGAAAGCCGAGAAGAGGAAATCTACGATATCTAGTAAGAACGTCGTCAATAACTTCACTTCCGATGCTGTATTGAATGA
Source organism: Annulohypoxylon truncatum (assembly GCF_022578515.1). NCBI lineage: Eukaryota > Fungi > Ascomycota > Sordariomycetes > Xylariales > Hypoxylaceae > Annulohypoxylon > Annulohypoxylon truncatum. Next base: position 659,166 of record NW_025953805.1, read on the forward strand.
TCGTATTACTGTAAGAGCTCTCCTGAGTACGACTAATGCTGGTCTGACCTAAATTTAGGTGCAACCGCACCTTAAGCCTGGTCTGTTCGAGAACGGACGAACATCCAAGAAGCAGCCCAGTAAGTGGACTGCCAAGGATCTATTATAGGTATTGAAACCTAAGAGTGAATAGTTTCGGACCTAGCCTTCTCTGAGATGCAATTTCTGAAGCATCAGAAGCGAAACCCTCAACCAAAACCATTATCCAAGTCTCGCCTGAGGGAGAAACGACGAGAAGACAGGGAGATGGAAGAAGTATCATCGTTTTTCTTACCACATGGGACTGATAAAAATAATCGGGCGCCAAAACCTCATGATACAGGTTCCCGTAATGATCATCATGGGATGGGTTATCAGGCTGATCAATTCTCATCTACTCGTCTCCAAGGAAAATCCAGCTTATCATCTTCGGATCACTGTCTATATTCAGCACCCGTCCACGTCTCTCAGCCTCGTGGTGAGGCTGCCGAAACATTCAGTCCGAACACTCGCGGATGTATCGATGGTGGAAAGGACTCGGGCAAAAGTACAACATACTTCACCTGGTCTGACAGCCGTCATTCGCCCCAGGTTAGTAGGCGGGCAAATAGTTCAAGCCCAGATGTGCCAGGTTCAGTGTGGACGACAACCCCCGAACGGATTAGGAGAGATCTAATAGCGACTGGCATATATCGTGATACCGGGATTCCTTTATACGACGATCGTCTCGCCGAACGGACTACGGGAGATTGGAAAATGAACGCCCACGTGCCTATCGCTCATCGGGTAGAGTCAGAAGACCGCATTCGCAGTCCACGTCATGGACTCAATGGATCCCAGAAGGTGAAGTATCGAGATCAAGCTATAATGACTGAGGATCCTACAAAATGCTTAGGGCCATCACTCGAGTTCCAAGAGACGGAGGAATCACCGGCATTTAGATCACAGGAAGTGCCACACTCACCAGTATCTTCTATTGCCCCAGAAGTTGACCGTCAGAAAATTGCCAGAGATGCACGTCTCGACTTCCCGGTAGAAGGTAGCTCAGCACCAAATGTTCAAACTCCAAATCCGCTAGGTGCCAAAGCGGTCCCTATTCACCAAAGCCCAGATTTAGCAGGGTCAGAAGTAAATCAGGAAATACGGACACAGGAGATGAGCGATCCATTATCAGTAACTTCTCGAGACGTGATGCCACCACCCCCAATTCCACCCGGCAGAAACACTCAAGTCGTATCGCCACATGCTAACATAAGGGAGGCTGAGCCTCTTAGTTCTAGGCAAACCGTACCACTAATTAATCCAGAAACCGAAAGACTGCAAACCCATCAAATAGTGAGTCACAACGCTGCCCAGAATATTCAGGGGTCGCCAGAAAATTATGACCAAATTACTGCATCGTCAGAGTCGACCGTGAATAAAGCATGCACACTATCATCATTCGATACAGCTTCCTGGATACCTCAGAGAACACCATCAGCTCGAACAGCGGAAACACAAAGCGTTATTTCTAGACCGAGCATGAAATCGCCCTTCTATGTAGATCAATACGAAAGGACCTTGAGCGGAAGCTCATGTCGAAGGGATCTAACTAAGTCACAGGAGCCTGAGAGTATGGCTGAATTTATTGCTAGGATAGAAAACGAGTCGCAACAGCAGTCCTATTCGTACGATGATGACAACTTAAGCCCGGGATTGAGTTTAGAGAAAGCGATGCAAGATCTTCACGCTTTCGATGGAGAACCCTCTGTACAGAAGCCTTCAGCCGACAATGAGAGAGAGAATACGTATCCCTATCTAGACCCAGATTCACGCCTCCAATGTGCTGATTTAGAAAGCTCGAGCATATACCATCAGGGCGGTGGGGAGTATTATTTGGAGGCACAGCATCCTCATAGCGGTATTAATGTTCCTAGGGTTTTCCCCGTCGTTACGCAACCTCTAGAGGACTTTGAAGAGGAGCATTTTGAGATGTCGAACTTTTGGCGCCCGAACCAATTCTTCCAATTCTGAGATATGTAGCATATACCGAAATAGAAGTGTCTTTTCAGAGAGGTATACAGCGGATTTGTAAGCCACGCGTGCATATGAGAGCGAATCGTATTGATGCCCAATTCATTCGGGCTCCTGGTCTTTCCATTTTTCTTGTAAGCTCTTCACATCTATGCCGCATCGTTGCGCTTTATCGACTATCGACTTCGCCTTGCCGGCAACAGGGGCGTCAATCATAGCCCCGTCCAAGGTCCAGGCCCCTTTGCCCGCAGCGGCGGCTTTCTCGTCCGCAATGGTGATCCTAACGGCCCACTCGACCTCCTTCTCCGACGGCGCAAACAGCCGCTGCACCGTCTCGACCTGCGACGGGTGGATGCACTGCTTGCCATTGAACCCCATCGCCTTGCCGCCCCGGCACTCCTCCTCCAGCCGCGCGAGTCCCGCCTCCCCTTTGTACGAGGTGCACACCAGGTCAATCACGCTCGGCAACCCCGCCGCCCGCGCCGCCGTCACGATCGCGGACCGCGCGTACAGGAACTCCTTCAGGTCCGGCGTCCGCGTGATGGACAGGTCCAGCGCGAAGTCCTCCGCCGCGAATATCAACCCGCTCAGCGCGCCCGGGGCCGCGGCGCAGATCGATCGCAGGTCCATTACGGCGCGCGCCGACTCGATCAGCGCGATGATCTTGGGCGGCTCGCGTTGCGGGGAACGCGCGTGGTGCGAGAGCGCTTGGCTTATGTATTGCAGGTCGGAGGCGCTGTTTACCTTGGGCACGACGACGGCGTCGATGTTCGGCAAAGGGGCGAGAGAGGTGAGGTCCGCGTCGATGTACGGTGACGAGACGGGGTTCACGCGGATGGCGAGCTCGGAGACAGTGGGCGGTCGCGTGGGAGAGGCGAGGAGGTGCGCGCGTAGCTGGGCGCGGGCTTCGGGTTTGGCGGACGGGGTGACGGAGTCTTCGAGGTCGTAGGTTATGTTGTCGCTGGTTAGGCCGAGGGACTTGGTCAGCATGCGGGGGGAGGATGCCGGGACTGTGGTGTTGGTTAGAGCGTGGGTGGAGGTGGTTTTAATGGTCACTTGCCATAGAGAAGAGCCCGGCGGAGGACTGAGCTTGATTGCGCCGCCATTGTGAGGGCATTGGCGAACTCGTTGACCTACCTGACTTTTAGAAGTAGGAGGTCTTTCGTGATAGCTTTAGCTCACACAGCGACGTCATCGGGGGGCAATTGCTTTTCTGGGGCCATGCTGTTTTGTGGGTCTCGTCCAGGGGTGGTGCACGCCACACCCACCGTTTGTCGTTTATCAACACGATCACTTCCAACCTTCCTTAAACTTCACACAACTTGGGGAGTTATACGATTGTTGAGATTCAATAGTTTCATCTTATATAGAATCTAGCAATGTTCTATACTTGAATCAAATCCCAGAACAAGACATAAAATCCTTTGCTACAAGAATTTCCGGTCACAGCTCCTTACCTAAATCCCGTGGACAGCTTCAACTCTGAGGTGAGGCCTACTGGTCTTTTATTATATTCAACTAACCTCTTGCAGTTGATTTAATTTGCCTATAAATCTCGACATTAGTACATTGTCTATATTTTTTAGGACAGACCAGAGTTTGCAGTTCCCTAAACACCAAGTTGGAAAATAACTTCAACAAGAGAACGAAAGAGCATGGATTCGTTTACATTAACCAACCTTCCAACAGAGCTCATTTCACAAATCTGCAATATTCTTTGTCACACCCATCCACCAAGTTTGCTCAATTTTGCAAGGTCTAATAGGACCTGTTATACCATCGCCGCCGCCTTCCTCTCCCACACTATCTGGATCTTCGCGGCCGAGCCAGTGGACCTAATCACAACTGTCCAAGAGCACCTTAAGAGCTTGCACCGTCTAGGTGTTTTCGGGAGTGTCCGTCGCTTGGTGATCTATGGTCCGGGCGTAGACTGTCCGAATCGTGCCGTGTCCCCAGATTTCCCGACGCCTGTGCCTGTGGTTGATTTGGAAGGTCGTTTCAATAACCCTCAGCCAAGTGTCTACCTAATTGACAAGTCTCCGGTAACAAGAGTATACGAAGCCGATGATAGATGGCTACCGTTAGTCGGCCTAATTCAGCAATTACCTGCCTTGACGGATCTTATATATCAATGCCCTGGACAGTTCCCACCTTGTCTGCTGCAAGCTCTACACCAGCATCGGCCTGAGTGTAGGCTTCACATTGACAATTTCCGCCTACGCAGCATTCTCCCTGACCCCCCTATCGCGGACCCCCACGAGTTTCTGATTGCCACATCGCCATGCCTTTATAGCATCAGTATGGCGGTAGATTACACTTATAATAGCCTACCATCACATCACGTCGGGGCAGTATTACGTCTAGTTACGGGGCTAGCCCCTAACCTGAAGGAGGTACACCTATTCCGAAGTAAAATCCGGGTCTGGAAGCAAGACCAGGAACACTCCTCTTTCCTTCCACATTGGAGGGATCTACCTATATTCAAAGCATGTCCTAGAATATTAGGGTCGCTGTCATGCCTGCAGCTATGGGGACATATCGATGAACCTTCTATAGTCACAGAACACGTCCTAGCAGACTGGAGCATGCACACAGACTTCACTGTGTTGCGAACCCTCAGAATTAACAGTATGATCGATGAAAATGCTCTCAGCAATCTAGTAAATGGCTCTCATAACTTTCAGTCTCTAGAAACACTAGTTCTCACTTTGAGCGAACCTGGGGGTTTTTATATTGAGAACTTGGTTCGGTATTGCCGATTGGTAGAAGACTTGATTGGCAACTTACGGGGACTGCATACTCTTGAGATTATCGGATGGACAAGCATTATTGACATAAGCACAAAATTGAGCTCTAAGTTACGAGCTCTTACATTGTGGTCATGCAAGGACGAATATCTTTCAATACAGGATGTCACTAACATCCGAGAGCGATGTCCTTTCCTTGAAAGCCTCAAAATGGCAGTCTGCCGCACCAAGGGAGACGCAAACGAGACGGCTCTCTACAGAGAACTCGGTACTTTCCCTAAACTGAAGAAACTCGCCTTAAAGATGTGTGCGCCATTTCCGTTTCATAATTATGGAGATATACTACCACCCACGTCTGATTTTGATGATTTTGACCGAGAACGATTTCCCGGGTCCGGTTATCTGAAGGGCCATATACGGGATGTTTTTATCAACAGTGCTATGGACGGCACTCTTGCTCGATCTATTTTTGAAACCGTATCCATGGTAAAGGAAAGCCATAGCTTCGTCATGCTAGAGAAACTGAAGATAAGATACGAGCCCAGCCCGGACTTTTGCTTGGGTCACAAGTTCCGTTATTTAGGAAAATACGGTATCCCGCTCTGTGGTTCATGGCAAGTCGATCGTAGCCTGCGAGACGATTCACGTCATGTGCTGCTCGCCAGGGAATTTGATAAAAAAGATAGGGAAGAGGAGGAGGGCATTCACGACCAATTCAAGCGGATATTTTCAGAAATACCCAGAGCTGATCCAGTCGAGCTGGAATCGGTCTTTAGGCGGCTATGGCCGGAGCGGTGGGAAGGAAGCGATTGGTGGGACGATTGGCACAGCTTTCCGCTCTCGACGTCTTCTTAGTAGCGGATACTTTTGCTGACAGTTCGTATGTCTGTGTCGGGAGTTAGGTAATGGCAATTATGGCACAGGACTTCGACGCGATTCTACGAGAACGAAGACAGTTACTAGCTGTTGGTCATCTGCGGCGAGGATCAGGACACCGAATCGGGGATAACGAAGGGTCTCTACATAAACGACTTGATGGTAAACTAATAGGTGAACATATCGTGAAGGATTTCTAACACTGGTAGTCCTGGCGATAACTGGTTGTGGTGGAACATACGAATACCAGGGGACAACAAGCGCGTCGAAATAAGCAGAACATTAGGACGGATAAATTCATTCCCTTCGTCAGCGCTTCGATAATATTAGTGATGTTGCGACTCGAAAGATGTAAAGGGTCGTATGAGCAACCTATTATGCTGTCCGATCCTCCTTGCCAGGCCATAAATCGGCGTTTCTTTCCGGGGATTTAAGAAAATATCCCCAGCAAGATACTATCCACCGTCCAATAAGTCCCAAGACGTCTCCGAAATGGGGTATCTCAATCCAGCCAAGCTCCGTTCCCCAGCCGGATAGCACATGATACAATCCAGGTCTGTCTCTTCATTTTCATAGTCGGGAGATATGTGCATAGTTTCGTAACGTCACGCCCAATGTCAAGCTTATGACGAGTTTCACTATAGATTCAGGAACATCACGAGAAGTATCCGTTGAAATTGCGATAGTAACGCTCTAGACTCGGAGGACAACATTCGATGAAATGTCACCTAACTCCTCAATGGCGGCCTCCGTGTTCCTGGGACAATGAGTGAAGGATTTAATCCCACCATGTCATATTCATCCCACGGTCATTGGATGCGGCTCTCCGCATGTCGTCAACTTCATAGCTTAGAAGTTGCGTCACTTAACATCCATGTAGCACCTCTCTTGAATAGGGAGAGGCACCTCAATCAATTATCTGCTTGTGGAAACGGCCTTTGAACGGTTAAGCTTTTACTTTCAGAGAAGTTTGGTCCCTAAAATCTGACGATGTCACGCTGGGTCTATTTCTGGAGTACTGTATTTTCCCGGTGCAGAATATTCCAGATGAACCACTAGCTCTAAACCCAGATACGGCGAAAAGCCCTTGATACCAACAACCACTTTTATGGCGTGACCTCGGCTGCAGAGCGCAACTTTCCCTTGGACTTTTTCTATCAGGTCAGTCTGGAACGGCCAGCCTCCCGACCCCTTTCTAGACGCCAGGTATTGCCTTTCAATCGCCGGGTCTTAGACCTGCCCAGATTGCCGGGCACGTCAGTCATGCTGAGCCCCTGCATGAAGCCGGAGGTGTGATGATATTTCAGTGATACTCATCACATAACGAGGATTATCTCGAAGCCAACGCAATATGTCACTGCAGGGCACGACAGCTTGGGTCAAGACTATATATTACTTGATGGACGACTCCGAGTAAGCGAAATCATCCAAACTCTGGACTAGGGCGCGCTCTAGAAGTTTGAGATTCCAAAAATAGAGAACCTTGGGCTGTAGATGATACTTGTCGATGAACGCTATCGTCATTGGAACTATTTCCCCCCCTGGGATTCGTGGGATACTTTTAAGCGGCTGATTATATCTTACGATAGGCATTACCCTTCCCGGTGGCGGTTATCTACGCAGCAGTCACAAGAAATGTCGTCTCATGTCTCCGTCTTCTTCCCACAGCATACCGCTTTTAATTAGATAAGCGGATGACCGGCAAAGGCAGATCGAAAGAAGACGAAAACTTGCCAGATGTCTTGCCACCCGTGGTTCGCAGGTGGTCTGTTGCGAGGGAAGGACTCGATCCGGTTAAAGTCTCCTAACCCCCCGGGTATATTGTGTTATCTGAGGCCCAGCCGAGTCGCAAGGACAATATAGCGATATTAATAATAAATGAATTCGACCATAATTCTCAAGCGCAGCTAGACTCTTCTTATCTGTTGCGGAGGGGAATTCGTGGTGACGGGATGGCTTAAGAGTTTATATAAATGTGGGTGACGCTGGGCGACGATCAAGGCCCATATTGAGAGCAGACCGACGACAAGATTACAAACTTCCTTAATTGTCTACAATACGCATAACCCAAAATCTGGGTACTGCCTAGTTATTATCCTAACATTTGCCAAGCCAAGTTCCATCTGCCATGCATCGAGCTGGCCTCACAGCCCTAGCCCTCGCGGCTCTGGCCTCCGCAGCTCCCATCTCCGAACCGACGAAGACGGTGGAGAGACGGCAGTTTGAGTGGACCAACCCGGGCACATGGTTCCCCGGATCAGGTAGCCAGCCGCCACCGCCAGCCTTCACCCTCCTGCCGCCCATCACCGGGGGTCTCGAGCCCTCGGACAAGAAGCGCCAGGACGTCGTGATCCTACCCCCTATTACGGGTGGTCTCGAACCATCAGATAAGAAACGTCAAGACACGGTGATTCTACCGCCCATCACAGGCGGCCTCGAACCCTCGGACAAGAAGAAGCGTCAGGACACGATCGGGATCGGGGACGGGAGCACCGATCCCGTGAAGGCGCACATCACGGCCCTGGAGCTCGAGTACGAGACGCTGCTCCACGGGTTCGGAGAGCACCCGCCGAAGCCCATAGCCAAGCGCATCGCCGCTATCAAGGACGAACTGCTGACTAAATACGGCATTACGATTGTGCAGTCGCCGGACGGTACTACGACGACATTCGTGCCCGGCAAGCGCGACGTGCCTTTCGGCGACGGGTTTATCCCCGGCGGCCCCTTCTTTCCCGCCCCGGGCATTCCCGGTGGCCCGATGACCCCCGACCCCGTGGTGCCGGGCGGGCCCATCGAGGTCAGCAATTAGGCCGGCTGGCGGCGCTCGCCGCAGATGTCGATTGCTAGAGGTGACTACCTAGAATAGTACTGGTCATGGTATCGGAGGAGGGAATTTCCTTGCACGAAAAGACATGGTAAAAAAAGGAGCGAAAAGGGCGCTAGTGATATCCGGGTTTCTCAGCTATTCCTTTAGTCGCTCTCAGATCTAATTACCTAGGTTGTTGTAGTAGTTTGCTACTAGTTTTTTATTATTATGGATCTATTTTCGTTCCGATGCCACCTGCCGACCGAGGAAGCTCGTGAAGCTATGTTCAGCTTAGGTATGTTAAGCTATAGTAGGAGGTCGCTGCTGATCTTGAACCACTCGAGTGCTGAGTCGTAATCTTATACGAAAATATTACCTATAGGGCTACTAGTAGCTTCATGCTCATGATTCGGTGCTTAAGTCTTCACCAGCTGTCCTTGACTAAGACAAGTCGAGCGAGACTTCTCCAGCTATCTCCGTCTTCAGCTAGCCACAGGCGACGCAATGTTTCCGCGATTAGGAAGCTAAGGGTTTTTCCATCGGATATAACAGCGGTGAAAGTCAGACGAGAACTTTTAACGGATAGAACTCGGCGACTCTCTTCATTGTCTCCACGATAGCGTGAGTCAGTTGCGGATAGGGCAGCGTATGGCTTAGGTAAAAGAACCATAGTTGAAGCTAGAAGTTTTCTAGAAGTTCAGCCCTAAACTCAAATTGAATATAACAGCGATTACTGATCCCAACGGATCTTAAGATTATCAACTAGAGTAAGGGCATCAAGGTAGCGAAGATCTATCTGCTCGAAGGGACTTACGCTAAACCTTCTAGTTAGTATATCTAGCACCTATTAACTAAAAGGAGGCGGTTAGACTTTAGGTTCTATAGGATATGATAACGTAATAGCTACGGTGAACTCAGCTGAAAAACTATCTTATGCTGCAGCCTGGAGTTTGCAGGAACCAAAAATCGTCCTGACCACGTAACTCGTCGCTCATACGGTCACTGAATCAAACTTGGGCCTAAACCTCGGGTATAACCATAAGCCTTCACCTATCAACTTTAATAGCCGTTATTGTCATATGCTGGCGCCCCCTATTTCCATATACCGATGACCGAAAATATCATATATACACGACAGCTAGGTGGATAGCTCTGCAATGCTAGTCAGTGGACATAGGAAATGAGACCTCGGGTAAGAGCTAGAAATGAAATCTCCGAATGGCGTCGTTGGTGCTCGCAATGCTTCAATAATAGCTCGCCCAGTGGAGGATAACGGGGCCAGAATGATCACCGAAGGTCCCACTTGAGACTTACAGGACCGATCTCAGGGACGAATCTAGATGCGATCTAAATGCCCAATAGCAAGTGCCGGTTGTCGATCTCTGCGCAATCTAATGAGTTGTTATTCAATACGCGGCTATACCGGCGCCCTTAGGGCGCTAGAGAATGGTTGGTTACTCTAGCCTCGTTCCCTGTGAAGCCGCCTGCGCGAAAAAAGGAGAAACACAACATCGTCGATCGCCTGTCTAGTGTTGGTGGCGTACGAAGACCGGCACATTCGACAGATCGGTAGGTATGGTAAGACACCCACGCTGACTTTTCAGCGTGTCTTGCACGTGGTAGGCAGGTTTTCCCTCCGTGTCTGCCTAGCTCAAGAGACACCAGACGAAAATCAATAATTTTAGCCTTACCTGACTCTGACGATGTGGTACTCGGGCGTCACCATCTTTCGCGGCGCCAGGGAATGGGACGAACCCTGAGGGGGCCACGTTCGAGCGCGAATTTTCTAGTCGAAAGGCGGAAAAAGCAATGCGGTACCCAAAATATCACGTTGTCCTCGTTACTGTTGCGCCTATCTCTCGTCATCACAGACATATTGGTCTCACATTATGGGGGTAAAACGTGAAAAGAAGCCGTAGACGACGAAGGGAAGAGGCAGGGTTATGCCGGACGCCACGGTGATAGGGACGGATGTTGCGAATTGGCAGCTGCTGACCCTTAAGGGAACATCGATATTACTTACGTGGCTCGACAACAGCCTCGGGCGATTGATTACTGGGACCAACCTAATTTGAGGCAGGATATCGTTCCCTGTTGGCTGCCACCGCCCAAGCTTACCCGATCGTCCATTATCTACTGTAAGACACTCAGCCTCAGCGCATACTACACACCATGGTAAGTTTCGCGAAGCCTGACACGCGTAACCAGCAGGCTGAGATGGTGATATCAAAATGTCAACATTGTCTCACCCACCAGTGTCGGCTGGATTCAGATAGTGCCAGATGGTTGGTGAATTGTGAAAAGCTCAGACCGGCGTACAGTCGCAGCCCTCGGTCTCACTCACTACGACAACAACAACACATCTTTTGCCTCGGCAGCCCTGGATTGACAATGCCCTGTAGAAGAAAGCTCAGACCGTCGAACGTTGCCTGACACGAAACAGCTGCTGGATCAGGACCAGCATCAGCTCGTAATGCGAGCTACGGGACTGGCTAAAATATGCCGAAACAAAACAGTCCACACGGAGCCGCAAATACCCTCGTGTTCTCGACAGCAAACCCTACTATTGGCGTTTTGGGTGATCCGGCATGGTTATAATAGTAGTACTATACCTCGCGTCGCTAATAATATCGAGACACGATGATCCTGTCCGTGTCCTCGGCTCCGCCCAGCCTCTCCACCGCCTCCGCATCGGCAAGGGAGCGGAAACACACGCGACCTAATGTCCGCTGCGTTGTAAGAAAGATGGGGAGGGTTGCGGTACTTCTCCCGCCCGCCTGTCGTTCGTCTGTTCATTTGCCGTAGGTTGACCGCATGAATGTGCTGAGACAATATTACGACGGTAAGGTACTATGTAGACGCTGTGGAACGTCCCTGAAGGGCTTCTGCTTACTATACTGCAGATCTGCCCAGGACTGCCAGGACTATTTGGAAATCCAATGAGGCCAGAGAGAATTGCCTCTCTGTAATGATCTTGCCTAGGCATGTGTGCACGACATAGACAGGATTGGATTCTATTCAGGCAGAGGTGACCGCGAAGATAGACACCGCATGTAGGAAGACACGCAATCAATATTAGGGTCCATATGCTATGCTGGGTCGCTTGTTCAGGGACGTTCCTCTTGCCTGCCTATACGATCCGAACAAGACGGTCAGTGGAGATTAGGAGCCTTACTTTCCTAAGCGAACAATTCTAAGAAATCAGAGGAAGGCTTCGATCAGGCACCTGACCCTGACGAGGGTTTGATATGTATCGAAGATGGCTCCATCGGGACGCCAAGAGATAATTCGTGACCCTAAAGGATTCGCTCTCCAGAAGATTTCGCCCCAGAGACGGGTAGCAACCCGCGCCCATATCCCCTTTTAGCGTGCCTGACTTTCCCAGCGTGGAAAGGAATCGAGATGACACGCAGTTGAGCAGGATCAGGTGCCACGACTCGACTCGACTACGTAGACTATGGGAGGAGCCTTGGAGGAGCTAGGGGGAGACGGTAATTGTGGGGGGACGAACGAACCAATGAGTAGCGCGGCGAGATGATCATAGATCGAAAGCGATTGCACCGCCCCAATCTTATTATTTCGGGTCTACATAGGAAGGAGAAAAAAAAGAATATTCCCCCTTTATCGAACGGGACCACGTCAACTTCGTACGCACGCCCTCTTCCCCCACACATGTGGGCGCGAGACCTTTCGCTTCTAGCTATCCTAGCTCCTAGCTCCCTAGCACTCAGCGCCCAAGCTTCTATCGAACTACTAGGGTAGCTAGAATCTAACCTTGGAACTGTACCATAGCTGCTGTACGATTCAGAGTGACAGCGGGCTCTGTGGAGGCTGCGTGCCACCTTTTTTGGGTTGACGATGCCTTCATCGAACCGCGGGTCTAGCGACCTGGGTAGAGATTAAGCTGGCGTATCGCTCCGATTTGCTTGTAACGTATTTTCGGATGCCCTTTTCCTCGTCTTTGATCCACCGCCTTCGAAATAGCGGACTAGTCAGGCACGGATACTATGTTGCGGAGCGGCGACTCACACGTAGCGATCGAACCAACGTCCGATATGGATCCGCGACGGCGAAGTCGACGAATGGCGGCTTGTGTATGTATCCCTTGGCAATAAAAAAGATGGCAAGATGACAGCTATGTACGATGCATAGCAGCAGCAGCCCTCTGGTGCCTGCGCTATGCGAACCGAAAGAAATCTACGCGCATGCAACTCCATAATATCGACTCTTCAGTAGCATTCTCTGTAAGAAATGAATATGCCTCTCCACTCGGAAGCAAGCGGCATTGTAACGGTGATCGTAAGCAGCCCTCTTTAAACCATCTGATCCAATCTCCGTTCATGTTCCCATCGAACCTTTTTTTTTCTTCCCTTTCCCAATATCGCCGGACGAACGAACCACGCCGCCACGGAGAAGTGGGTCGGTCGTCACGATGAAAGCCTCGGGATCGAATCTAGGCCAGAAGCCCAAACAGATTGAGCCGGGAGGCGGAATCCAGCGCAAGATGTGAAAGACAGAGCAGTCGCATAGAAGACCTTTCACCGCCATGTGCTAGTGAACCTGTGGCCATCGCTCCAATCACCACGCGGAACGCAAGGGGTGGCAGACCCATTTGCCATACCTAAACCATCTACCTGCATGCGCAGCTACGGACTAGGGGGCACGCGCCCGCGTCGAAGCTGATTCGCCCGATAGGGGGGAGTTAGAAAAGGGAGGTGTGCGAAGAAGAATAATAATCAAGGAAAAAAACATAAAATAAAAAAGAATATACGCATACAGAACCATAGAAAACCGCTGTCATGCAGTGCTATAGGCCATCCTTTCCCTTTTCCCACCCACACCAACGCGCCGGGAGCGCACTAGGTAAGAGTCGATGCGACATAAGGGAAATAATGATTATTATGTACGACCTTCTTTACTGCGTATGCTGCTTCAGTGCTACGACGGGAAGGATTATCGAAATATTCTACTATATTGTTAGAAGGAGAACGCCTCGAACTACTGCAAGTCCTGACATTACGCGCGCATAAACATGCGATCTAGCAAGGCTGGGTTGCCCTTTTTTCCCATTTACTACTAGGTACGTATGTACATAAGAGTATTACCGTGCAGTAGGGTCGTTAGATGAACTGTGAATACCTACATGTGTATGTACGAGTACGTATGTATGTATGTAGGTATGTAGCGTGATATGACTGCTCGCTTTCGACCTGCCCCATATCGTGACAATTTCAAAGGTACCAAGGATCTGCGCCTGGCTTTGCTCTTCTTTTGCGCCCAAATGGGGAAACGTCCCATCGTCCACGAGTCCGAACCCAGACCTCCATCTCAGACAGTACCGTACCATACCATTCTACGTAGTAGCAGCGATGGATGGGGAAAAGGTACCTATCCAATCAAGCCTCGAGCGCGGGTTTAGGCAGCCCATCGGTTCGCCAAGACATGACGCCTCGTTCTTTCATTTGTAGTTTAGTCTGAGGCCTTTTTTTTTCATTTATTTATTTTTTAACCCCTGGCCAAATCGTAATTTCGCAAGCGCATTTTCATAGCGAGGGTTCCGGCCAGAGGAAGAAGCCGAAGCGAGAGGTGAAAGATAAAAGTGATTAGAAAATAGGGAAATGTCTATAGTACTAAGGAAAAAAAGGGGAGAGAACTACGTACCTAGTCTGGAGGCCATTTCTTGGCTCGGCCTTGGGACGGCCGGAGGAGCTAATGCAAGCTTGCGTTGCATGGACGGCAGAAATGTGATTATGAGAACAGAGCAATATGCAAGTCGATGCACACTTGCAAGCCCTGCCCTGGTAAAGTAAGGCGAGTGGCGTTGCGCGGTTTGGTCCAATCAGGAGGAAGGATACTGGAACCGTCAGCCTTGACGCAGAGGTTGGTATGTTGAATGATCGTCAACATCGTAGGGTGTTTTTGCTAGATTCCGAAAGGCTGATGAGAGGGACAGATGCTGCTAGTGGGATGAACTGGGCATGAAGAGTCCGTGGCAGTGGTGAGATGAACGGACCATCACTAATTCGTTGGGTAGATAGATCATCTTGAGACTTCTCGCGATGTTTCGAGCATCGATCACGAGGGACCATCTTGGGCACGATAATTGAGTTGAACTAGTTTTTTATTTGTGGTTATTGCGACTGCTCGCAAAAACATCGTATTGGATTTTGGCGAGCCTATCGACGTTTTCGTCTTCCTGATAGCTCCCATGAGGATCACCGTAGCTTGGTATCGGTGTCCATAGGTAGAACGTATAATGTTGCGCCAACGGATGTCGTTGAAGCGCGGCAGGGTTATTGGCCCTTTTTCTCTGGTCTATTCAAATCCCATCTCCCAACCGTAAAACCGGCCTCGATGAACTTTTTCCCAGTGGTTCTCCGAAATCGAGACCCGAATATCCCGTATATCCAAGAAAAAACGTTGGTATCATCCAAGCGATAGTATCAGACATCCATCCCCCCTTGTAAAATGCATCCCGTGCAAAATGACAGATTAGAAGATAACAAATGTGTTGCAAATATAGCCTCCCAGCGTTGAACACTTTCCAGTTGTATGTCCCTGCGCCGTTTAACAATGCTTTCCTATTCAGTCCCGGATTGTAACCAGATATGGGCTCCTTGATTCCGTGGTCTTTAGGGGTTTCCTCATCTCACAAATCATCCACCAACTCCACGCTGATTAAAAACAAAGAAAAGACATGATGTCGAAGTAAGTACAGGTTTGAAGGGAATCTAGCACCAATATTTTGTGTCGCATACGCACGCGACTTTTTAGGCTCCGTTTTTGGGTATAGATTTCCGGTTTATGTTCCTGTAGGATCCAATGGAATTTTGTGCATTATAACGTAATATCAAGTTGAAATATTTTTGTCGAAGTAAATCCTTGGTGGTTTTTTTGGGGTCCTGACCCGTGGCCGGGCTGTCCGTGGCATGATACTCGTGACCTTAACTTATTCCAGAAACATGGCAATAGAAGCAACGCGACCTTGGGTAAAGGCGCCCCCAGGATAGGGAGTACAGTTACGCATGAATCAGTGAAGCTAATAGCAGCCCTGGAAGTTGGAGAAAAGAGGAACCTGTGTGTGAAAGGGAATAGAATGATGTATGGGTGCGGGTTGGGTGTACCTATTCACAACTTCCCAGAAGTATGGGAAGGCGAATTTGGTTGGTGCGCAACTGGCCTGCACAGGAACTTGAACTGCGCAGGGTTGGCAAGGCTGGCAAGGCTCAACAGTAGGTCCGGAGTACTGCGGCACAAATTCCTGTGGAAACATAACTTTGGGTTCCTCGGAATCATACATAAGTGGTTCCTGAGCGGGAGGGATTTCATCGTCTGTGATGACAAAGTCGTCCTCGTCCAGGTCGTCGATGGTCGAAACACTAGAAGTCAAGGATCCATCGTCGGATGAACATGTGGACTCCATGTCGGAGTCTGTCGTGGAGGAGGCGGCGGGTGATTGTGGTGCGTCATATGCCAAGTCCTCGATAATCGCGTCTTCGCAATCAACGTATTCGATAGGCCCAGGCGAAGTGGGCGGGGTCGGCAGGACCTGAGGAGTCGCCGTAGGGGTAATCGTAAATTTGGAACAAGCGAGGATGCTGTTCCGAAGTTCTGGTAACGTAATTCTGTGATCAGGGTTGCGGGTAAAGATCCGTCCTAAGATACTGTTGAGTTCATCCGATAATGGCAAGATGGTCCGTAGGAAATCCTGACTCCTGGTGAAGGCGCGGTATGTGGAATCTTCAAAAGAGGCTTGCTTCCATGGGTTACGGCCACAGGTCAAGTTCACCAGGATAACACCAAGGCTCCATACATCATTCGGGGCGCAGTAGTAAAATGGCCTTCGGGATGACGGATCCAGGCATTCTGTAGAAGTGAAGAAACACTAGTTAGTATACCCTCCAGAGTTGAGGATCCCGATGAAGTCCTACCTGGTGACATGTAAAAGGTCGATCCGCAACCGTAGTCTTCGGACCGATCAGATGAGGTCGCTAAGCCAAAATCTGCCAGCTTCACCGTGTCTCCCCGGTTCGAAACTAAAATGTTCTCCGGCTTGAGGTCGCGGTGGTAGATGCCCAGGTTATGGCAATGCTCAACGGCGTCCAGGATTTGAAGGAACACGCTCTTGGCTAATTCATCCTTACCCACATATTGTCCTCTTTCCGTGATGTTGAGGAACAGGTCACCTTCCGGGCAGTATTCCAGGACAACATATATGCAATCCGGGTCGTCAACGATCTTGTGCATGGAAACAACGTTGGGGTGTGCTGAAGCTAGATAATGTAAACGTAATTCTCGATGCTGAAAGGCGATTTGTCGTCGATCCAAAGGAGAGCCGTCTGCGTTAAACTTGCTGAGCGTCTTTACTGCATATCGGATTCCTGTCTTGACGTCGACTGCGAGGTAGACCACGCCATAGGCACCGGTTCCAATTATTCCTATTAACTGTAGGCTTTCTCCAAGGAACTTTCCTAATCTTGCCTCTGGGGCAACTGGGGTGTATCGAGGTTGGCAAACTGGTGGGACTGGGAGAGGTGGTTGTTGAAAGGTGCATTTCGTGTTGTCGTAAGACGGTGATGCCGGAGGCGTGGGATATCCGTACGCTGCCACATTATGCATCGTATGCGACAGATTACGGGGTCTTTTCCTGGTAAAAATGCCGGAACTGGATCTAAGAGTAACAGATAAGGAAAGGAATGAGAAAAACGGCCTTCTCTACGGGGACAGCGTCCTTAAAACCAAATTGCAAAGTCCTGGGAGAAAATCCACGGTAAGTCCTGGAGTTGTAATATATTCTCTTCCTGGGTCGTCTAAGTATATGGCGTCGAGTCAACGGGCCATAGAATTGGGATGATAGTCGCCGTACGATGGGCCGGGTGTCAATGGCCAAAGTCGTGTAGGTTGAGGGAGTGTTGATGGCGACGGTAATGGCGACGATGTCGAGGTTCGAAAGGGCTAGTGGTAAGGTAGAAAGGCGGATGTCTTCTGCAATGAATGGAGGTAATGAATGATGTGAGGTTCAAGCAAGGTGCAAGCTGGGAGGTTGATGTAGATATTGGAGATAACAAGCCGTTCGCCAAGGGCCTTGTTCTTTTTGCGTGTTTGGAGTGGCTCAAGAAGAAAGCCCCGACCACCCTAGGCTTGACTCTTCTGCTATGTACACACAGTCCACAGTGATCAATAGCCAGCTCATATCCCATGTCTGACCTACTGGTGCCACTCCCACTTCCACACTTCTTCCCACACATGCGCTATTCTTGAAATTCGGCGCGCTAGCGTAGCTGTGAAGGCGGCCTGGCGAGAGTGGAGCGGTACAAGTCTACAAGGAGAAGGGAGCAAGGGGAGGTGTCAAGGAATGGGACCAGTGCCTTCTAGGGCGCTCCACTGGAGGGATGGATAACCCAGGCTGGACAAGGACCCAAGATCTTCGTGGCTCGTCGTAATATACGAGGACAAGGATTGTCTGACACA
Organism: Annulohypoxylon truncatum; assembly: GCF_022578515.1. Taxonomy (NCBI): domain Eukaryota; kingdom Fungi; phylum Ascomycota; class Sordariomycetes; order Xylariales; family Hypoxylaceae; genus Annulohypoxylon; species Annulohypoxylon truncatum. The sequence continues at coordinate 677,097 of NW_025953805.1, forward strand.
CGAAAATAAATGGTCCACTCAACGGTCGAGGGTGGGCCACTGTCACCCTAACAAGAGCCATGTCCAATATTTAATACCACGCCTAGAATCCCAGTCAAGCTAGCCAGAGACCGAGCCGAAGAGAAGGGGGGCGTGCGTGTGATCTCTTGTCCATAGGGAGTTGAAAGACTGGTTCAGGCTGCTGACGCTCCACCTCTTTTCATCTCGTTAGTACGGCCACCCTTTCTCTTACTGGTCGGGCAAATCGTCATAAATCGTTGACCCGTGACTCGCATGACTTTTTTTCTTTGTCTCTTTGCCATTGGGAGGCCGGGCGGTTGGCAAGATCCTTGATTTGGCCAACAAGAAGCAGTTCCCGTCTGATCAAACTTTGAAGAAAACCGTCTCTATAGTAAGCGGTGATCCAGATTGTATCCTTTTTTAGATTATGACTACTTCACCCATATCCACCATATATGATTCATTGCTCGTGAAGAGAGAAGAGAGGCAAGACGGGATGCGCTTGCGGCAAACTTCCTCGTACATACGTAAGTAGTTTGTGGGTAGTTTTTTGTTTTCTTTTCTCTTAGGCCAAGGCCAGCGTTGCGACTCTTGGAAACGTTCTGAGGATAGGTAACGGGCGATCCGTGCTCCATCCTTTATGCCATGCCCTACTCAAGCAGTTGAGCAACCACTAAGTTATGCCGCGTCTTGCTCCGAAGATTCTTGCAAAGGGAATGCATAATCATTCAGCTGTAAGGCGATGTCTCCGAGACTTGGTATTCTGAATAGGAATTCGCCCAGTAAGCTTTCTGTTGCAAGAGTTGCCTCGTGCTCCATTACTAGATCAATGCTACATTGGCCAATGCTTGCCGTGTTGCAAGATCGGTGTCTCTGTTTTGTCGCACTCTTTTACTATGCTAGGTCCGTGGGAGAAACAAGCTGAGAATCTGCCCATATCGACTGACACAGGCTCTAGCACTTTGCTATGGTGTATGATGTAGGGTGTCAAGGTGTCTCGTATGCACTGATTCTCCGCCTTGTAGGTTGATGTTTTCTTCCCCTCCTTCTGTTTCTCGCAGATTGAGCCCGCAAAACGCCTACATACCTAGGTACATACATACGTAAACAAACTGGCGTGGTTTTTCGCACCTACATTACATATAGCACTATTTGTTTGTAATTTGTCTTAGCATATTTTGGGCCAATTGCGGAGCATTCTCATACTCTTGCAGTTCAGTAGTCTGGTATGCTATGCTGAGCAAAGTATCACCATTTTGGAATAGCCGGTTTATGCTGCCGCCTAACCTACACACACATGCCCGGAGATCGCTAAGGAGACGAGCGGGTATGTGAGTTCAGGTGGTTTGCATTGTTTCTTGATATGAATTTGCCGCTGTGGATGAGTCGTTTGCTAGAAACGAGCTGACGTCTAACATCTAAGCCATCCTCTTTAGTTTGAGCGGCAAAGAGGATCTCATTTAGGGAATTTAGTTGGGGCCGCTTGTACCCGCGCGGTCATTCTTGCGCGACGCTGAGCATATTTTTCTTTCATTTTAAAAAAAGAGAAGAAAAATCTTCGGCCGTTGTGATGCAGTGCCCAGCAACTGACAATGAAGGAAGACGGGCACTCGCCATTCCTCCCCGGCGGTTTCATTAAATTGACGACTGACTGACCGACTGATTATCAGAGATGCAGAAAACTGCAGAAAACTGACTAGTGAGCGGTAATGATACCGCATTCGTCGAAGGGCACCTGGGCTTTGGTCGCATTGCAGCGAATGCACGAAAGTGCCCAATGGCGCAAGAGTTTCCTTGCTGCATCCCGACAGTCTACAGAAGATACCCCCAGGCTCTGTCGGCCCTGATTGGCTAACAAAAGCTGGAGGGTGTGGACGGTAATGAATCTAATGGAGCCCCAGCTTTTCGAGGCTGTAGGCTTGAAGTGAGGGATTATCTCCGAACCAGTGTGGGTGGTATTGAATAATTTCTTTGGTGTGGTCGTCCATGTCCGCATGCAGTAGCCTCGTAATACGGCAAAGGGATGAAGGATTCATTCGATGAGATTGGCCGGCGCCTTCTCATGTCTTGCCGAGAATGAGGCTGTCGGTCCAGGGCATTAGGGCCAACCATGGGTCAGATACTGCCTGTGCTCGAATCTGAAATGAACATTTTGACATTGCAGTCCTGCAAGAAACGGGATGTTGATGTATGGGATGTAATCAATAAGCATGCTTGCGAGGGAGACATAACAAGATAGAAACATGTAAAAATGTAAAAATAAAGATGTGTAAAATGCAGAAATGGTTAAAAATAGGTTTGCCTTTAATGACGAAAAGAATCTTTGGAACTTACCACATCCACAACAGAAAGTTCATGGAATAGGATTAATTGCTCGAGATACCTACCTAAAAGAGTTAGCCAGGAAGGTAGAGCCAGGAGGGTAGAGCCCGGAAGGTAGAGCCCGGAACATCGGATTATCCTAAAACCGCATCAGATAGACTGGATCTGGGTTCAGGTGGGTCCTTCGATGTTTGAACCAAATTGTTCCCACGATGCAAAGAGTCATCGGATATTCATGAGACAACAATAGCGAACGGATACGAATTCATCTTACAAGCCTGTAACTCTCAAGACATCGGTTATCACCTTGACATGTACAGCCTCATTTACACGCGTCTAGTTTCTTCTAAACAACCGCATGATCTCATTTTGCTTTCTCGTAAAGACGCTGGTGATGAGACTAACATTGTAGACTACCAACGAGGTCGGGTGAAGGTGTGGTAAGAACGTGGGATGAGAAGGTAGGAAGGAAGAAAAGAGATTATCACGCCTACGCGTTGAAACTCACCGCCACGAGCCACAGTCTCGATCATATGGCTGATCCCTTTCAACAACGGCCAATCTGGACGATGCTATGCCACTTTCCCGATTCAGCCTATTCTCACCGCAACAAACGTCACCACAGCTTTGCATGAACTTGATGGGCATGGCTTGCCTAGAACCGGCCGTCTTGATCATGCCTCTGCTTGTGCCGCAGCGAATCAGATACGAGCCTGCCAATCCTGCGGTTGACGGCAAACACTACTATGTATGAGTCGAGACTATTTGTTACCACCCTTACATACGACTATCACGATGGTTGGGACATTTGTAGGTCGCATGGTTCATGGTTTCCAGAAAACCGCCCTAATATTCGAATAATGTTTCAAACCCTGTTTTCCACGAGCCTCCATGGTCTGTGGGCAACTCTGGGGGCAACAGGCCCTTAGTGCGATCCCGAGACATGGGATTGGAATGATAGGCATCGCCAGTCATTTGCTTTGGTTATGTAATCCCTCTAGACCTGAAAGGCCTTCCGTACACCATCACACCCGCTTAGACCACTGCTTCCTAGTCCCTGGAGTCTCAGCCTAACGAACCACACACCACCAAGCTTACAGGACCCCTTGGCCTCAAACAAAAATGCCTGCGGTGGTCATTTGGCGATGGAGCCGCTAGCCAGTATACTGACAGGGAACTGCACGCCCTACAGTAATACTCGGTCGCACTTCGTGCCATACCATGCAACACGATAATCGACCTTCAGGACTCGATGTCAGCCCTCTTTCAGGAAGATGAACCGTAGCTCGGAGTTTCGTCTACATGTTGGTACACAGAGTAGGATATTTTTTCCCGCCGTATGACGAAACAGTAGTTAGGACTACGCATGACGTTGGGGGTAGGAAGAAGGGAAAGTAAGTGCAAACATAGGTGACCAGTCTGAACGATCGGCTCTTGCCGTGTATCTGGTGATTCGGCAAGCCCTTCCTCCTGAAAGATCGTCACCGTGGAAGATCTCAATCAAGTGGACACCGGGTAGTGCGACGCTCCCGCCATGAGCAGATTTGAATCTTGATATTTCCCCTCCACTTTGATATTACGTTACCGACGCTATCCCCTTCATATGCCTAGCGAGGGAGCAAAGGCCACTGCGCTTCTTTGTGCCCATGTCGCACCATTAGCGTCTGCCGTCGATTTGTTGTTGATAGGCGGTGATGCATTCCGAGATATGCTGCAATGAGGGAGGATGCGTCTAGGCACGGTCATTGGATCGTGGGGTCCCCAATGGGAACTGCCTTAGCCGTCGCGGACCCCGTCCTCTTGACGTTGGGATCGTCGCCCACAGTGCTCTGCCCCTCCCGTTCCCGGAAGAGTTCCGCCGAAGTTTTTGAGTATATTTCTTCTATTCTTGCAATTCCTTACTACACGTGGTACTTTTCGATGTTGATCTTCGAATTGTTCTACGCAGTACGCCTCCCAACCTGTTAACTTCCACCTTCGGTTTAGCACCGGGCACTCTAGATCAAGCTGGATCACCGCTTCTACATATCACGGTCCATCAATCCAACGATCTCTGCGATCTCTGAGTGGATGGGATTGAATAATGTGACTGCTTGTGTCGCAATCACCAATATCGCCAATAGGGATGCTGCGATATTACTACCCGAGAGTGAGTATCATGAGCAGGTCCGAGTCGCTTTCGCCGAGTAGACCGTTGTCCCTACGCTGTGCCTCATTTACGGTTGTATATTTGTTGTGTATGATGTCAGGTTTGTAGCCCTGAAGGGCATGACAGCGCAGCGAATCGCAGGTTACAAAAGCGCATCATCACAATTGCAGTATATACTGTAAGTGTAAGGTGAGACCAAACGTATGAAATTAGCATCAAAATCGTGTGCCATGGCCAATGAAAAAACCCAAGAGTAGCCACATCTATCTATTTAAACACACTCTGCAAGGGCATGGTTGGTTTTTCCTCACCGACGTCATGCAAGGCCCCAAGCACCTGTTACAGCCGAGACGAAGCACACGAAACAAACAGCGGCATCACGATACGTCAGGATCGCCAACTTTAATATATTGCTGTGTCCCTTCTATGAAAGCAGTCATAATTACGAAAATGCAAGGAGCGACTGAGGGATAAGGCTTCATATCACAAGTAGCAAAACAAGCAATCGTAGAGACCTCAAACGATACCGACCCGAAACTGCAGGTCAGGAACACCAAGAAATTGGGGTTATATTGGGAGGATTCGATAATTAATCAAATACGGGACTCCGCCGACGTTGTTGCCGTCATGAGCGACTTGAGATTTACCCTCCCAGGCCGTGCCCGGTTGCGTAATTGGGTGCCGATCGGCGAGGCGTGCGGTCCGGTTTCTTAATTGCGCGTAATAATAACAACGAGCGTCCTCATTGGCGCTCCTTAGATGTGCCGGCCGGGTTCGATATGATTTCAATCTCAGCCTCTTCTCTGTCTCAGACGTCCCTTGCTTGAGCATGTCATGTTTCCTCTCTATGCTAGCCCAGCCTTTTACATCACGATCTTCCCACTCCTTCGTCATGGTACTGGAGCTAGCGGAGCCAACTCTCCCAGCCTCTCCTGCGTCGTTATGACTTACACGTACGCACGGCATATGCACACTTAGGCGACATCTACAGGATAGATAGGGTGGAGAATGACTGTCTCTCCTGTACTACCGTTTACGGATGCCCCTTACTCACCCCTCCGTACGTTGTGAACGGGTTGTGTTGGATCCCGGAGCACAGTAGTGGCCGCGCCAACTTCGACCCGCCGGCCGCCAGATCTGACATGTCGCTTGCGGCCGGGCGCCGGCATGGGGAACCCATCGGGTCTACTACTACCATGGGGGAGGGTTTGACGCGGGTTTCGGGTAGCCGCCGGTCATTATCCCGAACGGCTGGAAGTGTCACTAATACGGTACAGTATAGTAAGCCAAGCAACACATGGACAGACCCAACATGTCACCCAAGCTGCTAAGTTGGGAAAGCTTTGTCTGACTCTCCAACGAACGGCTTAAGTGGGTTTACTACGTACATACGTAGATAGGCGTGTGCATATTCCGTACATTAGACTAGAAGTAAGACTCCGCCATAAGAAAATCAAGTTGAACTTCCTTCATTTTGCCGTCCGTGAATCTATCCTGCGAAACGCACGAAACTTACCGCCCGGCTTGAGACATAGCCGCATACCTACATACATGCGTGCGTGCGTCTTTCTCCCGTACGCCCTGCGAGGGAACGTGGCACAGCCACTGGGGCGGCAACGATATCTGGGCAATCTGTTGGTCCCGTCCGCCTGTCTAACTACCTACCTTCCCACGCATCCCATGGATGTATGTCTATGCATCATGTCGTGAAATCTGCGGCTCGGTTTTCGTTTGCGATCTGAGACCAAGTTCTAACTTACACATATCAGGACGTACCTATTCCAAGGTCTCAACGCTTTCCCGCCACGTTTTAGTTGGCAGGCCCCGGTTTCGTAGGTCGGGGGCGCTAAGGGCGCAGGCCATTTTTCCTTCGGCCTAGGCTTTGATGGCGGCGGCGGCGGCGGCGGCGGCCACTTTACGTGGCCCCCGTAGCTTTGCGCGCATGAATCTGGAAGGATATATTTAGAATGTCAATGGCCAGGCATTTGCTTTTATCGATTAGCATGCCCCAAAGCCGGCGTAGAATTACACCCGAGCTCGAATTAATGGGATCTTGATACCAACACCTACGTCTGTGGTTCATCCTACGCACGCCATCGATTAGCACGCTGGAAGGAAGGAAGAAGCATGATGTTTCGAGCCCGCCGTGTTGTTCTGGCCCAACGAAACGCGCGTAACAGACGGTGGCGATGAGCACAGCCTCCTAACATTCACACACGCTCCGGTGGCACCAACTTTTCGTCCTGTCTCTCTCTCAACCCGCCCCGGGTCACGGCAGCGAACCGAACGAACTTGGACGGATACCCGCATTGCGTCTTCTCACCTGGTCTAGGGCCCCCCTATAACTAGCATGCACATTACCTACATGTCTAAGTCCCTGTTCGTCTCAAAGTCCAGACCATTCGTATGCTACTGCTAAGTAGTAGCCTACCTTGTAGTTGTGCGAGCTGCCGAGGGAGGCTTGTGCTTGTGATCCCTAACCACCTACTATGTAGCCAGCTGTTAGGTTAGGTAGGCGGTAGGTAACTACCTAGGTAGCTAGAGATGTAATTCGGATAGCTGCTAAGATCTCACCAATTAGTCATCTCCCGAGCCTCTGTCTTCAGCCTCGGGAGCGCCAGTGTTACAGGCTGCGGTATAACATGACGTATGTACGAGGTTTGCCAATCAGATGCGGCAATTGCGTTTACGTGGGAACGTACCACCGCAGTCTTATTTCGCACATTGTACTTCGCGAGCCGCGAATAACGAAAGCGTAGGGGCGCCGAAGGTGGCGGGAATCATCAGTTCATGATGATAAGCACGGCTAATAATAGCCCACTTAGGTCCAGTGACATCTCTCGTCTGCGTGCGGGAGACCCGGTTACAGGGACGGCCGATCATCTGTCACTCGACTGCAGGATCGTCCCCCATTCCTCCCTGATGCTGTGCTTAACAGTGTTTTCAATGGTTTTATTCATCTCGTTTGTCAGGAGAAGACTAGCGGTAAGTGGGTAGGTTACATGATGTGGTGGAAATCGAAGCTGAGGATTCTGTTCAGGGTCATCACTGAAGGGGCTTAGTAACAGAGAGAATTCTTGCATCGGGGCATCCAATAGAAATGACGACGTTGTAGGAAATGGGGTTTGGGTACCCTCAGACGCCACCTCTTCGAGAATCAGTAGATATAATGCTCAAGATGGATGACGCCCCTCGCATGCGTCGTAGCCGCTCACAAGATTCCTTCCCGAATTGCTTGGCCCGGTCCCACAGACAATGCGAGGCATCGGACCTAGGAGACGGGCGGTTGGGTCTGCTGCATTGCTACGATGGATATATGGCAGCATGTTGTGCCTTTTCCATGCATTGGATATGAATAATAACCTGAATCTTTTTTGTTATGGATACCTAGGTATACTCCTACCCTTACCATGGACCATCTAATCTGGTCCTATAGAAGCTTAACGATCTTGCCGGCTCAGGTAGAGCGAGTATCGAGATGAATCTCCACGGGAATAGGGGCGTAGGAGAAGCTGGCATGTAGGAATATGAAATTTTGATCTCGGCGTGCTGCAATAGGACTTAAACGGAATTCTACTATATGAGCTTATTTGAGAGGTGATCAGCAGAGAGACGGCGCAAGACACAATATTCACACTTCACGGTAAATTTATTACCGTAATGCTGATCACTCGTTTATCATAGCAAGCCTTTGGTCACCTAGGGCGTCACGGAAACCGCAAATTCTTTCCTACATCCAAAAACGGAGGATCAGAACCTAGCATCGTTACTCAGCCGCAGGCAACAAACCCGCCTGCTACGTGACTCGATACTTCCCCGTGACTATTGCGTACCAGGTAAATCGTCAAAAGGGGCAACATACCGTTAAACAACTCGCCATAACACGGTTCCACTTCCAAACAGCCGAGTTTCCAATGCTCCGCCATTCGCCGTCCCGTACTAACTTACCATCCTCTCACATCCACCCACAGTCCAGCCACCCGCACAAAACATACCTACCTACCAAAAACAATCCCACGAATCCGGCCGAAATCTAGCCGCATACTAGATAATACATACAACGGCATCATCTCGGTCACGCCATCTCCAACTTACCTACCGCCGGCCCCAGACCCGCAGCGAAGACAAGCGGAAGGATCGGCCCTAGCATACCTAGGTACGTATGCAGCAGCACTCGCAGGAAGTCCCAACATCTATTAGCACCAGATCCTACATGCGTACTTGGCAGTCGTCGCACCATTAGAAGAGCGAGCTCTTAATCCTATGCAAGAGCGTTTATGCAGAGCCCCTATCAAGACCAATAGGAGTTTTCGGAGCCAAAAAGGCTGAAAAAGGGTAGTATTGACATGGTCTAAATACCGCTGGACGGAGTTGCGGCTTTACCTTTTCTAATTATATGGAAGCGCCGTCTAGGTTGTATTGTGATATATCAATCAGCATTGGTTATAGAAATAGGTAGCTCATGATTATACCATTTATTGTGTTGTCTTGTATTCTAAATCAAGGCATTTCGGCATCCATTACCCCCCTTGCGCCTGGATAGTGTGGCTTCTTTGGGACTATATAACATTAACGAAGTCCTCCGACTAGCCCCACGCGTCATGGATAGAGCACTATTAATAGAACCTTAGAAAAAGACTGTCCACTCGAGGCGACCATATTCCCACATTGTTATCGAAGTATCTCGGCGCGAATCACGTAGCCGCATTGCATGTCACCACGATAACTCCACCCGTCTCCCTGAGGGTTAATCCAAGGGTTCCAATGGAATCTGCAATAGAGGTCTGCTGTTGCGTGAGACGTTTAGTAAGATGCCGTATATTCAGCATATTAATAGGCACCACTATGACCCAACATTCGCGGTGGTCCCACATGGCTCTACCTTTGGGGTCCAGCAAGCTTAGTTGTGAAGAAAGGGTGCTTCAGAGCCTCAGCTGGAGTAATCCTCTTATCCGGGTTGAGTGTCAGGCATCTTTCTAGGAGGTCCACAAAGTGGTTGAGATCCCTGGACTCCACATCGTTCATGCCTCCAGAGGCGGCCAAGAGGCGAGTGCGAAGATCACGAGTCGGCTTAACAATAGCCAGAGTTCGTACCGTTGTCTACACACCTGTTAGTTACTATGCACCATGTAATTTATTTTGAGACTTTAGACATGATAAACGAGACGGAAGGAAACTAGGACGCGGGGTGTGATCGAAATTGGGATTAGGTTAGTGAGAGGTTGGTCGAGAGCATCAGTTCGACGCCGTCGGATCCGGGGTGGCACTTGGGTTGTAAGCGCGTTGTATGCATTCCAACCTGAGACAAGTTATAGCTGAATATGATCGTAGGATTCCACTTAGACCCGCTGATAAAATCCTAGATGTAGGAAGGCGGTGATGGACGTAGATGAGGGTCTCTGTGCGGCTATCGTCCTGAATGCATTCGCTTTGATGTGACTTGCCTGCAGCTTGCAGCAGTACCCTGGCCTCCATAACCGGTTATGTTCCAGAAAAGCGTTACTAAACGCCGTATATAAATAGAAACATGAAGGGTTCAATTTGCGACCAAGAAAATAGTAACGTACCTTTCCAAGCGCCTTATCCCTCTCGTGGCTGATAAAATTACCAACCTCATCAAAGTGCATATGGGATAATTCGCCGCGTTTGTACAGCTTGGTGCTAAACTTGCCACGGATCTCCATTATTGCTTTAAGCATTTGGTTGTTGCTGTCGCCCGTAAATAGAATCTTGCCGGTATAGAGCTCATACAATGTGCAGCCTATGGACCACATATCAACGGCGTAGTCGTACGGCATCCCGAGGATGATCTCTGGTGCTCGGTAAAATCGACTGACCAGGTACGGTGTGATTTCGTTATTCGCAGTTGCAGCATCTGATCTATCAATAGCCGTACCCAAATCACAGATCTTAAGGACGTTGCGATTTTCATTGACCTGGAAATAATTAGTAACAGCTCAGCATATGTTGCGCTCTGGGAAGGCTCACCAAGATGTTGTCCGGCTTCAAGTCAGCGTGAATAATACTGCATCGCCGAAGATGAGCTAAAGCCACAAATATCTGGTGTGCATATGCCCGTGTTGCACTTAGATTGATACCGATATTGTTGCCAAACTTCCTCAAAACCTCCCTCAAGTTCAAGCTGAGATTTTCAAATGCTAGACAAAGGTGACCCTTATGTTCAAAGTAACGCTCGAATTTCACAATGTGCTTACGATTCTCAGGGTCGGCCTCGTTTAATTTCTGCAAAATCGCGATCTCAGTAAAGCCTCCTTTCCTGAGGGCGTCGTTGTTTCGCATCATCTTGATGGCGACCAATTTCTTGTTCGTAATGTCCATGGCTCGGGCAACACCGGAAAACATGCCTTTACCAAGAGTTGATTGAACTTGGTATCGACCGTCCATGATCTCACCAATTCGGATTTTGTAATATCCCTCTTTGTCGTCACCTTCGAGGATACCACCAGCATTGGCGTGAATAATGGGAACAGGAACTTCGCCATTGTCTGCGGCGGCATCTAGGTGAGTAGGTTTCGGCGCAGCAAACTTCTCTTCGTCAAACTCTTCAGCAAACATGTCGAAGTCATCGTCTTCATCTGTTCTTGACTTCTCCTGTGTCTGCGGCTCATCTACCACGGCTATCTCAGCTTTCTGATTAGAAGGGAGCACCTCTCCATGGGGACCGATATGGCCATGGCGACGCTCATCTCGTAACTCATCCTCTCTCATGTCTACCGTGGGATCGTAGTCTGCTGCAGAAGGACCATCTTCATCAGTACCTTTAAATTTGCCATGCGTGTTGATAAGTTCTTGGTCGCTGGATATCTCAATTGCGGCAGGCGACATTCCTTCTTGAAGACCACGGGCCGGAGAATTTGGTGATGTAGTAACTGTAGGTAATGTTAATGATGGGTTAATCTGACTGAGAACAGAGAGTTGCTTACTGGATCGAGGAGTGTTTCCATCGACAGCCATGGGCGTGCTTGCCCTTGTTTGACTACCCCCTGTCGATGATCCATTCGTCTTCTCTGATGCTTGGAGAGCTTGTACTAGCATGGGTGTGGCACCACGCGACTTAGCAAGAAGTTCTTCGCGACGACGACGTCTACGTTCTAATTCAGCATCTATGTCGACGGGTTTATCCTCTTCGTACTCCTTCTCAGGCTCATCGGACCGAGCCGGTGGATCAGTAGGAGTAGTTGCTTCTGAACTACCTGGTGCACGTTTAGTCTTATCTTTGCCAGTACCTGTAGTATCCGCAGGAGCTTTTCGCTCTGGGTACTTTGCATTGTCTTGAGGATGTCGAGGAGTGCCTTGCCTGCTCGACTTAACGCCTTCTACGCCATTCCTATCAGAAGCGCGCTGATATTTGCTGTCATCACGACGAGATTGGCCGCCTCGGTTCCTGTCGCCCCGCAATGGCCGGAATGGCGAACGAGAGCGGTTCCTAGGACGCTTTTTAATGTGTCGGTCGTAGTCTCGGCTTCGATCCCCGCCTCTGCTACGAGATGCATAATCTCTATCCCTGTCGTCGTAATGGAGGGCGGAAGTTGATGAACGCGAAGGAGGACGATCTTCGTCTTCGTAGAAGCGCGGGCGGCGGTGACTGTCGGCAGTGTCTTCGTAATGGACGCGAAATCGTCGGGGATCCGCGTCTACGCGGCCGCCACGATGCGAATCACGATCACGATCATCGTGGGGACGCTTATGCCCGCGAGGAGAGCGACTTCGTCGAGATAAGCTGGGAGGATATCTCGAGCCGTTTACATATTCGGGTGATCTCGATCTTGAATATCTAGCTCGAGTTCTGTCGGCACGGTCAACATCGGTTCCTTCAAGCTGAGCCAGTGAAGTTGCCTTCAAGTCTCCAACGCCATTCTCCACAATTTCCCCCTCGTCAGAACTGGCAGCGGGAGTTGCCATTTTGCTCACTATATTAAGGGATAGAGGCCTCTAAGAAGTACCTGGACGATAACTTCCGGACCTTTGGGGCAGGGGAATGTGTGTCAGCCACAAAATCGTCAAATATTGAAGGTGCAGAATTGAGCCGAACCGTCAAAACGTCTTTTCAATTCCGTCGCATCATATATCAGGTCGTTCAGGTTCAGGTGGTGAAGGAAATGATACAGAGATATACAATGTGTCGTCGGGAACGTGGTCTGAGAAGAGAAATGGAGAAAAAGGTCACGAGTTAGACGTCGCGTGGGGGTGATGGATGTTGCTAGATCCGAAAATCTTGAATCGATTCAAGTGTTGAATTGAAGTAGTGACGACTTTGATAAAACGACTCACGTTAGAAACATTGATAGCAGGGCTGCCTGTGCGCTTTACGCCTTCCAACAAAAGGATTTATGTACGGCCGAGTCCCGGTAGCGTGGCTGCCAATGTGGATCTTCCAGCAAGAGTGGATCAAGTTTCACCGGCATTAAGTTGTTTTAGTGCAATTTTGACATGGTCCAAGCGCTAGACCCTTCCAATTGTTCGGCTGCCCCGCGGTCGCATCCGTTTTGGCTGACAATTCTAATGTTCTAGGCTTGACTTTGACCTTTTACTTTCGCGACTGCTTTTCTTTCCGTCTTTTCTGGCGGGTAAATTCTGTCTGGCATCTCTTACGATCCCACAAATAACAAATACACCCGTGCGCAAATATCTCACTTCAAGATGGGTGGCCAGAACAGAGAAGGTATTTCACCAAGATCACCCCATGATCATCGAAGGGTTTTGCTGACACCGATATTTCGCAAGGCGGCAAGATTAAGCCTCTAAAGGCTCCCAAGAAACAGAACAAGGACCTCGATGAGGACGACAAGGCTTTCCTCGAGAAGAAGCGAGCTGGTATGCTCCCTCAATAGCCAATTGCATCCATATTACATATCGCTAACCCAGATCGTCAAGACGAGAAGGCACGCGCAGAGATGGCCAAGAAGGCTGGTGGCAAGGGACCATTGAACAGCGGCAGTCAGGGCATCAAGAGGAGCGGCAAGAAATAAGAGACACCCGATACTCCGCGGTTCACGGAAGCAACGAAGCTATGACGCTGAGAATACGGATGCATACAGCGTAGGCGCTTCAAGGATAGACATGATTTTCATATTGCTGCCGGGTTTCATGGGGTTTCAGGGAATATTTTACGCTATGACGCTCAATACACCAATCCATACACTCGTCCTTTCCTCTGATATGCCATTGCGATTATCAACTCACGGGGGATCACATGCTTTGCCATGGCTGCATGGCTGGCAGGCACAGGCTGGATCTTCGATAACTTTTCCAATCGCACTAGACAAGATCTGTATACCCACCAAGCGAAATCAGCTGTCAGCCCGGGTTTCCGAGGTACCTTAGACCACCTAAGAGCCACAATTGCCCTCTCAACAATTCTTTAACCTGTACAAGCCCAACAACTTTGGAATTGAGTTAGAACAGTCCCCGTTCGTTTAGACATTAGATTTTTTATTCATTTTTTTTATGTCGACACATGAGACCCCTATAATTCATTTAATTAATTAGGTAAATTGGAAGTGGAAGGTGAGAAGTGAGGCTAGGATTCCCCGTACTAGTAGGGACGCAACCGCAACGCACCATGACTGAGACAACCGAACAAGCCAACTCCGGGCTCCGGAAGCGGCGGTCCTCCTCCTCCGCCTCCAAGCTCGCGCAGGTCGCCGTGGACGTAGAACACAAGATCGCCGAAGCCCTCACGGTCCTATGGGACGACCTACCCTCCTGGCGGCGCGACAACCACTTTATCGAGACGGGGTATCGGCGTGACAGCAACAGCTACTGGTTATCGTTCACCTCGCTCTTCTACGTGCATAACGAGTTCGTCAACATCTGGACACACCTACTCGGCGCTTTGATCTTCCCCGCCGTGGGTGCCTGGTTGTACCATGTCATCGCACCGCGGTACGTGTCCGCGAACGCATCGGATGTGCTCGTTTTCGGGTGTTTCTTCGCCGGCGCTGTGATGTGCCTTGGTATGAGCGCTACCTACCGGTGAGTTCCGACTTAATCTTTCCATCTTATCCAATGCTGGACTTTATTCCCTATCCTATCCTATCCTTCCTTCTTGAGAGTTTACTAATTGACGAGCAGTAAGTAACTGGCGTCTTATTAGCTTACTCAATCTCGTTTCTACGTGTTGTCAAAGTAAGATATCGTGTGCCTATGAGAGCCTAACCCGCAGTGCACAGATGCTATCTCGAACCACTCGGAGGAGGTTTCGAAGTGGGGAAACAAGCTGGACTACTCCGGCATCGTGTTTCTCATTGTAGGGAGTTTCATCCCGGCGCTCTACTACGCACTATTCTGTCTACCGCATTTGATGGAGTTCTACTTGTACGGAGTAAGTAACCCTATCCTCTTAGTCAGGCTCGGGGAGTCTACGTGCTCTTTCGGTGGGGCCTTGGGAAATCTTAGTGCTGATGATATGTTTTCCTATAGATCTTTACCTTAGGTCTAGGTTGCGGCTTAGTATCCTGGGTTGAAAAGTTTCGAACACCACTTTGGAGACCTTATCGAGCAGCTATGTTCGTCGGCCTGGGTGTATCTGGATTCGTCCCTGTCTGCCACGGTCTGACCATTTATGGTTATCAATCACTCAATGAACGCATGGGTCTTAATTGGGTTTTGTTTCAAGGGTTCCTATATATCTTTGGGGCTTTCTTAGTGAGTATCTCCTTTTTATTCTTTCACAGGCTCGGAGGCCATTAGCTAACCCTCGCGAAAACATTTTGGTGAGTACGGTCGCTAACTGTATGTGCTTTAGTATGCAGTGAGTTGAAGCAATTTTATCCCGCTACGACAAGATACTAACACTCCCATGGGTTCGATGGCCTGAAAGAAGCTTCCCGCGAACCTTTGACATTTGGGGTAGCTCTCATCAGTTGTTCCATATCCTAATCTTATTCGCCGCAGCAACGCATCTGACTGGCATGGTTAAGGCTTTCGACTACCACCACAGTACCATGGGTGGCCAGTGCTAGAAACCCCCAAACCGAGGAAGAGTTGAGGTTGAGGTTAATCCGGGTTTTGCCACTTAGGGGCCTGTGAGACTTGTAAGATATATTCATCTATGTATTTACGTAGAGATTCGTTTACTATGCTGACTAGGTATTTTTAAGCTTCAACTACAGGCATAAATATGTTACAGTGCCGAATGTTGCTGGGCCCTGGAACGTGCCGAAGGCGATGAATATACTGGATTATTAAAAGGCACATCAAGATCAGTAACCAGGTAAGAAAATTGCAAAATAAGCTCAATCTTTAGCTAAAGATGCCCTTAGGGCACCGGGTATCATCTGTATGCGATTGAAATTCACCCATAAACTCACGTCCAGTCTGACCTTATCTGGACATCAACTCAGTCATACAGCATCATATTGATATCTGCATCTGACTCTTCTCCCATCTCATCTTCATCATCGAGGCCATCAATGTCACCAGCCGTTGCATCTCCTGGGTCAACGGACTCTGACTTTCCGCGGTGTTCGTGTGATCCTTCTTGATCATCTTCAATACCGACATCCGTAACTCTTACCAATCCGGAGCCCATTGCAGCCGCAGCCCACCAGCTGAATTCAGCATTTGGATTCCACGACAAGGCCGTAATACGGGTTAAAGGTTCATGAATAGTAATTGGTCCCGGTACCATGGTGAAGTTATCGTCATCTTCTCGCTCCGAATCATCAGACACGGGACCATCATCTGCTTTCTTGGCTTTTCCTTTACCAGCCTTCTCTTTTTTGGCCCGTTTGACTCTGCTTTCCTTCGCGACTCTCACACCGAGAGGGTGTATATTTACCTGCGGAAGAAAGCCATGGAGGATACGGCATGTGCCACGGCGCGAGTTTCGCTCGTCATTGTCGGTCTCGGTGCCTAGTGGTCTCGGTGCACAATACTCATGCTGGAATATTTTTAGTTTGTGCGTCTTGTCCCTGTGTGATGACATTTTGCGCAAGACGTTGAGAGCCCAAACAGAGCCATCCGAGCTTCCAGCGAGGAGGTACGGATGACACGTTCCAAATGCAAGGCACATCGTCTGTCCCTCGACGGTACATATGTGACGAGATAGAGGGAATACCCGAGAGTGTACGAAGGAAATAGTAGAAGTTCCCGGAAAAGATGTGGGCCATATGGATGCGAAACCTCGTAAGTGGTCGTTCCACACAAGGGTATTTGGTTGAAGAGAAACCACGGGATTGCCGTGATACGTCTTCTCTGCAGTTGGTCGGTTTAGATCAGTTAAGGTGAACATTCCACCCATTGGCATTGTTGCGATGATAAAGGGACTAGAAGGGTAGCCGGATACGATGTCCATAATAGGGCTCCCGTGGACAGGGTGGCGCATCAGAGGCAGGCAGGGCGAAATAGACCATACCACTACCGATCCATCCGAAAGAGCAACAGCAATCCGATTCATATTCAACCAGGTAAAGCAGTTGATTTCCAGGGTATACTCTTTAGGGGGCTTGATAGTGGCCATCGGCTCCTGCAATTCCTCTAGCATGATGTTAGCAAACATTCTCTTTGTGAATAGTGCCATGAGTACTTGCCAAATGTTCCGTCGCCATCGTTCTCTGTGCCAAGTGTGATCTTGATAACCCTCAACGTCCCATCGCCACATAGCGCGGCTATCAGAGCTATATTGTCATCGGTTGAAAGCGGAACCGGACACCATTGCATTCGCAGTGCCCTTCCCCAATGAAAGCATAGCGCATGGGCTAATTTCGGAGAAGAATGTGCTGGTCGGAGAACGCCTTTATGATCTTTTTCCGCTTCGAACTTCCAAATTTGAATATTTCCTTCCTTCAACTCCGATCCCTTGGGTATATCATCAAGATTCTTATAATAAGCCTGGTCTGCATATGGGATGATTGCCATAGCTAGGAATTGGTCGACCTCCCCTTTGATAGGAGCCCATCCCATAGAGAGGACGATGCCTCCCACGTCAAGTAGCCAACCTCCACTTTGTACCTTGTGGTTGCCTTCATCTTCGATCGGTATTCCGCAGTCGGAGAATGGTATAGATTCGCCTTGCTTGATGCGGTATTCCTTCTGGTTCGATACATGGCCAAGCAAAACACCCATGTCGCTCTTGGTCTGTGGAAGAAACCATCGAAATGCCTTGGTCTTGTCGATTACAGTTGGTACCTGTGGTGTAGTTGTCATGGAAAGATATCTTAGATACCAACTGCGAAATTTATCTTCCATATCCTGGGCGAAGTCGTCAGGCATCCATCCATTTCTTGCCAACTCCAACTGGCGGGATCCTAATGGAAGTTTAGGAGGAATGAGTTGGAAATTGAACCAGAGGTTCATGAATCCGTTGAATATCTCCCTACGGTTCTCCATGTCGCCGAACCAGTAATCCACTAGATAGAGTAATCGTGTCCATCTCTTTACTGGGCCAACATATGTTCTTGTCCATTTCTGAGATGGATCTGTTGGGTAGGGCTGAACTTTGCTTAATGAGTTAGCTGCATTTGTCGGGACCCAGGAGCGCCGGTTCCTCTTTCGCTTTGATTCCGACTTCTTGCCTTTTTGTGTTTCGAAATCGGACAAGTCGTTTGGGACAACATCATGCTCATCTTCATCGTCCAGCTGCTGCTGAGCGGCCACTACGAACTCATCATCAGATGATTGGCGGCTTTGATGTGCCACGGTCGATTGCTCTCCATCGGAAATATCTAGAATATTACTGGCGTTGAAATGTACCTCTTTGTTGGACTTTCGAAGACGCATTGTTTGGAGTTGGAATTATCAAATCGTGAGCGTATTACCTCGGATGGACTGTGATGGAGAGAATATCCTCATCGACATTCGCGGTAGACGCTGTGTAGATTGGCGCACTCATAATACGTCCATCCGGATAGGTACCTGCGTAGATGTGCAATTGAAACCCTTATATCACCAAGCGTTCATGTGAAATAGTGACGGCAGCCGTCTATAGAAGATGAAATTCTAGTGGGGAAAGGGTACCGAAAGAGTTCTAATGTGATTGTTTAACGTGAATCTGATTTGTTGGAGGGAAAGTTTTGATTGAAAATGATTGGATACTTTGACGTCGCACTCAAAGCCCAGGTACGTGGGTACCTCAAATACCTATAAACTTTTTAATGCAAGCACGTTCTTTGATATCAATACCTGGGTACATTTTTATTAAAAGCTTTGGCAGCATTACCTATATTCAACTAATAGTTTATTTTGGTAGCTGACTTCCAGATATTATGTAGTCTCAATATATTCAAACTTAAGAGTTGCAAACAAAGGTAATGCTCCTTAATTCAATATCTAATCTAGGTGCATTATTAGCATGTGATGGTTACCTATAAGCATTGTAGTACACCACGCTCACTCATGCACTTTGATCCGTCTTATTGTTACACTTATCTCGAAAACGTGCATTGAGGTGAACTATGTGCTTACCTAGGAATGGAGATAATTCATGGCATTTGTAAGTACATAGGTACCTGTCTAGTGTAGTAATTAGATGACACTTTCAAGACACTTACTAAAGTAAATGTGCGAACGAGTTTGAGGGGCGAAGTCGAATTTAACACTCGAAAGACATCTGAC
This sequence comes from Annulohypoxylon truncatum, assembly GCF_022578515.1. Lineage (NCBI taxonomy): Eukaryota > Fungi > Ascomycota > Sordariomycetes > Xylariales > Hypoxylaceae > Annulohypoxylon > Annulohypoxylon truncatum. Next base: position 696,145 of record NW_025953805.1, read on the forward strand.
GTTACTGGTTAGATAGCTTGAGCCAAACGACCCTAGAATACCGTTTAGATAGGTGTTCCAGACCGCTAGAAAGGAAGTTTTGAGTCGGCTTACGGGGGCCAATCACCAGCTAAATAAATTTTCGGGATTATGCCGATATCGCCAATTGCCACCGAAGCACTGGAAACTGCACCGGTTACTGGCATAATGCTACACTGCTACAGTGGCGGCTACAACGAGGGTATCTGCGATGCGAGTTGGGTTGCGCAGGTGCGGTTAGCAGGCATAACACGGGCCACCTGCATGGGCAACCCTTGCAACAACCCCACAATCTTTGTGTCTAATTTTTTGTGTTCCGCAGTCGGGTCAATGAAAATCGTTCGGTGACTCTTAGATCAAAAACCTTCGTCGCATTTTCTTGCCATTGATTAATCACCTTTTCTCAGTGACGGTACTGGAGAGTAGAGTCTGGCGTATCCTTTGCAATTGACTGGTTCTGGTTGGGAACTCCCCTCAAATCGTCAATAATATCGTCGCCTCCTCGATCTTTCTTTTTCTTCCCTTCCTCCAATCTCCCCTCTTTCTGCCCTTTCTCCCTTTCTGCCATGCTTCGTACTCGACAAGCCAGCCGAGCCGTTAGGGCTCTGGCTCAGGCTTCGCGACAGCAACGCTGCTCATTTACTACCTCACCAGTCGCCTCGGCTATCCAGGTTAAGAAGACCGTACCGAGTGGCATTAGGAATCAAGCTACTTCAGCCCAATCAACCGCGTATGATGACGTTTCTCTCTTGTTGACGCTGGCGTTGATATTTTCCTACATCTGCCACTATATGTTCTATACGCATATGGCTTTTCGTGATCAATGCTAATGCGACGGGTTGTAGTCAAGCTAGAGAAGTACCTTCTCCAGCGTTTAATACTGCCGACGCAAAAGACCAAAGCCATGTCCAACCCTTGGTCAATCCTCGAACTCCTGAGATGGACGAATCGTATGCACTACCCATTTTCTGCTCCATTTAAGCGCAGGAAGTTGACTAAGAGATTCTAGCTTCATTGGAAAGACTGGAGGAGAGATTTTCCACGAAATGATGCTTCGAAGAGGCGTCAAGCATATCTGTATGTTTTGCATAAACTATCAGAAACCCAGAACTGTGTCTAATATGAGTCATAGTTGGATACCCTGGTGGAGCTATCCTGCCAGTGTTCGATGCTATCTATAACTCGAAACATTTCGATTTCATCCTGCCAAAGCACGAACAAGGTGCGGGGCATATGGCTGAGGGCTATGCGCGCGCCTCTGGAAAGCCTGGTGTGGTTCTAGTGACGTCCGGCCCGGGCGCCACCAACGTTATCACACCGATCCAAGATGCCCTATCTGACGGTACACCTATGGTTGTGTTTTGTGGTCAGGTTCCTACTACTGCTATTGGTAGCGATGCCTTCCAAGAAGCAGACGTCATTGGAATATCGAGGGCTTGCACGAAATGGAATGTCATGGTAAAGAATATCGCCGAGTTGCCACGCAGAATTAACGAAGCCTTCGATATCGCGACTAGCGGACGCCCGGGCCCCGTACTCGTCGATCTTCCCAAAGATGTTACTGCAGGCGTTTTGAGGAGAGCTATCCCTACCGAATCGGCTCTCCCAGGCTTACCGAGCGCTGCGTCACGCGCCGCCATGGAGGCTACTCAAAAGCAGCTCCAAGCATCTCTTCGACGCGTAGCTAATCTAGTGAATGTGGCGAAGAAACCTGTTATCTATGCCGGACAGGGTATTGTCTCGTCAATTGGCGGACCAGAGGTTCTCAAGGAGCTTGCCGACAAGGCTTCGATACCAGTTACCACCACCCTTCTCGGCCTCGGAGCTTTCGATGAGTTGGACGAAAAGTCGCTCTATATGCTCGGTATGCATGGCTCCGCGTTCGCGAACATGGCAATTCAGGAATCTGATCTTATCATCGCTCTTGGTGCCCGTTTCGATGATCGTGTGACTCTTAACACTGCCAAATTTGCACCTGCTGCTAAGGCGGCGGCTGCAGAAGGCCGAGGTGGTATCGTGCATTTTGAGGTCATGCCAAAGAACATCAACAAGGTTGTGCAAGCCACCGAAGCTATTGAGGGCGATGTCGCGGAGAACCTACGACAGCTTCTTCCTAATATCAACATAAAAAGCATGGAAGACCGTAAGGAGTGGTTTGACAAGATCAACTCATGGAAGGAAAAATGGCCCATGCATGCATTTGAGCGTACCGAACGACCTGGAATGATCAAGCCCCAGATCCTCATCGAGGAGCTCAGCAAGCTAACAGCCAACCAAAACAAGCACACCATCATCGCGACCGGTGTTGGTCAGCATCAAATGTGGACAGCTCAACATTTTAGGTGGCGACAACCCCGAACCATGGTTTCATCTGGAGGTCTGGGCACTATGGGATTCGGTCTTCCCGCCGCCATCGGTGCCAAAGTCGCTCGGCCCGACGCCCTTGTGATTGATATCGATGGTGATGCTTCGTTCAACATGACTCTTACAGAACTGTCTACCGCTGCGCAGTTCAACATCGGTGTCAAGGTTATCGTTTTGAACAACGAGGAACAGGGAATGGTTACACAATGGCAAAATCTCTTTTACGAGGACAGATACGCGCACACGCACCAGAAGAACCCCGACTTCATGAAGCTATCTGATGCCATGGGTGTCCAACACCGAAGACTCATCAAGCCCGAGGAAACGGTAGAAAGCTTAGAATGGCTTATCAACACCGATGGCCCCGCTCTCTTGGAGGTGATGACAGACAAGAAAGTGCCTGTCTTACCCATGGTGCCCGCAGGCTCTGGCTTACACGAGTTCCTTGTATGGGATCAAGGTAAGCACATCATTACCCCTATTTTGATGTGATTAGTCAGCTAACTTGTAAAACAGAAAAGGATAAACAGCGCAGAGAGCTTATGCGCACCAGAACTTGCGGCTTACACAGCTGAAACTTGTTTTATATGAGTCTTTATTGCATCGGCAGTTGGCGAATTGTTTTTCATATGAAAATACCACTGGGGAGATATTCGAAGAAAAAAGTAAAATAGGGGGCCATCATAAAAAGGCTGCATCCGGTGAAAAAAAGGAATCGAAAAGTGAAATTCGACCTCGCATTGAACGTTCATATCGGGTTAATATGGCGAATTAGTTGGCGTTGTTATCGGTACATGCTGATCGTCTGTATATATGTATCTTGAATTAATGGATCCAAACTCGAAGTTATCGAGAGTGGCACTTGACCATGACTCCTACGAACTCACGCAATTCGGTTAGTTCAGACATTTACAATGCTGTGGCAACTTACTACGGTGTCTTAAATACACCTTCGTCACTGCACACATCGGTAAGTACTCTATGGCTATTCTCTGCCATCGTTGTGTTTATTCCCCATATCGATATCACGTGATACCCTCTACGACCATCCCTATTTATCGTGGTCACCTAATCATAACAAACAACTATCACGTTCTGGATCATCAAATACCAACATCCGTATTCATAGAACTACTTAGATTGCATTGGAAATCCCGAATTATGATAGTGGTTGATCAGCAAATGTTTCATGCTGCCAATAGTGCATCTGCTTTAGAGGCCATGTCGCTCCTTGAAATGGGCTCCGCTGGAATTATCGTTGTGGATGGTAAATGGACCTATAAGAAGACTAGCGATTGATCAAATATGGAGTACTTTTTGCCTCAAGTCTTATATCGTTAATTATGACATACGATATTGTAAGATCTAAGGATGTTGAGCATACCTGTATATCTGTAGCAAATTTGGCAGTTGGCATTTAAATCTCCTATCACTTTAAAAATGGACTCGTATATGAATAAACTTCATCTTATTATTGTGTCGTTAGCCTATAAAGTACCCACCAAGGTATCTGGGTAAAAATAAATTATATACGCCTAGATGATAGAATATGTCGAATACTTTCATGTGTTTGGGCATGCCGATTATGATACCGGGCTTAACGAGAGGCCATCACCTCGGCATAGTTTTCCTTACAAAACAATCTACGAGATTAGATCATCAGAAATGGGAGCATGGATGCCATCTAAATATGAAGTCAATGACCCCTAGGTACGTAGTTACTTAGATGGTTAGGTAAGTCGCGAGTCTGCCAGAGGCAGGTGGTCAAAGAGTACTGTGCCAGGTGTTCTGTTGCCCGCCAACCTCACCGTCGGCCGCATTGGCCAACTGGATTAGGCATATAAGTCAAAAAAACGGACAGAATTTTCAACAGCGGCGATACGAGCCTAGCAATAGCTTGGTGTAGTTGGTTGACGCCTCAGACACGGCACGGACTCAAAACCTCCCCAAAGGTCTTGGGTTCGAATCCTGAAAAGGAGCCGCAAATTAAATACCCTGCGATTCTGCCATACGCTCGCAGCCTCCAGAGACGTGTTCTTCCTCTGGTTGCTGACGAGGCGCAGATAGGGGGCGCAGTAGCTCTGACGCTATAGATCAGAGGCTGGGCCTAGGAGTGCCTTCAATGGTTGGTACTTTTTTGCTATTCCAGTGCCCACGTAAAGGTGTCATGTTCAAATCCATGTCGCAACACTTCTGCGATTTTGTATTTTCCTTTTCTACCTTGCTTGTCACTTAACCGTTTTTTCCCGTAGGTTTTTTCTGCCACTCTCATCATACTCCTGTATATCTAATTTTTGACCTAATCCAACCATACAAATAAATTTGTTGCATACTGATTTTGGGAATTGCCGCCCTTATCCATTCTCACTCATATCATCAATCTGTCACGCAAATGGAATTCATCATCATGTTACCCGACACTTACGTGAGTTCAATAATGCACCCCTATTCGACATTGCCAGCTTAGGCTTCGTGGTGTTTTTAATGTTCTGGTAAGGCAATCAAACAAGAAGAGGAGTATCCCTTAGCACCCCTGGTCCTTTGGAACGGGGTAATTGTCGTCAGAAGCGAAAGATTTGATCTTTTTCACCGCTTGACCAGGTTCTCGGTCAAGATCAACTAGCATTCTATATGAACTATTCTGAAAGAAAATGGTAGTAGTTAAAAGGTTTGTTGGTTATTGGAAGAACAGCAACACCGGAACAGCCCTGTCTCATCTTAACTCCTTTCTTGAATGTGGAACTATTCTAGGTACGGGTTGAACTCCCCGAAACCTACCCCATCTACATGATAAATCCGTTTGACAACCTAAGTAAATTGAAATATATCGCTCCCTAATGCGGGATAATGGAGTTGATAAATATATCATCTATCAATAGCCTCTCGAGGCTTTGTTTTCTTAACTCATCAACTTTATGCTTACCCCCTTAACTAGTAGGTGTCTATAGATACTTATAAGATGTTAACACGTAGGTATGATGGTTATTCGGATATGTGATCTTAGGGAGGACCACAGCGTGGCACTGTATCAAAGTTATTGTAGGTGTATGACGCTTAGACCATATGACCTTAACTATCGCGACACGTACCGTGCCTTTTGTGCTATTATCGTGTCCCTAGTGGCCAATGCTTGCCAACAGAAATTTACTGTCCCCAAAGTGAAGCTTAAATAACACAATACAGTCATGAAATTTCAACCGGCGACACTGACACCAGGGCCTGAACACACAGAGTGGCCGACTGGTTAGTGTCACAGATACCACGTCGAACCTGCTTTAACGACCACACCTGCAATGGGTGGTCTAGGGTTCGATTCCTAGACATTGCACACCGTCTAGGGCTTGAAAAAGAGTGGCAAAGAAATACCCAATAGCGGGGGCGCAGTAGCCAGGAGCCGGTTTACAGATCCTGGGCTGGGCCTTGAAGAGTTTTTTTTATCTTTTATTATTATTATTATTACTCGTTCCCTAATCCCGCAATGCGCCTGCGGGATACTGGTCTCCTGAACCTGAGATGGAGTAAGAGCTTGCCCCGGAAATGACCCCTTATTTCCGTGTCCTACCCCATAGTTCAAATCTCAATAAGCGTCAACCGGCTATTGAGCAACCTGCCAATTCCCTATTTGTGTATCGTCTATGACGCCGGCGTGACGCAGGAAGTAAAACATCTTGAAGAGTTACCAATTTTGACCGAGTGAGACATAATGCATAAGAATCCTAATAGAGATGTCTTGCATCGGTATATATTAAGACTAGTTATTGGGTTAAAAAATAACCCGAGCTGGTACCCGAAGTGGTACCTGCATGGTTGAATGCTTGAACCACACAAAGCCGCTCTCGGCTCCGGGCTACTAAGCGGCCACCGCCCAAAGCCGCCGTATTTCCCCCAAAACGGAAATCCAGTTAAGCGAAATCGGCTAACGGACGTCGTATGAAAAGTCATGACACAGCTCTCTCGACCTATTCGAGATTGTATTTAAGCAGAGGGGATCCAATCGCAGACTAGACTTGATCTGCAATTCGGAGAACCTCAAGATTTAAACCAATCTTTAGCTAGCCAAGTCATGTCAGATGTTTCTTCACGTACTAGCGACAGAGGGAACAACATCGAATCTACCACGGCGGAAAAGGCTCACGAAAATGGCTTCGACACCGATATTACGAGGTCGCCAGAAGACAAAGAGGCCGGCGGGCCGCTAACTCACCCCAATGCTAATGCTGATGCCGAGCCCCCAAGCGAGCAACCTGAGCTCGACCAGCGCCCCGACTACACTATCTTCACGGAGTGGGAGAAAAGGGGGATTGTAATCGGCGCCGCCATCGGGGCCTTCTTCTCGCCGCTCACGGCGCAGATCTACCTGCCGGCCCTCAATGTCTTGGCGGCCGACTTCCACGTCACGGTCAGCCAGATCAACCTGACTGTGACGACTTACATGGTACTTCCCCCTTCTCCATCCCCTCTCTAATGCACAAACACTCCAAAATGCCAGCCCACTAAGGTTTCTCATATCTTAACATGATTCGTCGGAGATCAAGCCGAGATCGCTGACATCCCCGACCCTATAGATATTCCAAGGCATCACGCCGATGTTCGTCGGGTCGCTGGCCGATACCGCGGGCCGGCGTCCGGCGTACTTCATCTGCTTCGTAATTTACATCTGCGCGAACATCGGGTGCGCGCTCGCGCCCAGCTACCCGGCCCTGCTGGTCCTGCGCATGCTGCAGTCCGCGGGGTCCAGCACGACCGTGGCTTTGTGCCAAGCTGTCGTCGCCGACATCATCACCTCGGCCGAGCGAGGCCACTATGTAGGGTACACTTCATTGCCCATTCTCTTGGCGCCCGCCGTGGGGCCCATCGTCGGCGGAATCCTCTCCCAGTTCGTCGGCTGGCGATGGATATTCTGGCTCCTCGCCATCCTGGCCGGAGTCGTGCTTATCTTACACGCGTTTTTCCTGCCGGAGACGTGTCGCGAGATCGTGGGAGATGGGTCGATACGCCCGCACCCGGCTTACCGCACGGGCTGGCAACTCTGCAAAGACTCCCTCAAACGACGGCGCAACAAGAAAGCTAGCGGCGCTTCGCTAGCGCACACGGCGTCGCGCACGTCGACGCGGCGCAGCCTGCGCGTCGGCAAGTTCAACATATGGCAGTCCGTCATCATCCTGGCGGAGAAGGAGATGTTCGTGCTGCTGTCGTACGGCAGCGTCATCTTCACGGGCTTCTACTGCATCGCGACGGTCATGCCGACGCAGCTGGGCGCCAACTACGGCTTCGACGAGATCCAGATCGGGCTCATGTACCTGCCCATGGTCGGCGGCAGCATGGGCGCCGCCTTCGTCAACGGCAAGCTGATGAACTGGAACTACCGCCGCCACTGCCGGCTGCGCGGCGTCCCCTTCGAGCGCAGCAAGCAGCAGGACCTCGCCGACTTCCCCATCGAGCGCGCGAGGCTCGAGATCGGCGTTCCCATGCTCGTGATCACTATCCTGGTTACTTTCGGCTGGGGCTGGGCGTTCCAATACCGCGCCCACGTGGCCGTGCCGTGCGTCCTGCTGTTCATAGCCGGCTGGGCCGTGGTCGGGTTCAGCAACGCGGTCAACGTCCTGCTCGTCGACGTGAATCCGGGAAAAGCGGGCGCGGCTACTGCGAGCAATAACCTAACCAGGTGCTTGGTTGGCGCGGCGGCGACTGCGGTGATCGGACCCATGATAAACGGGGTTGGCATCGGGTGGGCGTTTTCGATTCTCGGCTTCATATACATCGCTTTCTCGCCGATGATATTCATGGTTATGAAGAATGGAATCCGGTGGAGAAAAGAGAAACGGGACCGTCAAAGGGCAAAAGAACGGAAGAACGGAGTTACTACTTAGAGTTAGACGATTATGTCCTGAATATATAGGTAGAATATACGCTGACTAGATTATCATAAACGACGGAATTATTCTTCACTAAAGAACCTGAGGCATGTTAGTGGATAGATGAATTGGATATAGGTTCCTTTCGACGAATATTACCTGGTGCATAGTGATTCTTGAATGGTGTGGTATATCTATTAGATACCAGGTAGGTAGCTTTTTTCCAGAAATTTAGAAGTCACCTTAACGAAATAAGAGCCACCTCCGACGTTATGAATACGCTTAACTATTTGTTTACTCCTATCCTAGGCTGCTAATAACTGTATGATTTACTACTGCATGTACCTTAGATCATATAAACGATGGAGATACTTACCTGGGTAAGTATTTGATATTAAGTAGGTAACCAAAGCATTATTCTCGCAGGTTTTCCGCCGCCTCTAGCATTAACCCTTCATTTTCGGGGTTAGGATCTTGTTGCCGAGCCTTCTCTTCTACCGTGAAGTCGCTCTTTGCTTTACCAATCCTGATGAATCCTAGGACGAGCAGGATAACCACGGCTCCGCACCCGGCGGCGAACCAGAAAGCGACCTTATAACTCCTACTTAACCCATTGGTCGACTCACTAGCGACCGCAAAGTCGGCCCAACCGAGGAAGAAGCTAATGCCTAGATAGCTTAACCCATTGATACACGCCCCAGCTAGGCCTTGTTGATTCTTGGGGACGTTCGTAGTTATGAAGATACTGCTGACATTAAACCCGATGTCGATACCTATTGTGCTGCACACCATCGCCGGGAATACCCATGCCCAGTAATTGGGATTCTCCGGCAGGAGAGCGAAGAGGAGAGAGCACAAAACAAGGCCGGTTCCGGATAGGAGAAGCAGGATAGTTCCCGGCAATCGGTGGAGTGTAACCCCACCAACAAGGGCGATAATGATTCCGCCGGCAGCCATAGGGGCGAACCAGACTGCGGCGAGCAGTGGTTTGATAGCGAGGATAGTCTGGATGCTAGTAATTGTTAGTTCCTTAGGCGTTGGATTACCTTGAGCTGTTTCTGGGCTTTTAACTTACTAGAAGCTCGCATAAAAAAGATATATGCTAAAAGAGCCGCACGCGAAGAAGAGGGCGAGGAAGAGTGGACCGATATACTTGATCGTGAATAAGTTGAAAGGTAGCAAGGGAGACATTGCAACCCATCCTTCGATATAAACAAAAGCAGCGAGGGCGATGGAGCCTAGTATATAAGTGACGAATATTCTAGGCGACGCCCAATGCTTGTCAACGTGAGAAGCTTCCGTAATGGCATATGTGAGCAAACTGAAACTACACACGCTGGTTAAGCATCCCCACCAATCCATCGAAGACCAGCTGCACCGCTTCCACTCACGAGGGACGCAAAAGAATGTGAGGGTGCATAGAACGGCCAGCAGAATAGATGCGATCCAGAAGAACCAGCCCCAGTAGACGAGTTCGCCGGTAAGGCCGGCAATGATAATGCCGGAGAAGAACCCAAGTGGCGCACAACCCCCGTATAAACTGAATACCGTATTCTTTCGCGGGCCGGGACGGTAAGTGGTTCCGAGTAAGGTCGTGCCAGCAGGCAAGAATGCCGCCGCTCCTACGCCTTGGAGAGCCCGGGTCGCCAGTACGGCAGGCAAGGAACGGTTAAAACCACCCACTATCGTCCACAACATCAGCCATATGAGTCCGCTAAGGTAAACCGGGAAACCGCCAAACATGTCGGTGAGCCGACCGAATGGTAACAATAACGAGCCGGTGACAAGAGAGAAGACAGTGACAGGCCAGGTCCTCTGATTAGGGTCGATCCCAGTATCTTTGATGAGAACTGGGAGTAGGACGCTAAACCCGCTCACGAGGAACTCCGCCATCATTACCGAGCCAAGGACAGAGACACAAAATCCAATCTCTACCCAGCCGTTCGCGAAGATATCAGGTCTGCATCTTCCAAGTTCTTCGATGTCGACCGGGCTGTTGTGGGGTGGTGATGGATTGTCGTCGCTATTCAAGTTGTTCCCCAGGGCTGCGTCAGCCGTCGACTCTATGTCGACACTCATCTCAATGATCTTCCTAATAGAATAAGAAGTAAAGCAGGTGACCTAATAACTGTATATCAACCGCCGTCCTGCGTCTTTTTTTTTTCTTTTCGTTTCCGACAGGAAAGACCTAGTTAGGATGTCCATTGTGAGGTATCATATTTAAGTAAGAAAAGTTCAAAGCAAACCACCCATGTTTGAAATTGCAGGTCAATACTTATCAGATGATGAATCAATAAGCCGTGGACAAGGTAATGTGTTTGGCCTAAGGTGGAAGCCAAGGTAGAGGAAGTGCGTTTGATCCACCTAGTATGTGATATTAATGTCGTTGAGCTAAGTCATTGCGCATATGATGAATCGGCTGTGGCCGTGAGTATACAGGTCTTGCGAGGTCCTTATAGGATGTTAGTGAAAAAGTTATAAGCGTTGCATAACGGATACGATTCCAACCGTGATTTTCTCCTCGGTGTCACTGACACATGCGCAATATATACTCCATGTAATTGATCACAATTGATTGCAATTGCAAGCTTGAGATGTGTGATAAGTGTCTTGGGAGCGAGTGTGGACTTAATAAGAGAAGGAGTGATAAAACGGTGTTTGTAAGTCAAGCACATGTAACTCGCCGAAGACACCGTCTACCATGAGAGAAGATTGCTAGTAGGTAATCAAGCCTGCGAGCGATCATCTAGTTCTTGTCTCAGCGCAGACCGCCCTTCTGTTCTTACACTCTTGTTTCATCATGCCTCTGTGAACGATACTCAATTACGAATAACCTTCAAAGCTAGAGTTTTGGTTCGGGGGATACAAACTTAAACTTAGGTATCGTTCAATTTATTAATAATTCTCCAATA